>NW_028227256.1:10840000-11559276 GCF_978045245.1 Mus caroli
AAAGTGACAAGCCATTTCCTAGATAAAGAAGCAAGGGAAAACAGGTCAAGGTAGGAGTAGCAACAAAGTCTGAGTTCTGTAGGAATGTATGCACGGCTGCACTGTGGTGAGCTAGTTGAGGTGAGCAGACAGGCAGGAAGTGCATAGAAGAGATGCTATCCAGGCTAGGGAGCATTCAAGGGTGTCAAAGGCTGCTGTCATTGGAGATAATATTTCCCGGTGTTCTTCCTTTCCAATTTCCTCTTTCTTTGCATACCCAGACTCTAGCCAAACTGAGGTCATTATTAGCATCTCCTCCGCTGACTCCCACCCCCCACCCTGGGCTCTGGGGAGCTGCCCTGGAGGTTGGACAGATCCTGCTCATAGCAATACAGTTCTTCTGACCTCATGAGAGCGTGAAGGAAAGCACCGCTTTATCCCAAAGTCTCCATCTGACCTGGAATATCTGAAATAAGTGAGAGAGGTGGGCCTGTTTATATGACAAGTGCTTCCCTGAGGTGGGCGACCAATGGTGTTTTCTGCCAAAGAGTGAGGGGACAAAAGGTCTTCCTGGGCTGTTCTTGGCTGGAAGAGTCAGCTCTCTGCTCAGCAGAACAAATCCTTGTTAGCACTTTACACAAGAGTCTCCCAGCTTTTCCTATTTACATTGCAAATGCACTGGAACCCGCAGAGTGATTCTCTGTACCTGAAGTTTGTCATTTGTTTAAGGACACTATATTCCTTAATATAGAGGATGAGAAAGGCAAGATTTGGAAGAGAGGAGAGGACCATTAAAAAGCCAGCCAACACAGGCAGACCTCTTTTTGGCAGGGCAGATACTTAAAAAACTACTCAAGAATGAGTCCCAAATGAGAGCTCCCTCCATGCCTCTTTGCTGGCAAGTTACATGGACCCCAAGCTATAACTGCCATCTTCCAGAACAGGCTGTCCCCAAGAGCAGTGCATGCAGCCAGGCCCTGGCTTCAGGCAGGGGTCCATACAGCACCCTGGGGTTCCTACTATGGTGCCCCCAGGTCTCAGCTTATGAGGTTTTTTAATTCATTAGGTACTTTAGAAAGTAAACTATGCATCTCAAACATGTTCAGTGACTTAATTTCTTACCAACAGAGGCCCACACATGTGCAGAAAAGACTTGCCCAGGTTTTAAGAATCATGCTTCATTATAGAATGAAAAGGCAAAACATATGAATAAAACCAGGCAGTCATGAGAAAAAATACATTCCATAAAGCAAAGCCTATACTTCACATTACAGCAGAGGTTATTCTATTATTGGGTATACCTTTTGCACAAGACTAAATTTATCTATCTATCTATCTATCTATCTATCTATCTATCTATCTATCTATCTATCTATCTACCTACCTACCTATCTATCTATCTATCTATCTATCTATCTATCTATCTATCTATCTATCTACCTATCTATCATGTTGAACCATCCCTGCATCTTTTTGATGAAGCCTACTTAGTCATAGTGGATGACTTTTTAGATCTGTTCTTGGGTTTGGTTTGTGACTGTTTTATTCAGAGCTTTCGCATCTATTTTCATAAGGAAATTGGTCTGCAGTTCCCTTTCTTTGTTGAATGTTTATTGGGATGAGTTCATTGTCTCTCAAGATAGACACATTTTCCAGGAGAGCTGAAACATGAAAGAATCTAATGTAGTGGACTCTGCTGGAGAGCTTTTGCTTGCTACTTCATGTGGCCTGAGAATTTTATGGCTACTATCCCAGCAAAGATATTTAAGCAACATGCTACTGTTGTAACATTTAAATGTATGGACTCTCATTGTTCATCAAGACACAATTGTACATAGCAAGAAATGAATTTATACACAGAACTTGGTCAGATAGGAAATTGAAATAAAGTTAGTCCTTTGTCATAGTATGAGAAGCATTTGGGCAAATTAAGTCTTCTCAATATTTTCCTACATTAGACTTTAAGGAGGAAGAGTGGATAATAGACTAGTAACTGGACAAAGGCACTAACTAAACACTTGTTAGGTGTGAGGCTCAGTGCTGAATACTTAATTATATCTGACAATGTTGCTTAGGCTGCTACTATCTACCTGTTATACCAGCAATTCTCACCCCCTTTCACAGGGGTGGCCCTAAGACCCATTGGAAAACAAAGATACTATATTATGATTCATAGCAGTAGAAAAATTACAGGTATGTAGTAATGAAAATAATTTTATGGTTGGGGAGTCACCACAATATGAGGAACTGTTTTTGAAGAGTTACAACATCAGAAAGGCTGAGAACCACTGTGTTATACTATTATTTCCACATTCAGAAACTCAGAAATGGGAGTGTGGTGGTTTGAATAGGAATGGTCCCCACTGGCTCATATATTTGAGTGCTTGGTCCAAAGTTTGTGGAACTGTTTGGAAAGGATTAAGAGGTGTGGCCTTTTTGGAGGAGGTGTGCTATTAGGTGTGGATTTTGAGGTTTCAAAAGTACGCGTCTTGCTCTGTCTCTGCATCTGGCCTACAGATAAGGATATAAGCTCGTAGCTATGACTCCAGTGCTATGTCTACCTACCATGGATTAGCCCTCTGGAACTGAAAGCAAGCTCCTAATTAAATGCCCCCTTTCTTTGTAAGTTGACTTGGCCATGGTGTCTGTTCACAGCAAGAGGACAGTGATTAATGCAAGGAGAGGTGAGTAGTGCCTGTGGCTGACTCCATCCTGATGAGATACTAGGGTGAATTAGGCTCAACTTCAAGCTTTTCTGGTTTGTGGGAACTGGGTCACTAGGATCACTAGATCACTATGGATACTGTCCTTCATTCCTGGTGTTGGCACTCCTGTTTTGGCTTGAGGCTCTGTAGCTCTCTTGGCTGGTTGATGTCTAGTTGCAGAGAGCTAGGAGGATCCTGTGGAGGTGGATGAGAAAGTTTGAGGAAAGAGTCCAAACAGGAAGCTGCTGGCTGTCACTCTTCCGGGTAAGTACAGATCTGCTATAGACCAGGAGAGTAGGTGGGGGTCAGGAGGGAGAGAGAAGAGGTGACATTTAAAGACCTGGAGTGAGCCAGTCACCTTCCTTGACTCTTCACAATCACGGAGAGAATTCATTGACCCTTCCATGTTTTCAGAGCGAGGTTAACAATTTGTATTGGCAAAACTTGGCCATAGAGCAGAGAAGGCAGCAGATTTCGTGGCTTGTTCCCAGCTAGCACAGCCACGTGTTTCCACAAAGAAAAAAGGCAGTTTTCTCTCTTTGGGTCTCTAGGAGGGCATGAATAGAGTTATGAGGTTGGCTGAAGTCTCCTGCATATATGTCTTACCAAGAGTAAGCATGTGGGATATAAAAATGCCTGCCCTGTCTTCCTCACCTGGAGGCCCCCTGTTTCCCTGGAGAAGCTGGTTTTTAATCAGGGTTGTTATCATAGCCTAAATCAGAACTTCAAAATGGCTCTCTGCTGAACTCACTGTCCTCCTGTGTAGTACTTGTAGTAAAACTTTTATTTTGATTATGTTAAAGGGTCTTAATCTTAGATATCTGATACCAATGAGTCTCAAGAAGGATTGCTCTCTCTGGCTGGCAGTCCTGTGCTGAGGTAAGGCTGTGCCCTGTCCCAAGTTACTCCATATTGCTTAAAGAGTTGGCTCATTGTTGAAGATGGAGGATACACTGAACCTGGGTGAAGGTGTGGATGATGTCATCTATCCAGCTCCATCCACACAGCACTCACTGAGAAACGGCTTACTCTTGGGAGTAGAAGTAAATAAATTTATTTGGGTAAGTTGGGACCATAGGGGTTCATGGACATATCAAAATCATATCATGTAAACAAGACTTATTGGACACAATAGACCAAGGACAGAGTGAACTCTCACCAGGACTCTGTAAAGAAATGGACAGTCCTTTAGGGGCATCAGGTCAGCTCTGTGCCTGCTGTGGTTGGGGTCTGTTTCACTGCCATCGGCTGTTCTTTCTGTTTGTGTGCTGGCACCTGAGGTCTACTGATTCATCTCGACCCAGCGCTGTCCTTTCCCCTCCACAGCTTGACTCCACTCTGTAGATTTTCTTCTCAAATCTGTGACCAGCAATGGCCTTACTCAGCAGCCACCATTCCAGAAGTTGATGATCTTATGTTCTACAAAGACACCATTTTTAAGTCTCTGTCAGTTTTCTGCCTCTCAGGCCTCTAAGACCTCTTGAATTCTAATGTGGTCTATTAATCCTTTGTAGCCATTCCATAATTTATATAGATAGGTAGGTAAGTAGACAGATAATAGGTAGGTAGGTAGATAGATGACATGAATAGATAGATAGATAGATAGATAGATAGATAGATAGATAGATAGATAGATAGATAGATAGATGGATGGATGGATGGATGGATGGATGGATAGATAGATAGATAGATAGATAGATAGATAGATAGATAGATAGATAGACAGACAGACAGAGATGAAATTTATCCCATGGGAGCTTCATTTTGAGATCTCTGCCCATGACAGGAAAGGGAAGAAACTTCGGCTTCAATTCTAACTTGTCAGTAATTACCTTGTGTTCTTAGGGACATCGTTTAACCTCTTAGGCTTTTCTGTACTTAATAAATGATAATCAGACTCTTATGTCAGAGTTGTCTATGAGGCTATGAGTTGTCTATGGGGCTATGAGTCTATGAGCTGTTTATGGAGCTATGAATTGTCTATGGGGCTTAGGACTCTTATCGCCAGTAGGGTACAGAGAAGGCCACCAACCCAGGGCTTGCTCTTCAGTGTGGAAGGCTTCCAGCCTGTCAGAAGGGCACAGTGGCCAGTTCTATCAACCTGTGACTTATACTGACAGTACTTTCGATATGAAGAGTGTCATGGGTTTTAAAAAGAATATTTTATATTTGATTTTCCCCATCCTGCAGAAGGTTCAATTATCTTTTTTTTTTAATTTTTAATATTTTATTACATATTTTCCTCAGTTACATTTCCAATGCTATCCCAAAAGTCCCCCATAGCGCCCCCCACTTCCCTACCCACCCATTCCCATTCTTTTGGCCCTGGCATTCCCCTATATTGGGGCATATAAAGTTTGCAAGTCCAATGGACCTCTCTTTCCATTGATGGCCGACTAGGCCATCTTTCGATACATATGCAGCTAGAGACAAGAGCTCCGGGGTTCTGGTTAGTACATCATGTTGTTCCGACAATAGGGTTGCAGATCCCTTTAGCCCCTTGGGTACTTTCTCTAGCTTCTGCATAGGGAGCCCTGTGATACATCCAATAGCTGACTGTGAACATCCACTCCTGTGTTTGCTAGGCCCCGGCATCGTCTCACAAGAGACAGCTATATTTGGGTCCTTTCAGCAAAATCTTGCTAGTGTATGCAATGGTGTCAGCGTTTAGAAGCTGCTTATGGGAAGAATCCCTGGATACGGCAGTTTCTAAATGGTCCATCCTTTCATCACAGCTACGAAGGTTCAATTATCTTATAGAATCAGTTTGGAGTAGGAAACTTAAGAGTTAATATATTAACTCAGTACCGCATATATATTCTTCTGTAATTTAACCCAATGGAGAGATGGTTTTTAGATCAAAATTTACACTTTAGAATAAGTTATACCTTAGAACTATGCTAAATTGATGATGAGAATAGTTGCATATGTAAATCCCAGAATCTTGGCATGTTACGAAAGAAGAAACTGAGGTAAGTCATTTGGCTTGTAGAGTCTCATTCATGCACCTCATTTATAAACCAGAGATAATAAAGGCACTCATGTAGCACTGTTGTTTAGAATATAATTCAGAGCCATACATAGGAGATGCTTTGCATATTGTCTACTATATACTAAATTCTCAATATTATGCTTTATTATATTTTATCTTCCAGTATGTTGTACAGGTTTCACCAACACTTAAGTAATGTCTTCTTTTTCTAGAGTATATACAGAAAAATGTAAGAAGTTACTTTTATGACAAATCAGAAAAATATAAGGAAGCAAACAAAAAGTGATTTGTAAGCTTCCTAACTCAACAACTCTTTTTGGAATTTAAAAAGAAAACTGTCTTAGTTCGAGTTTTACTGCTGTGAACAGACACCATTACCAAGGCAACTCTTATAAGGACAACATTTAATTGGGGCTGGCTTACAGGTTCAGAGGTTCAGTCCATTATTATCAAGGTGGGAATGTGGCCGAGTCCAGGCAGGCATGGTGCAGGAGAAGCTGAGAGTTCTATATCTCATCTGAAGGCTGATAGAAAAATACTGCCTCCCAGGCAGCTAAGTGTACTAAGGCCCATGGCCACAGTGACACACCTACTCCAGCAAGGCTACACATCTCCTAATAGTGCCACTCCCTGGGTCAAGTGTATACAAACCATCACAAAACCCAACGAATTTTCATGGTTAGAAATGTCAGGTCATAGAGAAGACTCTGTACTATAGGAAAAGAGAAAGAACCCTTTCAGCCCTGGCTGATTTGGGGCTTGCTATGTGGGCCAGGCTGGCACTGAACTTGTAGCCATCCCCCTGCTTCTGCTGTCTTAGAGCTGAGATGACAGGAATGTGCTTCCACACCCTGCACTTCTTGTTTTCCTTAAACAAAATCAGCCTCACACAGAGGCATTTGCTTTTTTCACACATTAGGTATCCATCCCTATCCAAAGTGCATGCCCATACTTGATTTTCATCTATTTCTGTGTCTGGGAGATTTATATTCTTTAAACAGATCTCCTGGATTCTTCTTTGTATTCTATAATATAGATAAATTCTTTGTCCTGTTGTTTTGTTTAGTTTGGTTTCTTTACAGCTTAACTGTTGTGCACTGAGCAACCCCTACCCAATGTGGGGAGTTTTGCCAGTATACTCATGAGACGAGCCCCAAGTAGTGGACTGGCTGGGTGGTGCCTCCAAGTTGTGGTGATTACATCACAGACCCTTGTATTGCCAGTTCACACTTCCAACGGCTCTTTCCCATGTCCCGGGGAAACCCTCTAATTATAAGCACTTTCAAAACTAAAAAGCGGCATTCAGCTTTACACTTTTTTTGTTTCAAGTTTACTATGTGTAAGATCAAACATCTTTCCCTGTGTTTATACATTTTGTTCTGCTATAAACTGCATGTTTGTAAACTTTGCCCATATCCTATTATGTGGTTCATCTTTTACTTTTTTATATGATTTAAAATATATAATTTAAAGAAGAACTAAATTGTATGTAATTTTTATTATATGTTGGGATTTAAAAAAATTGCTTAGGACACAGAGCAGGCAAAAGATACATTTTCTGGCCAGCATATGTTCCCCTTCTGCAGACAGCACCCAGATCTTCCTTCAGAGTAACTTTTATTTTTACTGCATCCATTTGGGTGTCTTTAGGCTTGGGCACATGACACATAACCTAAGCTCTACCACCAAAGTTCTACATTCCTCTGGCCACAAACTCAAGAGCATCAAAGGAAACCACTACAACTTTGTATTGATTGAAGAGAGATCAAGTTGTCCCTGGGGATCCACAGGCCAGGGCTTCTGATAGACAATGAGTTATAGGTTTTGCATGTAACATGCATGCAGCCTCTCCTATACCCTATATGGTTTTTAATTGCCTATAATAGCTAGTACAAACAAATGTCATACAAATAATTGTTATATAGCATAGTTCTTAGGTATTATTTATTACTGTTCATTTTTTTCTTTTTTTACTTTTGATCCAGAGTTAGTTGCACATATAAACCTACATCTGAGGCTAGAGAGAGTCAATGGTTTTCCCTTTGACTCTGCTGCAGTGCAAGGGCTGAGAGGCTGCTATGGAAACGTAGAGCAAGAGAACCTCCACTAAGGACAAGGAGGCGGAAGTGCCAATGTAGAGTCAGTAGCACCCTCTCTGAAACAGTAGCAGGCTCAACTGAGATGCTCAACATGAAAGGGTAGGCTTCATGCAAGTGTGTTCGTCACATTCTTGGAGAGAAAACATTTTATTTAGCTTACACTTCTACATCATAATCCATCATCATGGGAAGCCTAGGCAGGAACTCAGGGCTGGAGTTTGAGCAGAAGCCATGGAAGAATTGCTGGCTTGCAATCACACTGGCTTGCTTCCAGGCTCATGTTCAGCTGCCTTTTGTATAGAGCCTGTTCAGGATGGTCTAGTGCTCAGTGGGCTGAGACCTTCGACATCAATTAGCAATTGAGAAACTGTTATGTGTGTCTATAGGTCAATCTGATGGAGGCAATTCTTGGTTCTGAGGTGTGCCAAGTTGACAGAAAAAGAAAAAAAGAAAACAAACAAACCCCTCACTTAATCAGGACAACTCTGGATTGTGAAAGGGCTACATCCTTTGGAATTTTTAGGCTGCAGCCTGCAATACCCCTCTGTAGAAAGGCAGCGTGACTTTCTTTTTAAGTCATACATACCAGTAGCTAAGGAAACACCTAGGGTGTCTTTCTTACTTCTGATCCCTTTGTTCACTTTTACTTTCCCTGATTCCTACAATAACTGAGAATCTGGGCTTGGCACAGCACCACTGTGGGAGGGTGAGTCTCAAAGCACCCCCCTGCCCCCCACATTTAAATAACTGGGGTTCAAGACTGGAAACATGGAGATGCAGGCTTTAGAGCATCAGTTTCTTACCTTCATATTCCCTTTGGCATGGCAGAAGCTCAATGCTCACTAAAAAGAGTTAAGTGGTGAGGATGTGTAAGATAAACTCATGAAATTAGGCTTCTCAAACTGGAATCAGCTAAGTGGAAAGGCATAAAGTTGGTGAGGATGTGTAAGATAAACTCATGAAATTAGGCTTCTCAAACTGGAATCAGCTAAGTGGAAAGGCATAAAGTCAACTCCTAGAAAGTAAAGCCAGTCATTTATGTCCACTTAAAATGTTTTTAATTTTTTTACAGTGTGATAGTAGCTGGAGTTACAGACCAGAAAAACCCCAAGCTGTGTAATAAAAGCGGCCATGCTGATGAAAGGTGAAAGTTTACTAAGTGTAGATCAAAATGATTTTCTCTCTTCTGGATGAACTCATTAGAAGACTCAGGCTGGAACCATATGGCTTACATTCAGACCAGCCAAGTGCTAGAGACAGAATTAAAAGGGGAGTGGAGTGCTTTTTATTTTTAGCCCCCAATGGGACCAAGCACTGGGAATAGGACCACCTAGCCATTGCCTGTGCAAATCCATGGAACCCGAGGAGAGCCTGGTCCCAAGTTCTCTTTCCCCCTTTCCTATTTTTCTGGACTGGATAAATTAGAACTCTCCGCTCTTCCTCCTTTATGGAATACGTCTTCCTCCTTGTTTGTTATAATAGTTGATTTTTTTCTGGTACTCTAACAGAATATGTAAGATGATGGATAATCAGTAAAGTAAACTATTATACTCATGGTCCCAGGATGGCTTCATCTGGCGAGGGCTTCATGCTGTGTCAGAACAGCAGAAAAATAAATAAGTGGGAACAGGGGAGGACACAAGATATGATTTGCATTTAAACATACAGTCCTATGAGAAAGGCATTAATCCTTGGGCAGCAACCTAATACTGTTAAAGTTGTGCCAAGGACCAGCCTTGGATTGGAGAGGGGTTCTGAGAAAGGGGTGTCTGGGAGCTGCAAAAAGAACAACTTGAAGTCAATTCATAGGTCTAAGCTAACAACCTGTGTTCTGCTTGATACAGCTTTTCCAGTCTGCTTCTCTCTATGTTTTGCGTTTTCTCTGGAGACCTCTCTGTGTATATTATGCTTGTTTGCTATTCTAAACAGTTCTCTGTTTTTATTGAAAAATTCTATGGATAGCTCATCTCCTGCAGAACACACGTTCACTCATTTTACATATCAATCCAGGTTTCCTTTTGATTGTCTTATGAATAGCACCCTGTGGCCCTGCCTTTGATTCTTAGGAGACAGCAAGCAAACGTTTTTCTTAACATTGCAAAAGAATTCAGAGAACTGCCTGCTTTTGTTAAGCACAGACAATAAACTAGTTGGGTGGGACCCTTCCTTGAAACCATTTCCATCAAGCCTGGGGCTAACCTTGCACTGTTCTATGCTGACCCTGAACTCAGGAATCTATCACCTTTGTAAGCATAAACAAAAAACTTATCTGATTGGGGTCTCCTGTGATCACAACTCCCTAAATCTCTTTATCTTCTTCTTTAGTAATTTTCTAACAAGTTGGCTCACAGCACAGCTGCTTTTATTTCTTTAGATTCATGAGCCCCTCATACAATTCATAATGTATCCTTATTTTTGCATAGTTGAGAAATTATATATTTTTGAACTCATGTATTTAGAGCTCTTTCCCATAGCCTTAAGGGCTGTCCTGAAAATCCCAATGTTTACCATTTTGCCACACCCTCAACTCCTGGACTTGCTTTGTTTCTAATTATCATGGAGTCATTAACGTTAATTGGGAGGACATTCCTCAGAAGAAAAGAGTCCTCCACTGCTAGTACTGGTTCCAGAAAATATGCACATTATTATACAAACAAGCCTATGGTAGCCATCAGCACTGTTGATGCTCACACTGGGGCCCTGTCCCAAGGGCAGGAACCATGTCACTCTGTCTCCACCAAGGCCATACCAGGTTTGGTGAAGTTGCTGCTACCTCTTATTATGGTTATACTGGAGACTGAATTCTAGCATGGTCTTTGGAGAGGATGTTTAATTTGACCATTATGGGGTTTCCCTTTCTTTCCCAGATATATGTCAATCTGGATGGTGGATATGGTTTCTACCAAGAAAAAGGACTGGATTACCAATCTTTGGTCTACTGCTGTTCTAAGTGGCCTGCTGACTCTAGGGCTGGTATTACTGTATATCCATGCCCAAGAACATTTGCCTGGTTTAGGACCTGTCATGTCCTTATCATAATAATTTCTGAGGTCTCCTGTATCCTGTGGCACCTGAATGGCTGTGTTCTTCCCTAGCCAGGAAAACAAAAACAAAAACAAAAAAAACCCTCATTTCCTTCTTTTGAAACAATATACATTCTTTCTTCTTTCCTAGCCTGATTATCCTCTAAGTTGCTCTTGAAAATACTCAACAAAACAAAGATAAGGATAGAAGGGTGTCATAGAGTTTCTATTGCTGTGAAGACACACCTCGTCCATGGCAACTCTACTAAAGCAAAGCATTTCATTAGGGCTGGTTTACAGTTCAGAGAGTCAGTCCATTAAGGCTGTGGTAGGAAGCATTGTGGCACAGGCACACAGGTACACATGGTCCTAGAAAAGTAACTGAGAGTTCTACATCTGGATTGGCAAGCATCAGGAAGTGAAACTGTGAGTCCCTGGCATGGCTCAAGGATCTGAGTCACCAAAGTCTGACCAGGGTGACACATTTTCTCCAACAAAGCCACACCTACTTTAGCAAGGTCACACCTCCTAATAGTGCCATTCTCTATTGCCTGTGGGATCATTTTCATTCAAACCACCTCAATGGCTGATTCTATAAACAGTTCTTTGGTTTAATGAGGAAATGAAAAGCAAACACAAACCAAAATGTAAGCTAATATAGAGAGTGTCTCATAGTTAGTGTTGACTTCTTGTCCTCAGCCTTGGTCACCCCACCAGGATGTCAGGCAGAGCTGTTCCACCTCTTAGACACAAGAAGTACAATGTGGGCCTCACTAAGGACATGGGACTTGCAGAATAGTTGATGGCCAACAACCACATATTAACATGAAAATGAGAGACCAAGGGACAGTATTCTTCTGGTTTCCATCTGCACCCTGGAGCTGACCCTGTGCCACAGCTCTCCATACCCAAATTGTGCCCAAAGACAGCTGGCCTTCCAGGAGTACTGACACACAGGATTGCATAAGGGACAAGCCACAATCAGAGACAGCAAGAACAGCTAACACCAGAGATAACCAGATGGCAAGAGGCAAGTACAAGAACATAATTAAGAGAAACAAGGGATATGCAGCATCATCAGAACCCAGTTCTTCCACCACAACAAGTCCTGGATACCACAACACACCAGAAAAGCCAGACTCTGATTTAAAAATCATATCTCATGATGATGATAGAAGATTTTAAGAAGGATATAAATAACTCCCTTAAAGAAATACAGGAGAACACAGGTAAACAGGTAGAGGTCCTTAAAGAGGAAACACAAAAATCTCTTAAAAAATTACAAGAAAACACAACCAAACAGGTGAAAGAATTGAAAAAAACCATCCAGGATCTAAAATTGGCAATAGAAACAATAAAGAAATCACAAAGGTTGACAACCCTGGAGATAGAAAACCTAGGAAAGAGATCAGGAGTTGTAGATCTAAGCATCACCAACAGAATACAAGAGATAGACGAGAGAATCTCAGGTGCAGAAGATACCATGGAAAATATTGACACAACAGTCAAAGAAAATGCAAAATGTAAAAAGTTCCTAACCCAAACCAACCAGGTAATCCAGGACAAAATGAGAAGACGAAACCTAAGGTGTAGAAAGGAGCAGAGATTTCCCACTTAAAGGGCCAGTAAATATCTTCAACAAAATTATAGAAGAAAACTTCCCTAACCTAGAGAAAGTGATGCCAATGAATATACAAGAAGCCTACAGAACTCCAAATAGACTGGATCAGAAAAGAAATTCTTCCCATCACATAATAGTCAAAACATCAAATACACAAAACAAAGAATATTAAAAGCAGTAAGGGGAAAAGGTCAAGTAAAATATAAAGGCAGACCTATCAGAATTATACCAGACTTCTCATCAGAGACTATGTAAGGTAGAAGATCCTAGGCAGCTGTCATACAGACCCTAAGAGAACAAAAATGCCATCACAGGATACTATACCCAACAAAACTTTGAATTATCGTAGATGGAGAAACCAAGATATTCCATGACAAAACAAATTTAGACAATATTTTCCCACAAATCCATATCTACAAAGGATAATAAAGGGGAAACTCCAAAACATGGAGGGAAACTATAACCCTTTGAAAATCAAGACAGTAATCTTTCATCAAATCCAAAAGAAGACGCCCAAACAAATGTAACTCCATCTCTAACAACAAAAATAACAGGAAGCAACAATCATTATTCCTTAATATCTCTTAACATCAATGGACTCAATTCCCCAATAAAAAGACATAGACTAAGAGACTGAATTCATATGCAGAACCCAGCATTTTGCTGCATACAGGAAATGCACCTCACTGACAAAGACAGATACTATTTCAGAGTAGAAGGCTGGCAAACAATTTTCCCAGAAAATGGTCCCAAGAAACAAGCTGGAGCAATCATTCTAATATTGAATAAATTTGACTTTCAATTAAACATTATCAAAAAAGATGAAGGACACCTCCTACTCATCAAAGGAAAAATATACCAAGATGAACTCTTGATTCTGAACATCTATGCTCCAAATGCAAGGATACCCACATTCGTAAAAGAAACTTTATTAAAGCTCAAAGCACACATTGCACCTCACACAATAATAATGGGAGACTTCAACACCCTACTCTCAGCAATGGACAGATCATGGAAACAGAAACTAAGCCAGAGTTTCTTTTGGGTTTGCTGAAAGAAGATCACAGTGAAACTACTAGAAGTTATGGACCAAATGGATTTAATAGATATCTATAGAACATTTCAACCTAAAACAAAAGAATATACTATCTTTCAGCACCTCATGATACCTTTTCCAAAATTGACCATATGATTGGTCACAAAACAGGCCTCAATAGATGCAAGAAGACTGAAATAATTCCATTCATACTATCAGATCACCAAGGACCAAGTCTGGTCTTAAATAACAACAAAAACAGCAGAAAGCCACATGGAAGTTGAACAACACTCTACTCAATGATAACTTGGTCAAGGAAGACATAAAGAAATTAAAGACTTTTTACATGCTCCACTATGATCATTGCAGTCTTATTTATAATAGCCAGAAGCTAGAATCAACCCAGATGTCCCTCAAGAGAAGAATGGAACCCAAGATATAAGATACAATTTGTTAAACGCATGAAACTCAAGAAGAACGAAGACCAAAGTGTGGACACTGTGCCCCTTCTTGGAATTGGGAACAAAACACCCATGGAAAGAGTTACAGAGATAAAGTTTGGAGCTGTGAAGAAAGGATGGACCATCTAAAGACTGCCATATCCAGGGATCCATCCCATAATCAGCTTCCAAACGCTGACACCATTGCATACACTAGCAAGATTTTGCTGAAAGGACCCAGATATAGCTGTCTCTTGTGAGACAATGCCGGGGCCTAGCAAACACAGAAGTGGATGCTCACAGTCAGCTATTGGATGGATCACAGGGCCCCCAATGGAGGAGCTAGAGAAAGTACCCAAGGAGCTAAAGGGAACTGCAACCCCATAGGTGGAACATTATTATGAACTAACCAGTACCCCAGAGCTCTTGTCTCTAGCTGCATTTGTATCAAAAGATGGCCTAGTAGGCCATCACTGGAAAGAGAGGCCCATTGGACTTGCCAACTTTATATGCCCCAGTACAGGGGAATGCCAGGGCCAAGGGGTGGGGGTGGGTGGGTGGGGGACTGGGGGAGGGAGTGTATTGGGGACTTTTTGGATAGCATTGGAAATGTAATTGAGGAAATTACCTAATTAAAAAAAAAGAGAGAAGAATGGATACAGAAAATGTAGTACATTTACACAATGGATTCCTACTCAGCAATTAAAAACAATGACTTCTCAAAATTCACAGGCAAATGAATGGGTCTAGGAAATATCATACTGAGTGAGGTAACTCAGTCACAAAAGCACACACATGGTATGTACTCATGGATAAGTGGGTATTAGGCAAAGAGCATGGAATACCCACAATACAACTCACGGACCACATGACGACTCAAGATGAAGGAAGACCAAAGAGTGGATGCTTCAATCCTACTTAGAAGAGAAAACAATATAATCAAGGGCAGTAAAGGGTGGGAGGGGCTTGGGAGGAAGAGAGGAAGGGGAGGAGAAAAAGAGGGGCAGAATCAGGTGTGGGAGGAGATGGAGGAAATGTACAGAGGGTCAGGAAATTGAACAGAGATGTGTAGCAATGGGGGATGGGTAACTGGGGATAGCAACTAGAAAGTCCTGATGCCAGGAAAGCAAGAGCCTCTAAGGACCTCACGGGGATGACATTAGCTGAAATATCCCACAAAGAGGAGGGAGAACCTGTTGAGACCATATCCAGAAGTTAGGCATTGCCTCTCAGTTGAGAAATGGAACCACCCACCCATCTTCAAAATTTTAACCCAGAATTGCTCCAGTCTAAAAGAAATACAGAGACAAAGAGTAGAACAGAGACTGAAGAAAAGACCATCCAGAGACTGCTCCACCTAGGGATCCATTGCTTATACAGACACCAAACTCAGACACCATTGCTAATGCCAAGAAGTACTTGCTGACAGGAACCTGATACAGCTGTCTAAGAGGCTCTGCCAGATCCTGACTAATACAGATGTGGATGCTCACAGCCAACAATCAGATTGAGCACAGGGATCCCAATGGAGGAGTTAGGGGAAGGACTGAAGGAGCTGAAAGGTCTGTATCTGGCATCAATGGGAGTGGAGGACCTTGGTCCTGTGGAGGCTTGATACCCCTGTGTAGAGGAATGCTAGGGTGTTGAGGCAGGAGTGGGTGGGTGGAGGAGCACCCTCATAGAAGCAGGGTAAGGGGGGATGGGATAGAGGGCTTACAGAGGTGAACCAGGAAAGGGGATAACATTTAAAATGTAAAAAAAAAAAAAAAAAAAAAAAAAAATCCAATTTAAAAAAAAGAAAAAAAATGGAAAAAGGAAAAGAAAATGAGAAAACAAAACTGCAACCATCGACAAACTCAGTGCAAAGTCCAGAAGATGGAACGTCCTACTAATGTCATTAATTGCTAAATTTATTATCCACAATAGTTTCATTTTTGTAGGTTGGATTTTTTTCAGCTTCTCAAAAGAAGTAAATATCTTTCTCAAGCAGGCACATAGTTGGTGAGCAGATATAAAACTATGAACTTGTAAGGAATCATTCAATGATAAATTTCCAAGAAACAAATTATGAGACTGCATTTTGATATTTTCCCCCAACTCAAAATCATATTTCATACAAGGCCATATGAATATTCAGTGGTTGATATGATGACCTAGGATTTTAGTCCTTTGGCTTGCTGTGACTGTCTTCCCATACAGATCAAGGAACCTCTTATTTTGAGAGAGTAAATGAAGCTCTGGGTACATAGAATGAGTTAGGGGATTCTACCAGTTAAAGACACAGAACTCTATATTTCTGAGCCCTTATTTTCCTCAGAAATGTCTATGTTTGAGGCAGCAAGTAGGTCTGAAAATTGAGATTGGTGGGGACAGTGATGGATTAAAGACCAGAGGTAAGATTAGATTATGGAAACTTCAGACAGTAGCCTTAAGCTTGGGGATTGCCAGGCTAGCCAGACTTCTGTAAAACAGGATAATAATACAACTGGGGCTTAGACCTTCCTATCATGTCTTATAATTTTTTGAAGGACTCACAGAACTCAGGAATGTATTATACTTAATGTGATTTTAGTGATTATAGTTACAGTCAGTCTGTTGCTATACACAGGCATAGTCTGGGAGGGGCCTCTTCAGTTTGGGTTTTCCTTGCTGTAATAAAGACACCATCACTAAATGCAACTTGGGTATGAAAGGGTTTATGAGGCTTACATATCTGCTCAGAGTCTATCACTGAAAAAAGCCAAAGCAGGCACTCAATCGAGTCAAGAGATTGGAAGCAGGCACTGAAGGAGAGACCATGGAGACCCACTGTTGACCAGCTTGCTCCTGATGGCTTGCTCAGTCTACTTTCTTCTAGCATCCTGGGCCACCAGGGATGGTTCTACCCATATGTTCTGGACCCTCCCATATCAATAATAATCAAGAAATATTCTACAAGCTTGTTAATAAGCAATCTGTTGGAGGCATTTTCTCAGTTGAGTCTATGTTCCACATTTCTCTTCTCAGGTGACTAGCTCATGTAAGAGGATAAACAACCACTGAGGACAGGGTCCACAGATGAAGTCTTGGTGTACCCAGTGTTCAGCACCCTGATCCACCAGGTACACTACTGCCCAGGAAACTTACTGGGTCATGTTAAAGGTTCTATTAGGGTTCTGTCACGTAGACGCAGCTGGTCTTTGTGGTGTGACCAGGCCCACTTCTGAGTCATCTCATGGACAAAACCTCAGATATGGCTGAGAGCCCAGGAGTATTGGACAGTTGAGAAAGTCCAAAGAGTTAGAGGTTACTACCTGGGAACCAAGGACAAAGGCCACTCTAAGTACTTCCTACATATGAGTTAGATAACTCAGTGTATTATGCATATTATTATGATATAATATGATGGTTATATATATAGTAAATCGATGCCCTGAAATGCATTTGGGGCTTCTTTATTTCTGTTACTGATACCAAAACCTATTAGAATCCCCAAAGAGTAAACCAACTTTTAAAGATTTCTTACAACCTTTTGTCTTGAGGAACTTGAGCTAATTTTTTTCAAGCATGGGTCAAGGAACTCTGGAGGGATGCCATATAATATCACCATAGAACTTCCTTTCTTTTTAAGGAAAAATTATTATTGTGTACCAGTCACAAAGTATTGTGTTTCATTATATTTCTATACAGTGTATCTTGACTATAATCACCCTTGCACACCCTTCTCTTGTCCCAACCCCCACTACTTCCTGCCTCTTCATTTACAGTCTCCCTGCTACTTTTATCTAGTTTTAACATAATTTGACCCAAGTGGTAAGAGAAGACAGCAATATCTGTTGTTTTTAATTTAACATGGTGGCCTCAGGTCATCCCCCCACCCCTGACAATGTGATTTCATTCTTCTTCATGGCTGAATAGAACTCCCTTGTCCTGCTCACAGGGGGCTTCTCTATTTGCATGTCCACTGGTTCTGTTAGACACATCTGTTAAAGGCCAAAGCTAAGTTTCTTCACTATTAAGGAGAGAGGGACTTTGTCAAGTCTCAAAGATGATTTCATAGGGAGTCCTCTCTAATTTGCTAGAGCTTCTGGTGCTTGTGGTAAGGGGACCCAATCATCCTAGGCATAGTACAATGAGGGGTTCACAGGGATCTGAGTCATTGAGCAGGTAAAATCTGGGGCTCCCACCTGAGCTTTAGAACACATCAAATTCTCACTCATGTAAATAAGGCTGAAATAGTCCTGTAGGTTGCTATTTAATGTTGGAGTCAGCTGTCTTCAAGAAATGTTACCTTGTTCTTCCTCATTATTCACCCCTCTTCCCACTGTTTACTTCTGAAGAGTGTAGAGAACTGGAGAAAATACCAAGAATGAATCTTTGTAAATTTTAAAAATAGTACTCTTAGTTAGGTCTTTGCTGAAAACTCCAGTAGGCAGCATGAGCAAATATTATGGAAGCAAAGTGGTAATAATGGAAACTATGAACTCATATAAATTTTATAATCCTATTAATATGGAAGCCCAGGTAGACTAGAAACCAAAAGGTTAGAGCAGTGCTTCTCAACCTTCCTGATGCTGTGACCCTTTAATACCAGTCCTCATGTTGTGGTGACCCCAACCATAAAATTATTTCATTGTTATGAAGTCATAACTGTGATTTTCCTACTGTTCTGAATTGTAATGTAAATACCTGATATGTGGGATCTCTGATTTGAGACCCCAAGGGGGTATCAACCCAGCAGTTGAGAACTGCTGATTTAGAGGGCCATTGGTCATCACCCATCCAGCTGTTAGGTGGATCATGCCAAGTTCTTTTATTCTATGAAATTCACAGCAGGCAAACATGTGTTAAGCAATCGGTAGAAAGACAATTTGAAGAGTGACTTTTGTCATTCACAGAGTGGGAATGAACTGCTACTTCTGTCGCTTCTGTGAACATGCCTCTTTGTTTTAGTGTCCTCATCCACTGAACAGGAGCACAGACCCTAGAGGGCATTAGACACTGGAATCACAAGTCCCATTTCACTGCCATATGTTACACTACTGAGTAAGCTCTGCTGAAACCTTCCACCTTATAAAATGTTGAAAATCACCTACACCTGAGAATAAGAAAAATCTAGCCATGCTTGGTTTCTTGGCTGGTCCAGAACAAAAGGTACCTTGAGGGTGATCCTGGCTTGAAGTAATGAGCTTCTCTGTTTGTGACTTCAGGGGCCAGAACTGAAACCCAGTGGAGAGAGGCAGGATCTTATGGGTCAAGTGAAGCTGATTAAAACGTAGAGGAACATGGACAACAGGTGAGATAAATACAACTCACAGTGTGCTCTGCCCTGTACATCTAAAAATATTTCACCTTAATAGCCCCTTTTCATTTAGTGAGCATAGAGCAAACCCATTAGTAACAGTCTGTCTCCCGTGAGACCCTGTGCTGCTGAGCCCTGAATATGAGGCCGGGGTTCCTACACTCTTTTAATAAACCCTTTCATGTGTTCTTTCAGGAAATTGTTTCAGACTAGAACATCTGGGATAAATTTGAAATTCTACTATGTGTGGCTAAAAAAAAGAAAGGAAGGAAGGAAGGAAGGAAGGAAGGAAGGAAGGAAGGAAGGAAGGAAAAGAAAGGAAGAAAGGACAAACCAGTTAATTAGCAACAAAAAAACAGAAACTGTTTTGTTTTGTTTTGTTTTGTTTTACCCCAACTGAGCAAGCTGGTTTTTCTTTGCATCAGCACTACACACCTGGAGATGCAGACATCCTGACCCACCCAGGAGCTGCCTCGCTCATGGGCTGACTGCAGAAAAGATGCTTCAGACGGATAGGTATGATTGTTACAGATGTGAGGTGTAGTGCCCTGTATCCAGATCTTGTTCATTGTTGTTTATTATTTGTTTTGCTTCCAAGTGAGCTTCAATGTCTGCTCTGTGATCAGTCCTTCATCCAGTGGCTATGACTCCACGACCTTAAACTATCCTAGTAAACAACAACAACAACAACAACAACATCCCCCAAACCATTACATTTAGCATCTGAGACTTGGTGTTGTCATACATCCATTGAACGATGATAAAAATCACCATCATTGTAACCATTTTAAGTGTGATGTTCAGTAGGGCTGAACGTCACACTATTGGGCTTTCCATCTTGGAACACTGTTACCGCCAGCCTCGAAGAAGCCTGAGTTCTTTCTTACCTAGCTCTGCCCCCTTTAGCAGCTGCTTTTTGATTCTATTTCTGTGATGTGCCTGCATGAGTGGATCATAAAGTTTGTGTCTTGTCATTGGTCATTGATTGTTTTTCACTCAGCATCATTAGAGTTCATCCCTACTATGACATGTGCCAAGATTAATTTCTTGGTCTTTATTTTCTTTTTCTGGAGACAAAGTCTTGTTGCACAGTCCAGGACTGTTCAAACCTTGCTACTGTCCTGCCTCAGTCTCCCTAATGCTGAAATTACAGGCATACATTACCATGCCTGGCTAGGATCTCATAAATTTTTAGAGCAATATAATGTTTCAATATGTGCATTTATAATCTTTCTTTAATATATAAATACATTATGATTTATATATATTGTATAATATGCATGAATATACTAAAATCAACATAAGTTCTTTTAAAAACCCCTCACTCCTTTGAGATAAAGTGTTGCATCCGCCCTCGACCAGCAAGAATGACACGACCACCAGTTCTTCTATCAGCAGTTTATTCAGCAATCTTCAGTCTTCATCTCCCTCCCTCTTCATCTCCCTCCCTCTTCATCTCTCTCCCCTGACCCCCGGGCCTCTCACTCTTATATACTCTCAGCCCCCATCCACTCACGGCAGGCCACGTCACCTCATCAGGCACACGGCTTCAGCTAATCAGGGCGGCAGGGGCATGTCTCCATCAAATATGGACTTGTTTACACCACCAGCTCTGCATCCAGCAGGCGCCATCTTTAAGGTGCGGCTCAGGCAGCCTAAGGGGGAGGCTATAGCCTCCTACAATAAAGTTTATGATTTTTATCGTCTCATAAAAGAAATTAACCTAATGCATGTAAGTGGACAGTTTGCCATGTCATTGCTATCTCCACTAATTAAAAATTAAATTCTTACTCATTTTTGGATATAATTAGAAAATCTGTCTTCCCTTTCCTCCCCCAATCTCCCGTATGCCACTCTATCTCCTCCTAATTTATGACCTCTTCTTGCACTAATTATTATTAAATGCATAATTTATATGCATTTAATATACACAGATGTTCCTACCTACAAACTGTTTGTTCAGTCTGTATAATGCCACTGTGGGTACGTTTTCTTTTTTTTATTAGATATTTTCTTTATTTACATTTCAAATGTTATCCCCTTTCCTAGTTTCCTCTCCAGAAAACCCCTATCTCTTCCCCCACCCCTCCGCACCAACCCATCCACTCACATTCCTGGTCCTGGCATTCCCCTATACTGGGGCATAGAACCTTCACAGGGCCTAGGGCAGCTCCTCCCATTGATGACCAACTAGGCCATCCTCTGCTACATATACAGCTAGAGACACAAGTTCTACCATGTGTTTTCTTTGATTGGTGCTATAGTTCCAAGGAGCTCTGGTGGTACTGGTTAGTTCATATTGATGTTCCTCCTACTGGGCTTCAGTCCCCTTCAGCTCCCTAGATATTTCTCTGGTTCCTTCACTGGGAACCTTGTGCTCCATCCAATGGATAACTGTGAGCATCCACTTCTGCATTTGCCAGGCACTGGCAGAGTCTCACAAGAGACGGCTAGATCAGGCTACTGTGAGCAGGCTCTTGTTGGAATCTGCCTAGTGATGGAGTTTGGTGGTTGTTTATGGGGTGGGTCCCCAGGTGGGGCATTCTCTGGATGGTCCTTCCTTCTGTCTCAGCTCCTAACTTTGTCTCTGTAACTCCTTCCATGGGTATTTTGTTCCCTTTTCTAAGAAGGAACAAAGTATCCACACGTTGGTCTTTCTTCTTCTTAGTTTCATGTGTTTTGCAAATTGTATCTTGGGTATTCTAAATTTCTAGGTTAATATCCACTTATCAGTGAGTGCATATCATGTGTCTTCTTTCCTGCTTAGGTTACCTCACTCAGGATGATATCCTCCAGATCCATCTATTTGCCTAGGAAGATCATAAATTCATTGTTTTTAATAGCTGAGTAGTACTCCATTGTGTAAATGTACCACATTTTTTGTATCCATTCCTCTGTTGAGGGGCATCTGGGTTCTCTCCAGCGTCTGGCTATTATAAATAAGGCTGCTATGAACATAGTGGAGCATGTGTCCTTATTACCAGTTGGTACATCTTCTGGATATATGCTCAGGAGAGGTATTGCGGATCTTCTGGTAGTACTATGTCCAATTTTCTGAGGAACCGCCAAACTGATTTCCAGAGTGGTTGTACCAGATTGTAATCCCACCAGCAATGGAGGAGTGTTCCTCTTTCTCTGCATCCTCACCAGTATCTGTTGTCACCTGAATTTTTGCTCTTACCCATTCTCACTGGTGTGAGGTAGAATCACAGTGTTGTTTTGATTTGCATTTGATGATTAAGGATGTTGAACATTTTTTCAGGTGCTTCTCAGCCATTCAGTATTCCTCAGTTGAGAATTCTTTGTTTTGAGCTGTGCCCTATTTTTTAATAGGGTTATTTGATTTTCTGGAGTCCAGCTTCTTGAGTTCTTTGTATATATTGGATATTAGTCCTCTATCTGCTGTAGGACTGGTAAAGATCCTTTCCCAATCTGTTGGTGGCCTTTTTGCTTTATTAACAGTGTCTTTTGCCTTACAGAAGCTTTGCAATTTTATGAGGTCCCATTTGTCGATTCTTCGTCTTACAGCACAAGTCATTGCTGTTCTGTTCAGGAATTTTTCCCCTGTGCCCATATCTTCAAGGCTCTTCCCTATATTAAGAAAAAGTCATTGTTGCTTCCTGATATTTTTGTTGTTAAGAGTTGGGATTCTGTTCTTGAGGCTGTCTTCTTTTAGGTTTGTTGAAGGTTTGTTGCTTTTTCTAGGCATAATTTCCCTCCTTGTATTGGAGTTTTCCCTTTATTATCCTTTGAAGGGCTGGATTCATGGAAAGATATTGTGTGAATTTGGTTTTGTCATGGAATACTTTGGTTTCTCCATCTATGGTAATTGAGAGTTTTGCTGGGTATAGTAGCTTGGGCTGGCATTTGCATTCTCTTAGGGTCTGTATAACATCTGTCCAGGATCTTCTGGCTTTCATATTCTCTGGTGAGAAGTCTGGTGTAATTCTGATAGGTCTTCCTTTATATGTTACTTGATCTTTTCCCTTACTGCTTTTAATATTATATCTTTATTTGGTGCATTTGTTGTTCTGATTATTATGTGTTGCGAGGAATTTCTGTTCTGGTTCAGTCTATTTGGAGTTCTGTAGGCTTCTTGTATGTTCATGGGCATCTCTTTCTTTAGGTTTGTGAAGTTTTCTTCTATAATTTCGTTGAAGATATTTACTGGCCCTTTAAGTTGAAAGTCTTTCTCATCCATACCTATTATCCTTAGGTTTGGTCTTGTCATTTTGTCCTGGATTTTCTGGATGTTTTGAGTTAAGATCTTTTTGCATTTTGTATTTTCTTTGATTGTTGTGTCCATGTTTTCTATGGAATCTTCCTCACCTGAGATTCTCTCTTCCATCTCTTGTATTCTGTTGTTGATGCTCACATCTATGCTTCCTGATTTCTTTCCTAGGATTTCTATCTCCTGAGTTGTCTCTCTTTGTGATTTCTTTATTGTTTCTACTCCCATTTTTAGATCCTGGGTATTTTTGTTCAATTCTTTCACCAGTTTGGTAGTGTTTTCCTGTAACTCTTTAAGGGATTTTTGTGTTTCCTCTTTAAGGGCTTCTAGCTGTTTACTTTTGTTTTCTTGTATTTCTTTAAGGGAGTTATTTATTTCCGTCTTAAAGTCCTCCATCATCATCATTAGAAGTGACTTTAGATCCATATCTTGCTTTTCTGGTTTGATGGTATATCCAGGAATTGCTATGGTGGGAGAGTTTAGTTCTGATGATGCCAAGTAACCTTGTTTTCTGTTGCTTCTGTTCTTATGCTTACCTCCTGCCATCTGATTATCTCAAGTTTGTGCTGCCCTCAATATATTTGATTGGAGTCTGTCCTTCCTATAATCCCCATTGATTCAGGCCTCCTCAGAGTCCAGTTTTCTCTATGATCCTTTGATTCTGGATTCCTGTGAACCTGAGATTCTGTGTGTATCAGAGTTCTTGCCAGTCAAGCTTTCTTTGAGACCCTGAGATCCTGGTGTGACCAAGCTCCTGTTATTCTAGGATGATCCTGGAATCCTCAGACCCTGGGCGTGTTACAGAACCTAGAAGTGATATCTCCTCTGGGGACTGTGCAGTTGTCTGGTGTGTTCAAACCCAAGGTATACCAGCACTGATCAGAAGGAACCCAAGTGGCTGGTCAGGCAGGGCTCCTGTGTCCTTGCTCCTGCTATTACAGGCCCATCGTGATTGGTTTGGAACAGATGTTGTGCTTCACTCACCAGTGATCCTTAGATCGTGTGGAGAGTCCTCTGGGGACAATGGGACTGTCTACTGAGTTCATGCCCCAGGTGACTCAGAGCTGGCACCGACCAGAAGGGACGTG
Organism: Mus caroli; assembly: GCF_978045245.1. Lineage (NCBI taxonomy): Eukaryota > Metazoa > Chordata > Mammalia > Rodentia > Muridae > Mus > Mus caroli. The sequence goes on from NW_028227256.1 coordinate 10,864,496, forward strand.
AGCCCCTGCTCAGGTGGGTTTCCTGTGTCCATGCTGCTGGCACTGGCTTGTCACAATTTGTTTGGAATAGATGCTGTGTTCCACTCACCAGTGATTCTAAGATCTCCTGGCAAGTCCTCTGGGGACTGTGGGACCATCTGCCTAGTTCTTGCCCAAGGTGACCCAGAGCTGAGATGGCCATTTCCACTGGACAACTTATTAGCATGTCCTTTCCTGAGGAGAAGACTCCTCCCACTCTTAGCCTTCCTCATTTGCCTGTGGTTCTTTGTGGAGGGTTGAGGCCTCACAGGCTTTTCCCTGTCTACTTTGGCATGCCCCTGATGTTGTCCTTTTTCACCTCCTGTTTGAAAGGTCTAAGTCTTTATGAGTGTTCCTTATAATTTTACTAGGGAACACAGTCTCACAGTCCCTAATCTTCTTACTCTTTAATCTTTCGGCCTGACCATCTACACTGAGTCCTAGGTGAGGGAGCATTTTATCAATTTCTCCATTGGGGCTGTCCTTCACAGCTTTGCATCAAATTGGTAAAGCTAGTCCTCATTGAGGCGTCATGCAGGTCTGTTCCAGATCACAGATGTCTGGGCCTGTTTCTGAAGTATATGGTGTCCATAATAGGGACTTCCCTTCCATCACTAGAGGGTGACAATAAGCTGTATGTTTTGGGATTCTCTTGGACAGTCCTGATCAACAACTCAAAAAAGGTTCCTTATTTTAAAAGTATTCAGGATAAAATGCATTTCATAGTTTTTTCTTTTCTCTTCTTTTCTTTTCTTTCTTTTCTTTTCTTTTTTCTTTTTTTTGAGACAGGGTTTCTCTGTGTAGCCCTGGCTGTCCTGGAACTCACTCTGTAGACCAGACTGGCCCCAAACTCAGAAATCTGCCTGCCTCTGCCTCCCAAGTGCTGGGATTAAAGGCATGTGCCACCACTGCCTGGCTCATAGTTTTTTTTTTTTTTAAAGATTCATTTTTATATTATTCATGTATATCAAAGTGTTTTTATGTAAGTGTTTGCCATGTGTGTTCAGGTGTCCCAAAATGCAATGGTGTTCTTATGGAGAGTAGAGGACAACATTCCAGGCATCAAACTCTGACCATCAGTTTTCGTGGTAAGTGACTTTACTCACTGAGCTGTCTCATTTGCCTAATGTCAAACTTCTTAAACTTTAAAAATAAAACACTAACTCCTTTTCCAAATGTTGAGTTAAACTTCTTTTGCTAAGATAGCTATGACTTTCAGATGGGGTGTAGAGTGACCAGGAAAAAACATAGTTTCTCAAATTAGGAACTCTAGATGGGCCAACCCAGCCTCCTATCCTTGCCTGTTCCCAGACAAGTCATGTAATGGTTATGAGACCTTGTATGAGACCTCAAAGCCTAGGCTTGGCAATCCTTAATAGGCTAGCTAGGTCTAGAAAACTGTCTCCTGTACTCAAACAGACAAGCAACATGAAAAGCAGAGGAAGGGGTTATCTAAAGTGGGCATACTGGAAAGAGGAACAAATAAGTAGGTCCAGTGAGCCACCCTTGTGTCCTTAGGGACTTGACATGAGATTTAATATTAGAAAGAAAGTAACACATGGACCTGACTAAGCAGCCCTAGACAAGGTATGGTGACACTCACCAAAGCCCCCAACATCTGAGCTCTGGTCTAGTCTAAAATATGGTCTGTTTGTTGTCAGAACACTTGAAATCTCTTCTGAGAGGTGAGTGTCTCCTTGGGCTGCACCGAGGCTGTAGCTTTTCCTTCCTCCAGCATGAACTCTTGGTGAAGTATTCATTCTGTGGAGTCTGTAGCTTCAGGAGTTTGGTAGCCAGAAGAATGAACACAAGTGTCTCTTTTTGGCGTATGTCTTCTACCAGGCAGTTGAAGATGAATATGGTCTCTGCTTAATTTCACTCATTAGGTCTTTTAGGATAAACAATCAAATGAAGTCATGGCATGGGGAGAAAAGTGGTTTCTTGATGATGTCAGAGGAATCTTCACTCAGGTGACAAGTAGTTTGGGAGCTAGATGTCTAGAAATATAGTGGTCACCAAAGCCACACAGGGCTGGTAGCTTCTGGGTTCTTTGTTACAACTGAACTAAAGAATGAATTTAGACATGTATGAAAAGAAGTTCAAATCTCTGAAGAAAGAAATTGTAGAAGATACCAGAAGATGGGAAGATCTCCCATGCTCATGGATCCAAAGAAGTGGCACTGTGAAAATGGCCATCTTACCAAAAGCAGTATACAGAATCAATGTAATTCCCATCAAAATTCCAACACGATTATTTACAGATTGAAAGAATAATGTATGAGATAACAATCCTGTATCATAGAAAAACTTCCAGAAGTTTCACTATTTCTGATTTCAAACTGTACTACAGAGCAATAGTAATAAAAACTGCTTGGTATTGGCGTAAAAACAGAGAGGCTGATGAATCAAACCAAATCAAAGATCCACATACTTAATGGACAGCTGACTTTTGATAAAGAACCCAGAAATATACAATAGAAAATAAGAAAGTATCTTCAACAAATGGTGCTGGTCTAACTGGATGTCTGCATGTAGAAGAATGCAAATGGAGCCATATCTATTACCCTGGAAGGGGAGAGGGGACTGGGATGAAGGTGGGGTAGGTAAAGGAATAGAAATGATTGGGTGTGGGGAGGATGGAGGAAAAGAAGACTGGGAGAGAAGTCTGGGGTCATCTCTGGGATGAGGTAGAAACCTAGGGCAACAGAAATTCCCAGCAATCTGTGAGGAAGAGCCAGTTAAGTCTCCCAGTAGTATGGAATACAGTGCCTGCGATGGCCATCTCCTGTAATCAGGCAAGACTTCCAGCAGAAGGACTAAGAGACTAACTCAGGCACAAACCTTTGACCTACAATTTGTCCTGCCTACAAGATGTGCTGAGGTAAAAGGTGGCATAGAAATTGTGTGAGTGACTCACCAATGTCTGGTTCAGCTTGAGACACATACCCTGAGAGGGAGTCTACACCTGATACTTCCTGGAGGGCCAGGATCCAGAGGCTACAGAGCCCAAAGACTCACGATAGAACTACACACAAATATGAAAAAAAAAAAAAAAAGGTAATGAAATGATTCCTAAGAATACTCTGCTATACTCTTAGATTGATGCCTAGCCCAATTGTCATCAGAGAGGGTTTGCCCAACAACTGATGGGAACAGATGAGACCCCCAGCCAAACATTAGCAGAAGCTTAGAATCTCATGGAACAGGAGTAGAAAAAATTGTAGGATCCAGAGAGGTAAAGGACAACACAAGAAAACCAGATAACTGAATCAACTAACCTGGGCTCATAGGGATTTACAGAGACTGAATGGCCAACCAGGGATCCTACATGGGACTGACCAAGGCCCTCTGCACATATGGTACAGTTGTGTAGCTTGATCTTCTTGTGAGAATCCTAACAGTGGGAGCAGGTGCTGTCTCTGACTCTGTTGCCTGCCTTTGGGACCTTTCCCCTATTGGACTGCCTCATTCAGCCTTAGCTAGAAGAGAGGTGCCTAGTCTTACTGTAACTTGATATGCTATGGCTGGTTGATATCAATTGAGGCTGGCCCTTTTCTGAAGAGAAACATAGGAGGAAGAGTGGATTGGGGGGAGAAGGATAGGTGGGGCAGGAACTGGATGGAGAGGATGGAGAAGAAACTGCTGTTGGGATGTAGAAAACAAGAGTGAAATTGATGAACAATAAAAGGCTTCTTAGAAAGGAGGATTATAGACTCATGGAATGGAACCTGAGAGCTGGGGAGTAAAACCGGTTCCAGTGTAGTAAGAGGAGGTCCTAGAAGTGTTGTCACAGGTCCTTGTTTAAGGTTAATATGGATTTTCTGGGTTGAGGCCTGGGGGTGAGCTGGTCAGTCCAGTTGGCTGACTGTGAACTATCTGTGGTGGTTTGAATAGGAATGCCTCCCGTAGGCATGTGAATGCTTAGTCACCTGGGAGCAGCACTATTTGAGAAGGATTAGGGGCACAGCCGTTTTGGAGGAAGGTGTCATCAGCCCATGCTAGGCCCCATCTCTCTCAGATCAAGATGTAACTCTCAGCTATTTTGTCAGTACCACATCTGCCTGCCACCATGTTTCATTCCATAATAACAATATACTAAAACTCGGAACCTGCAAGCCAGCCCCTAATTAAATGCTCTCATTTATAAGAGTTGTTGTGGTCATAGTGTCTCTTTACAATAGAATGATGACTAGGACAGTGTCCATGTGCCCCTGTACTGCAGTCTATGAACTGGAGTTTAGGCCACACTCTCAAACTTCCAGGCAGTTGTGTAAAAACAAAGGAAAAATAACAAGAAACCAGACCCATAATTAAATGTCCCAATCACTTCCTATTGTTTTTGGTCTCCGGCCTGGACAGTAACAAGGACAAACTTTGGGCCAAGAACAAATATCAAGGTCCCTCTCCCCAAAGCTGCCTTTCCAAGTTCTGTTCTCATCATTTGGCACTGAAAATATCTTGTCAACTGTAAATGTGTGCTACTGAGCACTAGCTGTGTCTAACAGCTCTTCCTTCTCATGTCTTCATAACAGAGATCAAACTCACTCACCATGGAAAGCCTCTATTGAAGCCACTGGTCTTCCACCTTGTTCCCATCCTATCCTCCTCCAAACATTAAAAAGTGCAAATAAGGTATCAACATGGGATTATCAACTTTCAAGCAGGATAAAATGACATAAAACAGATTTTTTTTTTTAATGTGAGACTTAAAGGGAACCAACCTCTGGGAGTCCTTACAGCTCTGAAGCTTCCAGGGGGCCTTGGCTGCCGGCTGAGCACAGTTCTCAGAACAATCTGCAGGTCATCAACAGGAGAAGCAGGAGAGCAGGTCTGTCCAGCAGGACTCCAACTTTAATTAAGACTGTGCAATAAAAATGCCAAGACCAGACATAAGACGTCCCTTTTGGGTTCTTAGTCATGGTTGCCAGAGACTCTCCAAACATTACAGATTGTTCCTCTTGCCCTTGGTTGCCTCTCAGAGGTGAAAGTGAAGTCCCTATTGTTGAAGATACCATGTACTTCAGATATGGTCCAGATGACCTGATAGCCCTATGCCCTAGGACTAAGGGCTTTTATGTTAGCAGGAGGTGCTATGGAAATGTCCAAAGGAGGGAAGCGACCAATAATCCTAATCAGCTATGATGCCGATGAACCACCATGACCAGCATGGCAGGATGACCCAGGGTGCAGTAGTGGCATGGATACATAGACAGTAACCAACAACTCTCTAATTACACTTAAGGCATCATCCTTTCAAGGGAAGAACTCCTCAATTAACTAGACAGTGTCAAGTTACCATCCCTGAGACCCCACATGCACAGGAAACATTCAGACCGAGCACACTCTGTTTATATATTTAGGGATATACATATACTTATATATGTGAATATGTCTACATGAAACAACAACTAAAGAAAAAGAGGCCATGAATTTGAGAGCAAGGAGGTACATGCAAGAGGCTGGGGGGAACCAAAGGGAAGGGGAGAAATAATGTAATTATACTTATAAAAATAAAAATAAGTATTATGAAAATTATATTGGTGTTTTTACTGCTCTTCTTACTCCAAACACATGTATTTGAAAATACAGAGCCCTTCCTCCAGTGTTGTCTGAAGCTTGGGAGATAGCTGAAGCTTGCTTATTTTTATATAGCCTTGCAAACACAAAAGGGCTTTTACCTTTGGAATGAAATAGGTCTTGCCTGTGATCCACAAAAGCTGAGCATATATGGCACCCTTCACTAGTTGAAGAAAAATCCAGAGACTGATAAGCCAGGAAGGGATTTTACACCAGGGAGGGGACATGAGTTTTTGTTATACACTTTGGCCTTTTTTTTTTTTTTTTTTTTTTTTTTGCTTGCTTGATTTTGCTTTGTTTCCAGGCAGGTAGAGACAGACTCTTCTTCCTGGACTATTCAGCTGGACTAAAATTACTTTGGGATGTTCAACTTGTCTTTGGTGTGTGTCTGATTTCACACCATAGAAACAAGTCTTTCAACCGTCTCTAAGTCCACACTGGTTTCTGTCAACTTCTTTGTAGGCAGGAGGCACGGCAGGCTGATCAGTAATCTTTCTCAAGGATTATTTTTCTTTGCTGTTGCTCCTGCTATTTTTGGTTTCCTGAAAGCCAGTCAACTTTGGAAAATAAAGAAAGGTCCAGTCTCTCCAAGAAGAGTAGCTGCTGTTAGCTGCCACTGTGTCTCATGCCTCAGATCTCACAACAAGGAAATATTCCACTGGCTTTGTGTGGGCACTCACCAAAGTGGCCAAGGCCCAAGAAGGCAGCAGTAGTTTTGTCTAAATTAGTGTTTGCAACCAGAATCTTGTCCACAAATATTAGTCTGAACCCATCTACTCTGGATTGTCTGATAAAACAACCTGGGGAGCAGTTTTCAGTTTTATTAAGACAACAAATGATGAAGAGGAAATGAATTTCTCCTATGGAATGAAGAATTATGCGCATTTACAGGCAATATCTGACAGCATATTACAAAGTGTGGTCTTGAAGCACAGCTCAGGATGATGCTTTGGAAACCACGCTTCTTGTTTTTATTTAGGAAGTCAAGGAAGCTGTGGGTTAAACTTGTGTTTCCTGTAAGAAGACTCCGAGATTCTTTCACAGGCTAACATGAGTCCTGAAGTCCCAAGCAGGCTGTAGATCCTTCTGGCGTGGAACCTCTTAGAACTCAATACAACTTCTAAAACCACTTCTGCCAATCCTGGAGACCCTGATGCACAGTTAATTGGAACAAGTACAGACAGAGTTGTAGGTCTGTAGTAGGTCCCTCTTTGTGTCAGTATATCCCCTTTGGGTTTGATTGTCTTGGGTAGCTGGTGACCTCTCTATCCTTCTCCTGCCCAGGTAGTGGAGTAAGATTGGGCAGATCTACCACTATAATACCGTCTTTTCCATCTATGAGACCACTTAGAACTTGTGGTTTCTCTAGGCCATGTGCTTCTGCTCTGCTTTTCTTCGTCTTCCTCCTCCTCCTCCTCCTCCTCCTCTGCGTTCTCTCCTTCCATTTTCTCCTCTCCCCCTCAACTTTCCACTCCACCTTCCCTTTAACTTTCCAATCATCAGCTCTCCTTTATTTTACACATTAAGTTGGGAAGAAGGTTAACTGAAATCACCTGTGTGCTGACTCATTCCTTGTTCACAACCCCTCACAGGAGAATGGAGTTAACAACAAATATAATTAGCTACAGGGCTATTCGAAACAATGAAGTAGCAACGAAAACAATTGTATGGTTGGGAGTCACCACAACATGAGGAACTGTATTAAAGGGTTGCAGCATTAGGAAGGTTAGGCTTTAGACTCTTAGTCTGCTATGGTCCAAACCAGATTTTCAAGTACAGGGCTACTGCAATAATTTCTAAGATGTTGTGATTTCCTGCTACACCCAGCAAATGGTCTACCAATATTCAGTTCTTCATGCCAGACTCTCTCTGTGTTTCATTTGCTATGAGTAGGTAAAGTCACTTTCAGATCCCCTCTCCACCCCCAGCCATTGCTGTGGAAACTTCTCACCTTCATACATGAGAGTAGTTTTCTGCTTCAGGAGATGAGAGGTATCAGTTCTCAGATTCTTAGACACACTTGACTGGCACTTGTTCCTCATTTGTTAGGGCTTGCACATTCCTTTTGGCTTCCAGTCAGCACCATGGTGTTCTTCAGGCCTCTGGTTTGATCATGGCATGGCCTTTCAGCCCTTGCTCAAGCTGTTCTGCCTGGATTTGTAATACTGGGGAAGGGCTTATGCAAAATAAGCCTTTGTTTTCTGAGCGTGACTTCTGGTTTATAGAGGATGCTAGGAGCCAAGAGGCTAAAGGAGGAGAGGATTTTCTGCTTGCTATCCCTTAATGTCTGGTCCCATCACCACAGCATTTCCCCAGCTGTTAAGGTCATAGCCCTGATGGTGTTAAAATCCTGGTCTTGGCCGTTCCCCACCTAGAAATTGTGATGTCTCATCTCAACGGTCAACTTGAGGAGATATAAAATCCACTTGAAGATAGACCTTTTGGAGTATTTGTAGGAAATTGTCTTGGTTAGACTAATCCAGGTTGGGAGTCCCCTGCTGCGGGAGGCATCAGTCCTTGGGCTGAGATCCTGCACTGTTTAGAGAGGAGAGCATGAACCAAGGGCAAGCGCTCTCTTCTTTCATTGCTTTCTGACTGAATGAAATGTGACTAGTTTCATATTCTGGTGACTGTGACTTCTCCACTGTTATGTACCTGTGAGCCAAAGTAAATCCCTTTTCCTGGAAGATGTTTTCATCTTAGCAACAGGAAAAGTAATTAAAAGGTCGAGAGGAATGTTTGGCTAAGTAAGTAGTCCTGGTCAAGGTATGGTCCTGACCGTTATCATTGTTTCAGTTCTAGTTCTTACTGGATGGTGGTCTAACAGGTTGTCAGAAATACACAGACTCTCAGTCTCAGAGACCAGTTCCCCATGTGGCTGGCACTGGTTCCCAGCTTTTTTTCTTTTCCCTGAATGAGATTCTTGAGAAAATTCCAATACTGTGGGGATCTGTTGCCTCTATAGCCTGATAACCAAAGGGAAGAACAGAAATGCCATTTCAGATTCTCCACTTCTGCTGTAACTGTTCCAAGAGGCCTGGCAACGGTGCCTATCCCTGGTAGCACAGGGTTAGCAGTTCCTGAAACTACTAGAAATTATATTCAAAGACTGGAAGTTAGGTGTGTAGGCAGCATTTGGCAGAGGCTCACTGACACAGTCATTGTCCTGACTGAAAGGTGCTCCTCCATCTTAAGTCAGCATCAGCTGGACTCAGTTCTCTTAATCCAAGGTGGTACTTTAGGGGACAGTGTTTCTCCTAGTTTCTAGAAGGTTCTGGAAGGTCTCAAGTAGCCAGTGTTCCATACAGTTATTTCTTCTACATTTCTTCAGTTTGGTATTTGATTTTCTTTCAGTCCTCTAGTGGTCTACAGTAACACTTTCTCTGCTAACTTAGTCTGGGTGCTACAGGCAGAGGCAGAGCAACCTGCTGCATCTGCCTCCCACAAGGTTTCAAGACCCAGCATCATTCACAGTTGAGCCAGCATGATCTAACACTACTAGAACTTTGAATCTGAAGAAGACTGAAAAATTAGCAAAGCTGGGACATGCCTGTCACAGCAGAGGTTGTGGATTTGGGGGTGGTCGAGGTCATGATGGTGATGATCATGAAGGTGGAGGTGGTGGTGAAGATGGTGATGGTTGTGGAAGTGGTGATGGTGGAGGTTGTGGTGGTGGAGGGCAATGGTGGAGGTGGTAGTGGTAGTGAAATTATGGTGGAGGTTGTGGTGGTAGTGCTGGAGGTAGAGGTAGAGGGGCTGGTAGTGATGGAGGTGGTTGGTGGTAGAGGGACTGGTGGTGGCAGAGGTGGAGGTAGGATCAGCCAGGTTCTGCAGATGTCAATCAAGTCTGATTTCCCAAATGGTATCCCCAGAATGTCTGGTACTATTTATATGCCTGCTGCCTAAGAACCTAAATTCTAAATATATTAAGCTGCACTGAAAGCTCCAAGGCAGGCTGAGAGATGGTGTGATAGGTAAAGTGCTCTGTATAAAAGTACAAGGGCTTAAGTTAGGAAGAGCCAGGCACAGTGCAGGACAAGTGGGACTATTAAGCTAAAACAACAAGTTTCAGATTTAGTGAGAGACCCATGGTCAAAACCTAAGGTGGCAAATAGAGGAAGACAACTGACACCATACTCTGTCCTGCACATGCACATGCACGCACGCACACATGCACACACGCACACATGCACACACACCCCTCGATTTACATCTGGATTCCTCATGTAAAAGAAATATTTTGTATTTTGTGTTTCTGTCCTATAAATAAAAAGTCAAACGACAAAGGAACAGACACATTTGTAAAACACTCCCTACTCCGTGACTCACAAAGCCAGGAATGGCAAAGAGCATGAAAGCTTCCAGAAGACAACTTATTATCCCGCATTGGCCCTCAAGGTCAGCAGAAGTCCTGACAGCATCTTTTGTAGGAAGTTAAAACGATGCTAAAAGAATGGTTGCTGGGAGCAGAAAGGAATGTGGAAACATGGATGGAGCAGAGGCATTAAATAATGGCCACCAAGTCTAAGATGCTGCCTCTAACACCCAGGCATCAAAAGAGCCCATTCCTTACAGTTAGCAATGATGAACACTGCTGCCCACAGCCTTTTAGCACCCTGTATATTTTTTTTTAGTACTTTGTAGATTCAATCAAGAGGCAAACTTGATTGAATTCTTGCTCTTTAATTATCCAATTTCTTCACAAAGCATGTCTCAATTAGGGCACTCTCATGGACTGGAGGCACTAGCACTTCCTGGGGTGGTTCTGAGTTCAGCTGTCCCAATAAGCATAGGGATGCCCTACTTGGGTATTCTTTGGCATTGACTATTGTATTTCTGTCTAATGTAGAATCTGAAAACTTTTTCATAGAACTTAAGATGGGGACCAGTGTTTAGGTCCCAAGAGGCAAAGTCAGCCACCAGTCCCAAGTGTTTTGGAAGGGAGACAACGTGGAGAATTTTGAGTTCATTTTTGGTTCAGTGGTTTCTCAATGTTGCAAGAAAGAATTGTCTAAGGGCTTGGCTAAGTGCAGAGCTATGAGCTTCACAGCAGTGGGCTTCCTATGAAGAGAAGAGAAGGAAAGCCAGAAATTCACAAGTTGGAGAGAGTTGTATCTGGACCTGGCAATTCACACCTAGAAATCCAGGATTTGGGGGCTAAGTCAAGAAGATCACGAGTTTAAGGCTAGCCCAGATACATCATGCCTTGTCTAAAAAACAAACAAACAAACAATGTCAGCCACCACTTCCCCCGAGTTTAATCTACCCAACCAAATGATCAACAACAAAAAAAATCCAAGCACCCCAGTGGCGTCTCATGTAGCCATTTTGAGCAACAGGGTAAGCCATCTCCAGGAATCACTTGTGTCATGTGAGATGGCTATGAGTACTACTATTGTGAACACTGTTGTTGGCCAAGCTTTTTCTTCACCATTTATAATTATCTATTTTTACTATTTTGTGTACAGTGTTTATTGAATATGTGCCACAATGAAGAGTACCAATGTATCAGGTGAGCTCTGAGAGAACAGATTATGGAATAGGTAGGTGTCAGAGTGAGAGAACAATTTTCTCTGTCCATTCTAAAGCTTTACCTCTGTTCTTATTACGTAGAGATACTGCACAGGGAAGTTGTCTGTAGCTTGTTCCAGTTCATGCACAGGTGAGACACTTCTGCACATGGGTTTGTATTCACTGTACTGTGGGTCCTGCATCTCACTCTTAATTCAAAGTTTTCATCATGACCAAAGTGGCTGATTTCATCTAGCCTTATTGCTGGGACTTTGGACAATAATCATGTTTTAAAAAGTAAGAGAATCATAACCCTAGAAAAAAGTGCCATGCCATTATTCTGTCTAATAGATTGATACCTATAGAGGCAGAAATAAAGGACAGCCATGACTATAGGGCACCCTTTTGATCTGTTCTTCATGATCGAACCATCCCCCCGAAAAATACAACCCCAAAAAACCAAACCAAAACAAAACAAAACAAAAACAAAACCCCCAAAATTCCTTAATGTGCCGTACTGGACTTGCCATCACTTTTTGCCATGGCTTTTGTCACAGAAACACAGAAACCACAGAGTAACAAACCTCAGGCATTCCTTCTCCTGTAGGAGCTGTTCTGTGTCATTTACAAATTCAGACCATTGAACCTGTCAAATTACGTTAGTAAAGAGTCGCCAGTTTCAAACTCCAGTCTTCCTCCCCTTTAGGAAATAGTACTGTAACCTAACAAAAATATGATTTCAAAAAGTGCCCAATGTCATTTGCTGCACAACAACCAAACAAGCATCACTGTGAAGGCTGGTGTTGGTATCTGCTAATAAGCACTTCAGTTGCTGTCAGAGTATCGAGTCTTTTCTAATTAAAAATAAATTTACAAAATAAGGTATAGGTACACATACCTTTAATCCCATCACCTGGTAGGCAGAGGCAGGAAGATTGCTGTGATGCTAGGCCTAGCCTGGGTTAATATCATCCAAACAATAAAGTAAGAATGTGTTAACATGGACCAATTCCTGAGAGGGCTCCTATGTAGGCACTTGCTTGTGGAAGGCAAATGACTACTTCAGCATCAGTCTTAAGGAGCCATCAGCTTTAATACCCCTTCCTCCCTCCCTCCCTCCCTCCCTCCTTCATTCTTTCCTTCTTTCCTTCCCTTCCTTCCCTCCCTCCCTCCCTCCTTCCTTCCTTCCTTCCTCCCTCCCTCCCTCCTTCATTCTTTCCTTCTTTCCTTCCCTTCCTTCCCTCCCTCCCTCCCACCCTCCTTCCTTCCTTCCTTCCTCCCTCCCTCCCTCCTTCATTCTTTCCTTCTTTCCTTCCCTTCCTTCCCTCCCTCCCTCCCTCCTTCCTTCCTTCCTTCCTCCCTCCCTCCCTCCTTCATTCTTTCCTTCTTTCCTTCCCTTCCTTCCCTCCCTCCCTCCCTCCCTCCTTCCTTCCTTCCTTCCTCCCTCCCTCCCTCCTTCATTCTTTCCTTCTTTCCTTCCCTTCCTTCCCTCCCTCCCTCCTTCCTTCCTTCCTTCCTTCCTTCCTCCCTCCCTCCCTCCCATCCTTTCTTTCCTTCCTCCCTCCCTTCTTTCTTCATTTCTCTCTCTCTCTCTCTCTCTCTCTCTCTCTCTCTCTTCCCTTCCTCCCTCCCTCCCTCCCTCCCTCCCTCCTTCTTTTCCTCCCTTCCTTCCTTTCCTTCATTCCTTTTATTCCTCTTCCTCACCCCAATGCAGCTGAAGCATTTTCTCATTAGAACTTTGATGGTCTGTCCAACATGAAGGATCTAAGTGGGGACTGTCTCCTTTGGCACTGAGAGCTTGTATCCATGTAAAGGTTGTACATCCTTTATCCAAATTCATGGGGCCAGACATGTTTTATATTCTAGATGTTGTTTTCTGATTTTGGAAAAATTACATGCATCTAAATAATGAGACCTTATAGATGAGATATTATTTATATTTCATGCATTCCTTATATACATAAATCAAAGATCATTTTATGCAATATTTTAAGGTAGTTTTGTATACAAATTAAGATTTTAGGGTCTCTGTGGAATTTTCTACCTAGAGGGAACATCATCTGAGGAATGCTTCCACCCAACTGGCCAGTGGGCTTGTCTATGAGCAACTTTCTTAATTACCAATTGTTGTAGGAGGACCTAGACAACCATGGGTGATACCAAGTTTTGGGAGGTTGGGCTGGGCTGTATAAGAAAGGCAAACTCAGGCAGAAGCAAGTCACTACATAATGTTCTTCCATGGTCTCTGTCTCAGTTCCTGCTCCCAAGTTCCTGCCATGGCTTTCCTTAATGATAAACTCTAACATGTAAGCCAAATAAACTCTATCCTCCCCAAGGTAGTTTTGGTCAGTAATTTATCATGGCAACAGAAAGCAAAATAGAATGGAACTTAAGGCATAGCTTACTCCGAGCTACAGTCCAGTCAAGGATGTGGCTATAAAGCTCTATGTCATTTTCTATGTTGGGCTTTGGACTTGAATTCATTGCTGTATCTCCAATGCCTGAGGAGTAAGTAGCATATATTAAGCACTGGATAAATACTGGTTGAGTGAATAAACATATCTCTTTTCTATGTAAAGTGAAAAGAGATAGTTAGGAGAAAGAAGATTATCCACTTTATATAAAGGAAGCAGTCAGCATATGATGACTACTAGCTAGCCGTGATGTGATAGCTAGCTCACTGAGTCTCTGGTATTGCCAAGAATAATGCCCTTGGAAGTATTTCCTCAGAAACAAAACTTATATGCAAATAATGGCATTATAAAGTCATATGGAGACTTAATGAGCATGCTCTGGATGAGGAAGACTGGTCCACAGGTATAGTTCACAGGTAGGGATATGGTGTATTAGGAATGTATGCAAAGCAAATGATGCAGAGGTGAGCAGGGCCTTGCAGGAGGATGAACAGGGGAAAGTGTGCAATGGAAACTGGGTTATCAATGTTTGATCTGAGGACCATAAAGATGACTATAACAGACCGATAACTATAAGTTGGGTAAACAAAGACAGAGTGTTGATATCACTGAGCTTATAGTTTTAGTTGGGAGTCAGACATCTGTGGTAGGTCTTGGTAGAAATAAGTCTCAATCATGCTCCTGTGTTATCTTGTGTCTGAAATAGGACAGTTTCTAAATCAGCTCCAGGTCTCATGTTGGAGCTCACAGGGAATGGTGAAGCTTGGTCCAAATTAGACTAGAAATTGATAGCTGCATTTGGCAAGACTCAGACAGTATTAGGTCCATTGGTTGACAGGGATAAATGGCCACTGAAAGCAGGAAGAATTATGTCTGTGGGTCTTTGGAAATCCTCTGTAGATGAACAGACTCATATCAGTGGTGATTGTTTTAGTGATTCAGGGATACAGGGTTCCAAAGGGTAGGTTATGGGATCTATAATGGTGGATTTCTCAATAGGAATCTTCAGTTCTCTCAAATGATGAGTTTTGGAGAACACAGAGGTTTACCTAGAGAATCCTTTCAGAATGGAACATCTGCCTCCTTTTAGCTTCATGTTTCTTGCAACCAACTCTTTCTGTATGTCTGTGGTTATCGTTTTCATATTTCATGGGTCATATCACATATATTATATAGATCGGGAACATATACAGTAGAAGAAAGCCACACTGTCCCAGTGGCCTGCTGGCTGAATTTACTGAGATTCAGAGGGGAACTCAAACTGTGGGTTTTTATACTTGCCCCAGATAAATCTTAGATGATTCAAGTAGGACCATTTTAAAAATTGAAGCAACCATGTTGCTGCTCTTTTGCTAAGGTAATCATAATTGCATCCCACAGATGACAGAAAGGATAGAGCTTCCTCAACTGGATCAGTTTATGTGTGAATGAAAAGTAATGATACAGCCCTGGTGAGAGGGACATAGGGTGTACGAGCAGTACGAGATCGTGTGGAGCAACAGGCATGGAGGGTAAAGACTTTGCCTGAGACTGCTGGCTGAGTAGCTATCACAGCATAGTCCCCTTTCTCAACTATAGGTGCATTTCTAAGAGGAACATAAGTTCACATCTTTTAGGACAGAGTATTGAAAACAAATGTATTTGACAATAATCTTGATGGTATCAGGTGCAAGCTCCAGTCTATTTTCCAAGTCTTGCTTCTATCCCCATTCCTCATCTGAGAGACAGCTGAGGGAATCTAATTCACTGTGGTAACAGGTGACTCCTTGTCTGCACTGTTTGTCCATAGCCAGTTTGAGGAAGCTGCATTTGTAGTGATGCCTTACATGTTTCTCTGACACTTGTCATTTGTGTTTCGGATACCTCATTGCTCTAAGTTTTCCTAGAGTTAGGAGGAAGATTTGCTAGGTGGGTCCCTCAGGTTTACCATGAAAGTGGGGTCTCGTCTCTTTCCCATGTCAGCATCCTGGCAGGTCCATTCCTTTTTTACTGTCTCATGTCTGGAAGCTTTGGAGATGGGAGTGAATATCTCTTTCAAGGCCAAAGTGAATAGGATTAAGTGAGAAGCAACTACCAAGCAGCATCATTGCAAGGCCAAGGGGACTGCAGAGCTGGGGGGTGTTTCTAGTGTCCTGTCCTGTTCCAGGGAGATGGTAAGAGAAAGAAAAAAACCCACCAGCGCCTGCCTAGGGCTCCATCATTTGCCTTTTACTTTCTGTATTTTCCTATCTGAGTCTGAAAAGCAGAAGACCAAAACAATTGTCGACAGATGTCCTGGTTAATCTACTCAATCCATGAATTCAGTCAGTGTGCAAATTGCCATCCCAGGGTGGTTCCAGAAGGCTGCTAAAAAAAAACAAAATACAAAACCCAAAACCAAACCAAACCAAACCAAACCAAACCAAACAAAAACAAAAACAAAAACAAAAAACCCAAACCAGCAAGCCTGCTCTGCAACAGAGATAGATGGATGGTTAGGATGTCTGGACCCAATCATATGTTTAATTACAACTCCCTTTTTAAAAATCTCAACAACAATGACTGGTAGCTATTATAATACAGTCCTGTGAACTTGAAGGAGGCATAGTGGCACTTTGGAGGACTGAGAGGTGGTCTGTGTTTGATCAGAATGATCAAAGCTCCTTGCCATAGAGAGCTCCCCTTTCCTTCTCCCTTGTCTGATCTACTTAGTTGGGCAAAAATATGATTTATAGGAGACACTTTATGTGACTCTCATTCCCATGAGGGCAGGGGCATGATTTTTGTACCACCATTTTCCCCTGGAAGCAGGAGCCCCTGACAGTGCTTATATAGACATAGTGACTGCCCTGACTCCACAGCTGGCGTGAGACTCCAGCTGGCTGCTGCCCTCATTTACTCTCATAAGTTCAAATACTTCCCAATTTTATAACATAAGAAGATGAAACATGCTGTGCAAGCAAGGAACCTCTTATTCTGCTGTATTCTTCCATCTCATTCATGTTTTTGAGACTTCCAATGAAACCAAACCTGAGCATCTCACATGGTGAAGTGTTGGATTGGACCAGTCAAATGATGGAGAGATGATGTCACTGAGGGAAGCTGGGAACCTGGGATCCACTAACATGCCCATTGTGTCCACTCTAAGAAAGAATTCAGGATTTATATTAAGTTTTTTTTCTTTTTTTCTTTATCTGAAAATCTGTGTATTTTTTTCTTCTGATACTGTAGACTGAAACACATTCTTTCCCTATCCTTGGCTGAAACTAGAAAGCTGAGAAAGAGGAATATAAAATGTATGTGTTCAGCCTGTTTCATCATGGGCTTTAAAAATACACAGCTTACAGTATAGGCTACACACACACACACACACATACACACACACACACACACTCATTGAAGGCTTCTGGTAAAAACTTCAGGAGATGTGGCTTGTGGGTGTACCGTTTGGAGGGAGGCATGTTACATTGCCATGCACTCCTCTTGCATATATTACCTAAAGGAAATAAAAACACTCTTAACTAGCAAGGAGACACAGAAGCACTTGTGTGGGATTTTCAGGCCAAGTTCACATTTTTCAATGAGTCAGTCACATCTGAGAAAGAAACGAAGACAAAAAGACACAGGCAGGGCTGGAGCATCGCCACAGGAAGGTGGGTAGAGAGAACACCGTGATCAAGCATGTCTAGCTGGTAGGTTTTCAGGAAGGATTGGAAGTGGTATGTGAGGTAAGATTGGTGGGGGTTGGGGGTGGTTGTTCCAGGGAAAAGGACACTGGTTCTGCCTTAAGAGCTTGAGTCTGAGCTCTCAGTAACTCACACTGAGTGAAGGGGAGAGAACAAGCAAGCTTACATCAGTATTCATTTCTCTCTGCTTCCTAACTGTAGACTTAGTGTGATTAGCTGCCACCATGCTTTCTCCAGCCTGATGGGTTGCAGTCTCAAACTATAAGAATATAAATAAGTCATTCTCACATTTAACTGTTCTGTGACAGCAAGGTGAACAGTAACCAATATACTTGGTTAGGCATCCAGTAGCTATCATTCAGAACCATTGCTTGTATGCATGCTGCTAGCTAAGAATAAACTCAAGAAAATGCTTGAATACTCAATGAGAAAGAAAGAGAGTGCATACTCAGAATTACTATGATCCTAAAACTGGAACCAGTGCAAGCTCGGTTTATTCTAACTGTGCTTGCCTCTAAGCACACTCTCCTCTTAAGCGCAGGGATGCAGAGCAGGGTTGGGGAGGGTGCTCCCTGTCCTAGGCTGGGTCTACAACAAGAGGATGAATGGTAGAAGTCTGAGCCTTTCCCATAGAACTTATGCTGATATTTAAAGATAAAGAGGAGAAAGTGAAAGTGTGGAGAGCTGTGGGAATGTGGAGGTTAACCATAGAAAGGAAAAAGCAGGATGGAGGGCAAGGTGCCACAGGTTTTTGTGACTTCTCAGAGTCCTGATCTTCTCTAAGCCACATTAGATCTAAGATAGCTCCGGGAAAAGAGGTAAGGCAGCCAAAAGGAACTGAGGATGAGATGGTGGCTGCTTCCTCATCTTCACAGAAGTTCTAAAGAGTGATGATGCCCTTCGTCTTCTAAGTTACCTCATCAGGCAGGGCCTTCATTGGAGCATGGGGATGGTGTGGTTAGAAATGATTGGCTGAGGATTTAGGGGCTTGGAATTGGCTTGGATACTGTATATAGCCTTATGCGCTGTGCAATAAATTCAGATCTGTACCCTGATGTTCGTCTCCAAAGTCTGATTCCTGGGATTTGTCACATGTATCTCTCATCTCTCTCTCTCTCCTTTTTTGTTCCTTTTCCCACAGTGAACAGCTTTTTTTGTTTGTTCTGCTTTGTTTTTTTAAGACATAGCTTTGCTATGATGGACCTGCCTCTGTGTCCTGAGTTCTGAGATTATTATTGTCAGTCTAGAGAGAGATGATCATTAGTGGTACTTTGGGACTAAGCCTTAGGCAGTCCTGGTGCTGTGTGCAAGTCAGACACAGACATTCCAGGTTCTTTCTCCTCTCTGACATTTGCAGCTTTTCCTTTCAGGATGATGTGAAGAGATGAAAAATTGCTGAACTAATGTTTCTCATCAGTACCTCTTATTTTAATGTGGAAGGCTTTGAGGGTTGATTTGTAATACCCCTCATGTTTTCAACAGGATTTATCTTGAAAGTTGGGTAGACTCTTCCAAGTTGAATAGTAGTAAAGAGCTGAAAATGGACATTATTTACAACACTCAGGAATTGTATTATGACTTCACGGCACACAGATGTGACCAAAGGTAACCTTCTAGATCTCTTGAAAACGATTGCCAAATATGCTAGTAAAACATATGTGGAGGCTATTCAGGCAGGTGTTGATAGTGTCAGGATTAAACTCAGTGTCAGCTTTTATTCTGGCACCCAGAAGCAGGGAAAGAATTTGCCTTCTCTAGGCACCGTGATGGTGATGATGAACAGACTTCCTCTGACTTTTCTGATGGAGTTCTTCTACTAAAATACACTGATGTACCCAAGGGACCTTTGACCTTCATGTTGAGGGAAGAGGCAGGGCAAAGTGTGAAGAGTCACTTGGAGTTCATCACTTAGCCCATTACCATGGATGGTGGTTTGAATAAGCAATGGCCCTCATGGACTTAGATATCTGAACATTGGTTCTCCGATTAGTGGTGCTGTTGGGAAGTTTTAGGTGGTACAGTCTTGATGGAGAAAGGTTGTCATTGGGGGAATAGGCTCCAAGATTAAAAAGCCCTCATGATTCCCAGCCGTCTCTCTGTTACATTTGCAATTTAAGGTGCACACCCTCAGCTTCCTGCTTCAATCATCAGGCCTCTCTGCTGCTGTGTCACTTTGATGTGAATATGATCAACTTTCATAAGGGGTTGGAACCATTAAACCCAAATAAACCTTTCAAAAGGGGACCCTTTTATCACAGCAATAGAGAAGTAACTAGTACACTCTGTATTTGGGGAAGAAAGGAATTAGTTATGGTGATACAAATGAGGAGAAGATGAAGGAGAGAAGTAAGGGAAACATGATTGGGAGGAACAAAGGTGTCTACAGGAATAGATGACAACAGCAATAAAGAGAAATCAAGAAATTTAAGGAGAAATAAATTGACTGTAGAGAAGTAAATATTTTCAATAAAACATGAACTAGAAATTCTGATGACTTTACCAAGGAAAAATGCAGAGAATTCTTTTGCTAAGGATAGCAAGACCATTGGTGGTCAAACATTGAACTGTAAATACTGTTTGGAATTTAAAACTTGCTACTCATACTCAATGAGATTTCTCTAACCTTTTAAGTAACAGGGGGAGATGATATTACATATTATGTTCACGGCATCATTTTGTCATGGGTAACAGTCATGAATTAATACCAGAATACCTCAGCTTTATCTATAGTATAGTTGTTTTTGAGAACCTGTTCTTGAATCTCTCCTGAGAAATGCTCCATCAGAAGCTAAGGTTTGAAAATCAGCTGAAAGAACATTGACAAAAAGCTAACAGAAGAAAATAACAAAACAAAACAAAATAAGAACCAACCAACAAACAGAAAACACTACAACAAAATCTGTGTAGTATTCTTTGGATGTCTAAAGCTTGTGTTCTATTGGAACACTACTAATTGATTATGACTTGAAACTGCTATGCTGTCATACCTCTGGACTAGGGATGGGATGACTCATCTATCCGAGAGTATTCCTCTCATAACGAAACCTCAGAAGACCATCTTCTATATCATTAATAAGAGCAAAGGGCAGGTGGCCAACTCTGCCTTCGTGGAGCTAGAAAGTTATAAAACAGGATATGGCTGAGCCTGTTGATAAGCACTATATACCCAGCTTGAAGAATCTAGTAGAAATATCTGGTCTCAGTTGTTGACAAAGGATGGAAGACAGATGAGAACAAGGTCAATTTTGAAAACATCTGCATAAATAAATGGTCATCAGTTGACTCAGTCATGCCCTATCTCAGAGCTTCACTCGCTCCACAACTTAGAGTGTATCATTACTCTACCATAATATTGACTGCCTGTACTGGCTAGTTTTGTGTCAACTTGACACAGCTGGAGTTATCACAGAAAAAAGAGCTTCAGTTGAGGAAATGCCTCCATGAGATACAACTGTAAGGCATTTTCTCAATTAGTGATCAAGGGGGAAAGGCCCCTTGTAGGTGGGACCATCTCTGGGCTGGTAATCTTGGTTCTATAAGAGAGCAGGATGAGCAAGCCAGGGGAAGCAAACCAGTAAAGAACATCCCTCCATGGCCTCTGCATCAGCTCCTGCTCCCTGACCTGCTTGAGTTCCAGTCCTGATTCCTTTCAGTGATGAACAGCAATGTGGAAATGTAAGCTGAATAAACCCTTTCCTCCCCAACTTGCTTCTTGGTCATGATGTTTGTGCAGGAATAGAAACCCTGACTAAGACAGTGCCTCTTTACCACTTGGTTTCCTCTGCTGTTATCTATTGCCTTTGGTTTGGTATAGAGTTGGTTGCTTTGACTCTTTTTCATTCTTCACTCTGATTTTTCCCTTCCGCTGAGAATGCTGCAACTGCTGGCTCTCTCCAGGTGCTAGTACCTTGATATTAGACTTTCCAGTCTATGGAATGATAAGAAATCATTTTCTTCTATTAAATTCTATAGAATATTCATCTAATGATGAAATTGTGTGTCAGCAGAGAAATGAAAGGTTGGATTGATTCAACCTTTCTCCAAGGCCCTAAAGTATGGAAAAGGCGCATAACTCCTTCTCTAAAACCAGGAACAGGTTTGTCAGAAACAGTAATGACCTGGGGCCAGGACCTTGATGGGTCTATGGCTTTGGATCCTGAGAACCCAATTCTTCCCACCTAAGGTTATTAGTCTCAAGACTGAAGTGTACTTGGTCTGTGATGCTCTTGAGATACCCTGTGTTCCCTTTGTGCAATATTACCTGATTAGTTTCCTGCTGACTTTGTATACTTGTACAGTAGCTTTCTACTAACTCTTTCCTCTCAACCCCAATAATGTATAAGCCATACTTCTTAATAAATTTACTTGGCATAAGACATAGCTTATGAAATATCTCCTGACCACAGCTTTCCTATCTTCTTTATCTTCTCCTCTTCCAGTCATCATGCTTCAGACTCTGTCACTAAAGAATGGCCTGCTGGCCTAGGTCAGGAAGCAAGAAGGAGGCAGCCTCCATTTATATAGAAAGGGCATAAAAAAGAATGGAGGAGACAGCATGAGGAAAGTCTTATCTTTGGACTTTAAAGAGATAATACCCACAAGACATTTTGTGGTGCCTTATATCAGGTTCCTTTAATACTCAGGTAACATGCACCCTGTCTCCATTTGTGAGCTGAGCATATTTGAAAGAGTCTAGATATAGAGACATTGTGACATGTGGCTCTCAGCTAATCCCATAGTATAGAAGATACTGGGATTTCCAGGAGACTGAAGGCAACCTTCTGTGACCCTACCTTTGTTTCATACCTGTTATAGTCTATAAAGGAGCTAGAGAGATTGTTCCTAGGTGACAGTGGGTCACAGGAGAGCCTTCAGGAGGACAGGTAAATCTAAGTGGTGGCTGAATGTCTGGATTACCTTGTTCACATGCATGTGTTAAAGAATATCAGCTTTTTTATTCTCTAAAAGCCTGAACTTTGCCATCTGTTGGTAAAACAATGAGAATTGTGACTCAAAATCAGTGTTTGATAGATTTCAGATTCTCTTATACATTCTGAAAGCCTAGCTCAAGACTCTTATCTAAGTCACTGTTTTATTTCTGTGAATAGACACATAACCAAGAAGACTCTTATAAAAGAAACTATTCAAATGGGGACTTGCTTATAGCTTCAGAGGTTTAGTCCATTATATTACACTGGGGAGCATGGTGACATGTGTGGTGCTGGAACAGCAGCTGACAGCTGCATCCTGATCTGCATAGACCAAGATGGAAAGCAATACTGGGCCTGGCATGGAATTTTGAAACCTTAATGCCTACTCTAGTGACATACTTCCTCCAATAAGGCCACCTCTACTCCAACAAGACCACACCTCTTAATTCTTTTAATCCTTTCAAACATTTCCACTCCCTGATGACCAAGCATTCAAATATATGAGCCTATGGGTGTGATTCTCATTCAAACCACCACATTCCATTTTTTGGCCCTCATAGGCTGGTAGCCATATCATAATTCAAAAGGCATCTAGTCCAACTTCAATAGTCCTATAGGCTTTCAGTCTCAAAACTGCCTAAAAGTCCAAAGCCTAATATTTCTTTTGAGACTCAAGGCAATCACTTAACTGTAACTATTGAAAAAAAAAATCAAAATAATGAGGGTCAAACAACAGTCCACAATGATTACCAGACCTTCTATGAGGGTCAGACAATGATTCCCAGCAGTAATGTATCTTACTACAGAGCTCAGAGAACTGGTGTCCAGACTCTCTGTGGAAGTAAAAAAAAAAAAATAGCCCTCTATGATGATCAGACCTTCTATGGATACCATATGACATCCTTGGATGGTAACCTAACCATCTATGATGGCTATACAACAATCACCAATGGTGACCATACCTTCTACAACATGCAGATGACAACCCCAACATTGACTTGGCTTTCCCTGGTATGCAGATGACAACCCCCAGTGTTGACTAGACCTATATTACAGGATGGAAGATGTCCCTTGTTAGTAGCCAGGTGCCCTATGATGACAGAATCTTTTACTTTTCAAACTCCCACTTGGCCCTAGGACAACCCTCAGCATGCTCTTCAAGCATGGTACCAGAAAATCTCCCAGATAGGAAGAAGGACCTCAGGATCTCAGCTCAAAACAAAGGGAAGGCCTATATCTGCCCCTCACCAAAACTGGAAAGTCTTTTTCAAAAATTTGACACCTCAAAGGCCGTATTCACCAACATACTGGGGAGAAGCCCTGTAAATGCATGGGAATTTGCTCCCTCAGATGAGCTCTCATGCCACATGAGAAAGCACACTGGGCATAAACCCTTTGTGTGTGAAATCTGCCACATGACCTATGATTGATCAGATCACCTGAAGGGACATATAAAAAGAAACCACTCATAATTCGACCCACCGCTGAAACCCGTCAGTCTGTTAGGACATGTGAACAGTTGTAAAATATCTCCCACTAACTTTGAAGATTACAAAGACTCTCTGGATATCCTTATATTCACATGTCTATGACATTCTGTTATAAGCACTGTGCCTGGGCTTAGAAATAATATAAATTCCTACTGCGAATACATTGTGATCTTCTGTAAAGACTAGGTATGGCAGCCTTTATCAGCACTTAGAAGACAGTATCTGTAAATTTGAGGTAAGGGAAGTTAGTCCTGTATTTCCACCATGTGAGTCAAGGAGTAGGACTTGGGTGGCTTTGAACTCACTGAGCAATCTTGCCAACCTATCTCTTTCAGTCTTCTCTCTCTCTCTCTCTCTCTCTCTCCCTCTCTCTCTCTCTCTCTCTCTCTCTCTCCCTCTCTCTCTCTCTCCCTCCCTCTCTCTCTTTCTTTCTTTTCCTCTGGGAGTGGGGTCTGTGTAGCCCTGGTAGTCCTGAATCTTACTCTACAGCATGGTGGCCTTGAACTCATAGAGATCCACCTGCCTCTGCTTCCCAAGTGCTGGAAATTAATGGCATGTGCCACAAACAAACAAACAAACAACCCCCACAAAACAAACAAAAAACACACAACAAAACAAAACAAAAACCAACCAAACAAAAAACAAAAGAAAAAAAGCAAAACACATACTTTCAATATACAATGGCACATAATATACATTACTATTCCAAAAGGGAAAAAAGAAATACAGTAGAAAATACTGGACCAGAGCAATACCAAAAAACAAATACTAGGCAAACTCCAAACTCTGAATCTCCATGTCTGATGTCAAAGTGCTCTTCAGATATTCAACTCTTTTTAGCTTTATTGACTAGAACATACTTTTCTCTCTCAGGCTGGTTACATTCCCTGTTAGCAGCTCTTCTTGGCAAATAAATCACAGCTCTGGCATCTCTAACATCTTGGAGTTCTCAAGGCAATCCAGGCTTCAGTTTCATGGCTTCATGAAATGGCTTCTCTAGGCCTCCATACAAGGTCACCCCTGACATACACCTGGCCTCAGTAGCTTTTCTTAGCTGTGGAGGGAGTTTCTATGATCTTTTTCTTATATCCTTGACTCTAAAGCCAGAACTGTAGGGCTGAAGTTTCTAAGTTCTGATGCTTGCTGGGGCTGGAATCTGGCTCCCTCCTTCAATTACATTTGCATCAGCTTTCTGTTGTCAATGTTTTCTTTTACTGATTAAGATATTGTTAGATTTCCTTGTCACAAGTTGGAAGTTTAGCTAAGTGAAATTTTCCCCTGAGGTCATCACTCCCTTTATTCCATTTAGCTTCAGGCTTTTCTTAAACTTTTTATCTCCTTTTTAGCTCCATTGCACTTCCTGGTGCTCCTTTTCTCCTCAAACTGCAAATTTTGTATTTTTTCCTTGTTAAGATTATTTCTTTTCATCATAGATCTGCATAAGAATGATTACTAAAAAACACAGAAAGGATTCAATACTAGGCTGTCTTGAAATCTCGTCTGCCAATGCCACTAATCAAAAACTCTTCCACTTAGCCTCAGGCAGATTTTTAGGACAAAGGCACAAAGAAACTACAATTTTTGCCAAAATAAACAAGAGTAATCTTTAGACCCCTTATAAATATTCTTCCCCTCAAATTTCTTGGGGGGGGGGTGGCATTATAATTTACATTGCTTTTAACACCACTGTACTCCAAGGTTCTACTATTATGGCTGATTAAGTCATGCCTAAAGCATCCAACTGCTTTGCTAGTGTAAAGTTCCAATGTCTTTTTGTGTCCTCTAACAAACAGGATGGTCAGGCTTATCACAGCAATATACTATTCTCTAAAACCAACTTCTATCTTAGTGATCTGTTGCTATGAAGTGGCACCATGATTAAGGCAACTCATAAAATAATACATTTAATTGGGGGCCTGCTTACAATTTCAGAGGTTTAGTTCATTATCATTATAGCAGGGAGCATAGTGGCAGGGAACATGGTGGCAGGCAAATGTGGTGCTGGAGAAGAGCTACATCCTGGTTTATAGAACAAAACAGAGAATGAGACACTAGGTTTGGCATGGGTGTTTGAAACCTCAAAGCCCAGATGCAGTGACACATTTTCTCCAATAAGGTCACACATTCTAATCCTTCTCAAATACTCCTACTTCATGGTGACTAATCATTGAGATATATGAGCCTATGGGAGCTAGTTTTATTCAAACTACCAGACCCAGTAACATGCTTCCTCCAACAAGTATGTTTCCTACTCCAATAAGTCCATACTTTTTTAGTTCTTGTCAACCTTTAAAATAGTTCTACTCCCTGGTAACCAAAGCATTCTAATATATGAGCCTGTGAGTGCATGTGTGTGTGTGTGTGTGTTTTCTTATTCCAACCACCACAACTTCATAGCATGGTCTGCAACCTGTTAAGTGACTTTAATGTGCTATCTAACCTCAGCCATCTCATGATTAAGGCGATAGGACTTAAATGACTTTTATACTTTGTAGGAGCTTGATGTCTGTATGCAGTAAAATGCAAGGTCACTGCATTGTCACTTAGCTTGTCACTGCTAAGGCCCAGTTGTTCATTGGTTTCCAAGACTGGAGATGGATCTCTACTCCATGCTTGTATACAATCTCTTCACCAGTAGTAAATTTTGGGGAATGAATCATTCTGTAACTCCATTTGTACCACAATCTAAGTCAAGCATCCAGGAATAATAAGAGAAGAATATGTATATGTATACATCTAACCTTGGGGTCCATCTAGAATGTTTCATAAAGTCTAATGAATTAACTTACAAATCATTTATTGCCTTTCATTTCATGTGGTCTGATCTATCTGAGTTCACCTTTGTATTTCTTGAAAGGAATTGTATTTCTCATTGGATTTCTGCTAAACACCTTTCATAATCCAGGATGGTCTCATCACACTGTCTTCCATTGAGTTGTATATCTCAATAAACACTTTGTAAATTAAGTCACATTTTGAGGTGTTAGGTGTGAGGAAATGGGCATCTGAGAGACCTCATTAAATATGCTATACTCACACTACCTAAATAGGGTACATTTAAATGTGATTATACTCTTCAACTGTAAGATATATCAAGTGTTTAAAAACATCTGTTGTAATCCTTAGTCACCAGGGAAAGGCAAATCAAAGGGACTCAGAGATTCCATCTTACACCTATCAGAAGGGCTAAGATCAAAAGCACAAGTGACACCTAGGATGTGGAGTACCACTGCCGGTGGGAGTGCAAACATATACAGTCACTATGGAAATCAATAGGGCAGTTCCTCAGAAAACTGGGAATCAATCTACCTCAAAACCAAGATATACCAGTCCTGGGTATGTACTCAAAGGATGCTCCATCATCCACAAAGACCCTTAATAGAAAATACTCATAGGTTTATTTGTAGTAGCCAGAAACTGGAAACAACTTAGATATTTATTAAAGAAGAAAGGGTAAGGAAAATATGGTGCATTTGCACAATGGAGTATTACTCAGCCATTAAAAATAATGGCATTATGAAATTTGCAGGCAAATGGATGGAACTAGAAAAGATCATCCAGAGTGAGGAAACCCAGGCTCAGAAAGACATAGTCTGTACTACACTTATAGCTGTAAAGTAAATAATAACCATGCTATTCATAGACCCAAAGAAGCTAAGTAACAGGGAAGATTCAAGGCCAGACACATGAAACTCATTGTGAAGGGGAAATAGAATAGACATCATGGGTAAATGAGGGAAGGGTCTGAGTAAGGGGGTGGAATGGAAATAGGAGGGATTAGGTATGGAAAGGATGAAAGGAATACTTAGAGAGAGAATTAGAATGGGGGTAGCATCTCAAGGAAGATCTTGAAACCTAATAGAAAGGAAACTTCCATGAATCTATAAGGGTGACCTCAGCTAAGACTTGTAGTAATGGGGGAGAGATATAGAGCCTGAACTAGCCATCTACTATAACCATGTAATATTTTCCATGGAGGGATTCAACACCAACTCTGCAACACCTTCAACCTATAATTTGTCCTACCTACAATATGTGTTGGAATAAAGGTGGCACAGAAATTGTGGGAGTGGACAATGGCTGGTCCAGCTTGAGTCCCATGTCATGAGAGGGAGCCCTTCCCTGACACTGCCCAGAGGGCCAGGACCCAGAAGCTGGATAGCTCAGAGGCCTAGGATTGAACACTGCACAACTGTCAAAAAAAAAAAAAAAAAAAAAAAAAAGGAGGGATGGGAGGAGTCAATGAAATGATTCCTAATGATATTCTGCTATACTCATAGATTGGTGCCTAGCCCAAATGTCACCAGAGAGGCTTCACCTAGCAACTGGTGGAAACAGATGAACACATGCCAAAGACCTACAGTCAAACATTAGGCAGAGCTTGGGGGAAATCTCACCAAAGATGGGGAGGAAGGATTATAGAAGGCAGAGGGGGAAAGGATCTCACACACACACACGTACACACACACACACATACACACACGTACACACACACACATACACACACATACACACACACACACACATACACACACATACACACACGTACACACATGTACACACATACACACATACACACACATACACATATACACATACACACACATACACACACGTGCACACACACACACCCCCTACAGAATCAACTTACTTAGGCATACAGGGACTCATTGAGGCTGAACCACCAACCAGGGCACCTACATTGGACTGACTTAGGCCTTCTGCATATATGTTACAGTTGTATAGCTTAGTCTTCTTGTGGAACTCCTAACAGTGGAAGCAGAGGCTGTTTCTGACTCAGTTCCCTGAGTTTAGGACCCTTTCCTCCTCCTGGATTGCCTTGTCCATTCTTAATAGGAGAGGAGGTGCCTAGTGTTATTACAGCTTGATATGTCATGGCTGATATCTCATGGAGGCCTGTCCTTTTCTGAAGAAAAATGGAGGGTTTGGGTGGGGTGGGGGTTGGGAAGGGAATTTTGGGGGGATCTGGGAGGAGGGACTGACAGGAGAGGAGGGAAGGGAAACTGCAATCGGAATATAAAAATAAATAAATAAAACAAATCAACAGCCAATGACATATTTGTTTGTGAACACTGACTGCCCTCTGAGCATAGCAGCCATCATCACCTTCATCAGAATAGTTATGAATGCTTGAGCAACTCTCAAGAGTGGGCCTGTAGACATTCCCTATGAAGACAGGATTAAGGAGGGTCATAGACTCGTGCCTGAGATTTCAGCCACTCTTTATACTTCCTTCTCAGCTCTAGGTCATTATGCTCAAGTTGCATGTGGTCTTGTGAGGTGCTAGAGAGGACACCGAGTGTGAAAGAGAGAGCACTTTATCTATGGAATTCCAGGAAAGCCATCGAGTGAAGCTGTCTGGTGATGTGGCTATTTTGGGATCATCCAGGCACTGTAAGGAAGCTCATTAAACTCACTGGCTCACCAAGTTGGACTTTGGCAGAATCATTGCTTTAGTCTGGCTTTGGTGAGGGGAGCAGACGTTTGTTCATTTCTCCCCAGGAAAGAATTCATTCACCATATTCTACTTGCACTTTCTAAGACACAGAATGACTTACTTCCAGTTTCACCACATTTTAAAATTCTGGGCTTGAGAGTTGGGTCCAGCTAACTGAAGGCCTTTCCTCTGGCTCTGATATGGAATCAATCACTTAAGGCAATGGGAAGATGCAATCCTAACACAACTACATTAACTAAGGGCTGGTGTAAAAACAAGGTAGAAACATTTAATGTTGTTGGCAGGGATGAGAGGGCTGGGGATGACGCATAACTGGTAGGACTTTTGCTTATCATCATAAGGTAGTCTTGGGTTTAATTCCCGGCATGGGAGAAAACAAGTGTGGTGGTACACACCTGTAATCTCAACATTAGAAACAGGAAGATTAGGAGTTCAAGTTCCCTCTGATGCTTAGGGAATTCTAGTCAGCCTTGGATATGAGACACAGTAAATAATTAAATAAGGTATCCAGAGGAAGTGATGGTTGCTGGGCTTTTATGGGGCTATGCAACAAAGATGATGTGAGTCAGTGAAAGAACATATTTTATCTTGTAGCACTTTAATCAGAGATGTTCTGAAGGTAGCTTCTGATTACGTTTAACAGGGTTTCTTCCTAGATATGTGCTCTATCATAAAAACATTTAAAGATAAGATTTAGGGGACAAAAGAACTATTCCTTTGCTGTCCTTGGCATATTCTTTTGGCCATAGAAAAACAGCTTTCCTTGAAGAAATCATCTTGATTTGCTCCTCTGTATGACTGTGGTTTCCATCACTCAACACTTCTAGCCTGCAGCTGCAGTGAGAACTCAACAGACTGAGAAAGGGTGTCTAGGTTGGATAAGCACATTTAACTTCAGAGTTTTTATCATTGCAAAATCATTCATCAGAGAAAATTTGAGGCATAGAGATCATCTTTAAATTAAAGTGCCAAGGCTAGACTTTCAAAGCCATTTATTTTAATAGTGCCTCATTAGCTGTTTAAGTTCAGAAAGAAAAGAAAACCCTCAAACCCTCAAACCCTCAAAACCTTTGAGTCCCTATTTCATCTTACAAATGTAAAGTATTCTTTGTAGACAGGAACTGTCTGTTAAAGTCATGTTTGACATCTACTGAATCAAAAGTACTTTACAACAAGGGGCTGACATCTGTTTACTATATCAAAAGGGGTCCTGTGTATTTTTACTGGAAAATTTTTCCTTTAATAAGGCAGCCAAAAGTCATCTACACACACCAAACTGGTTTATAGCCAAAGCCTGTAGAGTATCCATGAACTATCATGGACAACATCACAGAATCAGTCATGTTTAGTTTAGCAACCCATTTCTTGATTTTGTTTTCAGCGTTGAAATTATATATATATATATATACATATATATATATGTATATATATATAATAACATATATATACACACACATACATATATAATCTATTTGGATGTGATAGTAATCAAACTCTGTCTAGGTTGATTTGGCAAGTTTCAATCATTTTAGTGCTCTTTACTTTGATTTAATTATATTGGTGAATATTTCTCATTTTGATCAAGCTGCACCTTGGGCTATTGTGTACCTTTTCAGTCAGTCCAGTCAGTAGCTGATGGAGTCTATAGGTCTGGCCAGTTCCACCTAAGATCTGTTTAAGCCACTGAATTCAGAGGAGATTAGACCAAAGGCTGTCAGCTTGCTGGAGGGTTTTAGATTTGCATATAATCTTATACAGGTGCTCCTTCCTGCATTCTGGAAAAGTCCTCAGCCTGAAATTGGCCAACTAACACACCTGGGTTTAAGCAGAACATCTGGACCTACTTGCCCATGTTCTTCAAATCAGTCCTAAACAAACGGTGCTTTTGCACAAGGCTGACATCAGAGATTTGTAAAGCCTCTGTGTACTGCCAAATCCAGTTTGATAGAAAACACAGCTACTCTCCTCGAGTCAAATACGCTATAGATATGATACCCCAGTCACATATTTCAATTAGTCAGACCTCAAGTGATTTATGGAGGTCATTTCCAACAGTCTTCATAAATTTCTTAATGGCATTAACAATGAAATGGGGGAATTTAAAGGAAGTTGTGGTAAAATGTCTATAAAGTTCACTTGCATTCATTGCTCGCTTGCTCTGTGTTCTAGCCATGTAACCATTGGCTTGGAGAGTTGCAAAAGTCAAACTCAGGCATGGACATAATGACTATGGAATTCCAGTCTGAGTGGGTGTTTTCAGATGAGTAACTCTGGGAAAGCTGTGCAATTATTTAATAGCTGTATTTTGTAGGTATACTCTGGGGCTTGTACAGTGCCAGAATAACTTCCTCCACAAACGTGAGTAAACTGTCAGCATAGCATGTGCAGCTTCATGCCTGGACTTTGAATCATTGTTGGTGCTACATTTGGCATTTCTTGTGAGGTGAAGGCCAGAGAGTGGGAAAAATGAGTGAGAAGAATGGATATTAGGAGGTAGGCATGCCTTTTCTGGTTCCCACACAGAATTTGGGAACATGGAAGAGCACATGGAAGGGATCATTAACAGATATGCACATCTTAGGCAATTATGTGATGTATCTCTAACACTAACATTTGGAATTGCTGATCAGTTCAAAGTAGTTATGACACTTGCAGGGGTATTCTGTCTGTTGTTGTAATTCCTGTTGGGATTAGTTAAAGATGCTATTCCTGGGGGTTTTGGCCAAGGGAAGTAGGCTGGGATTGAAGTCAGAGAGCTCAGGGGGCAGAAGGTGAGGTTGGAGGGTGGGTACTGTAGAAGGCACTCTCAGTTCTAAGAGTGTTGCTAATTTATCAGATATCTTTGAAACCCTAAGGATGCCTTCCGAAGGCTTAAGTGATAGTCCCCAGGGAAATGGGGCTTCCTAAGGTAATGTTTGTGAGGGCCCACCCGGATGAGTAGGCATCTGTCCTGACTTGTTAGTGATGTTACTTGGAACTGAGTCAAATTCATTGACTTTTGCTAATGTTTTTGGTCATGGTATTACTCAGAACATTGGATATTCTTTTTTTCTTATTTATTTTGTATTTACTTTTTTTTTTTTTTTTTTGGCAGAACTCGGACTCTTGATCTACTGGTATCAGCCTTTCACGTTACAGCCATGCATTACCACAGTAGGCTTGACTTTATTTTTAAAAAGTCTCTGTAGTGTCTTACTTATGGTTTCTATTGGGGGTGATAAAACACCATGAACAATATTTCATCTTATAACTTGTGGTCCATCATCTAGGGAAGTCAGGGCAAGAATGTGGAGGCTGGAGCTGATGCAGAGGCCTTGCAAGAGTGCTGCTCACTGGCTTGCTCTCTATGGCTTGCTAAGCCTGTTTTCTTATAGAATCCCAGGAATGACATCTCCCATTCTCAGATAACTCTAGCTTGTGTCAAGTTGACATAAGACTATCCATCACATAGAACATAGCTTGGTTTTGGTTAGGTAGATGGGTGGCTATTCCATAGGTTTATGAATTAAAGAGGATTTCAGGTTTGAAAATTCTCACGAGTAGCTTTTGGTTTTAAAAATAGAGGTTGGGATGAGATTTTGCCCTCTGGTATGCTTTTGTGTTATGAATTGACAACTTACACATAGCAAACGTAATGTCTTCTTGTCTTACTTCTTGTATCCAGAAAGGAAAAGTTAGATATTAGAGAAGTTGCAGAATAGAGTAGAGAAGGAGGAACAAGGACAGAAGCTACAGTGTTTCAGGGAAAGGCGTGGAAGATGAACTTTATAAGACTACCAAGAAAGGAAAAGTCTTGGGAAAAGGCTGATGCTCAAATCTGACCACTTATGGAGAAACACCTTCCAAGAAGACACTGTGAGATAATACAGGTTTAGGTTCCTCGCACTGTATGTACAGGGTGGAGCTTTTGGCAAGACTTAGTAAGTTCTGAAATAGATGCCCAATGGAGAATCTGTGGTCTCTCTAGAGACCTAAAGAAAGTTCAGTGGAATAATGCCAGTTGTAAATAATGAAGGAAACCCAAGGAGGCATAACAGGAAACATTTCCCATGTTGGCAGCACTGACACATAGGTAAGTTGACTTCCCCGATCCTGGCATGCAATAGATAGGTACACATGGTGGTTGAAGAATGAGTAATCTGTAATGGTTCAGCAACATTAGCCTCAATCAGCAAGAAGTATTTGCTAGATCCCAGGAGAGGAACAGAGATGAGAGCAGACTTGCTAGAGAGGCTGGAAAAGACATAAATTAACTTTTATAAAGAACATCTAGACTGAGAAAGTTAAGTCTAAAATTCCTTTTTTGGAAAATATTTTCTTACAGTTCAGATCATGTTTTCTATCTAAAACATACACACTTGAGAATAGAATGAAGATTTAGGAACAACATGGTAGTGATATGGCTGGCTGTCACTCAGACCTGTGATTGGCAGGTCCATCCTAGCAGCGATTCCCCATGGGATTACACAACACTTGTTTTGCATCAACTTTGTAAAGATCAGAATATGATTTTGCTTCATATGATCCAAGTGACAAATTTCTTTCTTCTCTTTTTTTCTTTCTTCCTCTTGTTTTCTTCCTCCATTTTTTTCCTCTTTCTTTTGTGTTTTCCTCCATATCCATAGAAGCAGATAAGGGAAGATTAAGAGACCTGAGGTCTGTAGAATTTCAGCGAAATCCTTGGAAACATTTCACCACCAGGAGACAAAGGAACAAGAAGGCCGTCAGATGGCATACTAAACAAATGTAGTTCCAATGATTCCTGGAAGGATTGATCGCTAGGAAATAAGAAGACCAAAGTTTCCTGCTTTTACACTTGCACAACTGGAGACCTTGCCTCCCGGTGTGCTAGCAGGCTTGCACCAGCCGGGCAGAGGAAGAGCTGCCTGTCTGTCCTGGATTCAATAAAGAGATCAAACCTGTTCCTCCCCCTTGAGAGTCTTTAGGGAAATGCAGGTTGGACTCAGAACTATTCTTCTATGGTTTTGTTAAATCTCTAAGTTAGATTGATTAACTTTTAGATTAAGCACACTCTGAAATGAAGTTGAAAATGACTTGACCTTCAAATAGGAATGGAATTCGCACCAGTCATTATTTGAATTCACTGATGTTACAAATTTGTGGAAGGATGTTATCCATTAAGGTGAAAGCAGAAAGGGGCTATAAAGTTGACTCAAAGCTGAGCACTTTACCTTCAGGGGAGCACATATAAAAGTCTGTCTTGAACTGTATATATAGTAACAGTTAAAGCTTTGAACACCTGGTTCTTAACTGACCAGGCACAGCCATATAAAATACTGACATACCTTCTATTTGCTGTTATTTTGATGGCTGGGCAGGCTGCTATTTTTTTTTTTTTTTGAATGTGCTTAGGAATTTAGCATTAGTAATCAGTCAGCTCAGAATGCATTTATTTATTGAGTGCCAACCATGTGCTGGAGTAAACTTAGTGTCTAGACTAGAGTTCTTATTTACACTGGTTGAATCTTTGGAGAGATTAAGTGATGGTTACATTTAATAGTTATCACCAATCTTGTTCAGAGAGTTGAGAAATAGACGAATTTTCCAGACTTCAAAATCAAGATGCAGCTTTCCTGGTTAAGTTTGGTGACCTGGCTGGAAGCATAAAGCCAAGGTTTAGTTCCTAGATAGCAAAAGTCACTGAAAAACAATTTTCGTACTGTAAGATGTCTCTCTCACAGTGCCCTGTTTCTTAACTTGCCAGCCATATTACAAAAGGAAGCCCGTTCTGGCTCATTCTTGTAATCCCAGTGCTGTAGGTCACTGAGTGTGCTGGCCAACCAGTCTAGCCAAATTTGTGAATCCCAGGTCAGTGAGAGACCTTGTCTCCAAAGAAAAAAAAGACAGAAGGTACCTATGGGTGACACCAAGGTTGACTTCTGTTCTTCATGCAACCCAAGCATGTGCACACATTAAAATCCCCACCACCACATGCACAGTTCACACACATGGACACATACACACAACTTAGAGTTGTCATGCTGTGTGATAACTCTATAACATCATCATTTTTAATCCAATGGTTAGCAGTAAACATTGTTTTCTGACTGAGTTATTTTGGCTATGACATCTGCTACCTCAGATATCAGGTTGATTGGGCTGGTATGGCTGACTCAACAGTGGCCCCTTCCTCCCCCACTACTCTACGTGCACCCCTCCCCAAGATGTATGCTGATTTGAAGAGGGTGACCTTTCCCCCATACGAGGAGGGCCAGACTTCTGGTCTGCTGTCCAGGGTATACAAGCAGTTGGTTTCCTTGTGTGAACCTCCAAACAAGCTCTCAGAATGCCTGGAATTATAGTTCCATCTTTATTGAAACCTTTCATCCAAACTTACGCAGCATCTTTCATGCATCAAATATTAGTCTATGGATACAGTGATAAATTAGGTTTCTTTCCTTTTTCAGGGGTTTTCAATTCGAGAGAGAGGCAGTAGGAAAGCCATTGCTAGTATGACCAGTGTCAGAAAGTATGCATGGTATATCCTGGGGGTATAGAAACATGAGCATAATTTACTGCTGACATGAGGAATAAACCTGGATAGCTAAATACTCACACACACACAACAAATTTGCCATTTTCTGGGAACCAAATAAACAACTATCTGAGCAGTATCCCAGTCATCCTGCTCCACTGAGAGTTGAGGTTTAAAGGAAATGCTATTTATTTACTCTAAGTTTGGTCTGCCTCTCCTCTTGGCAGTGCTAATTTAATCATGGTAAAACTGCTTCTTCTAGGGGGCTAGAGAGATGGCTCAGTGGTTAAGAGCACTGATGCTCTTCCAGAGGTTCTGAGTTCAATTCCCAGCAACCACATGGTGGCTCACAAGCATCTGGAATAGGATCTGATGACCTCTTCTGGTGTGTCTGAAGACAGACAGTGTATTCATAGATAAAAATAAATAAATCTTAAAAAAAAAACAAAAAACCCAAAAAAACCCCAAAACAGAACATAACAAAACAACGCCAAAAAAAAAACCCCAAAAACAAAAACAAAACAAACAAACAAACAAAAAACCCTGCTTCTTCTATACTATGTAGCTCCAGAAAATTTGGAGGCACTCTGTGATTTCATACCACTAAAAGGAAAATACACAAAAATTTAATGTAGAAGAACTACTCAAAACTGTGATTTTAGATCTTACTAGAACAAGTTCTTGTTAGAACAGCAACAATATTTAAGAGCAATGCATTGCTTTTTAATGGTGCTGTTTAGTTCTTTAAATTTTAATTTTCTCATTGGCAGAAATGTAGTTTATTGTCTTAAGATAATCAAAATAGTCTTATATTCAGGGTCTAAGGGTTTATCATTGTATGCCAGATTTTGCTAAAACTAAAACAATAACAACAACAACAAACCCAGTAACTAATTCTAAGTTGTAAATCTAGTAAAATTGAGAGTGTATTATGATTTGTAGGTAATCAAGGAGGGCGAGAGCTATGGCTCATCTGCCAGCATTCTCTACATTTATCTTATTTGTTTTCTTTTTCTACTCCACTACAGATTAAGTTAGGCTGGCTGGCACTCAGGTGTTTTGAGGCAGATGATTGCTACAAGCTGAGTCTAAGGCCAGCCTGAGCCACATGAATAGTGAGATTGTTTCTCAACAAAAACAATTAACCAGTAAGCAACTAAGCAAATAGAAGATTTCCTCTAAATCACCATTTGAAGGCTAGCACGTGGGTAGTTCTCTTATGGAGAACTTTCGCAAATAGCTTTTGGGTTTCAGGCATCAGAAGAATCAGTTCTGCATCTAAGGGAGTGTGATATCCCCAGCCTTGAGTCACACCAATTTAATAATTGTTCTCTCTCTCTCTCTCCTGCATATTTGTGTGTATGTGAAATGAATTTTTAATTTTAATTGAGAATGCATTGAATATGTTTCAAATGTGTTTGTATAGCATGGATAATTTTTCAACATTAATTCTACTGGTCCATAACCATGGGATAGCTTACAATTTGAGGGTTTTTCCTCCCTGTTATCAGCATTTTTCTATGGTTTACAGTGTAGAGGTCTTCTACTTCCTTGGTTAAATTTATATCTTAGTATTTTACTCATTTATTTATCTTATTTAAGATTTGTCTCACTTATTTTGGCTGCTTCTATAAATTAATTCTTAATTTCTTCTTTGGATAGTCTTATTTATGCGTGCATGCATAATATAACTGACAAGTCAAATATGAAAAAGCTAAACACCTAGGACAAAAAGTAGATGTGAGGGGTGGTGAAGAGACAAGCTGTTGCTGGCTAAAACCCTGGAAGTTTCAATGAGGGGGGTAGGGGCAGAGAACATTTTGAGGTTCATTGTATGGCAGAGTGACATAGTTAACAATAATGTATTATTGTATTATATACACAAGTAACCAAGAGTAAATTTCAAATATCTCATTGTGAAAAATGATTTTTTATAAAGGCAATGGATATGTTAGCTGACTTGATTTAATCATTTCATACTGTATATTTAATTGAAGACAGCACTCTATATCCTGTGCATATATGTAGCTATAATTTATTAACTGACATAATACAAATAAGAAGAAGACATCTAAGAAATGGGACTATTAATGTAGCTAACACTATGCAGCCAAGTATTCATGGAGTAGAGAAGAGCTCGTTCAGTTTCCAGGTGAAGGACGACATGGTCTGGAGATGTGGGACAAGGGAAGGGGGACAGAGAAGAATTTGAAGGATTTATGATAGCTTTGAAGAGCCAGCCTATTTCTGGGCAAGCATGGCCCTGATGGTTTCCATTAGCCCATATTCCCCTGGCCACACAGACAAGGAGTCTTGTGTAATCCTTCCCTCCAGTCTGTTCTCTTCCCGTTGGTCTCCAGAATCTCAGACAGCTTTCCTGCGGCAGGAGAGATGGGCACTTACGGTTCCGGCAGCTGTGATGAGAGACTTGGTCTTTGGTTCTAAGAACTGGGAAATATAAAAGTGTTCCTTAAATTAAAAAAAAGGTCTTGCTCCTAATTTATAGTATTCTGTTACTTTGGTATATTTACTATTCCTTGTAATCATGAAGTGTTAGATAAAAGATTAAAAGGAACAAATATTTCTGCTACTTTTATTCAGATGGATCCTTGAAAGCACTTTGAAGGGAATAGATATGAGGCAAATATTCAGTTTGTCAACTACAGTCAGGAAGGGTCTTTGTTATTAATATAATGAAACTCTCAGTTTTTTCTTTGATTTTCTAGGAAAGTGTATTGCAATGTAGAAGGTTTAATTTAAAAAAAAAATCTAATACCGTGTCTCAGGCCCTTTCTTGGATCTAAATGGTATTTTAGCATTGTCTTACTTAATTACTCATAGAGAACTATTTTGAAAATATGATGTTACTAATAGAACAAAGGTAGTTATATTGTCAAGCTTTATTTAAAAAAAAACAACAATCGAATATCAATTTTGTAAAAGATTAAAAGACATGTAGAGGCAAAACACAGTTTTGATGGAACCCAGTTGTCTGGATGTGCTGGCAAGGACCTCTTAGCTCTCTTTGAACATCTAAAAGTCTGTCATATTGTGCTCTGGACAAGCTTTTAGAGTTAAAACAATGTTGGCTAATTGACCTATTTTAAATTCTTCTCACTCTGTCCCCAGTCTGAGAGGCAGCGTGCTCCTCTAAAGACCTGGGCTTTTTATGAGGTGTTAAATCAACATTGCCAAATGGGACTTTGTGGAACTCTCTTCAGCCTCATTGCAGAGTGAGGGAGGCTACCAGGTTGCTCTGTATCTTTAATAGCCTACGATTAACCCCTCTTATAAGGAAATGAATGGGATCTCTTGGATATGCATAAATCATCATGAATAGAACCCATTTTTACTTCTATAGGACTCAGGCCTGGAATCCCTCCAGGACTCCATTTGTACACTTTCTTTAGACTTGAAAGTGTCGGCAGGCAGATGTTGTGCGTGGCATCCCCAGGACTGTTGCATTCTTGAAACACTGACAAATACCCAGCAGAAGACTCTGCTTAAGGCTCCTCCACCTTTGCAAAGAGGAGAGGGACTTTGCTTTTAGAGTGTGGATGAGTCTCCTAGCACCATTCAGTCCTTCCGGTCCCCAGTGCATTTTCTCGTACCTTTTTTTTTTTTTTCCTCAATGTATGATTCCCACATCCACTGTAAGAGCTGTGTATGGCAAGAAATGTCTTATACTCACAGTCAAAGGAAGAAGCGCCTAAGAGAAGCTGCTTCAAAGTGTAGACGGTGGCCTTGAGCTCCAGTATTCCACTCACAATGTGAAAAATACAAAATGTAAAACATTTCAGTCTGAAGCATGGGGCGAATAAAGCCTGACAGTGAGCCTGTGCTTCATGTTCTTGCAGGTGAGACTCTAGTGATGGAATTGTCAGTCTCCTTGAAAATCTAGGCCAGGAGCAGTATAGAGACACAGAGGGAGAGGCATCCCTCCTGCCATTAGAAGTAAAGAAGATGGGGACACCACATCTTTAATGATTCCCAAGTGCTATTTTAAAGAATTTAATTTCTAAATATATTAGTATGTACTATAACATTGTTTTTTATCAACTGACAGGTGACTCTTGATTCTCTTTGGATGAAATTGGAATTTTTATGATTTAATAAATATTATATAATACTGATAATGACCAATTATTACATCTTTGCCTTCTTCTTGTATGAAGCAATAGTTACCTCTTATTAACACAGTTGGCTAAATCAAAAAAAGAATAGAGTGAGCTGGGCAGTGGTGGCACATGCTTTTAAGTCTAGCACTCAGGAAGCAGAGGCAGGTGAATCTCTGAATTTCCAGCCAGCTTTGTCTACAGCTTGAGGTCCAGGATAGCCAGAACTGTGTAAAGAAACCCTGTCTCAAAACAACAAAAACCAAAAACAAAGACAAATAAACAAAACCAAACACAAAATCCCCCAAACCAAAATCAAAACTGAAACCAAAGCCAAGCCATACTACAACAAAACAACAAAACAAAACAGAGAGTGTGTTGGCACCTACCTTTAATTCCAGCACTTGGGAGGCAGAGGCAGGTGGATTTCTGTGAGTTCCAGGCCAGACAGAGCTACACAGTGAGGTATTGCGGAGGAGGAAGACATCTTCTTCTTGTCATATGGATCCTTCTGTCTGTGTCTGGCCCTCGCACACTGAGCAGTAAATTCTAAACATAGGGGTGAAGTGCTAGTGCTAGCTGTTAAATCATGTTAGCTGAACTAGATTCCATGTAGAGGATGTGTCAGGTACCTTTCAGACAAAGTCTTACATGTGTCCCATGTTCTAAGTAATTGATCTTTTACATTAAAACACTCTTCAGTGGCTTTCACTCTTTCTTCCACATAGAAAGGCATCATGGGCTGAAGTAAAATAGGTTTTGACCTGAAATTCCATGGGTTGAGTTTGGCTAAGGTGCCTCTCACTAAACCGGATGTCCCCAGGGTTATCCTCTGACCTTCACACGTGTTCAGTGGCACCCTCCCAGTGCCCAGCACACAAGATATATAGAAACAGAGTAAATATATATAATTCTATGGTTAATAAATATTAAAGTATGGTTGTATGAGGCATTATTGAATGTCTATATTAGTATAAAGGTCATTCCAATGATTTATTTATTTATTTATGGCAGAATTCCAACTCTAAAATATCATAGCTATGAAAACTCAGGCAAAGGATGACAGTGTCTTAAATCCATGAGTCTAGAACAGAGAAACAATGACACAGTGCATAGTTTTTGGCCATAGCAAAGTCTCACAGATTGGATATTTCTAAAGTTACTTTTATATTGATATTTAGTGGTGTATATCCTAAAATATGCTCCAAAGAAGATAATTTTAAGATAAAACTGGCAGATTTTTTCTTTAAAAAAAAATTGAGATTGTAATATAGTTACATCATGTCTCCCTTCCCTTTCTATACCTCAAACCCATCTCTTATTAAAATTCATGGCCTCTTTTATTTCACTAATTGCTGTTATTTGCATATGCATGTATTCCTAACTATAATCAGTTCAGTGTATAATGTTTGTGTGCTTGCTCAGGGCTGACTGTTGGCCTTGGATAACCAGGTGGTTTGTTCTCCCCTGAGAATGCCTACTTCTCCCAGTCTCAGCATTTCTTAGATGTCTGTAATTGTAATTTTCTTTTTCAATCTGAGTAAAAATGTAATAATTTTATGTTCCAAGATAAAAATAGACATTATAAAAAGAAGACACTTAGAAGATGAAATTATTCCAACCACTTCATATTTCAAATCAACTTTTGCTTATACTTTAGATATTAAATCTGTTTATAGAACTGAAAAGGGAGGAAATTATTGGGCCTGTTACCATCTTATATTTGCCAATTGATTCCTAGTCTCACTGAACCCATTAGATTTTCCAAACACGACATTGCATATCATCCTTCATCTACTGACAGAGGTTTCTGATACTCTACTGTGATAACTTGTGTCTTGGGTCCTCAAGAATCCCTTAGCTTTCAATGTTTCCTAACCTTAAGAAGTCCTTATTACTTATTACTCAGAATCATTAACTACACAACTGACTATGTTCTGACAGCCATGGCAAGAACAGGGAGAAGGACAGCCAGGTAGATCTGAGAGAGCACAGACAGCCACACTAGGTAGGGAATATTGCTACCTTTATTTTATTACTGGATTGATTCAAAGTCTAGATCTTCCAGGCCATTTCTTGGAAGTCTCTGAGTTAACAAACATGTTAGAGGATCCTTTGGACACAGCTGCTTGGAAAGCACCATGCACAGCCACCTGAAAGAGTAAGAGTGCAGTCTGCTACATTTTTTCCCCACTGAATACAAATAAGCAAAGATATGTGACAGGAAGGGTGACCTGATCATATCCCTCAGAGATCACAAGCCCTTAGGTCACAGCTTCTAAACAGTTCCTTGCTGCTTCTC
This sequence comes from Mus caroli, assembly GCF_978045245.1. Lineage (NCBI taxonomy): Eukaryota > Metazoa > Chordata > Mammalia > Rodentia > Muridae > Mus > Mus caroli. The sequence goes on from NW_028227256.1 coordinate 10,906,494, forward strand.
AGGGAGCTCAAGAGGAGAGGGTTCAGTTTCTCGCTCCTTAAATTTGGGCATGTAGGCTTAGAATACTTTAGCTCATCAAGGGTAACATAATGGTGTCTTCTGAACCCAAGTCATTGAAAAGGAAAGCTGCTTCTCTTATCGAAGGGCACTTGTGACTACAATCCTCCTGAGAGGCTAAGAATTTAAGTACTCCATGGCTATACTGCCAGAACAAAGTCAAGCCCACCATGTCATGTGCTCTCAGAAAAGTCAGAAAAAAACATAGCAACCTTGTAGTATTCTGGACAACAGTCCCTAGTCATTAATTCCAATGCCAGTTATGAGGGAAGGCTTCCAGGGCCTTGAGTCTCCAGCTGTGATGTCTTCCCAGCACAGAACCCAGGTATTGTTAAGAAGGGACAGTTTTGTTATGCACAGATTCCTCAAAGTCCTTAAGCACATGAAATGATTGCCTTTTTAAGCAATGTGGGGGATAGTTTGTTATGCAACAGTAACCATCAGACTATACTGACTTCTAACTTGGTGAACATGGCAGGCACTTCTCTCCCATTCAGTACTTAGACTTGTCTAACTTGCACCTACACAGTATGAAGTAGTATATGTAAACAACTTCTTTCTGTTGTTTCTGTTGTTCTTTTCTCTTATCTTCAGTGATTTAACTTGTCATGTGAGTAAATGGCTTTGATAGAAACATGTACATTTTTTTTTTAATGGAATGGAAAGGTTTAGTTTGATTCAGTTTCACAGGTTCCAGCCCACTGTCATTTCACTTGTTGAATTGAGCATCACATTGACTCACAGTGGGAGCACATGTAGTTCCAGAGAATCATCTGGCCTCATATCCAGGAAACAGAGAAGAGGGGTTGGATATTTTATAAAGCTCATTAAGCTCCGTGGATGGATCAGTGATTAAGAGCATTGACTACTTTTTCCAGAGGTCCTAAGTTCAGTTCCCAGCAACTACTTGGTGGCTCACAACCATTTGTAATGGGATATGCCCCATGCAGTTACTCATTAGTTACTTGTCACCATGACAACGTACAGAAGAAGCTGGCTAGAACCTGGAGAGAGGGAGGGGGGAGGGGGAGGGAGGGGGAGGGGGAGGGGGGAGGGGAGAGGTAGAGGGAGGAGAGATTAAAAAGCCTAGTTTTTGAACTAGGTCACTCACAGTCTTGGGCAATTTGGAGTTCTGATGTCGGTCTCTGTGTGTGGAGTGTATTCTTTAGCTGGTTTCATCTTACGTGGAGAGCACAACCATCCTCTGCTACCAGTTGTAGGGCAGCAGGCATGGGGGAATAAAGGGGGTGGGAGAGAACCCCCGTCCTGCCAGAGTTCTGGTGCCCTGGGCCAGTGGATGAAGGAGGACTGCCGCACGCTTTCCATGAGGCCCTAGGTGAGGGTCTGGCTGTAGGAAGCCACAGAACCCAGCCCATCGGGGGATGGACAAGGGGCAGTCTGAGGTCTCTGGGCCTCACAGAGGCCAGAGATAACAGGTTCTCAGTCTTGGGAATCTCAAAGGCCGCTTGACACTGTGAAAGAGCTGAGAACAAAGTGGCGGCCCTGTGGGCAGCTTGGGGCCAAAGGGAGGAGGCAGGGAGAGAGGGGTCACTGGGTGGTTCCCACACGGGTGAGAGTTCTTGGTCCAGTCCATGACTGGAGCATAGGAATGCCTTCTGGCAGGAGGTTAGACATGGCTCTTTAGGGGAAAGCCTATCCCATCATCCAAGCACGTCAGGCCTTGATGAGCAGAGACAGTGTATGGTTTTAGAGCTTTATTGTAGAAAGGCAGAGAGAATGAGAGAAGGTAAAAGAAAGAGAGTGGCTGGCCATGGCCACATGGAGAGAGGGGGGAGGGAGGAAGAGAAGGAAAGCTAGAGATGAGAATAAGAAAGGTGAATGTATGAGAGAGGAGGTCCCAAGCAGCCCCTTTTATAGTGGGCTGGTCTATCTTGCAATTGCGGGGCAGCTGTGGGGAGGAGGCTCTTGTCAGGTAACTGTGGGGGTGGAGTCTAGCCAGAATGCCAGGAACTTGGGGCTTTTTCTGTGTAACTGATAGTCATAGAATTATGGAGTTGGGTGCCACAGACCCTCTGGGTCCCTTGTCTGCGTGGAACAAGTCTCTGGTGCAGGTGGGCAAGGAGTTGGTGGGAATTGACAGACAGACTCGACACAAGGGAGTGTGGATCTGAATGTAATGTCAAATCGAGCATCAAACTTTTTATACAGAAGAAAATAGGGAAGGTGGGTGACACACTGGCAAGGTACAACGAGGTTACTGGATTCTTACACAAAACAGAGGAATGCAAACACAGAATAACTGGCAGGAACCAACTGGGATAAAATTCAATGTTAACAACTGGGATCAAAACCAGCTCCACCTAAGGTCCACTTAATCTTAGAAGCCAGGGACAATGGCTTTGTGCCCTTACCATAGTTCCTATTCTAGTCTATTGTATAGTCCACCTTCCCCCTAGGCCATTGTAAATACGTGTGTATGGGTGTAACTCAGCTACCTATAGTTCTAAGTATCTACTCTGGTTCCTCTTTAGGTTACAAACTTCCTTCTTCCTAGATATGGTAAATTTCTGTGTAGGGCAGTGACTTAGCTATCCATGCCCAAGGTCAGATCAGGGACTGCCTAGAATCTAATTTAGCTATATGTCAAAATATCAATCCTTAGGAGCACTTATAATAAAGCAATATTAAGGGAAAGCACATAGATCCGTTTACCAACTAAAGCAAGGACATTGGAGCATTCTTTATACAGGATGCCACGGTTCCAGGAGACTAAGTTTCCATGAACTTTTCGCCTCGGGACAGCACCCAGGTTTTTGGGGCCTGTCGCGCTTGTCACTACTGGAGTGGGTGTAGCAGTTGGGGGCTCTGTGGTGTCAGGTACTTGTCTCTGGGAACGTGGCTCACTGTTCCGTTCCCTGTAGAATTTTCTACTGGGTCTCCTGAGCAAGCCTTGTTCAACCAAAACGGCTATCTTTCATGGCACCACACCCACCCACACCCACCTCCCCACCCTGGCATTCTCCTACACTGGGGCATCCAGCTTTCCCAGGACCAAGAGCCTCTTTTCCCATTGATGTCCCACAAGGTCATCCTCTGCTAATTATGAGGCTGGAGTCATTGGTCGCTCCAAGTGTATTATTTAGTTGGTGGTTTAGTCCCGGGGAGTTCTGGGGAATCGGGTTGGTTGATATTGTTGTTCTTTTTTTTTTTTTTTAGATTTTAAAGCCCCCCTCCTATAATTCATTTTCATCCTCATATTTTTGCATAATTGAGAAATTATATTTTATTTTTATTAGATATTTTCTTTATTTACTTTTCAAATGTTAATCCCTTTCCTGGTTTCCCCTCCAAAAAAATTCCCTATCCTCTCTCCCCTCCCCCCTCTCACCAACCCAACCACTCCTGCTTCCTGGCCCTGACATTCCCCTACACTGGGACATAGAGCCTTCACAGGACCAAGGACCTCTCCTCCCATTGATGACTGACAAGGCCATCCTCTGCTATATATGCAGCTGGAACCATGGGTCACTCCATGTGTACACTTTGGTTGGTGGTTTAGTCCCTGGGAGCTCTGGGGGTACTGGTGGGTTCATATTGTTGTTCCTTCTATGGGTCTGCAAACCCTTTCAGCTCCTTGGGACCTTTCTCTAGTTTCTCCATTGGGGGCACTGTGCTCAGTCCAATGGTTGGCTGAGAGCATCCACCTCTGTATTTGTCAGGCACTGGTAGAGTCCCTCAGGAGACAGCTATATCAGGCTCCTGTCAGCAAGCAGTTGTTCACATCCACAATAGTGTCTGGGTTTGGGATGGATCCCCAGGTGGGGCAGTCTCTGGATGGCCTTTCCTTCAGTCTCTGCTTCACAATTTGTCTCTGTAATTTATCCCATGGGTATTTTGTTCCCCCTTCTAAGAAGGATGGAAGTATCCACACTTTGGTCTTCCTTCTTCAGCTTCATGTGGTCTGTAAATTGTATCTTGGGTCTTCTGAGCTTCTGGGCTAATATCCACTTATCAGTGAGTGCATGTCATGTGTGTTCTTTTGTGATTGGGTTACTTCACTCAGGATATTTTCTAGTTCCATCCATTTGCTTAAGAATTTCATAAATTCATTGTTTTTAATAGCTGAGTAAATGTGTAAATGTACCATGTTTTCTGTATCCATTCCTCTGTTGACGGACATCTGGGTTCTTTCCAGATTCTGGCTATTATAAATAAGGCTGCTATGAACATAGTGGAGCATGTGTCCTCGTTATATGTTGGAGCATCTTCTGGGTATATGCCCAGGAGTGGAATAGCTGGGTCCTCAGGAAGGACTATGTCCAGTTTTCTGAGGAACCGCCAACCTGATTTCCAGAGTAGTTGTACAAGCTTGCAATCCCACCAACAATGGAGGAGTGTTCCTCTTTCTTCACATCCTCACCAGCATCTGCTGTCACCTGAGTTTTTTATCTTAGCCATTCTGACTGGTGTGAGATGGAATCTCAGGGTTGTTTTGATTTGCCTTTCCCTGATAACTAAGGATGTTGAACATTTCTTTAGGTGCTTCTCAACTATTTGGTATTCTTCAGTTGAGAATTCTCTGTTTAGTCCTGTACCCCATTTTTAATAGGGTTACTTGGTTCTCTGGAGTCTAACTTCATGAGTTCTTTGTATATGTTGCATATTAGCCCTCTATCAGATGTAGGGTTGGTAAAGATTGTTTCCCAATCTGTTGGTTGCTGTTTTGTCCTATTGACAGTGTCCTTTGCCTCACAGAAGCTTTGGAATTTTATGAGGTCCCATTTGTCAGTTTTTGATCTTAGAGCATAAGCTATTGGTGTTCTGTTCAGGAAATTTTGCCCTGTGCCCATGTCCTTGAGGCTCTTCTCTACTTTCTTTTCTATTAGTTTTGTATTAGTTTCTATTAGTTTATCTGTTTTTATGTGGAGGTCCTTGATCCATTTGGACTTGAGCTTTGTACAAGGAGATAAGAATGGATCAATTTGCATTCTACTACATGCTAACTGCCAGTTGAACCATCACCATTTGTTGAAATGCTGGTTTTTTTCCACTGGATGGTTTTAGCTCCTTTGTCAAAGATCAAGTGATCAAATGGGTTCATTTCTGGGTCTTCAATTCCATTCCATTGATCTATCTGCCTGTCACTGCACCAATGCCACACAGTTTTTATCACAATTTTATTACAAAATTCCCAAAATTCCAAATGATGATGCCTTATCAAAGAATATTTTTCTGAAAAATGTATTAGCTCTGGCTACACTGCTGAGGTCACATTGCAGTCCAGAGTCATTGCCTCTTGACGTCCCGAGTGAGGGCCTTTTTTTTTTTTTTTTTTGGCATATGTTCCATCGTTGCTTCTAAAACATATCAAACATACTTTTAATAGCATAAGGAAGATGATGAGAAATATGAGGAACCAAAATGTTTCTTTAACCCAGTGCCACCAAAGTGCATACAAAGTCTAGGCATGCTAGTCTGCCAATAGTATCCCACCAGCCACATTTAGTTATCTCCTTGTTTCAATTTTTATTGATTATGGTGTTGGCTTCCAATAGGCCAACCAAGTTTTGTATTTCATTCTGAATATTACCCAGGGTGATGCTTTCTTTCTTAATTTTTGCATCTAATGATGCTAATTGTTTTTCATTTTATGTCATGATTTCTAAGATCTTGTCCATTTTTTTTTTTAACAAAGTTGTTATAACTTGTTCTAGTTCAAAATCAAATAGACTGTCAGAGTCAAAGGAATGTTTTTCCTCCATGGTCAGCATAGTCATGATTGTTTTATTATCCATTGTGGCCTGTGAGCAGTTCATCATCAGGTAACATCTGCCTGTTAAATTAAAATATGCTTTGGAAGTGTTCATGAAGGATTCATTTAGCCATCTGCATGTGACTATTTTTGGTGTGAGTGTGCATAGTATAAAGTTCTAGTTCCTCATGTCTTATATTATGGTTATTAATCTCAACGTTGCAAATGATGTGTGTCGCATCTTTGTGTCTGGTAGGTGTGGGTAGACATATGTGTTTAATGGTGTCTTTGAGTGATATATATATATATATATATATATATATATATATATATATATATATATGGTGTTAACTAATGATGAAAGCGACCGACCAGTAGTATAAATTCATTGCCTAGTTTCTGTGGTATGGCTTTAGTGTGATATCCTGAGTATGCATTATCTAGGAATACCTGTATTATGTGTATCTCGCATATGCCTTCTGCACAATATGATCCTTTTTCATTATTTAATAACATTTGGAAGTCTGGGGTCCTTCTTCCTAGTCCTGTTGTAAAAAAAGTATCTAATTCTTTCTCCACTTCTGCTAGATTACTTTTATACATTTGGCACATAATTAAGTTATGGTTCCAAGTTATAAGGTTCCTTGTTCTATTATATTCTTATCCACATTGTTCCCTAAATGCTTGCATTTCTGTATTCATGGTGTTTACCATGATGTGGAGTGAATCTGTGCTACTTGATAGTGTGTAGAGTGCCTGAGCTGTTCTCTTGTTAATTTTCTGAATATTATAGATTTCTGCTATTCCTACTCCTATCAAGCCTCCTAATAATGCTCCAGCCAAGAAAGCTCCTATGGCCAGTGCCTGTTGGGGGTCTTCTGCTGAAATTATTTGGGTTGCTGTATTGATATTATATGGTGTCTATTTCTCCACAATATAACTTAGGTGGTTTAAAGGCCTATAATGAGATGGAAATCTGGATCTTACTTATTCTAGAAGTCAGTATTATTTCTACTGGTAAGGTTGTGTCCAGTACTAAAAATGGGGCTTCTTTGACTGAAAGTGGCCCAGGTGGTAGATTTAACCATCCTGGTGGGTAATATGCTGTCATGAATCTTATGCTGGCTTTATTAATACCTGCATAGTCTGTTGTAATGTTGAATCCTCCTCTGTCTACCAAGCAAGGATTATTGAGTGAGTAGTCTGATTTGTGACAGTCTTGTTGTGACATGATTAAGTATAAGATCTTTTCCCAGTCATCTGTTCCTGTCAGCATAGGGCTTGCTTTTGGCTTCTGTGCTGTCCAATCTAATATTTGCCAGTCTTGATGTTGGGGGTATGGTAATAGTTAGCTAAAATAATATGGTAAACCTGAATGATACATGTTTCTTGCTTTGTTATGTTTGATCCCCCAATTTTTCCACTATTGTATGGTCCCTTTTGGTCCCTTGATGTGGTATTTGGGTATTAGGCTGCTAAGGTTATAATAGCAGCCAACCTATGGTATATTGGTGCTGTTAAATGGGTTTCTTATGTCTAATGTTCTTAAATCCTGTGTAGTTAAAACTAGGGATTATAATGTTGTGCATCCATAGAGTACCTGCCTGGGGTGCTGCCCTAAATTTTGTGGATATGTTACTTTCTGGGAAATTAACTGTGGTAATGTGTAGGGAAATCCATTCGTGTGCTGTTTACTGCTGTGTCACAGATGTACCTGTTTATATTCTTCCTTCTTATTGCATGTGGTCATATAGTGATGTTGATTGTAGTAGGTATTTTTTTGTAATAATAATGTAAAGTATGTCCCTACTGGATTCTCAATTATGTTTTCCTTCTTGAGTCTGAATGTGTTAAGTAAGTTTCCTCCTATCATGGATATATTTCTAATTATCATTGGCAGCCCCCCCAAAGATGGGAATTGGTTTCTTTATATATTTCCATACTTCCTTATTTGTACTATTCCTGTAATGCTAGCTCCTTGATCCCAGAGTGCCATGAGTGAGGTATACTCATAACCACTAGCTTCCTTAAATAATGGTAGGAATGCTGCCATATTTCCTTTGAGTGTGGTGTATGTAACATGACCCTCATGTATGTGGAGTCCTACTTCTCCTTCTGATTTCCTGTGCTTGGTTAGTACTTTATGTCTTTCTTTCTCTGGTCTTGTAGACCAAGAGTTTCTGTTCAAGAAGTTCCAGGTGATGCTTGGCATTCTGTTGGTGTCATTTTCTCTACTCTATCCTGACATCCATGAATATCCCTGAGCTACCAAAAAGCATTCATGTATTGCCTTCAGCATTGTGCATAAGGGTGTTGGTGCTTTTTCATGTAATGTAGTCTGCCATAATTGTGGTAGGATACTGGTTAGTACTAATGGCTATCTATAATGTTCCATCCCCAGGGCCATGGCTGATACCCATTCTTCCCAAGTGGACCATTGTTGTGTTTCTATTCTGGTGGCCTATCTTAAGGGGTAATAGCTTAGCTTGCCGAACCAGGGTAGGTTTGGGAAGCCTACTACACAGAGCCAATTTGTCTGGTTCCATGTCCTCTGGAGTTCTGAGTATAGGTGGTCATATAACTCCCTAGGGCACCTATTTCCCCATGGTTTAGGTAGAGAGGGTATGCCACTCTTAAGTGGGTAAGGTACAGCAAATTCTGTACATTGGGTCCAGTTCATATTTGGATCGGGTTTGGTGGTGTTGTAGGTATAGATGAGGAAATTTCTTCTCCCTCTTCCTCTCCAGGCTCACGTTCATCATATTCATAGTCATACACTTGTTCTTCCCATGTTAATGTTGTGAAGTTGAAACACCTACCAACCATCAGCTTCACCTTCTAACCCTGTGTACATCAGAGTACTTGTATATAATTTAGAAAAGGTTGAATTTATAGCTAAATCATAATCGAATATAGACTATCTCTATTCCTATAGTGGTTGTTTTGTAGACTCCTTTAACATTGAATGTGTTTTGTCTAACCTTGGATGTCTATACCAATAGTTATTAAAGATTGCTCTAACACTAGAGGCATTGGACCACACCTTGTTAAAGTGACATTTTTGTGGGATTTTATTCTTATCTATTTGAATTATAACTATCTTTTTGATCTAGCATGTAATTTTTGTTAGGGAGGTCTGGTGCTTCCTGTTGTCTGAGGCGTTCGTGCTGTGGAACCAGTGATAATTTAAGCAGTAGGCATACTTGGTCCAGAAGCTGTCTATTCTTAGTTGGTATGTTGCATGGGCAACATATCCTATCATCTGTCCACCATCTGGATATTTAGTATAGTCGATCTAGAACTTTAGGTATATAGGTGGGTCATGGTATTTGTGGTTTGGGAGTGATAGTAGGCATATTAATACTCCCAGTGCTTTTGCCAGCAATGCCACATATACCAATTCTGGGTAATGTAACATAGAGCATGGCAAGCATAGCCAATGGGTGTCACATGGTTAGTAACATGCATAGCACTACTCCTCCAACTTCTCCAAAAAGTGAATAGCCAATAATCCACTAATAAGTGAGCATAGGGTTAGTGATAAAAATGTTATCCTAACATCGGATCCTATTGTTACCCAACCGTCCAACCACACAGTCAGCATTTTCAATTTTTCCTTACCACAGTATTTAGCCAGCAAATGGTATAGTTGGCTATCAGGCTAGTAATAGTATGATTATTGTGTATTTGGTCGCAGACGTGCACATCGAGGTCCACCACTGGAACAATTCCCAGAAAAACAATAATAATAAGGGTCACTGTATATATCAGTGCTCTCACACATGCACATACATACATTGCCTGTTAGTGTGATGTCAAGTCCTCCAGTTTGCTTAGTTGTAATCCTCCCTTGCTGTCTCTGGTCCACATGGTATTTCCAGTGCCAGGTGCATTGATTTCTGTCTGGGTTAGTTTATCCTTGTGCCTGCAAATGCAAGTATAGTGTTTGATTATATTTCTGGTTTTTTCATCTGGATAATCTATATCTGTCTGTGTCGTGAGGACTTCCTCAATTGGAGATTGTTGATTCTAGGTCTGCTATTTAGTTCAAAGGTAGGTTTCATCAGAGCTTCAGGAAGTGGTTTATCTTTATGTGCTATTAATTTTAATTTAAGTAATCCACTGAATCAATACTGTCTGCTGCTGTTGGGTTATAGGCCAGGTGGAATTCCCACATTATATCAAGATATTTTTTTTGCCAGTTTTTGTATGATTTTACCAGTAAAGTGGGTTCCTTGATTAGGGTATACCATAGACTGAAATCCACGACCACACGTTAGTTTTAGGTCTGGCTTGGGTCCTGATTTGGCCATACCTAATCTTGTGCAGACATTTACTGTTGTGCGTGCCTACTGTTTCTTAAACTCATTTAATGGTCCTATGCAATCAATTGGGAGTGTGTGATTAGAATGTAGTCTATGAGTGCCTATTCCATAGTAATTACGTTTAAATCTGGTTGTGGTTGAAGGGCATCCTTCGAATTTCTGTTTGGCATTCTTCATTTTATTCCACATTATGGCTATGTTCCTTTGAGTGAACCATTGGTATGTAGCATGGCTTCCTGCATGTCCGAGGAATTTGTGTATTTGCTCCATTTCCTCTTTTGTAACCTCTGCCTGTGCTTGGGGAGTCACTGTGGTTCATTTCCTCTTAATTTTAAGTTCTGTAAGCCCTGTCTGTTCACTTTGGTCATGTGCCTCAAGTTTTATCACCATACTTGCCAGCTTGTCTGCTTTGTTATTATATTTGGTTTGTAGGCCATCTTGTTTTGGTGGGCATCTACATGATATACCTTAATTATTATGTCTTTACTGATTTGAGCTATCTCCATCCAAGTTTCTTTAGACCATAAGTCTTTCCCATTGATTTTCCATTCTGTTAATCTTCATTTTCCTGACCAAATTGCTATTCTGTTGACCACGAACCAAGAGTCTGTAAAAAAGGTATAAGTCCTTTCCATCCTTACGGAACTGTCTAGCTGCCAATGGGGCTGCTATTACTTGTGCATGTTGTGCTGATTTGCTCTTCCCTTCCTCTATTAGTACCATTCTGTCTTTCAGCCTGAAAGCTGCTGCTTTACAGCACACCACGTGGCTTTTAGTGGTGGCTGACCCATCAGTAAACCAGGCATTAACCAGTGAGGGGGAGTATTTACTTGACCCCCATGTTCCTATGGGTACCTGTTTCTGGGGAGGGGAGGTGTTGAGTGTGATTAGTACCTGGCTTTGATTAATTGATACCAGGATGCGCTCTGACATCAGTACGGTCCCCTGTGCAGTCAGGTTTGCTCCTCGAAGGAACCCAGAGAAGTACCATTCCTATTACAATACCTTTCTTTCCATTGTCAGCCTTGCCCATGCCTCTTCTTGTACTTTTATCCATTCAAGAATGGGCATGGTGGAGTCTGCACAGAAGAGAGCACAGGGTGCAGAAGCAACATAGCTTCTGGGTCACCGCCCCTTTTGGGACATTATATTCAGCCAGGAGGCAGACCTGAGCTCCAAACTTCTGTGTACCTTCACTGGAAGAGGAAAGCTTGCTTGCAGAGAGTACTCTGACCACTGAGACTCAGGAGAGAGTTGGACTCTCAGGAGTGCTGACAGGCTAACAGAATCACAGGAGGAACAAGCTTCAGCCAGAGACAGCTATAACAACTAATGCCAGAGATTACCAGAAGGTGAAAGGCAAATGTAAGAATCTTACTAACAGAAACCAAGACCACTCACTATCATCAGAACCCAGAACTCCCACCACAGCGAGTCCTGGATACCCCAACACTCGAAAAACAAGATTCGGATTTAAAATCATATCTCATGACTCTGTTAGAGAATTTTAAGAAGGAAATTGATAATTCACTTAAAGAAATACAGGAGAATGTGGCTAAACAGGTAGAGGCCTTAAAGAGGAAACACAAAAATCCCTTAAAGAATTACAGGAAAACACTGCTAAACAGGTAGATGCCCTTAAAGAAGAAACACAAAAATTCCTTAAAGGAAAGCAAAATCAAACAGGTAATGGAATTGAACAAAACCATCCAAGATCTAAAAAGGGAAGTAGAAACAATGAAGAAAACCCAAAGGGAGATAGCTCTGGAGATAGAAACCCTAGGAAAGAAATCAGGAACCATAGATGTGAGAGCATCAGCAACAGAATACAAGAGATGGATGAGAGAATCTCAGGTACAGAAGATTCCATAGGGAACATGGACAGAACTATCAAAAAAAAATGCAAAATGCAAAAAGATCCTAACTCAAAACATCCAGGAAATCCAGGACACAAAGAGAAGACCAAACCTACAGATAAGATGAGAAGGAAGATTTTCAACTTAAAGGGCCAGCAAATATCTTCAACAAAATTATAGAAGAAAACCTCCCTAACCTAAAGAAAGAGACACCCATGAACATACAAGAAGCCTACAGAACAGCAAATAGACTGGACCATAAAAGAAATTCCTCCCGACACATAATAATCAGAACAACAAATGCACTAAATAAAGATAGAATATTAAAAGCAGTAAGGGATACGGTCAAGTAACATATAAAGGCAGACCTATTAGAATTACACCAGACTTCTCACCAGAGACTATGAAAGCTAGAAGATCCTGAACAGATGTTATACAGACCCTAAAAGAACATAAATGCCAGCCCATGCTACTATACCCAGCAAAACTCTCAATTACCATAGCTGGAGAAATAAAAGTATTCCTTGACAAAACCAAATTCACACAAAATCTTTCCATGAATCCAGCCCTTTAAAGGGGAAACTCCAACACGAGAACAGAAAATACCTTGGTATGACTCTAACTAAAAAAGTGAAAGATCTGTATGATAAGAACTTCAAGTCTCTGAAGAAAGAAATCTAAGAAGATATCAGAAGATGGAAAGATCTCCCATGCTCATGGATTGACAGGATCAATATAGCAAAAATGGCTAACTTGCCAAAAACAATCTACAGATTCAATGCAATCCCCATCAAAATTCCAACTCAATTCTTCACCCAATTAGAAAGGGAAATTTGCAAATCCATCTGGAAAAATAAAAAACCTAGGATAGCAAAAACTATTCTCAACAATAAAAGAACCTCTGGTGGAATCACCATGCCTGACCTCAAGCTGTACTACAGAGCAATTGTGATAAAAACTACATGGTACGGGTACATCAACAGACAGGTAGACCAATGGAATAGAATTGAAAACCCAGAAAGGAACCCAAACACCTATGGTCACTTGATCTTTGGCAAGGGAGCTAAAACCATCCAGTGGAAAAAAGCCAGCATTTTCAACAAATGGTGCTGGCACAAACTGACAGTTATCATGTAGAAGAATGTGAATTGATCCATTCATATGTCCTTGGACAAAGCCCAAGTCTAAGTGGATCAAAGAACTCCACATAAAACCAGAGACACTGAAATTTATAATGGAGAAAGTGGGAGAAAGCCTTGAAGATATGGGCACAGGGGAAAAATTCCTAAACAGAACAGCAATGGCCTGTGCTGTAAGATCAAGAATCAACAAATGGGACCTCATAAAATTGCAAAGCTTCTGGGAGGCAAAAGACACTGTCAATAAGACAAAAAGGCCACCAACAGATTGGGAAAGGATTTTTACCAATCCTAAATCTGATATGGACTAATATCCAATATATATAAAGAACTCAAGAAGATGGACTCCAGAAATTCAAGTAACCCCATTAAAAATGGGGCACAGAGCTAAACAACGAATAGGAATCCTGAATGACTGCGAAGCACCTGAAAAAAAAATGTTCAACATCCTTAATCATCAGGGAAATGCAAATCAAAACAACTCTGAGATTCCACCTCACACCAGTCAGAATGGTTAAGATCAAAAATTCTGTTGACTGCAGATGTTGGAGAGGTTTTGTGTGGGACTGGAAGCTTGTACAACCACTCTGGAAATCAGTCTGGCAGTTCCTCAGAAAATTGGACATCGTACTACTGTAAGATCCAGAAATTTCTCTCCTGGGCATATACCCAGAAGATGTTCCAACTGGTAATAAGGACACATGCTCCACTATGTTCATAGTAGCCTCATTTATAATAGCCAGAAGCTGGAAAGAACCCAGATGTCCCTCAACAGAGGAATGGATATAGAAAATGTGGTAAAAACATCGAATTTATGAAATTCCTAGGCAAATGGATGCATCTGGAGGATATTATCCTTAGTGAGGTAACTCAATCACAAAAGAAGTCACATGATATACACTCACTGATGAGTGGATATTAGCCCAAAAACTTAGAATACCCAAGTTACAATTTGCAAAACACATGACAATGAAGAAGAAGGAAGACAAAAGTGTAGATACTTCATTCCTCCTTAGAATAGGGAACAAAATACTCATGGAAGGAGTTACAGAGATAAAGTTTGGAGCTGAGATGGAAGGATGGACCACGCAGAGACTGCTCCACCCAGGGATCCATCCTTAAATCAGTCACCAAATGCAGACACTATTGCATATGCCAGCAAGATTTTGCTGACAGGACCCTTATATAGTTGTCTCATATGAGGCTATGCCAGTGTCTGACAAATACAGAAGTGGATGCTCACAGTCAGCTATTGGATGGAACACAGGGCCCCCAATGGAGAGCTAGAGAAAGTACCCAAGGAGCTGATGGGGTCTGCAACCCTATAGGAGGAACAAAAATATGAACTAATTAGTACCCCCAGAGCTCATGTCTCTAGCTGCATATGTAGCAGAAGATGGCCCAGTCGGCTATCATTGCTTAGAGAGGCCCCTTGGTCTTGTAAACTTTATATTCCCCAGTACAGGGGAATGCAGGGGCCAATAAGAGGGAGTGGGGGGTTGGGGAGCAGTGCGGGGGGAGGGTATAGGGGACTTTCAGGATAGCATTTGAAATGTAAATGAAGAAAATATCTAATAAAAAATTGTTAAGAAAATAAATGAAGTCACTTCTCACTAACTAATATATACATATATGTATATATACACACACACACACACACATATATATATATATATATATATATATATATATATTGAGTGGATATTAGCCCCAAAACTTAGAATACCCAAGTTACAATTTGCAAAACACATGACATATATATATATATATATATATATATATATATATATATATATTGAGTACAGTGGATCGGAGTACCACCGGGTTCTGTCTTAGGATACTGTGGCACCTTTGGAGTGCTTCATAAGCAGTCCACACTTTTTTTTCAAAGAGTGAATACTTGGCATCTGACCAAGTGAAGCATTTGCAATAAAAGCCAATTGGTTTAATCAGTGGTTGTTAAACAAATATATTCCAACTGCCATATCCCTTTATAAAATGATATCTATTATCACTGTTATCTGTATTGATACAAATTAAATTACTAAATTGCTCTCTATATTATAATATAAATTTTACTGCTTCTTCCTGGTGTGGTTCCCAGGAGAAATCAGGTGCTTTTTGTACTATGCTGATAATGGTTAGAGCAACAATTGCAGGTATGGTATATGTTGCTTCCAATACCCAGATAAACCTATTAAATGCTGGGTTTCTGTCTTATTCTGAGGTCTTGGCAAGTTTTTAATTTGTTAATTACTTCTTGGGAAACAGATGGTCCTCTAGTTGACCAGTGTAGTCCGAGGAATTTAACTTCCTCTGCTGGTCCCCTTACTTTGTCTTTATTGATGTCCCACCCCTCATTTGTTAGGTGTGGAATTAAGTCTGCTACTGTTTTATGTAGTATTTGTTTGTCATTTGATATCAATAGGAGATCATCTACATATGAAAAGATTTTTACTTCTTTTGTTGTGTGGAATGAATCTAAAGTCCATCTCAATGCATTGTGTGCTATAATTGGGCTGCTTTTATATCCTTGTGGAACTCTAGTAAATTGATATTGCTTCTCTTCCCATGAGAATGTGGTGATTTCTCTAGAGATGGGATGTAGGGGAATGCCAAAGAATTTGTTGTTAGGTCTATTTAGGTGCCACCTGTCTGATTCACAGGAATATATCTTCTACATCTGGGAATTGTCTAGGCATCTGCTCTGATAGGTTGTTTATGTTCTTGTAGTCTACTGTGAATCTTCATTTGCCATTCAGTTTCTTTACTGGCCAAATGGGGCTGTTGTAGTTAAAGCTTTGTGTTGGTTCTATAATACCTTCTTTTAATAGTGTTTGTATGAGGTCCTTCACTTTCTCCATCCCACCTTTTATGGGGTATTGTAGTGTGAAAGAGAGTGGTATTTTAGGTAGTTCTACCTGTGGGATTTTGACTGTAGCTGGTAGTACCTTTGGTATTCTTTTATAATTCAAAAATTTTGGAAGTAATTTGTGTATCATGGGTATTCCTATGATATTTTCTGGGGCACAGAGCAAAATCAAGCTCATAGTTTTTTATCATATACTTGCAATATTAGTATAGTTATGGGGGTTCTGATTTTGCCTCCAACTCCCTCTACTTCTATGTAGCCTTTAATCTTGCCTGTATTCAGGATCTGTCCTTCATCTAGGCTATACACTTTAATTTCACTACCTGTGTCCAACAGCCATTTAACTACTTTGGTAGTGCCATTGGGTAATATAATGGGTAGTGCTACTCTGGGTTTTAGATGTTGCATCCCTGCGGTCAAAAGGGACATCCTTGTCTTTTCAGGTTGTTCCTGAGTGGCAGCCTAATCATGGGTCTTGCCCCTATGTTTGGCCTTTGGTTGTTGAATCCTACGTTCAGAGGTTCTCAGCTGTTGCCCCCCCCCTTTTTTTTACTTCTTCTGTGAGCAACTTGCCCAAACAAACATCTGGTAGGATTCCACAGTTTGCTTGGTCCTGATCTAATTGGGAAGTTGGTATTTGGTCTTATAAACAGTCTTATATTTTTAACCCATCTTCTTATTCCTTAAATTTCTTACCTTTAATGGGTAGGGATACTACCTTCTCTGAGTCTAATTGTCTGTATGATATTAAGAAGTCTATGGCATCTGCCACAGTTTGACATCCTTGCAATGGTTCAGTTAGGGTCATCCTGAGATGTTGTGGAGCTCCTTTTAAAAGGATTTTCCTAAACTGGGCCAACATTAGTACTGCTTTTGGGGCAGATACCTGATTGTAAATGAAATAGAGTACTCCCAATTTTCTTGCTAACTGAACTGCTTTCTGTAAATTATGCCATTTTGCTGAGGCCTTGAACTGAGTTAAATCTAAGGAGGGGTACGCATATCTCCAAGCTGCAGTTATTCAATGAAGCAGTGGGTGTGTGTCTCCTTGAGAGCTGTCTAAAATGAGCTCCAGAGCATTGAACACAGTGGGATTTTCCACCATGTTCCTAATTTTGAGCATCTCTTGGTCCAATAATGTTACTGTGTCTTTTCCCTTCTCCCACACTTTCACTATGTAGGATGCATCCTTCAGGCCGTTTGGGGGCATACTCCTTTCTATGTTTGTTAAATTTCTGTGGGGTATATCCTCTAGTTTCCATTATCACCTCCATGGGGCCTGCATGTCCAGAACCCCTTGCTGGTGTCTGAAGCCAGGAGGCAGTCACTGGTAGTGACAGGACCGGTCCTGACTCTAGGGCATTTTTGAAAGGATTGGAGTCCTTCCATTGGTTTGTGATATTTGTGGCTAGTCTTTTGTTCACTAGTCTATCCTTATCCGAATTGACTATAGTCTTCATGAGTATATGAGGTACTTCTTTTTGTGATGTTCTCTCTATTATAGGTTCCACCTGCTGGGGTGCTGCCAGTGAGATGTCAATTTTAACTTCCTTGCACTTAGTCTTATTCTTAACTATGTGGTTAGCACCCTGGCAAACTCTTGCCACAGAGTCAGAGGTTTTTTTCATCCTCTAATTTTATCTTTTTCATGCCCTTGATGAGACTTTTTAGTCTGCTCATGGTGTTAATTTATAGGCTACAGTGCCTTTACAGTGCCTTTTTAAAGTACCAGGTGATATTACTTCTTGGTGGGGTTCCACCCGTCTTACTAGTCTTCTTGCCAACTACTCTCTCATTGAGTTTAGAGGCTTCTACCTTCACCCTCAGCACTTCCACCTACCTTGGCTCCCTTGGAAGCTTCCAGCCAGAGTTGGCTTTAGGATGGTGAGCTCCAGCCCCCCTCTCCCGCTCCCTGGATCCTTGGTCTACTTGTCTGCTCTCTATTTACTTGCTCTTCCTCCTTGCCTAGTTGGCTCAGAGTTGGCTTCGTGGTGTCATGGATGTTCTACTTTAAGGGAGGCCAGTGCCTGCTGAGTAAGTACTCAGGCTTAGACTAGGAGTATATCCAAATTCTACCACCCAGTACATGGCCCAAAATTTAAAGCAAAGTTGCTAGGCAGCTGCTTAAGTGGCTGCTAAATGGCTGTGAAGCAGGTGCTCTGTGGGGCTCGAGCTTGTTTTCTCTGCTTGAGCCCCACACCCAATTTACACCAATGGTTGCAAATCCAGATTGAGGGCAGAGGTGAGAAGGAAGCCTCAGACTTGGAGGTTAGGTTATAACAATCTTGTTTACTCATGGATAGCAATAAGTAGCTAAATGGGATCACATACACACACACACACACACACACACAATTCACTAACCTCTGGTCTGGCCAGAAGTCATAGCCTGGCTCGGCTCCATGGCAGCATGTCAGGTAAAGTTCGAGACTTGTCCTTCTGCTTTCAGTTCCAGCTGGACTCAGTCCATGATGCAGGCTTGTCTCTTTCGGTGGTGAATGTCCGGGTCGGTGGTCTCCATCTATCAGCACTATAACATTTCCATGGGACTCCAGGGGTGAGTGAGTTGCAGTGCAAGATTGGGTTTTTAAAGCTACTTTTACCTAATCATTAAGGTGGTCACACATTACTTCACTGGGCATCTACCTTACTTCCACTTATCATACTCACACACTATAGGCTTGGTTTCCATGGTTATATTAGCATACTCATGCCCCCACTCTAGGCTTGGTTTCCATGGCATCCTTTCTTTATCTTGTTCCTTACAATCTTCTAAGAAGGAGCAAAATATCCACACTTTGGTCTTCTGTCTTCTTCAGCTTCATGTGGTCTGTGAATTGTAACCCACGTATTCCAAACTGTTGGACTAATATCCACATATCAGTGAGTGCATACCATGTGTGTTCTTTCATGACTGAGTCACCTTAGCAGGATGATATTTTCTAGTTCCATACATTTGCTTAAGAATTTAATGAAATCATTCTTTTAATAGCTGAGTAGTATTCCAGTGTGTAAATGTAATACATTTTCTGTATCTATTCCTCTGTTGAAGGACATCTGGGTTCTTTCCAGCTTCTGACTATAATAAATAGGGCTGCTTTGAACATAGGGGAGCATGTGTCCTTGTTATATGTTGATGCTTCTTTTGGGAATATGCCCATGAAGCATATAGCAGGATCCTTAGGGAGTCTAGTACATTAGAGAGACATAGTACTCTATGTCTACTTTTCTGAGGAACCAACAGACTGATTTCCACAGAGATTATACTAGTTTGCAATCCCACTATCAATGGAGGAACATTCCTCTTTCTCCACGTTTTTGCCAGTATCTACAGTCACCTCACTTGCGTTTTTGATCTTAGTCATTCTGATTGGTGTGAGGTGGAATCTCAGGATTGTTTTGATTTGTATTTCCCTGATGATTAAGGATGTTGAACATTTATTTAGGTGTTTCTAAGACATTCAGTATTCCTCAGCTGAGAATTCCTTGTTTTTGGCTCTGTACCCCATTTTTAATAGGGTTATTTGGTTCTCTGGAGTCTAACTTCTTAAGTTCTTTGTATATATTGGATATTAGCCCTCTATTGGATGTAGGATTGGTGAAGATCATTTCCCAGTCTGTTGGTTACCTTTCTGTCCTATTCACAGTGTCCTTTGTCTTACAGAAGCTTTGTAATTTTATGAAGTCCCATTTGTCGATTGTTGATCTTAGAACATAAGCCATTGGTGTTTTGGTCAGGAAAATTTCCCCTGTACTCATGTGTTCTAGGCTCTTCCCCACTTACTCTTCTATTAGATTTGGCATAGCTGGTTTTATATGGAGGTCCTTGACCCACTTGGACTTGAGCTTTGTACAGGGAGGTAAGAATGGATAAATTTTCATTCTTCTACATGTTGACCACCAGTTGAACCAGCACCATTTGTTGAAAATTCGGTCTTTTTTCCACTGGATTGTTTTATTTCCTTTGTCAAAGATCAAATGACCATAGGTATTTGGGTTCATTTCCTAGTTTTCAATTCTATTCCATTTTTCTATCTGCCTGTCTCTGTACCATGCAGTTTTTTGTTTTTTGTTTTTGTTTTTCTTTTTTCAATAATTGTCGTATAGTACAGCTTGAGGTCAGGGATGGGGATTCCCTCAGAAGTTCTCTTATTATTGAGACTAGTTTTCACTATCCTGTTTTTTTTTGTTGTTGTTGTTATTCAAAATGAATATGCAAATTGCTCTTTCTAACTCTATGAAGAATTGAGTTGGACTTTTGTTGGGGATTGCATTGAACCAATAGATTGCTGTTTGAAGGTGACCATTTTTACTATATTAATCCTGCCAATCCATGAGCATGGGAGATCTTTCCATCTTCTGAGATTGTCTTTGATTTCTTTCTTCAGAGACTTGAAGTTCTTGTCATAAAGATGTTTCACTTGCTTGGTTAGACTCACACCAAGATATTGTATATTTTTGATGACTATTGTAAAGGGTGTGGTTTCCCTAATTTCTTTCTCAGCCTGTTTATCCTTTGAGTAGATGAAGGCTACTGATTTGTTTGAGTTAATTTTATATCTGGCCTCTTTGCTGAAGTTGTTTATCAGGTTTAGGAGTTCTCTGGTGGAATTTTTGAAGTCACTTAAGATCATATCATCTGCAAACAGTAATATTTTTACTTCTCCTTTTCTAATTTGTATCCCTTTGACCTTGTTTTGTTGTCTAATTTTTCTGGTGAGGCCTTTGAGTTCTATATTGAATAGGTAAGGAGAGAGTGGGGATCCTTGTCTACTCCATGATTTAAGTTTCTCTCCATTTAGTTTGCTATATATTGCATTTACTATGTTTCGGTATGGGCCTTAAATTCCTGATATGTGCAAGACTTCTATAATGAAGGGATGTTGAATTTTGTCAAATGCTTTCTCAGCATTTAATAAGATGATCATGTGGGGTTTTTTATTTGATTTTGTTTATATAGTGGATTACATTGATGGATTTTCATATATTGAACCATCCCTTAATCCCTGGGATAAAGCCAACTTGATCATGATGGATGATCATTTTGATGTGTTCTTCAATTCAGTTTGTGATTACTTTATTGAGTAGTTTTGCATCGATATTCAGAAGTGAAATTGGTCTGAAGTTTTTCTTTCTTTCTTGGTTCTTTGTTTGGTTTAGGCACAAATATAATTGTGGCTTTATACAATGAATTGGGTTTTTATCCTTCTGTTTCAATTTTGTGGAATAGTTTGGAAAGTGTAGGTATTTATCTTCTTTGAAGGTCTGATAGAATTCTGCAATAAACCCATCTGGTCCTGGAGTTTTTTTGGTGGGGAGACTTTTAATGACTGCTTCTATTTCTTTAGGGGATATGGGAATATTTAGATAGTTTATCTGATCCTGATTTAACTTGGGTATCTGTCAAGTTATGTCTGGAAAATTGTCCATTTCATCCGTTGAGTATAGGCTTTTGTGGTAGGAACTAATGATTTTTTGGATTTGCTCAGTTTCTCTTGTTAGGTCTCCTATTTCCTTTCTTTTTTGTCCTAGAGCTTTTAAGTGTGCCATTAAGTTATTAGTGTATGCTCTCTCCAGTTTCTTTTTGGAGGTACTCAGAGCTATGAGTTTTCCTCTTAGCACTGTTTTCATTGTGTCCCATAAGTTTGTGTAGTGGCTTCATTTTCATCAAATTCTAAAAAATCTTTAAGTTCTTTCTATATTTCTTCCTTGACCTAGTTATCATTGAGTAGACCGTTGTTCAATTTTTATGTGTAAGTGGGCTTTCTGTTGTTTTTGTTGTTACTGAAGACCAGCCTTAGTCTCTGTTGATCTGATAGGTTCCATTGGATTATTTTAATCTTCTTGTATCTGTTGATGCCTGTTTTGTGACCGATTATATGGTCAATTTTGGGAAAGGAAACATGAAGTGCTGAGAAGGTATATTCTTTTGTTTTAGGATGAAATGTTCTATAGATATGTGTTAAATCCATTTGGTCCTTAACTTCTGTTAGTTTCAATGTGTCTCTATTTAGTTTCTGTTTTCATGATCTTTCCATTGATGAGAGTCAGATGTTGAAGTCTCCCACTCTTACTCTGTGAGGTGCAATGTCTGCTTTGAGCTTTACTAAAGTTTCTTTTATGAGTGTGTATGCCCTTGCATTTGGAGCATAGATGTTCAGAATTGAGAAATCATCCTGGCATATTTTTCTTTGATGAGTATGAAGTGTCCTTCCTTATCTTTTTTGGTAAGTTTTGGTTGAATGTCAAATGTATTCAATACTAGAATGGCTATTTCAACTTGCTTTTTGGGACCATTTGCTTGGAAAATTGTTTTCTAGCTTTTTTACTCTGAGGTAGTATGTTCTTTTGTCACTGAGGTGTGTTTCCTGTATGCAGTAAAATACTGGGTTATGTTTATATATCCTGTCTGTTAGTCTATGTATTTTTATTGGGGAATTGAGTCCATTGATGTTAAGAGAAATTAAGGAAAAGTGCTTGTTGCTTCCTGTTATTTTTGTTGCTAGAGGTGGAATCTTGTTTGTGTGGCTATCTTCTTTTGTGTTTGTTGAAAGAAGACTACTTTCTTGCTTTTTCTAGGGTGTAGTTTACTTCCTTATGTTGCAGTTTATATCTATTGTTTATTGTAGGACTAGATTTTTTGGAAAGATATTGTGTAAATTTGGTTTTGTCATGTTTTTTCCGTATTTGTTAATTGAGAGTTTTGCTAGGTATAGTAGCCTAGGCTGGCATTTGTGTTCTCTTGGGGTCTGTATGACAGCTGCCCAGGATTTTTTGCTTTTAGTGTCTGGTGAGAAGTATGGTGTCAGTCAGATAGATCTGCCGTTATATGTTAGTTGATCATTTTCCCTTACTGCTTTTAATATTCTTTCTTAGTTTAGTGCATTTGGTGTTTTGATTATTATGTGATGGGAGGAATTTCTTTTCTAGTCCAGTCTATTTGGAGTCTAGGCTTCATGTATGTTTATGGATAGCTCTTTCTTTGGGTTAGGGATGTTTTCTTCCAAAATTTTGTTGAAGATATTTTGTTTGGGAATCTTCAGTCTCTTCTGTACTTATTATCTGTATGTTTGGTCTTATCATTGTGTCCTGGATTTCTTGAATGTTTTGGGTTAGAAGCTTTTTGCCCTTTGCATTTTCTTTGATTGTTGTGTCAATGTATTCTAAGTATCTTCTGACTCTGACATTGTCTCTTCTATCTCTTGTATTCTGTTGGAGATGCTTGCATCTATGACTCCTGATCTCTTTCCTAGGTTTTCTATCTCCAGGGATGTATCCCTTTGTGCTTTTTTTATTATTTCTATTTCCATTTTTAGAACCCAGATGGTTTTGTTCAATTCCATTACCTGTTTGGTTATGTTTTCTTGTAATTCTTTAAGGGCTTTTTGTGTTTCCTCTTTAAGGGCTTCTACTTGTTTACATATGTTCTCCTATATTTATTTCTCTTTTCTTTCTTTCTTTCTTTCTTTCTTTCTTTCTTTCTTTCTTTCTTTCTTTCTTTCTTTCTCTCTCTCTCTCTCTCTCTCTCTCTCTCTCTTTCTTTCTTCTTTATTCTTTTTTTATTAGATATTTTCTTCATTTACATTTCAAATGCTATGCCCAAAGCCCCTTATACCCTCCCTCCAGCCCTGTTCCCCAAACCACCCACACCTGCTTCCTGGCCATTCCCCTGTACTCAGGCATATAATCTTTGCAATATCAAGGGCCTCTTCTCTGACTGATGGCCGACTAGGCCATCTTCTGCTACATATGCAGCTAGAGACACATCTCTGGGGATACTGGTTAGTTCATATTGTTGTTTCTCCTATAGGGTTGCAGACTCCTTGGGTACTTTTTCTAGCTCCTTCATTAGGGGCCCTGTGTTCTATTCAATAGATGACTGTGAACCCCCACTTCTGTATTTGCCAGGCACTGGCATAGCCTCACAAGAGAGAGCTATGTCAGGGTCCTGTCAGCAAAATCTTTCTGGCATATGTAATACTGTCTGGGTTTGGCGTGTTGCCCCCTATAAGAAGGAGCAAAGTATCCACACTTTGGTCTTCCTTCTTTTTGAGTTTTATGTGTTTTACAAATTGTGTCTTGGATATTCTAAGTTTCTGATCTAATATGCACTTATCAGTGAGTGCATACCATGTGAGTTCGTTTGTGCTCATGTTACCTCACTCAGGATGATATCCTCCAGATGCACCCATTTGCCTAAGAATTTCATGAATTCATTGTTTTTAATTGCTGTGTAGTACTCCATTGTGTAAATGTATCACATTTTCTGTGTCCATTCCTCTGTTGAGGGACATCTGGGTTCTTTCCAGCTTCTGGCTATTATAAATGAGGCTGCTATGAACATAGTGGAGTATGTGTCCTTATTACCAGTTGGAACATCTTCTGGGTATATGCCCAGGAGAGGAATTTCTGGATCTTCCGGTAGTACTATGTCCAGTTTTCTGAGGAACCACCAGAGTGACTTCCAGAGTGGTTGTACAAACCTGCAATCCTACCAGCAATGGAGGAGTGTTCCTCATTCTCCACATCCTTGCCAACATCTGCTGTCACCTGAATTTTTGATCTTAGCCATTCTGACTGGTGTGAGGTAGAATCACAAGGTTGTTTTAATTTGCATTTCCCTGATGATGATGGTAGATGTTGAACATTTTTTCAGGTGCTTCTCAGCCATTCAGTGTTCCTCAGTTGAGAATTCTTTGTTTAGCTCTGTGCCCCATTTTTTAATGGGGTTATTTGAATTTCTGGATTCCATCTTCTTGAGTTCTTTATATGTATTGGATATTAGTCCCCTATCAGATTTATGATTGGTAAAGATCCTTTCCCAGTCTGTTGGTGGCCCTTTGGCCTTATTGACATTGTCTTTTGCCTTACAGAAACTTTACAATTTTAGAGGGTACCATTTGTCGATTTTTTTATTAGATATTTTCTTTATTTACATTTCAGATGCTATCCTGAAAGTTCCCTATACCCTCCCCCCGTCCTGCTCCCCTACCCACCCACTCCCACTTCTCGGCCCTGGCGTTCCCCTGTACTGGGGCATATAAAGTTTGCAAGATCTTGGGGTCTCTCTTCCTAATGATTGCCAACTAGGACATCTTCTGCTACCTATGCAGCTAGAGACATGAGCTCGGGGGGTACTAGTTAGTTAATATTGTTGTTCCACCTATAGGGTTGCAGACCCCTTAATCTCCTTGGGTACTTTCTCTAGCTCCTCCATTGTGGGCCCTGTGTTCCATCGATAGATGACTGTGAGCATCCACTTCTGTATTTGCCAGGCACTGGCATAGCCTCATATGAGACAGCTATATCAGGGTCCTTTCAGCAAAATCTTACTGGCATATGCAATAATGTCTGTGTTTGGTGGCTGATTATGGGATGGATCCCAGGGTAGGGTAGTCTCTGGATAGTCCATCCTGTTTTCTTAGTTCCAAACTTTATCTCTATAACTCTTTCCATGGGCATTTTGTTCCCTATTCTAAGGAGGAATGAAGTATCCACACATTGGTCTTCCTTCTTCTTGATTTTCTTGTGTTTTGCAAATTGTATCTTGGGTATTCTAACTTTCTGGGCTAATATCCACTTATCAGTGAGTGCATATTATGTGAGTTCTTTTGTGCTTGTGTTACCTCACTCAGGATGATATCTTCCAGATGTACCCATTTGCCTAAGAATTTCATGAATTCATTGTTTTAAATAGCTGAGTAGTACTCCATTGTGTAAATGTACCACATTTTCTTTGTCCATTCCTCTGTTGAGGGACATCTGAGTTCTTTTCAGCTTCTGGCTATTATAAATGAGGCTGCTATGAACATAGTGGAGCATGTGTCCTTATTACCAGTTGGAACATCTTCTGGGTATATGCCCAGGTATTGCTGGATCTTCCAGTAGTACTATGTCCAATTTTCTGAGGAACTGACAGAGTGACTTCCAGGGTGGTTGTACAAGCTTGCAGTCCCACCATCAATGGAGGAGTGTTCCTCTTTCTCCACATCCTTGCCAGCATATATTGTCACCTGAATTTTTGATCTTAGCCATTCTGACTGGTGTGAGGTAGAATCTCAAGGTTGTTTTGATTTGCATTTCCTTGATGATGAACATTTTTTCAGGTACTTCTCAGCCGTTCAGTGTTCCTCAGTTGAGAATTCTTTTTTTAGCTCTGTGCCCTATTTTTTAATGGGGTTATTTGAATTTCTGGAGTCCACCTTCTTGAGCTCTTTGCATATATTGGATATTAGTCCCCTATCAGAGTTAGGATTGGTAAAAATCCTTTCCTAATCTGTTGGTGGCCTTTTTGTCTTATTGACAGTGTCTTTTGCCTTACAGAAGCTTTGCAGTTTCATGAGGTCCCATTTGTCAGTTCTCGATCTTACAGCACAAGCCATTGCTATTCTATTGAGGAATTTTTCCCCTGTGCCCATATCTTTGAGGCTTTTCCTCACTTTCTCTTCTATAAGTTTCAGTGTCTCTGATTTTATGTGGAGTTCCTTGATCCATGTAGACTTGATCTTAGTACAAGGAGATATGAATGGATCTATTCACATTCTTCTACATGATAACTGCCATTTGTGCTAGCACCATTTGTTGAAAATGCTGTCTTTTTTCCACTGGATGGATTTAGCTCCCTTGTCAAAGATCAAGTGACCATAGGTGTGTGGGTTCCTTTTTGGGTTTTCAATTCTATCCCATTGGTCTACCTGTCTGTCATTGTACCAGTACCATGCAGGTTTTTTTTTTTTTTTTTTTTTCCACAATTGCTCTATAGTACAGCTTGAGGTCAGACATGGTGAGTCCACCAGAGGTTTTTTTTATCATTGAGAATAGCTTTTGCTATCCTAGGTTTTTTGTTATTCTAAATGAATTTGCAAATTTCCCTTTCTAACTGGGTGAAGAATTTAGTTGGAATTTTAATGGGGATTGCATTGAATCTGTAGATTGCTCTCGGCATGATAGCCATTTTTGCTATATTGATCCTGCCAGTCCATGAGCATGGGAGATCTTTCCATCTTTGATTTCTTTCTTCAGAGACTTGAAGTTCTTATCATACAGATCTTTCACTTACTTAGTTAGAGTCACACCAAGGTATTTTATATCATTTGTGACTATTGTGAAGGGTATTGTTTCCGTAATTTCTTTCTCAGCCTGTTTATCCTTTGTGTAGACAAAGGTCACTGATTTGTTTGAGTTAATTTAAATACAACTCGTTCACTGAAGTTGTTTATGAAGTTTAGGAGTTCTCTGGTGGAATTTTTGGGATCACTTATATATACTATAATATCATCTGCAAATAGTGATATTTTGACTTCTTCCTTTCCAATTTCTATTCCCTTGACCTCCTTATGTTGTCTAATAGCTCTGGCTAGGACTTCAGGTACTATATTGAATAGGTAGGGAGAAAGTGGGCAGCCTTGTCTAGTCCCTGATCTTAGTGGTATTGCTTCCAGCTTCTCTCCATTTACTTTGATGTTGGCTACTTGTTTGCTGTATATTGCTTTTATTATGTTTAGGTATGGGTCTTGAATTCCTGATCTTTCCAAGACTTTTATCATGAATGGGTGTTGAATTTTGTCAAATGATTTCTCAGCATCTTAAAAGATGATCATGTGGTTTTTGTCTTTGAGTTTGTTTATATAGTGGGCTATGTTGATGGATTTTCGTATATTAAACCATCCCTTCATCCCTGGAATGAAGCCTACCTGATCATGATGGATGATCTTTTTGATGTGTTCTTGGATTCAGTTTTTGAGAATTCTATTGAGTATTTTTACATCAGTATTCATAAGGGAAATTGGTCTGAAGTTCTCTTTCTTTGTTGGATCTTTGTGTGGCTTAGGTATCAGAGCAATTGTAGCTTCATAGAATGAATTGGGTAGAGTGCCTTCTGTTTCTATTTTGTGGAATAGTTTGAGGAGAATTGGAATTAGGTCTTCTTTGAAGGTCTGATAGAACTCTGCACTAAACCCAATTTTTATTTCATGCCAAGGATCATCTAGAGAGAACCTGTCAAAGCTGAACTATCAGTGTGACCTTTGAAATAGGAGGCTCTGTAGTCTCATGATCTCTACAGACTTCTCCTGATGGCTCTGCATTTCTATGTTTTCTTGAAGTCTCTGTAAAGGTTTCAGCTTTGTCTCCTACCAGCAAGGCATTCTCAGAGAACTTGCATTCTTATAGGGCAGTCATTCTTATCATCCCTATTGAGATGAAGCCATATTTATGACTATACCTAAACCACACAAAGACCCAAAAAGAAAGAGAATATCAGACCAATCTTCCTTATGAACATTGATGCCAAAATAATCAATAAAATTCTTGCCAACCAAATCCAAGAACACCTCAAATCTATCATTCACCACAATCAAGTAGTCTTCATCCCAGGGATGCAGGGATGGTTCAGTATACAGAAATCCATCAATGTAATCCTCTATATAAACAAACTCAAAGTAAAAAAAAAAAAAAAAATCCATGATCATTTCATTAGAAGTGGAAAAAGCATTTGACCAAATTCACCATTCCTTCATGTTAAAGTCTTGGAAAACATCAGGAATTCAAGGTCAACACCTAAACATAGTAAAAGCAATATACAGCAAATCAGTAACAAACATCAAACTGAATGGAGAGAAACTTGAAGCAATCCCACTAAAATTAGAGACTAGACAAGATTATACCACAAAAGGAGGGTAAGGGTCCCATGCACACTCCGGTGAAGTCTGCTTGGCAGGCCGAGAGGCCTGGAAGTGCTCATGAGGCAAAGAGTTTCACAGAAACTCACCTCCTGGAGTTTTGGCATTCTCATTAACCCATATACTCATACCCTATTCCCGAGTTAGTCTGGTGTATGGATCCACATGCTCTCTTTTAGTATTATCTTATTATAAGTGCCTTTTAAGATTGAATTATGACATAGCTAAGCCTTTGCCAGTGTTCCAACATCCTAGAAAGTCCTTGAGCTGACCATGGGCTTGGAATTCAGTAAAAATGTTACCTGTAGAGTGACATTCAGAATTGCCTCTGGTATTATACTATCACTTAGAATAAAAGCCAAGTTGCTCCCATATACAGGAATTTACAATGGTTTAGGAAGTAGATCAGGCTGTGGTTTTAGAGTATTGCATTATTCATGAGATGGTTAGCTAGAATGGAACTTCCTAATTAGAACCATGACTTGGGTGTGAAAGCCCTTGCCCTAGGAGTGTAAAGACCTCACACCTGACTTCTAAGACCATAGCTGACCTTAGATAGGGCTGACTTTGTCTCAGTTGTTTTATTGCCCAGTTCCTGCCAGTCTTTGTGTTTACATTCCTCTGTTTTGTGTAAGAGTCATTAAGCATCTGGTAACATCATTTGTACCCTGCCGATGTGTCACCTAACTTTCCTATTTTATTCTGTATAAAAAGTTTGATGCTCAATTTGACAAATTAAATTCAGATTCTACACAACCTCTCCTGTGTGCATCTGTCTGTCATTCAATTCCCTCCAACTCCTTGCCCACCTGTGACCAGAGACCCATTCCACACAGACAAAGGGGCCCAGAGGGTCTGCGGCATAAGGGGATCCAAATTGGAAAGGAAGAAGTCAAACTATCACTATTTGCAGATGATATGATAGTATACTTAAGTTACCCCAAATATTCCACTAGAGAATTCCTAGAGCTGATAAGCAACTTCTGCGATGTGCCTGGATGTAAAATTAACTCAAAGAAATCAGTAGACTTCCTCTACTCAAAGGATAACCAGGGTAAGAAGGAAATTAGGAAAATGACACCCTTCACAATAGTCACAAATAATATTACATAACTTGGTGTGACTCTAACCAAGCATGTGAAAGATCTGTATGACAAGAACTTCAAGTCTCTGGAGGAAGAAATCGAATAAGATCTCAGAAGATGAAAAGATCTCCCATGGTCATGGATTGGCAGGATTAATTTAGCAAAAATGGCCATCTTGCCAAAAGCAATCTATAGATTCAAGGTAATCCCCATCAAAATTCCAACTCAATTCTTCACAGAATTGGAAAGAGGAATTTGCAAATTCATCTGGAATAACAAAGAACCTAGGATAGCAAAAAAACTATTTTCAACAATAAAAGAACTTCTGGTGGAATCACCTTCCCTGACCTCAAGCTGTATTACAGAGCAATAGCAATAAAAACTGCATGGTATTGGTACAGAGACAATCAGGAAGACCAATGGAATAGAATTGAAGGCCCAGAAGTGAGCCAACAAACCTATGATCACTTGATCCTTGACAAAAGTGCTACAACCATCCAGTGAAAAAAAGACAGCCATTTTAACAAATGGTGCTGGTTTAACTGCTGGTCAGCATGTAGAAGAATGCAAATCAATCCATTCTTATCTCCTTGTAGAAAGCTCAAGTCCAAGTGGATCAAGCATATTCACATAAAACCATCTACACTGAAACTTATAGTGGAGAAAGTGAGGAAGAGCCTTGGGCACGAGGGAAAAATTCCTGAACAGAACACTAATGGGTTGTGCTGTAAAATCAATAATCAACAAATGGGACCTCATAAAATTGCAAAGCTTCTGGAAGGCAAAGGACACTGTCAATAAGACAAAAAGGCAACCAAAAGATTGGGAAAAGATCTTTACTAATCGTACATCCAATAGAGGACTAATATCCTATATATACAATGAACTTAAGAAGTTAGACTCCAGAGAACCAAATAACCCTATTAAAAATGGGGAACAGAGCTTAATAGAGAATTTTCAACTGAAGAATACCGAATGGCCAAAAAGCACCTAAAGAAACGTTCAATATTCTTAGTGTTCAGGGAAATGCTAATCAAATCACTCCTGAGATTCAACCTCACACAAGTCAGAATGGCTAAGATCAAAAACTCAGGTGAATGCAGATGCTGGCAAGGATATGGAGCAAGAGGAACACTCATCCATTGCTGGTGGGATTGCAAGCTGGTACAGCTACTCTACAAATCAGTTTGGCGGTTCCTCAGAAAATTGGACATAGTAATATCTGAGGACACAGCTATACTACTCCTGGGCATATACCCAGAAGATGCTCCAACATGTAATAAAGACACATGCTCCACTATGTGCATAGCAGCCTTATTTATAATTTCCAGGAACTGGAAATATCCCAGATGTCCCTCAACAGAGGAATGGATACAGAAAATGTACTTATACACAATGGAATAGTACTCAGTTATTAAAAATGATGACATTCTTAGGCAAATGGTCAGAACTAGAAAATATCATCCTTAGTGAAGTAACCCAATCTCAAAAGAACACACATGGTATGCACTCACTGATAAGTGGATATTAGCCCATAAGCTCCAAATAACTAGGATACAGTTTACAGACCACATGAAGCTCAATAAGAAAGAAGACTAAAGTGTGTGTGCTTCGGTCCTTCTTAGAAGGGGAATAAAATACTCACATAAGCAAATATGCAGATGAAGTGTTGAGCAGAGACTGAAGGAATGACCACCCAGAGACTGTCCCACCTGGGGATTCATCCCATATACAGTTACCAAACCCAGACACTATTGTGGATACTAAGAAGTGCATGCTGAAAGGAGCCTGATATGGCTGTCTTCTGAGAGGCCCTGCCAGAGCCTGACAAATACAGAGGCAGATGTTAGCAGCCAACCACTAGACTGAGTGCGGGGTCCCTAATAGAGGAGTTAGAGAAAGGACTGAAGGAATTGAAGGGGTTTGCAACCCCATAGGAAGAACAACAATATCAACCAGCTAGACCTCTAAGTGCTCCCAGGGACTAAGCCATCAGCAAAGGAGTACACATGGCTACAGCTGCATACATTGCAGAGGATGGTCTTGTCATGTATCAATGGGAGGAGAGGTCCTTGGTCCTATGAAGGCTTGATAGATGTCCCAGTGTAGAGGAATTGAGGGCGGGGAGGTGGTAGTGGGTGTGTGGGTGGGTGATGGAACATTGTTATAGAAGCAGGGGGAGGGAGGATGTGATAGGGTAGTTTTGGGAGGGAGGGAAACCAGGAGAGGGGATAACATTTGAAATGTAAATAAAGAAATATCCAATTAAAAAAACAAACAAACGGCCAGTACAACCCCTTGGGTGGTAATTTTAAGAACTCACTTTAAGACTAACTGTGCTCTGAAATTCTGAAAATTTTGAGGCTTCTCACAAAGGTGGTGAGACACGCTGTGATGCATTTATTTTATCTATGATACATGTAGAGACTTAGCTGTAGTGGCAGTATTTATTTAAAAGTATTATCTGAAGATATATTTATATAGGTAACTTAAAGATAGTGTTAAATGTATAAATTACCTTTATAATTTCACATAGGTGATTAGACATGGTAGCATATCCTCACTGAAGTAGAGGAAGAAAATGAAGAGAAGGTTCAGGGGTTAGTTTTGAGCCAATAGTCACCAATAGTATCTTGCTTAAGAGCAGTGAGTTGTTTTGGCAATATAGATCAATGGTTTTGTGTCTGTTCCTGAGCTTGGAGGCTGATTCTTACTCTTGTCTGCTTCCCAAGGTTACCTACGGCGCTTAGCTGACTAGGGATAGGGAAAGAGAACACAATGAAGACCAGAAATTAAAATAAAAACCAAAAGCACCCAGGCAGTGTCCTTTATTCAATCTTTGACTCTGTACTTATGAATGAAGGTAAGTTGTGAGAGCGTGAGGTGTAGTATCAGGGTATTGAAAGGGAATCTCAGTCATTTCTGATGGAAAATTCTTTCTCAAACTTTTAAATATCCTGGTAGTTTTCTCACTAGGTGGCAGGTATAGTAAAGCAGATTTCTCAGGTCTTACCCCCAGATAACATTAGTGACATATAAAGAAGGGGTAAACCCCAAGTGGTCTTGCACAAGCCCTGTGGGATGTAATATGATGATGGCAAAGTGTGTGTGGGGAGTCAGTCATTGTGTTATTTTTATTATATCTCCTTAGAAATATAGTGTCAAGCATCCAGTTGGATTTTCATCAGGTTGGTTATTTGGAGGAGAGGAAGAAGAAAGAAAATGAGTAGAAGAAGGCATAGCTGTAGGAAGCATCCAGTGGATCTTTTCATTCTGATCTTGTGTGCCATGTAGAGTTGAGTCTCCTTGGTTCTATTGGAAGCATATGAAATTGCTTTTTTTATTGGTCAGAATGGTAAAATACCAGCAGTTTCATATGTTACAATGTGTGGGCCAATGAGGAACAACTGGGTTCCCATTCTAAACAAGCATTTACTGGTGCTGTCTAGTACAAGACAGTATGAGAAACTGAAGGCTCAGCTCTAGTCCCTTAGCCAGGGCCTAGGTTATTTTATTTGCCTCCTTGTTAGTTTACTCCTACAACTCTTGTAAAACCAGTCTCCAAAGTCTTTTCTTTGTAAGTTATCCTGTTTTCTTCTGTTTTATTTTTTTCCCCTTGCTCTCAAAAGTTCCTTATTTTTATTAAAAAATGCCTAGTGCCCATAATTCTTGTTTTCACTTTCTATTCAACATGAGGAAAATATTTCATGATCTAAAATCTTCATAATTATACTTCAAGGGTGATAAACTACTCCTTTACGTGGCTAGTTTGTTAGCCATTCTGGAATTCGGGCACAATTGCATGGTTGGGTCTGTGCTTAAAGCTTCTCGGCTATTTCAGCTTCTTCCTCTAGGAGAGGCTCTCCAAAGTGAGGTTACTTGGTCACATGGTATAAACACAGAAAAATCTCTTGATACATGTCAATTACAGAAAACTTTATTTTCAATACTACTTGGTATATGAAGTTTAACTTATCAGTCACCGGATATGCAAAAAAGAAAAAAAAAAAACCTCTTTAAATGGCCTGTCTACATGGTGGTCCAAAACCATACTCAGGGACAATGTAATGTTATAATCTTCCCAGAGAAAAGGAGTCTGGAGTCGTTCCTGTCCCAAAACAAACAAACAAACAAACAAACCAAAACCAAAACCAACCCTCACCCCCAAACTTGCTTTTCTGGAAAGGAATGCCTTTGAATCAGCTGATAGCAGAGACTAAGCTGTCCAGGATTTCCCCCAGTTCTATTTATTATTATTTTGCCTTGAGGAAATGAAGAAAAAGGAGAACAAGTGTTAGCCTGTGTTTAGGGAATTTTTTTAGAGACTAGGTTTGAATTTTCACCTCTTAGGGAAGACGTAATAACAGGCAGGTTGTGTTTTCGTTTAGATTAGTAGTTCTTAGCCTTCCCAATACTAAAGCACTTTAACACAGTTCCTCATGTTATGATGACCCCCCAACAATAAAATTACTATTGCTGCTATTTCATAACTGTAATTTTTCTATGTTATGAATTAACATATCTGATATGCAAGATAGCTGATATTCGACCCCTATGAAAGGATTGTTCCACCCCGGAAGGGGTTGTACCTCACAGTTTGAGAACTGTTGATTCAGATGGGGTCTTGACTTAAAATGTATGACTTATCAGAGGTGACTTAGTGCAATCCTTCCCATAGGCGTACTTGGAGATCCCTATGTGGCATGTGAGTAATATAAAGCTACCTAAATGTAATGTAGCAAGCAGAGAGCAAGGTTGATGTCATTCTACCTGTTCTGTGCATAAGAAAACAAGACAATGATCGATGAATGTCTGGTTCTGATGCCATGGTCTTAGGAGCAGTGGCCAGCGGGAGCCAAGCATACAGAAAGAATAGTTCATAGAATTGGGGCATGGCGTGTTGGGCATGTTGTTAATCCAAATAATGCTTTGTAGCATGAATCCAACAGATCCATGATCAAGCTGTAATTCAAATGGGGTCACTGGCACCATACAGACACTAGCCAGTACCACTGAGGGACATAAGTGTAGACTGAAAAGAGTTTGCTTGGAGCTTGGGTGAAGCATATGGGAGGGCACTTGTCATGACCACTAGGAGGCACTTCCACAAAGCCGGCAAACATAGAACCTGCAGCTCTGGTTATAACCTCGGTGCCACCCTTTGCTGACTTCACATTCAAAACCCTTCTTGTGTAATGATTTTCCCTTGCTTCTCTGTCCTGGTGTCTAAAAGGAAGTATCTCATGATGAGGTGTCCAAAGTCCTCCCTTTCTCATTTTCCTTTAATATGTACTGATGTTTATACATGACATGTTTGATTTTTGACATTTGCTGTTATCTTTTGACAGCAAAATGAACTCTTGAAGACTAAGAAGATATAATTACTTTATAATGACTTGAGGTTAAACAAAACTTTATCAGGTTCCATGAATATTAGCACGTGTAAGAAGAAAAACTACAAAATTCAAGTTGAAAAGATTCATCAGAATTCATGAATTCATGGAAAAACTCACTGGGAATGAGTGGAAAAGATTGTTGGAGCTATGGTAGCGTGTGCTTATGCCTACAGGGATTATTTATTTGAAATTTGTCATGCATGTTCCATACGCATAGGTCTTTTAATCTGTCCTATATGTGCTGAGGCTGACACAAAGCATATTAAATCTACTCAAAAGAGCTCCTTCTCTCTAAAGTGATTTCTAAACTTACCTTGGCCAGATTGTCCTGAGTTTGATGAGACCATTCAGTTGGTGGCAGCTCTTTGTTTGGGAGAAGAAGCACAAAATAACCCCTGTGATGAGAACAATTCTGAGAAGCTGTCATAGGTGCTGGGAGAGACAACTGGGAGTGACAACTGGAGAAGTCACTGGAGTGCCTTGAAATACAAAGTACCTGAGAAAGCAAGGTGTGAGTCACTCCTAGAAACCACTAAAGTTGTTAAAGGAGCTCTCTTACTTTCTTCAAGGTATTTTATCTTGATTCGTGGTTGTAGCTCAATATAGTATAACTGTTTATGCTTTAAAAGGCTAAATTTGAAGGAAACAGTTTAATAAGATGTTCTAGAATGTATTAGCATGCACGCCCACTACTGCAAGGGTCTGACATCATTGCCTCCTATGTCTTCCTATGAATAAAAGCTTCATGACACAAATTATTCTTGACATTAATAGTTGAAATAAGTTGGCATGGATTTCAGTAACTTTTCTCCACAATTGTATTATTCTTGCAAATTAGTGTACTCTGTAAATTTTATCAACTGATGAAAGAAAGCTGTGCTTGTAGGGGACCAATTTAAAAATTCTGTAGGCTGAAAATTTGTAGATTGAATTTATTTATAGGATATAGAATAGCAATCAAACTTCTTAGTTTGGGTAAGGATAACAGAAATAAAAATGAGTTATACACTAGAGGGGAGAAGGAGGAACAAATAGAATTTTTAAGAAGCAAATGCTCTTCTATTTCTAAAAACTATGTTAAAGTAATTTATGAAGAAAGTGTGAGTTTTACATTTCTGTCTCTCCATGGGAACTCACGCTATAGACTCTGAAATTTGAGCATATCTGAAAAGCGTGTGATGCACATGTGTGTGTGTGGGGGGGGGGGTTGAAAGAAGTCCAGGAAGCCTCTTGAGAAGGAGTGAATCATTCTGAGGAACAGAAAGGGAGGGGAATGAAGGCCTGGCAGAGCTGCTCTCTGTGTGCGCTTTGTCCATTGTTGTTTTCTGTAAACCTGTTTCAGTTATTCCCCATTGCCCTGACAGAGTACTTGAGAAAAACAGCTTAAAAGAGGAAATATTTATTGTGGCTCATGGTTTCTGTTCCTGGTTGGCTGCCTTCACTGCTATGGGCCTGTAGTAAAGTAGAATTTCTTGTCAGGGAAAGTGTGGGAAAGTCAGATGGCTCACAGGGGACAAGGTTATCTCGTCATGGGCTCATCTCTGGACCTGCTCCTTCCTCCCAGTCTCCTCCAGCTATAGCATACACTGTTCACTAATCAACAGTTCAGCCATGTTCTTGTTCTGGTGATCCACGCCAGGGTCTCATGCTTGCTATATAAGCACTATATAGTTCTGAGCTATCCCAACCACAGTCCATCAAATTATGAATCCATATAAAAAGTCAGAGCCATCATGAACCAGTCCCTTCCTGAAAACCTTTGACCATTGCTAGATTGAGGGCCAAACTGTTTCTGTCCAAAACTTTGTGAAATGTTTCAGTCCAAATACTAGTAGGACCTGTGATGGCTAGTTTTAATTGTCAGCTTGACACAAAATAGAATCACCTGAGAAGAGTCTCAATGATGGATTGTCTGTAGCAGGGCAGTCTGGGGGGACATCTGCAGTGAGTTGCCTTCATTGTGTTGGTAGAGGTGGAAAAATGCCCTTTGTGAGTGGCAGCATTTCCTGAGTTGGGTCCTGGCCTATGTAAGTGTACTGAAGCAGCTGAGCACAACTCCGCATGTGTTCATTCATTTTCTCTCTGCTCTTGAATGTGAATGTGACGAACTACATCAAGTTCTTCTCTTGACTTCCCCATGATAATGGGCTGGGACTTTGAATTGTAAGAAAGATAAACCTTTTCTCCCTCAAGTTGCTTTTTGTCAGGCTATTTTATCACAGTAACAGGAATAAAACTAGGATGGTAGGCTTCGTCTTTTTCTTAGAGGCTGAGCTATAGACCCCAGTGGAACCATCCCAAACCAATGAGAGAGCTTGTGTTAGAGTTCTCTAAGCTGATTGAGACAGATTCAGATCCTCACAGCCAAGCATTGGATGGAGGTTAGAGGGAGAATTGAAGGAGCTGAAGGAGATGGCAACCCTGTAGGAAAACCAACAGTGTCAACTAACCTGGCCCCATGGGAGCTCCCAGAGACTGATCCACCAACCAAAGAGCATACACAGACTGGTTTGAGGTCCCTGGCACATATGTAACAGAGGGCTGTCTTGTCTGCCTCAGTGGAAGAGGATGGGCCCAATCCTGTAGAGCCTTGATGCTCCAGGGTGGGAGGATGCCTGGGGGGGGGGCACCCTCTCAGAAACGAAGGGGTTATGGGATGGGGAATGGGGAAAGAAGTCTGTGAGGTACTTGGACTATTTATTTACATTTTGGGATGCAAATAAATAAAATAAAAAAGAAACAGACTAAGAGAAAGAAAGACAAGAGATAGAGAGTCAGAGAGAAAAAAGGGATTTATTATTGGTTTGAGTTCATTTCAGAGACTCGGTTTTTCAACAGTGGATGCCTGCATGCTGGATTCTGCTAAGTCAAAACAAAACAAAACAAAACAAAACAAAACAAAACAAAACAAAACAAAACAAACAAAAAAACCAGGACAGACACTTCACAATCAAATCTTTTGCTAAGAGCCTGATGACCCCCTGTTGAGTCACAGGCAATGAGTTCACATTAGACGGCCAAGGTGGTAATGTCTAATGTTAGTAGAAGACCTCTAGAGTAGCAAGAGGACTACCTGAGAGCAGGCCTATGACATGCGTCCTTTCCCTCAGACTTCTTCGTCTACACAATGCTTGTTGGGAGGCCCCACTTACACTGAAGGTACTTTTTCCCCTGTAAATTTTCTCTGAAAATACTATCATATACATAGCCAAGGTTTGTCTTCTAGAAGTCACCCCTTCCCCTACAGTAAATTTGATAGTCAATAAACTTTACAACTGAGACTAACTTCATAAGCCCTCTCTCTGCTAATTTGATACCGAACCACATATTCTACCTCATGATTGACTTTCAAATAATGACAATAAAGAAGTCAAAATACAAAGAAAAACACACCAGTGCTCTCCCCCAAATAGGTAGTGAAGTCCCTGCTTGTTCTTTTTCTTGAGGTCATGTAATATAAGTATGATAATGCAAATTTAACAAAACGTAAGTTTTCTGACTGATAGTAATTCATTTCATATTATAGTATATGATAAAGGAATAGGAAAATAATATATGCTTATTTTATGTATGTATGCATGCATATTCTTTACAAAACAGGAAGGAAATACTCTTGACTCTTACCCTTGTTTGTATAATTTATATACCTGATCACATGGCCATAAGTAGTATTTGCAACTATTTTCTCCTACCTATTCTACAGCCACTCTACATTCAGCAAACACTTCAGCATGTCTTAATTCATTCCAGAAAGGTATGGGTTATTTATTGGTAGATGCATTAGGTTGTTTCTGCTGCCATGAACAACCTGACCAATGGTTCTAAGGCCTTTTGAACTTGTTGGCAGGGAGATAACGAGAGTTTGGAACTGCAGGTTAGAGAATTTCTAGAGTGGAAGGTCATAGTACAAATAGAAATGTGAGCAGTAATATTTGGGCTTGTACAGGTGCAGAGGTGAACAAAGACTTCATCAGAATGGATGGAGGACAGTCAGGCTACATTCTGGCAAAGTGTCTGGCTGCCTAATTTAAAGGAAGCTGAATTCAAAAGCGATGATCTTATTTGTTTGGGAGAGGAAAGTTTCAGACAATGTTTTTAAGGAAAAGTTATTGTTGGTTGAACTTATCCAGATTTACAGTAAGAAAGAATTAAAGAACGATGCATCTTGGTAAGGAACGGAGCATGAACTTGCTTAAAATGGTACTTAACATCTCAAACAGGACAGACAGAGAGTACTGCCATTCAGGATGAGCCTCCGATTTTGTGTAAGGGCAATACGGTTTTCTTGAGGACAAGAACCCATGCTTGACATCAGTTTCTGTATTGGTTATTTTTTTCATCACTGTGATCAAACAATAAGAATATTGAGGACGGAGATCTTACTTCAGCTCATGCTTTGAGGGTACTTCATGGTTGGAAAGGTACATTTGTGGGAGTGGCTTGTAGCTGTTGTATCAGGACTATGTGCTGATTTTCTCATATCTGGGCAGGTAAGAAAGCAGAGAGATTAGGGTTAGAACCAGGGTCAGATTATAGCACTGTAATGCCCTATAACTGAAGCTCTAGTTTGTAAGGTTCCTGTAAAAAACCCAGACACTGTTCAGCAAGAAACCAAGCACTCTTACACATGGACTTATGGGGATATTTTATATCCAAACCATATCAGAGGTTTTGGGTTTTGTTTTTGTTTTTAATGAAAATATCTAAGATGCTATGGACCATACCTAACTGGTAGAAAGGGTTAACAAAGAGCTGAGACCTTGTATACAATGGAGCAAGGTGCATGGTGTGAACAGCTTCAGGAAATATCAATTGCATGCCAAGGCCTTTCAGGAAAGTCAGTAGAGGAGACTTTGTGCTTTGTGATATAGTAGTGACATATGGATATATACAACCACTATTGCTTTGGCAAGACGTAGGCTTGACATAACTCGTGCATCTTAGTGTTCTGCTGCTATGAAGAAACATCTTATAAAGGCAAGTGTTTAATTAGAGCTGGCTTACATTCTCAAAGACTGAGTCCATTATCACCATAGCAAGAGCACAACAGCACAGACACAGCCAAGCATGGTGCTGGAGGAGTGGCCAAGAGATTTGTCTCCATACCCTCAGCAGAGGGCAGAGTGAGAACATGAGACTGGTCTTGGCATAAGCTTTTGGAACCTCAAAGCCCACCTTCAGCAACACACTTACTCCAACAAGGACACATAATCTGTCCAAACAGTTCACCAACCAGAATGAAGCACACAAATAGATGGCTCTCTGGGGGCTATTCTCATCCAAACCACCACATTCTGCCTTGATGACTGGCTGATTTATGAGGCTAGCATGGATTTGGGGGCTGATACCATCAAACATGTCAGGCGGCTTTACTCATCCCAACAGCAGGAGAAGAAAAAAGGAGTGATGCAATGTTGGATGAGGAAAGCATTAGCAACACACTGCAGACATCCTGATGTGAATGTGGAAAGATCTGAGGCTAAAGATGGAGTGGTGATTTGTGACTTACACTTGTGCATAAAACTATAAAACTCATGTTTGTCTCTCTTAGCTATTTATGATCACAGTGACCCCAACAACTTTAAGGCTCAAGTGTTACTTAGACTCCTGGTTTCAGAAAGTTCTGTCTACCATGGTGGAGTAGGTATGGTGGAAAATCTTACTTATATCAGGGGCCCAGCAAAGGCACCCCCTCCCCAGTGGTTTACCTCATTCAGCAAGTCCTCACCCCCAACGTCTCCACAGGAGCCTGCATGATGCATTTTGTGTTTCACCAACATTGTTTTATCCACTTTCTAGAAAAGTGGATGTTCTGTATTATAATTATCTTATGCTTATTAAAATAACCCCAAGGATTGTGTTAGGTGGTAAGGAAGGCATTTAGTGAGACAAAGCATGCTCTTAAATGGAAGTGCAAGTAGTTTTGGTGGATTATTCGCAAAGGCCAACCTGAGCCTGTGTCTAAAAGGGAAGTGGTCAGGCTTGGGTTATAGTTCTCAACTCTTCTGAGGGAAGTCCCTCCTTCAGCTGACATTATTCCAGACATATGTGCCCTTCTGCACATGTATGTCTGCATGTCTGCTCTGTTTATCCTCCTCATTTATGCTAAGATTGCTTTACAAGTCGGAATCTACCCACATTCAAAGCTGATGAACATTGTCCTTTCCTCCTAATTGTCTACTCTGTAACAACCCAACAGGTATCACTAGTTCTGTCTATTAGATGTAAAAAATGAAGCTAATAAACATCATCACTGTCATCATCATCATCATCATCATCATCATCATCACCACCACCACCACCACCATCAGCACCACCAGCAGCAGCAGCAGCATCACCATCACCATTATCACAACAGACAAGAGGTAGACACAGGAAAATGCTTTGGAATAACCATTGTTTCCACAGGTCAGAGTAAAAACCTTCAGATCTGAGATTTACTCTTTAGTGACATGGCCTGACCAAGTGGAAGAAAGGCCTGAAGTGCTTGTTCAGATCTTGTAAATAGAATCCTATGAGGAACAGCCTTGAGACTGAATTGAAAATTTGGCTCCCTGGTTGGGCACACCTTCAAGTCATGGTTGATTTCCTTGACTTCTCCTCATCCCTAAATGTCTGTAAAAGCTGTAAAAACAAGTTTGCTGTGAAAGACGACGGCACCTATTTGGTTATAAAGCAAGATTAAATGGAATTTCCAACAAATACGGAGAGATGTGGTTTTGTCTCGTGCTCTTTCTCTTGGGCTGATTACATTGTTCTCGATGTTGTTTTTGTCCATATACAGACAAGTGGATAAACCTTAAAGCAATTGTTCAGAGGGCCATTTGTGCTTGTTTTTGAAAAAACTAGAGATCCCAGTGTATAACCAAACTCTGGCCTGTCTTGTGATGTGGACAGCACATGTGTGATGTTTACCACATGATCAAACTACAGAGTAGGAAGATGAAGGGCATAGCTTTCTTCTTTTACTGTCTGCAGTATCTCAATGCAGGGTACAGTAGCCCAGAAAGTACATTGGGCTGTCTTTGCTTTGCATTGCATACTTACAATTAACTAATTAGAGCCCCCTTCCCCCCAAAAGCCTGAAACCACATCTCCACCCCCATTCCATTTGACCTCCAGAGTAACCAAATTCAGTAAGTGAATTTGTCATCCTGTCTCCCTGCATTGCCCAGGCCAGTGTCAGCTATTCTTATAAGTGTTTCTAGACTTATCACTTTAAGAGGATAAATTTCACTTTGTGTCTTATGAACTGAGTTAAATACACCTCCCTCTCATTTTAGAACAGATTTGTTTATTTGAGTTCTCTGTTATATGGGTCTGGGGGCTTTTGGAGGGCAGGAGCCTTCTCTAAGTCCTGTAACTGTCCATGGTCAGTATACAAATGGCTGGTTCCTGCAGGGTCTTTTTTGTTTATTGTTCTGCTTGTTTGTTTTTGATGACAGTCATTCCTATAAAAATGTAATCATTTGACTATGGAAATGTGTTTAAATTGCCAAACAAGCTTTACTGTGGTGTAGAGTCACTTAAAAGGCACCAGCTTGTATTCCAATACAGCTCAAGACCACTTCTAAAGTGGGAATCATCAGTATCAAATACTGGCCTTTAACCTGTCTAGGGTACTAGCCCAGGACATGGTCTTGTCTCCATGGCCTCTTCCACTCTGGCAAGATACCCAAGAGCCTCAAATGTGCTGTGATGGGAGGAATAAGAAGAGACAAGCCAGTCTTATCTGCTTCCTGATGGAGAAGCCAGTCATGATTTATTTGATTATCCTACGGCTGCTACATAAGGGACCTGTTACTATTTATCTTTCCTTGCTATACCTAGCTTAAGAAATAAAACTGTATAAATTTCCCCAGCAAGGAAAAATAGAAGAGATATCCCAGGTAGAATGAGGGTGGGTTGGAATGGGAGCACATGGATCAGGTCTGAGGAGGATGGAGGGAGAGAGGACAGGGAGAGACAACTGAAATGGAGGGCATTTGGCAGGTGAGATGGAAACCTAGTGCAGTGGAAACTCCCAGGAAACTACGAGGGTGACTCTAGCTAAGACTCCTAGTAGTGAGCGTACAGAGATAGCCATCTCCTGTAACCAGGCAAGATGTCCAGTGGAGGGGTTGGAACGCTCAACCTGCCACAATATCTTTGACATATAATTTGTCCTGCTGAGGTAAAGGTGGCACAGAAATTGTGGGAGTGGCTAACTAATAACTGTTCCAGCTTGAGACCCATGTGATGAACAGAAGTCCACCCATCACACTACCCAGAGGGTTAGGAGCCAGAGACACTAGCACAGAGACCTAGGATAGAAACATATATATATATAGTGAGAGAGAGAAAATGAATCACTGAAATGATTCCTAGGGATATTTTGCTATACGCTTAGATTGATACTAGTCCAGTAGTTATCAGAGAGGCTTCACCCAACAATGGAAACAGATGCAGAGACCCACAACCCAACAGTACGTGGAGCTTGGGGAATCCTGTAGAGGGGGTGGGAATTGAAGTCGACAGAGGGGTCAAGGACAAAAACACTCACAGCATCAACTAACCTGGGCTCACAGAGACTGTGGGGAACCTGTCTGGCATAGGTCCTCTGCATGCATGTTATGGTTGTGTAGGTTGATCTTCATGTGGAACTCCTAACAGTGAGAGCAGGGCTGTCTTTGACTCTGTTGTCTGCTTTTGAGACCCTTTCCTCCCACTGGGCCATCTTGTCTAGCCTTAATATGAGGGGAGATGCCTAGTCTTATTGCAACATGCTATGTCCTGTTTCGTTGATATCTGGGAGATCTACTCTTTCCTGAAGGGAAATGGAGGAGGAGTGGATTGGGGACAGAGGAAGGGAGGAAAACTGCAGTTAGGATATAATATATGAGACAACAAACAAACAAACAAACAGATAAGAAAGAAAATGCTTGAAAACTATATTTCTTCTCTCTTTCCTTCCTGTGCACCAGCCTTGTTTCCAAGACCATGGCCTTCCAATTCACTGTAATGTCACATCACTAGGCTGAGCATCCCATAGTACTTGAAATGTGCTTTCTTTTTAAATTGTTTAAAAATAATATTTTTAAGTTTTGAAATTATAATATGATTATTCAAACTGCCCATGTAACCTCATTTTGCTGTCTTTTAAGTCCATGGCTCATCTTTTGGAGGGCAGGGTTAGACTATTTCTCCCTCTCTTGGCACTCCTTGAGTTAGCT
This sequence comes from Mus caroli, assembly GCF_978045245.1. Lineage (NCBI taxonomy): Eukaryota > Metazoa > Chordata > Mammalia > Rodentia > Muridae > Mus > Mus caroli. The sequence goes on from NW_028227256.1 coordinate 10,950,829, forward strand.
GCAGTTCTGTCTAGGGTTAAGGCTTCATCAGCAACCCCAGGTTAGCATGCTTATTAATGTCATTGTCTAGGTCATGATTGGGCAGCCACGTTGGTGGGGGACTTCATGTGTGTAGCTTCTCTGATTTTTCTAGCAACTCCCACTTCTGCTGGCTCTTACAACATTTCCACCCTGTCTTTGACAACAATTCCTGAGCTTTATCTGCAAGAGTTGTGTTGCAGATGCATCGGTTTGGACTGGGCTTCACAACTCTGTGTTTTATCAGTTGCAGTCTTCTGAAATGGTATTCTGGCTGTAAGAAAGGGACATCCACTGATTCAGGAAAACAACCCTACACTCATCTCTGAAGATTTGGAGCTAGGAACTACAAATGAGAGAGACCGTGAAGCACCCATCTTTCTGGATTTGGATTGCCGTACTCACTACCGTCTTTTCTAGTTCCATCCACGTACCTGAAAATGATTTCATTTTTCTGTAGAGCTGAATAGTATTTCATACTATAGTGTATATGTAGCAGAAGTGTGGTTTCTTATCTATCCTTTTCCTATTTTAAGATCATAGTCAGTCAAGGAGATAGCTCAATTAGTTAAAGTGTTGGTTAAAGGGCACAAATTCAGATCCCAGCCATCATCCTAAAAGCTGAGCAAGGTAACACGTATCTGTGACTCAGGTATGGGGAGGCAGAAATAGACAGATACCCCAAGCTCACTGATTAACCAGCCTAGTGGAATCAGTAAGCTCCAGGTTCAATGATAAATTCTATATCAAAAAGGCAAGATGAACAGAGAGAGTAAAACACATGATTTTGATCTATAGCTTCCACATATACAAGCACACATGCACATGTGTACCTATACACAAACACACACACCATATATATATTACACATTTCTAATTAAAAATATATTTGTTAACAATTTGTTTCTATTTATTAGTAGAAGTAATAAGACAGACTTAGTTCTGTATAAAACTAACTTCCTGCAGCCCATTGTTCATTTCTGCAGCTTGGAGACATTTGATAACTGTATATTCTACCTCTGATCTGAAGTTGTACTTTCATCTTTGAGTTATCAGTTCCAGCATTTGTTTTTGACTTTAACCTTTGGCCTCAGAGTCATATTACCGCCACACAATCCTGGCTTTAGTGTAAGGAAAAGACTATTTCCATCTTCACACTCTGTGTAGCAAGACAAGCTCCTTGTAATTGTCTGAACTCTGGAAGCCCAACAGTGGGACGGGTGCTCTAGAGCTACACCGGTGGAGCTCTCTGAAGCTGAGTTTATGAGTTATAACCCTTAATCCAAATGAAATATAATTTTATTTGAGGTAGATCTGCAAGTGGGAGAATGACTATTAATTCTACAGTTCCAAAATAACTAATGTGCTTGGTTTGAAGCCAGGTACACCGTGAGCCCTGGATTTAAGTGCTCATATGGGAAAAGCAGAGGGAGACTTTAACATATGGATTCTTAGAAGAAAATGCAACCATTCCATACAAGAAATATTGAGTTATTCTTAGTACTTTTTAATGTGTGGTTGACTATATATTTTTGAGTGGTGCCATTTTTAACACTTGGCAATTCAGGCCACAGATCCTCATTTCCTGAGGTAATTTTAATAACTCACCCGTTCACACAGCAAACATTTCATGGGGAATTGATCGTATAGTATTGTATTGTGCTCGGTTTGATGAAAAACAAAACACAAGGAAAGGAGAAACAAGATCTGCTTTGCCGAATTACAATATTGATTGAAAATAAACCTAACAGAATAAGCTAGCAAATAAGAAGCAAAACAGAACTATATGATAATTAGCTGTAGGTTGATGTATTAAATTTTTCTGTTAATAGTATGAATCCATAGTTGGCATTACTTGGGAGGCTGAGGCAGAAAGATGTCTTGGGCCAAAAAGTTCAAACCCAGCCCAGGCAGCATTGAGATACTGTATTTGAATGAATGCATGGATAGAAGAAAGAAAAGATCTGGTGGCACTGCCATTTACATCTGCTGTTTTCTCCCTGTGAGAAAACAGTATGCTCAATGTACCTTGAAAAAGAAAGGGTTTATTTGGCTGAGAGGTCACATTCATCTACAAAGGAAGTTAAGACAGGAGCCGAGGCAGACCTAGAGGAACACTACTTATTGGCTTGCCCCATGGTTTGCTCAACTTGATGTCTCATACAACACAAGACTATCTGTCCAGGAGTGGCACCACCCATGGAGGGGTGGGCCTTCCCTTATGATTCATTAAATAAGAAAATACCCTGATAGACATGTCTATAGGCCAATCTTATAGAGACAATACTTCTTCTATTGAGATTCCCTCTTCTCAGATGATTCTAGTTTGGGTCAAACTGACAAAAACTAACCAGCACATGTTATCTACCACACTATAATACAAGGAAAGGTTTTGAAGAGTGTGCCTTGGTGGGACTTATAATCCGATGGGTATGAGGAGAGGCAAGTTTGTGAGGTGAGGTGTGATCGTCAATCACCATCAGGCCACCTCAGTCACCAGGAGAGCACAGTTGACACAGCCTCAAGTTCCACCTGTGAGAAATGGTTTCAGAAAAAAAAATTAGGAGTTTGAGGAGCTGTGGGGAAGAAAACGCAGTCCATTACCTTGTGTCTCCACATATAGTTAGAAGGCAAAGAAGGAAGGGATAGCTGTGAGCTGGAAACAAGTTTTCCTCATGGAGCAGTGTCATAGTCTGCAAGAGACTTATGTGTTAGATTGTTAATGTTATGATTTATGTATCTTGATATATGTGTGTCAAAGACAAGGAAATGGGAAAGCAGGCCAGGAAAGAGAAACATCATAAGCAATGGGGCTAACGGCATAGGAAAGCAATCTGCTTAAAGAAGGATTCTTATACTGAAATGTGAGAAAATAAAATTAATTTAGGGATAATTGGCATCTGACTGAAGGTTTGAGCCAAATCAGATATAAATTTAAAATATTTAAAAACATAAAATATATGGGTGCTACTTATTCTAGGTTGTGGCTTCACATTATAATGCTTGAACAAAAGCTGGGTTGTGGGTTGAAATCACGACTTCACCGTGGATGAGCAGATATTTCAACTTCTCTGTGCTTTGGCTATGAAGGGGAGAAATGAGAGCTACTGTGCCACAGAACTACTATGGAGACTCAATAAACTGGTATTTTTAAACGTCAGAATAAGAGTAGGCTCCTACCCATCCATCTGTCAATCTGTCATTCTTTTTTTTTTTTAAAGATTTATTTATTGATTATATGTAAGTACACTGTAGCTGTCTTCAGACACTCCAGAAGAGGGAGTCAGATCTTGTTACGGACGGTTGTGAGCCACCATGTGGTTGCTGGGATTTGAACTCCGGACCTTCGGAAGAGCAGTCGGGTGCTCTTACCCACTGAGCCATCACACCAGCCCTCAATCTGTCATTCTTCTAGTATCTAACTCTTCTGGTCCTAAATACAAGGTTATTCATAGGGTAATAAAAACTACTAGAGATTTTTAGGTAGAGGGAGAGCAGGAGGAGATTTACACGGATATTTCTGAGACTGGAAGGTGAGGTAGACCAGATTTCATGAATATCTAACTAAACACACTGGATCTTGGACCAGGACAGAGAAATGCCACACAACTTGAAGGGGAGACATATTTCAAAGAAGTCAGGGTGTAAAGTTGGACATGCAAGCACTTGTAGTTGGACACAACTTTTAGATGGATGTACTTAGAGATTGTGAAGAGTCTGGGACCATTGACAGCAAATGGAGAGGTTATGCATGGGTGGACCTCAAAGCTTCATAAGTGAAATAGACTGCACTCAGCCTCTATTTGCTTAAATAATAACAATCATTAGCTAGAAATTCATTTTTCTTTGTGCTTTGTGCAATTCTTTTGCCATCTGTTCTAGGAACAAGTCAGGATGTCAGTGTTGTGTAAGTGGAGAGAATTCTAAAGGAGCTCTCTTATCTGACGCTGTGTCCTGGAGCATTTCATTAAATTACAAAGAAGACAGAGAAGGGGAGAGCTGAACTTTCCAGACACTTGGCTTTATCTGAATGATGTCAAAAAATCATTTCAGTTGGGAGTTAAAAAAAAATGATGAAAGAAAGAAAAACAAAAGTAGGTCATTGAAATGACCCCAAGGCAAAGTCTTAAATCTTAAAGGTCAGCAGGGCAGTGGGCTTTAAAAACTTTAATTATGGCGCTTAATACTTCAGTGGGCTTACTGTGTCCTGTTACGGCTATTCACTCCCATATAACACAGCCCATAATGTCATTCCAGTTTTCCTTCCAGCCTCTCCAGGTATTAAAGCAGCTTGAAGTGTTTTTGTTACATTAATCTTTACTCTGAGGCTTGTGATGAGTTCATCTAACTCTTTTCCATCATGTTGGAAATTCTTTTCAATTAAAAACCCATCTCCACACATGGTATTATCATTAAGACAGACCTATTCTGTCTAAAACAACAAACACTGAGATGTCTCCAGAATTGTTCTATAAATTATTGCAAGTAGAATTGACTTCTTGTTCTTTCTTCTTCCTTTTTTCCTCTTCTTTCTCTTCTTTGTCTCCTTCCTCCTTCCTCCTCCTCCTCTTCCTCTTCCTCCTCCTCTTCTAAGTGAGCAAGAGTTGAGCTGGTGAGGATTTGGCCCATATGCTTTATTCCTGTTGGAATGGATCAGTCTCATCTCACTGCCTCAGTCATTTCACTGTACATTGGTGTGAAGTATTGCAAACATACTTGAACAAAGCTATCAACTATGAAATACTTTATACAAGACATTATGATTACAAAGTCAATAAAAGAAATGGTTAAAAGCAGGAGAAACTTCTCAGTGAGGGAGGATTAGGGGGGCTATTGATGAAATCGTGTGGATTTCTTCAGGCCCCAGTGTGCAGAAAGCATGCAATGCGTGAATAATTCATGTAGAAATTCTATCGTGAAGTTGTATCAGTTTCCGCAGTAAAACCTGGCTGTGGAGGAGGAAAATACATCAACATCTGTGACAGGCTCTATGAAGAGACAGTGGCAGAGCCTCGAAGGCACCAGGAGCAAAGCAAAATATAATAAATTCCCTTAAGTGTCAAATTTGTGTCGGCTGAATAATGACACCATATGTCTGGGTTGCGGTGTCACCATAGGCTACTCTGAAAAGAAAAAAAAAACAAAACACATGGCAGCTGAGGAAGAAACTTTGCTGCCTGCTGTCTGACAGTCCCAGGAAATAGTTTACTCAGCAAGGCCTGCTTCTGAGAAGCAGAAAGAATTATTATTATTATTTTGTTGTTGTTCTTGATGTGTATACTGTTGTCATAAAGTGCCGGCATCCAAAGTGAACCAATGTTCAGAGTTGGTGGGTGTCAGTATCACTAAAACAGTTACTTTTGGTGTTTTATCCCTTAAGTGAGTGGGAGCAAGTTATTGTAGCCCACTTCTTAGCCTGGGAAAGGCATTTGTAATACCCTCTATCTTTATATAGCTCTCAGACATAATCCTTAGAACTCTCAGGTCTTATCTTACTCATTCCCATAGCTTAGGACTCAGATATTATTTTGTATTAAAGGAAACTGAGGCACTGAAAGATGGTGTTCACATTAGTCCCTGGGAAGCATGCTTCTGTTGACAGCCCAGTATCCCCACTCAACCTGGCTCTCCTTCTACCAGGCTAGAAATTTGCGAGTTGGGATTGGCTTCTCTTGAACTCTCCTTTTCTGCTGGCAGGCACACTGCTGGCCTGCTGCCTGCCCACTGCCTTTTATGTTCTCCCTGGGTACCTGGATTCAGCGGCACTATAAGCCAGGATTCTGCATACTGAGCATAGAAATACTGTTCGTGGAAAGTTCATGGCTGCATATGGTTCCTACAGCTTGGCAGTTAAGGTCCTGCACAACTGTTCTGGACAGCCCAGACTCTGGAGAGAAGTCAGCAGCTCTGGCCTCGACTGGGCTGCACAACAGCTATTGTTGTACCTCCCTTTCCACCACAATGACCCCCACACTACCTAAAGGAGATTCTAGCAGTAACATTTGGAATGTGTTACTTACCTTTAGTCTCAAGACCATAGGCAGGTAACCTGGACAGTTGAGTGACCCAATCTGTTATTAGTTTTCTTTGTGATAATACAGTATGTTCCCTTTTAAACAATAGTCAAGTGCAAAGTGAAACAGATAGAGAATAGTGGTTTCCTATGATGAAGTCAAAGTGGAAACAGATAGAGAATTGTGGTTTCCTGTGATGAAGTCTGTGTGTCTCAGCACCGCAAATTAAAGACACTGGGGAGGGCTTCTGAGATGGCTCGGAGGGGAAGGGCACTTTGCTGATGACCTGAGTTCAGTTGCTGGGATCCACACATGTGTTCGGTTGCTTTTTTACATGAACGCATGCACACACACACACACACACACACACACATGTACACATACAACGCATATACGTGCATTATGTGCATACACCTGCATGTAGGTGTATGTAAATGCACCCATGCATGCACACACATACATACTCACAGGCACACACACATATGTGCATTCACATACACATGCATGTATATATACATTTACTCACACATACAAAAAAGGGTACACATGTGCCCTTACACATACCCACACGCAAATTTATTGGTTGTTTACTTAAAGAAACAGAAATTATCATATAGATAGATATAGATATAGATATAGATATAGATATAGATATAGATATAGATATAGATATAGATATAGATATAGATATAGATATAGATATATAGATGATATAGATATAGATACTGTACAGAGGCTCAAAGTGAGTCTGAAAAGTATAGTTTTGGCCCAACGCAGCTGGGGGCACAACTACAGCGAGATGCATCTTACTGACTAGCTCTCTGCAGACCTATTTCACCCTATCCATTCTATCCTGTCCCAACTAATTCAGTTGATTGTGCTAAGTTAGTCTTGTTTTGGCTGTTTCTGAAGACAGTCTAAGGGTCCTATGGGTTACAGATGGCTACAAATGGATGGATGATTACAGATGGATGACTTCTCCATCCTCCTGCCTCCTGTTTTACTCAGCCATGACCCTCAACTGAATTTGTGACTCTTAATTAAAAGAATGCAGGAAAGCAGCACAGTGTCCATCCTTGGGTTAAGACTGAGTTGGGCTAAGGGATCCTGTGTTCAAACATTAGATCTAAGGGCTTAGACATGTGATGAACTGTCTTGGACATTCTGGAGTGGAGCCGAAGTCAATGGGAGACACAGTCTGAAGAGAAAACATTTGCGCAGCATGAAGAGGCCTTAGATTTGATCCCAGCACTGAGGTGGGGGAGGTAAACACAGAGTAAAAGTACCACCTAGTTTGTATCTGGTGACACCTTCACTGCTGAAGAGGATCCTGATCCCATTGCAACTGATGCTCTCCCTGTCAGTTTCCATGGAGACGGAAGAAAGTGGGTCCTATCATAAGGACATGGATGCCTATAGACTTATACTCACTTGGATTACAGACTTAAGCCACATTATTTAGATTTTTCTTTGAACTTTGTGTGAGATTTGTTCACCCGTGTATTTTATCACATAATGGGGTGTGGTTGGATACACTGCCCTTAGCCTATGGTTATGATAGACTTTGTCAAACTAAAGTACAAAGAGAAGACAAATAGGAAATGTTTAATAAGAGTAGAAATATGGAAGAAAACAGATTTTAAACTTTAATGTACTGATTAGGTAGGCAGTAGACTTGGTTTTGTCTTTGTCACTTTTGTGTCTTGAGATTATTTCTGAAGAGTAGCATCTACATCAGCTTCCTTTTTGTCTGTTTTTCCTAAAAGGACACTGTGTCTTTCTTCACCATGAATGTGGGGTCTATTTGCTGTGTTTGTGAGGAGATGTACACACACACACACACACACACACACACACACACACACACACATATATATATATATATATATATATATATATACATATATATATATTTAGTGAGATGTCCAGTGGAAGAACAATAGGAGCAATAGGAGTAAGCAAATATTCCATAAATGACCATCAAACAGAATTATCTCCCAAGGACACTGGCTTGGCAGGGCGGAGTGCTTCTCCTGTAATCGTTTGGAAGACTGAAGAGAAGCAGTTCATCCATGGTTCCTGCACATCCAGACACTGAAAGATTAATGAGAAAATGAAAAGCTCTTTACGCCTGAAACAGAACCCTCTTTGATGTTATCCTTTGGGATAGAGAAATAAGAGCAGAAAGCATCCTACTAATTGATTACTATTTCTCATGGTATCACAGTGATTGATCATTGATTAATCCTCCTAGACACTGGCTTGTTTTGATTCTCTCTTTGAGAAATAGAAACATTGCAGAAACAGTCACTCTTACCATTTTAACCCAGTCCAAAATTTGGGGTTTCATATTCATGAAGTTAAATGCTTTAAGTTAAAGCTTTATTGCTAAATGTTTCTGAGGGCATGGATTTTGGCTCTTCTGAATTATGTTGAAGTTGGTAGCTTTCTTTTTTTTTCTTTTCTTTCCTTTCCTTTTCTTTCCTTGTCTTTTTCCATCTCCAACAACGTTTATTACCATGATTAGAAACATTTTTGAATAGTAAGAGAAGGAGTTTCTAAACATGAAAGTTATCAGTGATTCTACCTTATAACCAATATTTGGAATTGAATGGACAGCTTTATTGCCAGTCTTCATTTATTAAAAACAATCCATTTATTGGTTCCATGACATCATGACTATTGCTTTGTCTGGGAATGAGTTTCTACAGCAATTAAGTATAAAAAATATCTTCCACCATAATTGGAGAGTGACCTGCATTGGAGTGAGATTCTAAGTAAAGAGTTGATTAAAAATACACAAAGAGTTAGGTTTTGCTTTTTAAAACACTCCCTTACACACTACAAAGAAAGAATTAGTATTTTGGCTTTTTAAATTCCTACATGATACTGAGAATGACAGTCCCCAGAGGTTCCCCCTCATATTACTGGCCACATCTCCTCTTCTGGAGGGTTGATTGCAGGGGTGACTCTGAGGACTTGAGCCTCCACATGTTTATACTGGTCTGAGAACAAAGACAGTGTCGTTCAGAACATAGTAGTCATTGTACATGCCACCTTCACACAGGTATGGCAGTCTAGTGAAAGCTTCGATGACAAAGCCAGCTTTCCTGAACACCCCAGGCAGCCTATATTCACTTGCTCTTCCCAATTCTGTCCCTTGATCACCAGAATTTCTAATGGCTTCTCCCACTTGCCACCTATGTTTTCCCCATAGAGATGAAAGGGTAAAACCAAGGCCAGGATGACCCTGCCTTGGGTGGGCCCCAAGATACTTCTGATATCTTTTAACAATGTCAGGGGCTGATCACAGCGACCCAGCAGATTTATGCAGCTGGAAGTTGGTAACTTTCATAGAGGAGTATAAATAGACCCTTCTTCGTTGGCCCCTTCTCTTTACTGTGACCATCCGGTTAAATTCTTACATACAGATGTGACAGAATTATATGTTTTGGAGGTGCACTGTAGGGGTCCGTTTGATACTTGGAGCTCTTCCTAGCCAGCCAAAAGATGCTCTGATAACATTTAAATTTCGAGACTCTGTCTGACACACTGGCAAGAGGCCTACAACCAAGGAATAGATCTTATGAGTCCGACCTCTTAGTAAATTTGGAAGAATTTGAATTTTTGTTGGAACAATGAAGCTGAGTTTTAAACCCTTTCACCACATGTTATAAATATTAACAATGAAGGTAATGTGGGTGGTGGGAACTTTTTTTTAAAATGAGGATTTCAGTCTTGGCTGACATGATAATAAAGTCATTCACTGAGAAGCAAAGCAGGAGGCTGTTCTAATTTTACATATTTCCTCTTTTTCTCAAAAGAAAAAGGAATAAGAAATGTTGGCACAGTGATCCAGTTTATGGAGGCAATACTAATGGATATAATGGGTCTGGCCAAATTACACAAGTATTTATAGTGTAAAATTTTGAGGAGGCATAGTGCTGAAGAGTTAAGCAGGCCAGCTGTGGGGCCAGATTTCCTGGGCTTAAGCAATAGCTCTTGGACTTACAATCTGTGTAAACTCAAGGCATACAGAAGTAAAGCACTGTGCCCAGTTTCTTCACTCTAATGTCGGCTAGAGTTAGTCATAAGACTTAACTCAAGAAACGGCTGCAAGGCTCCCTGTTAGATCTTGATATCATATGTGTAGAGAAACCTCAAGGGCTTGATAAGTATTAATAACTGTTCTCATTATCACTGAACAAAAATCCCCATGACTAAGTTTATTTACTCCAAGAGAAAAAAAAAGAAAAAAAATAGTTTTTGATATTTATTTCATAGTGTTTTTTAGTATCTTTTAGGCACTAAGAAAGTTGATGGAAAAGTTGAATTCCCCAAATTATGCATTTGACTTTAAGAATTATCCCTGCCATGAAACCTCACTTATTGCTCTAGTTGTGTTAGCTCATGGTCTCAGGTCCTTTTACACCAGTCCTTGAGTAGATTTTGGCTTGGGTCACCTCTTGTACCTTTCTGGATGGGAGAGATGCTCTAGAATCTCCTTTCTTTTGTTACTTAACCAAAGCTGTTTCCTCAGTAATGAAGCTTGACAAACACCAGAAGCACTAGTGGCTAAAGCACACACCACTTCTGCCTGTGACTGGCAGCAAAGCAGTTTAAAGAGGCAATGTGAATGGATATATACACAGCACATGTGGTAGTCATGCTCACAAGTCCTGAACTGGGCTGAAGAACACTGCTTTCTAAAACTGAGTACAAGGTACAAGTCATGCCACTGCTTTGTATGTTAGTTTTTAAACTAGGTAGGGCTGGACAGTGATGGTTCATGACTTTAATCCCAGCACTTGGGGGGCAGAGGCAGGCAGATTTCTGAGTTCCAGGCCAGCCTGGTCTACAGAGTGACTTCTAGGACAGCCGGAGCTATACAGAGAAACCCTGTCTTGAAAAATGGAAAAAAAAAAAAGAGTGAGATGACGATGAAGATGGACAACACTCACCCTATGGACAGGCTAGACATCTGATCATAGCACAACTAAGCCTTCTGTATGGAAGCTAATTTTATGCTGCCCAGGAAACACTATCTCCTGTGGCCCAGAGAAAATGGAGGTTTCCTCCTATATTCCCTCAGGGTGGTCAGGACCATCAGATTGCTTTGTGGCATTTTTCTTTGTAGGCAAGGCATGGTGGATTCTAGTCAATGAGTGCTTACAATGTTTAAGGAGATTATCTTGTTATCATTAAAGAGTAGTGGGGATTTATCTGAATTCTAGAAAAATAATAGGGGGAAGAATGTCTAGTCCTAGGTTCTCAATCTGTAGTTCCTGACCCCTTTGGGTCACATATCAGCCTAGTAGGAGAACAAAAGTACTTGAGTTCAAATCTCAACACCTACTTAAAAGCTAGGCATAAATAAGCATGTATATCAAGTTGTCCAGCATTGCTGGGAGCTCACTGGCTAGCAATCCAAACAGAAAACTTGAGCTCCTGGGCCAGCAAGAGAGCCTGTCCCAAAATATGGGGTAGAGAGTGTGTAGGGGTGGTAGAAGAAGACAACAGCCATACACACATGCACACGCACACACACACACACACAGAGATGGGCTCTTTTGGTTTTTTTCTCTTGTTCTCTTGGAAAACTAATCCTAGAAACATCCATTTGTCACCTTTGATTATGCTTCAAATTAGCATCATGTGATGTAGCACTCACCTTACCACTCTTAAGACATAATTCCCAGGCACCCTTTCCTCCAGAGAAAAGAATGAACTGCTAGGCATGAGAGTCTTGGGAGTAATAATACTATAAGAAAAAATAGAGAATTACTAATAAATCCTAATAAATTGCATTTCAAATGGGTCTCGTGGGGTATTTGATTCATAAAGTCTATAGAAGCTGATGACTCTAGGGCAATTAAGGAAATGAACATTTTGTTGAGTGTGTGGAGGTGGGCCAGGCTTGAGCTATAGTGCATCACTTCAGGGCACACATCCAAACAAGATCAGCCTATGCCAGGCCATACTTCTATTTGGTCCTGTGTACCTGCAGTGTGGGAACAGAGATCAAGGACAGTCCTGTTCTCCCACCTTCCTCCTAAGGAAAACAATTGCCACATATTCCCATGAGACTAGGCAATGCCCCATTTCTTCACAATTGGCAGAGAATGGGAAGAAAACAATTAGGTGTTTGATCACTGAGCTCGTGAGAGGTTTCTGAACTCCGGTCCAATGATGATGTCACTGGTGCACCAGCAGGGTTGTCTCTTGTTTTCTTGGCGTCAGCCCTATTCCATCAAAAACAGAAGAAGAGTTTTATTTCTTACATCTCAAATTCTTGGTAAATATCCAGAGATATACCCATCCAAAAGTAGTCACTCTGCTTGAAGTCTTTCTTATTCAGATGGGGAGACAAGGCTGGCTGCCTGGAAGTGTCTATTTGCTTCAGAAAAGTGACAAAAGACACCAGAGACAAGGCTAATACTTAAACTCATCCTCATTGCATACCATTTGTTCCTTAACATTTGAATCTCGATTATGCAAACTGTAACCCTTGAAGGACTAACCCCATTACCAAGGTCAGTAGGATATAGTGAGTGAAAGGTTTCATCTAGATGCATCCTTTTCTGTTCCAATAAAATCTAAAGAAAACCATCAATTATTTTGCTTTGTTTTTTTTTTCTACCTGACTACATTCATTGAGAAATATCCTTACAGAAAACCCAAATGCCTTAGAAGAACTGGTCTGAGCTGACTAAGGCTTTTCCAAAGTGAGGAGAGGCTGCCAAACTAAACAAAAACCTGGCACGTCCACCTGTGTCAGCAGGAGCTGCCCTTTGCTGTACCTTCGAAGAGTAGCTGGGAAGGCTCGATAGTCTGCCCAGCAAATGCCCATAGGCCTCAAACCTGCTGTCTCAGAATATGCTGACAAGCTGAACTTGTCCCACAGTGGCGGCCTGCCCCTTGGTAGAAGATGCAGAGATGAGCTATCTACCTCATAAATTCCTGGATACATTCCCTCCCTCTGGAGTCACAAGTTCTTTGTTTTATCTTTCCCTTTTTGAACCCTGAGAAAAAATAAATCAAAGTGATTTTCTCTGCCAAATGTTTGTGCACTTAGAAACTGGCCCTCGGTCTAACTGCTACAAAGGAGATGGGAGAAAGGCTTCTGAGTGTCTTAGTTTTATTGTCTCCCCTGAGATGTTTCCAATGGCTTGAAAGGAAGGCTGTGCCCAGGAGCTGATGAAGCTACATTACAAGGTAAAATCAGTGTGAAACACCCACTTTGTCTCCTATTAACAAATAGTGCAGTATCCCTGGTAACAGGGATCACTTAGCACAGAAATTTGACCTGGGAATAATCAGTTCGGCCTCCACATCCTTTTACCTGGCAAGGGAAGAGCTGGTCCCGTGTCACCATTGTTTAGTCTGCTTGACTTAAAGCATGCTTCAGGGAGGGGTGTCTCACTTTTTGTGGGGACTTCTCTCCATTGACAAAATGTTGGGAACCTGGTTCTGCTAATAACTTGGAGATGTCTTTGGGTTAGGCTCACCCCATTATTTTGGCACAGTCCTAGTCCCCCCTGTGCATTGTGGTCTTAGGAAATTATTTCATTTTCCAGTTTCTCTACATCTGAAGGGAGGAATTGTATCACCATTAAAATGCTGTTTATGAAAGTCTAGAACTGCTAGGGCCATAGGGAGAATCTTAAGCCATCTCCTTTGTGCTACTGAAAGCCTGGTTTTTCCAAAAACTAAAAGCCATTTGTGGCTATTGAAGTTGTCTAGCTCTGTTGTAGATGTGTTATGTGCAGAATATGAAGAGCAATTGAGGCTCCACAATCTCCACTGGAGGCTAGAAGCCCTTGACTAATTGGTAAGAACCAGCTTTAGGCTCAGGAAGAGATCAAATCACTCCATTGTCAAGGCAATGATGTCTTTGAGTCTTGAAACATCTGTTGACTGCTCAGTTCTTTAGTGCCCTCCCCTTGACTCACAGCCTCAAGTGGGAGTATTTATGTTCAACAATGAATACTGCCTTTAAGCTAATGGGCTTGTCTTCCGACTACTGAATTCCAATTGTCTGATATGGAAAGGACAACTGGGGAATATTTTCTTTTTCTCTGAAAAGGAATTGGGAAAGTTCAATTGGGAACTGTTCAAATGTCATACTATATAAGCAAAACAATAAACATCTTGCAGTCAAGAGATATACTTGTTCAATCTTTACTTTTGTCCTTTTGTAGATAAACCAAGGCTTGGTAAATATAATTAGCTTGGCTAAGAGCACATTGGAAGACAGAAGGGAAGAAGAGCTGAGAATAGGTATATATGTGTATGCAATTGTCACGATAAAATCCTTTATTTTATACTAATAAAGAATTTAATAAAAATATCAAACTGGTGGTTTGTCTTCCAGATCTAGCAACAGAATTATTTATCTTACATATCATTAATCTACAAGAGATCCTTTGGTTTCTTTACTGGAAATGACAACTCCTCAATGGCATGGCCTGTGAGGAGTTGAATTGTATTTACATTTATGTAGTTGGGGCTCCAGCCAACACGGATTTAGTATTGGTGATTCTGGTTAGATCAACAATCATTCTTTGAGGGCTCAAATGACAGATAGTGGGAATGGCCCAGTATTTTATAACCTCACAGACCACCCCAGTGACATTATTCCTTTAGCAAGGCTACACTTTATAACTCTCTTCAAACAGCCACAAACTGGAAAGAAAATATCCAAATGTTCAAAACTTATGAGGACCACCTCTTTTAAGCCATCTTACCTTTAGAGATCCCAGGCAACTTGCATTCCAGAGTTCTTTATCTTTCCTGCCAAACTAGTGTGTTTGAAGATGACCACATGAGCCATCTGGAAGCAGTCCCTTGTCCTGCGCAAATGCAACTGATGGAGTTTCTTTCCTTGGAGATTTAAATCTGAGAGGATACAGCAGTTCTTGCTCTTATGGCTCATCATATTTCTGCGTCTATCTACCTGACTACCAGAGGAGGATTATGAAGGCAGGGTATGCGGGACAGTGTCTTAGATGGTTGGGATGGCTATGACAGATGTCTTATGAGCAACAGAAATTTGCTTTTCATCGATCTGGATATTGGAACATCCAAGATCCCTGAGTCTGGGGTGGGTCTGTTTCCCATGTGGCCATGTTCTCATTCCTTGACTTGTTGGATAAGACCAGTGATCTCACTGGGTGCTTTACAGTGTTACTAATCTCCTTCCTGAGGCTCCCAACCCCACATCCTAATCACCATATAAAGGCATTACCTTCTAATCCTGAAGAAGTGGGATTTCAGCCCTTGAGCCTGGTGGTGGGAAAGCATGATGGTGAACATCCCAGACACTGCAGAGACATTGTTAAGCCTCTGGACCAGTATCCACTGCAGAGACATTGCTAAGCCTCTGGACTAGTGTCCTTTCTTGCTTAAGTCAATTCACATTTGCTAAGCCTCTGGACCAGTGTCCTTTCTTGCTTAAATCTATTCACATTGGGCTTTCTGACCCTTTCAACCCTCAATTTCTCCAGTGGAGTTGGTGGTAAGGGATTTGGTCTTTGTAGAGAGAGATTTATTGGGGAAAATATATCTGAATATACAGAAAGCCATGGGGCCAGGTGCTAATAGTGAGCTATTTCCAGGGCAGGGCTTTTTTTTTTTTTTTTTTTTTTTTTTTTTGTAATACATTTTGAAAAAAGAAACACTTATTTCTTTATTAACAGGAAAATATTATACCTGCAATTTCACTGTTTCCTAAAATTGTGGTGCCAGCCACTGACTACACTGCTCTTTTGTCTCTGGACCCTCCATATTCCAGGTAGAAACCACATATTTTCTGCTCTGGACTCCCAGGATAATTGTGTGAGTGTGTGAGCACTCACAGATGTGCTCTCCACTTACATGTGTCTCATTTGTCTTTGTCCCATAAGGTGAGGCTCAGTCGTCTTTTCTGTCATAAGG
Organism: Mus caroli; assembly: GCF_978045245.1. Taxonomy (NCBI): domain Eukaryota; kingdom Metazoa; phylum Chordata; class Mammalia; order Rodentia; family Muridae; genus Mus; species Mus caroli. The sequence goes on from NW_028227256.1 coordinate 10,966,797, forward strand.
GTTAGCATCTTTTCTAACCCCACATGTTTTTAAATTCTCTAATCTTGAAAGGTCAATTGCAGACTTATTTGTCAAATAAAATAATAAATTTATTGTGATAACTGCAAACTGGAAGATGACGACTAATAGCTTCCAGAGGCAAGATGGTGTCCCAGGAGTCTGAAGAGGGGCACTGGTGTGTGACAGATTTGGTTTCCTGGTGTTTGGGCTCCTCACACACTTACACCATTCACAGAGTAGTAAAACAGGAAGCTTTATTTGAATAAGAGCCCCCCAGGAAGGCTAAACCCACCACTTAAACCCAAGGTCACTTTTGTCCTCTAGTAGGCTGCCCTTACCCTGGGTGGGGGTGGAGAAAAGAATTGTGCAGAGGGGGTAGAGTAGGGAAGTGTGGGCCTCTTTAAATGACTGAATTTACTAGCTGCTCTGAATTGGCTTCCTGTATTTTATCTTGGTGGGGGGGGGGGAGGTAGGGCAAAGTGACAAAAAAGAAAAAAGAGAAGGAAAGGAAAGGGAAGGGAAGGGAAAGGAAGGGAGAGAGGAGAGGGGAGGGGAGGGGAGGGGAGGGGAGGGGAGGGGAGGGGAGGGGAGGGGAGGGGAGGGGAGGGGAAAGGAGGGGAGGGGAGAGGAGGGGAGAGAGGAAAGGAAAGGGACGGGGAGGGGGAGGGGGAGGGAAGGGAAGGGAAGGGGGAGGGAAGGGGAGAGGGAGGGGAGGGGAGGGGGAGAGGGAGGGGGAGGGAAGGGGAGAGGGAGGGAAGGGGAGAGGGAGGGGGAGGGAAGGGGAGAGGGAGGGGGAGGGAAGGGGAGAGGGAGGGAGAGGGAGAGGGAAGGGAAGGGAAGGGAAGGGAGAGGGAAGGGAAGGGAAGGGAGAGGGAAGGGAGAGGGAGAGGGAGAGGGAGAGGGAGAGGGAGAGGGAGAGGGAGAGGGAGAGGGAGAGGGAGAGGGAGAGGGAGAGGGAGAGGGAGAGGGAGAGGGAGAGGGAGAGGGAGAGGGAGAGGGAGAGGGAGAGGGAGAGGGAGAGGGAGAGGGAGAGGGAGAGGGAGAGGGAGAGGGAGAGGGAGAGGGAGAGGGAGAGGGAGAGGGAGAGGGAGAGGGAGAGGGAGAGGGAGAGGGAGAGGGAGAGGGAGAGGGAGAGGGAGAGGGAGAGGGAGAGGGAGAGGGAGAGGGAGAGGGAGAGGGAGAGGGAGAGGGAGAGGGAGAGGGAGAGGGAGAGGGAGAGGGAGAGGGAGAGGGAGAGGGAGAGGGAGAGGGAGAGGGAGAGGGAGAGGGAGAGGGAGAGGGAGAGGGAGAGGGAGAGGGAGAGGGAGAGGGAGAGGGAGAGGGAGAGGGAGAGGGAGAGGGAGAGGGAGAGGGAGAGGGAGAGGGAGAGGGAGAGGGAGAGGGAGAGGGAGAGGGAGAGGGAGAGGGAGAGGGAGAGGGAGAGGGAGAGGGAGAGGGAGAGGGAGAGGGAGAGGGAGAGGGAGAGGGAGAGGGAGAGGGAGAGGAGAGGGAGAGGGAGAGGGAGAGGGAGAGGAAGGGAAGGGAAGGGAAGGACAAACCAACTAAGCAACCAGCCAACAAACCAGCCAACCAACCAACAAAATACCACAAGGAACTTCTCTGATTTTCTAATCACTGTCCCAGGCATGGTGAGAACTGTCTAATCTTTTGGCTAGTCCTTTATGTTGAAGTCTATATGGAATGTATATGTGTGTTTGCTGTTGTTTTCTGGCCCACCCAAACTCTGCTTTGAACGTTGGTGACCTCTGGACCAAGTTCCCCTGAAGGTACACACTGACCTTAACCTTGGGTCAAAAGATGAATAATGGTAGCTATTGAAATCTAACTGACCCATTCTATTCCACTAATTTTTTTCTCAATTCTGAAGCCAGGGAAAATTCATGTTGTTCTGATTATTCCTTTAGGTACTGTGCGTTCAACGCAACAGAATGGGGAGACTGAAGTGCTTTTCTAAATAGATTTGTGATTATATTTTCCCTATATCTTTTTACATTTGTTGTTTATACACTACTAGATAATCATACACTATTAAATACTGCAGAATAGTGCTTGCTTTTGAAATGTGTGAATTATTAATTTTAGACATTCCTCTATAAAGAGAAATATAGAAGACAAGGAGTTCCAAAGGACCAGTTATAGATTGATGATATCTATGATGACTACATTTGCTGGTAGATCTGGAGGACAAACCATTAGTTTAATATTCTTTATTAAAGTTTTTGGTTTGTATCCAAAATAAGAGGTTCATTATGACAGAAGAGCATGCTCACTTCAGTTTTTGAAGTACTTGAAAGGTGCCACACCTTTCTCTACACAAGGATAAACAGGATGAGAAAGAAATTAGGGAAACAATACCCTTCACAATAGTCACAAACAATGTAAGATACCTTGGTGTGACTCTAACTAAGGAAGTAAAAGATCTGTATGACAAGTACTTCAAGTCTCTGAAGGAATAAATTGAAGAAGATCTCAGAAGATGGAAAGATCTCCTGTGCTCATGGACTGGAAGGATTAATATAGTAAAAAATGGCTATCCTGCCAAAAGCAATCTACAGATTCAATGCAATCCCCATCATAATTCCAACTCAATTTTTCTCTGAGTTAGAAAGGGCAATTTGCAAATTCATCTGGAATAACAAAAAAACCCTAGGATAGCAAAAAATATTCTCAACAATAAAAGAACCTCTGGTGGAATCACCATGCTTGACCTCAAGCTGTACTACAGAGCAATTGTGATAAAAACTGCATGGTACTGGTACAGTGATAGACAGGTAGATCAATGGAATAGAACTGAAGACAAAGAAATGAACCCACACACCTATGGTCACCTGATCTTTGACAAGGGAGCCAAAACCATGCAGTGGAAAAAAGACAGCATTTTCAACAAATGGTGCTGGCACAACTGGTGGTTATCATGTAGAAGAATAGGAATTGATTTATCCTTTTCTCCTTATACAAAGATCAAGTCTAAGTGGATCAAAGAACTCCACATAAAACCAGAGACACTGAAATTTATAGAAGAGAAAGTGGGGAAAACCCTCGAAGATATGGGCACAGGGGAAAAATTCCTAAACAGAACAGCAATGGCCTGTGCTGTAAGGTCAAGAATCCACAAATGGGACCTCATGAAATTGCAAAGCTTCTTTAGGGCAAAAGATACTGTGAATAAGACAAAAAGGCCACCAACAGATTGGGAAAGAATTTTTACCAATCCTAAATCTGTGATAGGGGACTAATATCCAATATATACAAAGAGCTCAAGAAGCTGTACTCCAGAAATTCAAATAAAAATTAAAAATGGGGTACAGAGCTAAACAAAGAATTCTCAACCAAGGAATACCGAAGGGCTGAGAAGCACTTGAAAAAATGTTCACATCCTTAATCATCAGGGAAATGCAAATCAAAACAACCCTGAGATTCCATCTCACACTAGTCAGAATGGCTAAGATCAAAAACTCAGGTGACAGCAGATGCTGTCGAGGATGTGGAGAAAGAGGAACACTTCTCCATTGCTGGTGGGATTTCAGACTTGTACAACCACTCTGGAAATCAGTCTGGCGGTTCCTCAGAAAACTAGTACTACTGGTAGATACAGCAATACCTCTCCTGGGCATATAACTAGAAGATGTTCCAAGTGGTAATAAGGACACATGCTCCACTATGTTTATAGCAGCCCTATTTATAATAGCCAGAAGCTGGAAAGAACCCAGAATAGATACAGAAAATGTGGTACATTTACACAATGGAGTACTACTCAGCTACTAAAAACAATGAATTTATGAAATTCTTGGGCAAATGGATGTATTTGGAGGGTATCATCCTGAGTGAGGTAACCCAATCACAAAAGAAGTCACTTGATATGCACACACTGATAAGTGAATATTAGCCCAGAAACCTAGACTACACAAGCTACAACTTCCAAAACACAAGAAAATCAAGAAGGAAGACCAATGCGTGGATACTTCATTCCTCCCTAGAATAGGGAATAAAATATCCATGGAAGGAGTTGCAGAGACAAAACTTGGAGCTAAGATGAAAGGATGGACCATCCAGAGACTGCCCCACCCAGGGGTCCATCCCATAATCAGCCACCAAACGCAGACACTATTGCATTGGTCAGCAAAACTTTGCTGACAGGACCTTGATATAGCTGTCTCCTGTGAGGCTATGCCAGTGCCTGGCAAATACAGAAGTGGATGCTCACAGTCATCTATAGAATGGAACACAGGGCCCCCAATGTAGGAGCTAGAGAAAGTACCCAAGGAACTGAAGGGGTCTGCAACCCTATAGGTGGAACAACAATATGAACTAATCAGTACTACCAGAGCTCATGTCTCTAGCTGCATATGTAGCAGAAGATGGCCTAGTTGGCCATCATTCAGAAGAGAGGCCCCTTGGTCTAGCAAACTTTATATGCCCCAGTACAGGGGAAAGCCAGGGCCAAGAAGTGGGAGTGAGTGGTTAGAAGAGCAGGGCAGGGGGAGGGGATAGGGGACTTTTGGGTTAGCATTTGAAATGTAAATGAAGAAAATATCTAATCAAAAAAAAAAAAAAAAAAAAGAAGAAGAAGAAGAAAGAAAGGTGGCCACAGGCCTATAGTATCTTCCCTCTGTGTATTTACTATTATATCTCTGATATAATTCTCTCATAATAATAGTGGTATCTCATGTTTGCTATTGAGCCTGGCTTTCTATGGGGGCATTGAGAATATAAACTCAGTCTTCTTGTTTGCATGGCAAACACTTTGCAGACTGAACCATCTCCCTTGTCTCTCACTGTACTTTTTATATTTGCTGAAATCTTGATATCTCAAATGGAAGGATGCAGTTTTTATATTTGAATTCGGGTGTTTTGATGAAAATCTCATTGTTGAATCTGCATTCCTCCCCACCTATCCTCTTTATTATTTGCTTGTTCCTGACTGCATATGGCATTGGTCCCATGAATCATCTGTATGCCTTAATGACTCTGGTTTAAACTCGCCGACAGCTTTTTTGTGAGAACAGCTGATTCTCCTCTCAAGTCAGTGCATGTGAGAACAGATGCTATGTTAAACTGTTTCCATTCCTCGAGCTTCAAGTAACTAATGTGCAGAAAGCTGAGCATCTGGATCACAATATTGGCTCTTATTAGAAGTGTTTGTGTGCCGTCTGTGGGTGCTTTCTGAAGCTACTATGTGAAGGTGAGCAATACAAATGTCATCTTAGTTGGCGAGGAAGGAGCTCTGAGCGAGAACAAACAGTTTGTGTTGAATAGCACAAGTCTTCAAACTGCTTTTGCATCTTATTTAACTCTATAACTTCTGACTTGCAACATTTAGTTGAAAGATGGACTCACAGAAGTCAGCTGGCTGGCCAAAGTCATCCAGCTTATATACACCTCAGCTTCACAACGATTAAAGTTTAAGACAGAAAGGATTTTTGAAATATGTGATCCTCTTTATTGACATGAGGCAATTAGAAGACACACTAATTGTGCTACTCTCAAATTCACACTGAGAGCTCTAGCTCTGGCTCTCAGGGTGGATGTTTGGGATAGGGCTGTCAGGAAGGTTTAATAGAATCATAGAAGTAGGGCCCTAATCCAGCAGTATTGAAGCCTTACCTTTCCTCTTTCCCCATCCCTCTCTCCATGCATAGAGAGCAGGCAACATGAAAACACCAGTGAGCCAGAATGAAGAGTGTTACTTAGACCTGAACCACACTGACTCTCTGATCTTGGATATCCAGCCTCTACTACAATGAGAAGAAAGTCTGCTATTTAAGCCACAGCTGAAGGGATTTTGTTACGGCCCCTTACAGAATAGAAATAAAACGCAATTAGTGTAAAATGGCACCCTCTCTATAGCAACTGAAAGAAGATTTCCAGAATTGTTTTGTTTTAAAGTAGAAGAAAGATTTGACATAATGCAATAGAGAAAGAATATTGATCCAGAAGGAAAGCTCTAAGAATGGCAGCCACAGTGACTATGAACCTGAGCCATCACTCTCTTCAGGCATTTTCTCTTTCAGGTGCCTCGGAGTTCTCTGACTGCTTTAGCTTCCCTGAAGAGACAAGGAGGCTGAAACACTTGAGAGGGGCTTTGTGGAAGAGCACACTTTTTAAATTGCCCTGAGCCTCCACTGTCTGAAATATTTCATGCTATTTACCTGAAAGGCAGGCTGCTAACTTTTCTCTGGCATTCTCTGAAACCACCAGGTTTTCTAAGAGTTGGTTTTTATGTGTAATTGGCTGATAGCTAAAGTTGATTTACTCTTAACTTCAACAGACATAATCAATAATAAAATTATTAATTCAAGATACCCATACTTCCTACCTTTGGTTATTTTCAACCTGGCTTGGCTGCAATGACTTTGAATGCCAACATGTGCAAATACTGGTACTTGGGAGTATGATTTTAGCTGGAAGATAGTTTCTGCAGATGCAATTGAGGGCCTTGAAACACATAGTACTGCTGGTCATAAACCAATAAGTCCTATTTTATAAGAGGCAGAGGCAGGAAAAAGGACCCAGAAGGTCAGAACCGTCCATGAAAGCAGGCAGACCTCGCAGTGATGTACCGCGGAGCCACAGTACGGTGCTCCCGAAAGGTCCTCCTGAGAGGACCCAGAAGGTCAGAACCCTCCATGAAAGCAGGCAGACCTTGCAGTGATGTACCGCGGAGCCACAGTACGGTGCTCCCGAAAGGTCCTCCTGAGAGGACCCAGAAGGTCAGAACCGTCCATGAAAGCAGGCAGACCTCGCAGTGATGTACCGCGGAGCCACAGTACGGGTGCTCCCGAAAGGTCCTCCTGAGAGGACCCAAAAGGTCAGAACCGTCCATGAAAGCAGGCAGACCTCGCAGTGATGTACCGCGGAGCCACAGTACGGTGCTCCCGAAAGGTCCTCCTGAGAGGACCCAGAAGGTCAGAACCGTCCATGAAAGCAGGCAGACCTCGCAGTGATGTACCGTGGAGCCACAGTACGGTGCTCCCGAAAGGTCCTCCTGAGAGGCAAGCTTATACATGATATAAATTTCATTTTCTTACAAATCTAAGATTTGCTCAACTAACTTGAAAACAGAACTCTGCTTTTTTACTGTCTTCAAAGTGCTTGCTACCTATTTGGAACTTGTGGTCTTGCCCATGAGACCCTGAGTCACACAGCCAAGGGCCCCTTTGTTTGCTTACGCACACTGGTGCCTAATGCACTCCATAAGTCATGCATAATTATAGTGTGTCCAGCTTTCAAAAGATACACTTGTGGTAAGCTTGGATCCTCTGCTTCTTCAAAAATGTCACATGCAGAAAACAAAGACGCCTTCCTTGGCAAACACTGACATTCTTTCTTGACGAGGGAAATATTTATTTGAAAGTATATGTTTGAAAAGACTCAGAGTGAAAGTGTGGAATGGCCATTTCCTGGCTGAAGAACAGGGCAGACCTGGCTACTTGCTGAGGTCCCATTTAAAGGATGCCTCTTGTACGGGAACCCTGAGAGCAACTGTAGATTCGAATCAGTGACCCCCATGGAGCAAAAGAACTCTTAAAATGAATCTCTAAAATTAAATCTTAGAGACCACAGTGTTCCAGAGATTGTCCACAGATGTGAAAATATTCCTTAGGTCATAGTTGATAAAAAGATAAATCATTATATGGTTATAGAAAGATTAATCAGGGCCCAGGGACAGCTGAATGATTTCTTTTAAATATGGGTATTATTTCTCTTTTGAGAGAAAAATCGTTTTGCAGTTAGAGAATTCTTCTCCCACTAATAGCACATTCTCATTTTCGGACTTAGTAGCGAAGCGTTGTGGTGGCAGTCAGCCCATGGGGCCATGGCCCAGTTTGGAGCCATCTCTCATATGTGGGTAATTTGAGAAATAATTCCGTTCCCTGGAATAATTTGTAAATGGTCCAATTCTGTCCATGGAATGCACTAACAGGCTTTTGAAGGAAAGACACCTGCTCTTGGCTGTCTGCCTGAGGCTACAATGGCAGGCTGACGCCACTATGCGGATGTTGATCTCATGAGCTGGGTTTTTCCACCATTAGTGGAATGAGACCGCATTCCTTCGATTTCAAACCCAAAATGCAAGTCTTATGTGTGGTTACTAGAATGGATCCTAATGGAAATTTCTATAACAAATACAAAAATGTCATGTGAAAAAAAAAATCTTTTGGTACAGAAATTGGGGGTGGGGGGAAGTACATTGTGTAAGGGACATTTTCTTCCTAATTCCCACAGAAGTGTCTCAGGGTGCAAAGAGGCACAGGGGACAGCCTCTCTGTCCCTCCTATCCCCCTTTGATGTCAATCTACAAAGCAAGCAGATGGTTCATCTGATCCTACCCTCTAGCCCAGGGTTTGCAGCGATTCTCCTTGAAGGGTTTCCTGAGGTCATGTGAGAGCAGACTGGTCACAGCATGTCACTTCTGTGGCCTATCTCTCATTCCCAGAAGATCCCTTTACTACAGGCAGGGCCTTGTAAGACTGCTGAAGCAGGATGGCTATGTTCTTTTCCAGAAAAGACACCGAACGTGCCCCAGTGTCATCCTTACCAGGCAAACTGTAAGATAATAGTCATTGTAAAAAATATATAGATCTATAGCTACACAGACAGACAAACATATGTAGATGATACGTAGATACACAGAACACAGATCATCGTTGACATGGTCAACTGCTGTCTTTCCATTTTAGCTGCATGAAATCATCTTTAGAAAACAGGATGTTTAATCAAAATTGGTCTAAAGCAAAGTATGTTTGGAATACAGATGTTGCATATCCCACTCCCATTAGGTTGGTTTTGCCTCTCAGCTTTTTGCAAGCTAGTCTCTAAGGTCATGCATGATGGGTCTCCTGAGTCCACAGGACAGCGAGAGTTTCCCCCCGAAAAATGTCCACTCAGAGTTAAGTGTAGGAATAGAATTCCATTCCAGGCTGTCATCCCAGAATCCATGTCACACTTGTTTTCTGAGTCAGCCTCCGTCTGACCTGGTGTCTATGTGCTTGTTTTCTATGTGCTTATGGTGTGTTACTGCTCTCCATGCAGAAGTTCTAGGCTTATAGTGCACTATGCAGGTCAGATTGCCACACTAAGTTTGTCATGAATATGGATGGCAATCTCCAGGAAAGAGGGGAATCACCACTTCCCTAAGGAAGGATGAACTGATAGGTCGGAAATGGAGCAGATCACAATTCTCATGCTGAGCAGTGGTTGGATGATGCCTGCGAATAGCCACTGTTCCCCAGGCTGGGCAACATGGGGAAACTCCTGGTCTTAAAATATAGTAATCCTATTTTGACCTGCTTGCTTTTGTTTTATTTTTATTTTTTCTAAAACTATTCTTTAAATGCTTGGCCTGTTTGTTTTCTAGAGAAAGAAGGGATCTGAATTTGAATTGGAGGGGAGGTAGGGGAGGAGTTGGGTGATAGAAAACTGTCTCAGAATATATTACATGAAAAATAACTATTTTCAATAAAAAGTGTAAAGTGATTGAGGAAGACATGCCACATCAACCTCTAGGTTTCACAGCATGTATGTGCAGAGCAGCACACATGAAAATATGCATGCACTTACACCACATGTACACACAAAAAAGTAACACACACATATGCACACATACACACACACTGCTGAGTTTGTTTAGTGTTGCTTGTACACATGTTTCTAGGGAAGAGTCTTTGGTATTAGATAGCCAATCAAGTGGCTCATCCCTAGAGAAGGCTCTCTTCTTCTCACCTGTTGTCCTTGGTAGCAACTCAGTTGATTTGGGGCTTTGTGAGATTCCCTCATCTACACAGTGATGTCAAGCGGTGTTGTGATTGCTCAAGTCTTGTTTAGCTCAAGTCTTGTTTGGGCAGTGATGTCAAGTGGTGTTGCGATTGTTCAGATCTTGTTTGGGCAGTGATGTCAAGCAGTGTTGCGATTGCTCAGGTCTTGCTTGGGCAGTGATGTCAAGCAGTGTTGCAACTGCTCAGGTCTTGTTTGGGTAGCCTTGTTGTTAAGACTGCATAGCTGTAACCTCCATTGCATAGTTAGAAGACACAGTCTCCTAGGAGACTTCCTGGCTCTCTGGCTCTTTCCTTCCACTCTTTGATGATGTTCCCTGAGTCTTAGGTGGAGGAGTTGTGCTATACAAAAAGGTATCAACTGGGGTGTGGCACCCTGAGGCCAGTTCTCTTTTTTCTTTTCTTTCTCTCTCTTTTTTTTAGCTTTTTAAAAAATTAGATAATTTCTTTATTTACATTTCAAATGTTATCCCCTTTCCTAATTCCCCTCCAAAAGCCCCGTACCTGCTACCCCTGCTCACCAACTCGTCCACTCCCCCTCCCTGGCCCTGGTATTCCTCTACACTGGGGCATAGAACCTTCACAGGACCAAGGGCCTCTCCTCCCATTGATGACCAACAAGGCCATGCTCTGCTATATATGCAGCTGGAGCTTATAAGAAATGGCAGTATTTATTGAGGATTTTAAAATTTCTTATGTATCTTTTTTATTATTAAATTTTTGATTTCTTATTGGATATTTTCTTTATTTACATTTCAACTGTTTTCCCCCTTCCAGTTCTCCCCTTCAGAAACCCCCTATTCCTTCTCCCTTCCCCTGCCTCTATGAGGGTGCTCCCCCACCTACCCACCCACTCCCATCTTCCTGCCCTGCCATTCCCCTATACTGGGGAATCAAAAACCCTCAGGCATAGGGAACAAAATACCCATGGAAAGAGTTACAGAGACAAAGTTTGGAGCTAAGACGAAAGGATGGACCATCCAGGGACTACTCCACCCAGGGATCCATCCCATAATCAGCCACCAAACGCAGACACTATTGCATTTGTCAGCAAAACTTTGCTGACAGGACCCTGATATAGCTGTCTTGTGTGAGACTATGCCAGTGCCAGGCAAATACAGAAGTGGATGCTCACAGTCATCTATAGGATGGAACACAGGGCCCCCAATGTAGGAGCTAGAGAAAGTACCCAAGGAGCTGAAGGGCTCTGTAACCCTATATGTGGAACAACAATATGAACTAATCAGTACTACCAGAGCTCATGTCTCTAGCTGCATATGTAGCAGAAGATGGCCTAGTCGGCCATCATTGGGAAGATAGGCCCCTAGGTCTTGCAAACTTTATATGCCCCAGTACAGGGGAAAGCCAGGGCCAAGAAGTGGGAGTGGGTGGGTAGGGGAGCAGGGCGGGGGAAGGGTATAGGGAACTTTCAGGATAGCATTTGAAATGTAAATAAAGAAAATATCAAATTCAAAAAAGAACTAAAAAAAAAGAAAGAAACAAAACGAAATGAAGAGAAGAGAAAAGAAAAGAAAAAGGAAAGGAGAGAAGAGAAGAGAAGAGAAGAGAAGAGAAGAGAAGAGAAGAGAAGAGAAGAGAAAAGAAAAGAAAAGAAAAGAAAAGAAAAGAAAAGAAAAGAAAAGAAAAGAAAAGAAAACTCTCAGTCACAAGGGTCTCTCCTCCCACTGATGCCAACAAGGCCATCTTCTTCCACATATGCAGCCAGAGCCATGGGTCCCTCCATGTGTACTCTTTGGTTGGTGGTCCAGTCCCAGGGAGCTCCAGTGGGGCGGTGTCTGGCCAGTTGACAATGTTGCTCCCTCCATGGGGCTGTAAACCCCCTCAGCTCCTTCAGTCCTTTCTACAATTCCTCCATCGGAGATCCTGCGCTCAGTCCAATGATTGACTATGAGCATCCACCTCTGAATTTGTCAGGCTCTGGAGGAGCCTCTCAGGAGACAGCCATATCAGGCTCTTTTCAGAAAGCACTTCCTGGCATCTACAATAGAGTCTGGGTTTGGTGAGTGTGTATGGGATGGCTAATATCCACTCATCAGTGAGTGCATACCGTGTGTGTTCTTTTGTGACTATGTGGCTTTCTTAATGGTCTTAGTCTGAAGGCTGGTCCTGAGCACAGGAAATTTCATTTCAATTCTTTTGAATGAATACCTATTAATGGAATTGCTTAATCATATGGTCAGTGGATGTTTAGCTCTTGGAAGAATCTACTCCCAACATTGTATATAAGTTTTCTTTTCCTTTCACACTCTTTCCAATGCTGGGCTTTCATCAGGAGAGTTTACTATCCTGACAGGTGTGAGGTCATAGTTCACATTGGTTTTAATTGTATTTCTCCAGTGATTTGTGATGTTGGAGATTCCTTGACACCAGTTTGATGTCTTAGAAGAGACAACTACTTAAGCCCACAGTACCCTTCTCCACTGTAAGTAAGAGTGGAGTGGAAGAAGATGTGGGGTGGATTCAATTATTCACTAGATTTCTTAGGAACTGAATTTTTCTTTACTATAACCTTAGCACTATCAGCTTTGTAGAACTGAATTGATGTTTAGTGTCAGCATTGATAAAGGACTTTATCTAAAGTAGCTGATGTGGGGGGATGGGCAAGGCAGTGAGGACATCTCTCCCAATACCTCTGAATTTTTTTCTCTCTTTTGGATTTTTCTTAAAGTAAGGTCTCCATAAACCTGTCGCCTAGTAGTGCTTGTAGTATCTGCACAGAGAAAACTCAGGAACGAGCAGCATTTAATTTATATTCTGAACTCAAAGACCCATAGAATAGCTCAGAAAAGTGACTTGAAGGTACTTCCAAGTTTCTTTCTAATTTCCACAAACACAAAATCTGAAAACACAAACGTGTTAAATAGAAATGAAGCTGTTGAACCACCTTACAGTAATGTTTCCCATTTTAGTTTCTATTCTTGTGTGTACAATGCCTTTGTAGACATTACTTATTTTAAAAACATTCCACAAATCTAAGGAAGAATTTTGTTCCTTTTTTCTTTAATTTTTTTTTTCATTGAAAAATACCTAAAATCTCCTGTTGTGTTTAACCATAACTATTTTAAATAGCATTTTAATTTTTCTGAGTGTGATTACTAGAAAGATTTAGATCCTTAAATAGTTGATTTTCTTGAAACACTAAGCTAAATGGCTTTTTTTTTTGTCTGTAATTATAAAGATGAGACCCTATTCACAGTGGTGGTGAGCCCCTTGCAAGCCCCAGCATGATCCCACATCTGCCCTTGGCCTCACTGGGGAGCAGACTTAAGCAGTCTGGCTGGGGATAGGACCTAAGCAGGGTTCTATTAACTTAATACTCTTGTTCTTTCCTTTAGATACATAGTTACCTTGGAGAGAACAAGATCAGATGTTTCCAGACATTTTAACATTATCCTGCATGGAAATTTTACATTTTGAATATTTGAGACTTATTAAACTATAATAATGTGCAGCCAGAGTACAGGAAATGTTAAATATGTGCCTTATATTCTATCATGTGTGCAATTACACAGCTGTGATGAATAGAGACGCCACACCCTAGTTTCTTCCATTCACCAACACCTGACTTTCGCAATAGAGATCATTCTTAGGAAAAGGCAGAGTGGAAGAAAATGGCCCAGGGTTACCATGGTAACTTCATGAGAAACAGAGGACTTGGGCTTTCTCTTCTTCATTCGTAGTGTATCTAAAGGACAGGGGGAGAGCAAAACACCCAGGTCCTAGTTGTAGTTTTGCAAGGGTTTCTTAAATTCTGTTTAGTCCATTTTGCTCATACGTCAGCTCTCAGAACTATTTTATGTGATTGCTCCCCGATGTAAGATGAGGGTAGAAAATGTGGTTGCCTACTAATTTTTTGGAACTGAACACTTTGAAACCACCCTGAAAAAAATGGGGCTCTACTGAAAGAGAAATGGGGAGAATGGAATAAACTTTGGGAAGTAATTGGCAACTCTATTCGCCTATCTGTATTAGTGACAAAACGTGGAGTCAATTCAGTTAAGTCCCGCAGCCAACATTCCTCCATCTCTACTGTCCTTCGTGCCCCATTCATCTTATTACAAAGCAAGATTTTGTGCAGTTTGGAAGACACAATGAACTCTTGGCTTTTGTTCATCCACAGCTGGTTTTGGAGAATTTTCTGTCACTGTGGTCATTTATGCTACTATTAAAATGCCCTATCTACCAACCTGGAACTTTAAACACTTCCCTAGGTCTACTCATACTGTTTACTCGTTAGCATACAACATGGTTTACACCATTCTCCCAAGGAGGCAGGCAACTTGATGGCCACCACCTATTCCCCTCTGCCACCCCTGCTGTAGAAAACCCGCAGCATCTGCCCCTCACCCCCATTCAACTTCTGTAAGGCTCACTTTGAAGTCACAACTTACTAAGCCATCCTCGTTAAAGCAGTGGTTGCTAGATTTGTCTTTTAAACTGGAATGTGTGCTTGTGCTTTTCTAAGTAGATGCATTTGACAGTACCTTGAGGTTTTGGTCTTGATTTTTGTTTCTCATTTGTGTTCTTTGCCCCAGTTCTCTACCCTAGCTTTTCAGTACAAACAGGGCTGCCTTTTCATTATAAGTCTGCGCAATTGTCTTTAATACCCCATTGCCTGCAAGAAAATACTGTAAAGTGATTTTCCTGTCATATCGATTGTAAGGTAAGTCCCTGCTTTATTCTTACCATTGCTTAGTCATCTGACTCTGGCAAGAGATCACAGGCTAACTGTAAGCTATAATCACACAGCCTGAAGTCTCACAGCTCTAGCAAGAACCACGCTCTCTTCCAGAGCCCTCTCCTTCCACGTAGTTCTACAGTCCCAGAGATTCTCACCCTTACCCTTTGCCTCAGGAATTTCCCTTCTCTTCCCATTAGTAGTTCAACCCCCTTCACACATTTCAAGTTATTAAATACCATAAATGATGACATCAAAGAAAAGTTATGAGCAAAATGTTATAATGGTTTTTATAAAAGAATGATTTAACCTCAGTAATATTTTTATGAATTTGTGAGTTTTCCACAATTGCATCTTTTATACCAAATATATTTAAACTTTACACAATTGGCCCAGGTTTGTTGTGTGAATGGAGCTCTGAGAGTACTTGTTAGTGTGAGCTATAGATCAGCAAGATGACTTTCCTTCATCTATGCACGAAAGGCCTTGTGCCGCATTTAGTAAAATGTCTACTGGAATTCATAAGTGTAGTTAAATCATGTTAATATTTTCCTTGGGGTAGAGACATAGTGCTTAAGCCTGTTGAATTATTTGATATAGGTGAAATTTTGGCAGGGAGCCTTATAACCTCAGGCTGATTCTGAGCTCAGCCACCTTCCTACTTACCCCCCAACACCTCTTAGTATTTAAATAGTTCTTCAGCTGTTCCTGTGTGCTCCAGAGCTGAAGAAGCTAGTGGAAGGATATCTCAGTCTTCTGCAAGATGGTGGTGGTAGGAGATTTGTGTGCCAAGAGGGCAGCCTAGGGTGAGAAGAGCCATCCTAGGTGTTTCTTCTCCCTTAGATCATTAAGGTCGACTCAAAATGCTGACGCTGACTTTTCCTGATGGCCCGTCTGGCTCATCATCGATCAACACTGTGGCTTCCATTATTTTTTGACTTGCCATTGTGATGTTACAGCGATGCAGGCTGATCAGGAGCCCCAGCAGCTGACGATTCTGGAGAGTGGTAGCCTATTCTCACACCTGCTTTCCTTGGTGGTACAGTTAAAAAAAAAAAAAAAAAAACTGGTTTTGATTCTTTCATGACCTCAGAACAGTTACATGTTTGTTTTAATCTCAGTTTTCCTACTTGAAAAAAATGGGAAAAAGTCATGTCTGAGTTGCAGGGTCATTGAAGCCTTCATACAAAACTGCTAGCATAGCACTCGACAAAAACACTGGGGTTCCGTAGCGTTATCTGCTCTCCCCCCTGACCACTAACTAGTGCTATTGTATTATTTTCTTAATAAAACCACTATATTCATTACATTATTTGTGTACAATAATTATTATATACAATGTAATTTATTACAGTACCCCTGTACAATCACTAGGAAAAAAACTAAAACATCATGTTTTTGAAGTTTGGTCTTGTTCTCTCTGCTCATATGTCACTCTCCGAACTATTTCATGTTATTACTCCATGACATAAGGAGGGCTGGAAAGTGTGTTTGCTTATTCCTTTTTGGTAAATGAGCACATTGGAACCTCTCTGAAAAATGGGGGCTCTATAGAAAGGCAAGTGGGGAACACAGAATGACTGTGGAGAAGGTAGTGGCAGCTCCTTAATTCTCCTATCCATAGTAATGTTTTACTGTCTCAGAACAACACATCAGATGTCTACAACTACAAGTTCCAGTGTTTGATTTTACTATGCAAATTAATAGCGAGTACTGGTGGACAGAACATATTTCCATGGTTTGTTCCCAACAACTATCAAGATTGTTTTTTAAAAGGTGTAAACTTCTTATAACATTCCTCTAGAGAAGGGCAGAACCAATTGATTTTTAAAATATTTAGCTATTTTATGTGTATGACTTTTTATGTTCAATTTTATTTTACTTAGAGATAAAATTAAAGTACTCTACTTTTTAATTATCAATTTGACTTAGTTAAAAGTCGACAAGCTGGTGAAAAAAAACTGAAGAAAATAAGCATATTGTACATGGTTGTGAGGAGGGTGAATTATTTCGAGTTTTTATTCTTTAAGGAATATAATCATAATACCCACCCGCCTCTATCTTCCAATTCTTCCCCTATTTCCTTCAACGTGGCTACAGCTTCACATCTTCTGTTTTTGTTGGTGTGAGTGAGTTTTGGTTATCTACACGACCATGGGAAACTTATTAGTGGCCACCTTCTCAGAAGAGAGTGATTCTCTCTCTCTCAGCAGCTATCAATGACCAAAACTCATCAAGGGATGGTGGCTGGAGAGCACCTCCCTTTTCCATCCCAGAGTTTTGGCAGGCTTGAAAATCTTAGATGATGTGAATTTATGAGTGCAAGAGCTATGCCATGTGTACTGGCTATTTTTGTGTCAACTTGACACAGCTGGAGTTATCACAGAGAAAGGAGCTTCGGTTGAGGAAATGCCTCCATGAGATCCAGCTGTAAGGCATTTTCTCAATTAGTGATCAAGGGGGAAAGGCCCCTTGTGGGTGGGACCATCCCTGGGCTGGTAGTCTTGGGTTCTATAAGAGAGCAGGCTGAGCAAGCCAGGGGAAGCAAGCCAGTAAAGAACATCCCTCCATGGCCTCTGCATCAGCTCCTGCTTTCTGACCTGCTTGAGTTCCAGTCCTGACTTCCTTGGTGATAAACAGCAGTATGGAATTGTAAGCCGAATAAACCCTTTCCTCCCCAACTTGCTTCTTGGTCGTGATGTGTGTGCAGGAATAGAACCCTGACTAAGACACCATGCTCAGAAGACAGAATTTCACGGTGTTCATTTCCCCATACGACTTCTCATACATTCCTTCTGTCTCTTCTTCCATGATGTTGCCTGGGCCTTGTTGGAGGTCCTAGGGGTTATGTTGGGAGATTGATAATGATGTTTCATTTAAGGGTGAACACTCACAATCTCTTTTTTCCTAGTACTGGACCTGCTGTATGATCCTGTATTGAGTACTTTGCACTGCAAACAAAATCTTCTCTGAGAAAGGTCAAAAGAAGCCTGGTCCTGGATCAGCTAGGACCTTCTGCCTGGATTTGTCAATTATTTTTATTTTATTTTATTTTATTTGGATATTTTCTTTATTTATATTGCAAATGTTTTCCCCTTTCCCGGTCTCCCCTTCAGAACCCCGTTATCCCATGTCCCCTCCCTCTACCTCTATGAGGGTGCACCCCACCTATCCATCCACTCCCTTCTTCACGCCCTGTCATTCCCCTACATTGGGGCATCAAATACCCTCAGGCCCACGGGCCACTCTACCCACTGATGTCCAACAGAGCCATCCCCTGTCACAAATGCGGCGAGAGCCATGGATCCCTCCATATATATGTTTGGTTGGTGGTCCAGTCCCCGGGAGCTCCAGGGAGTCTGGCCAGTTGACACTGTTGTTCTCCCCATGAGACTGAGAACCCCCTTAGCTCCTTCAGTCCCTTCTCCAACTTCTTCATCGAGGACCCTGCACACAGTCCAATGGTTGCTGCAAGCATCCATTCCTATATTTGCCAGGTTCTGGAAGAGCCTCTCAGGAGACAGCCATATCAGGCTCCTGTCAGCAAGCACTTCCCGGCATCCACAATAGCTTGCAGGTTTGGTGACTGTATATGGAATGGATCCCCAAGTGAGCCAGTCTCTAATAGTCTTTCCTTCAGTCTATGCTCCACACTTTGTCTCCATATTTCCTCTTGTGAGTATTCTGTTCTCCTTTCTAAGAAGCACTGAAGCATCCACACCTTGTGTGGCATCCACCCCGACCAGCAGGAAAGACCGTTGTCCTTCTTCGAGCAGGTTTATTCAGGAACACAGCATTGCAATGCAGGAACAGGAATCTCTCAAACAACCCCAGGGCGCGCCTTAAACACCCTACTGACTCCTTCCAATCTCCCCAGTCACAAAACAGCAGTCCATAGGTTCACAGCAAGTGACACCTCAGGTGAGCTGCACGGCATCTGAGCAGTGCAGGCGCCTGGGATGTGGCTAAGTCTGAGATAATGAGGAAGTCAGGGGCAGGTCATAAGACCTGGCAGCCGTCCCTGGTGCCATCTTGGGGCGGTGACCAAACCCGCTCCTCACAACCTTGGTCTTCCTTTTTCTTGTGCTTCATATGGTCTTTGAATTGTATCTTGGGTATTCTGAATTTTTGGGCTAATATCCACTTATCAATAAGTGCATACGATGTGTGTTCTTTCATGACTGGGTTACCTCATTCAGGGTGATATTTCTCAAATTCCATCCATTTGCCTGTGAGTTTCATGAAGTTATTGTTTTTAATAGTTGAGTAATATTCCATGATGTAAATGTAACACATTTTCTGTATCCATTCTTCTGTTGAAGGACATCTGGATTGTTTTCAGCTTCTGGCTATTATGAATATGGCTGTTATGAACATAGTGCAGCAAGTGTCCTTATTATATGTTGGAGCATCTTCTGGGTATATTCCCAGGAGTAGTATAGCTGGGTTTTCTAATTTACTGAGGAACTGCCAGACTGATTTCCAGAGTGGTTGTACCAGCTTGCAATTCTGCCAGTAATGGAGTGTTCCTTTTTCTCCACATCCTTGCCAGCATCTGCTGTCATCTGAGTTTTTGATCTTAGCTGTTCTGACTGGTGTAAGGTGGAATCTCAGGGTTGTTTTGGTTTTTATTTCCCTGCTGACTAAGGATGTTGAACATTTCTTTAGGTACTTCTTAGCCATTCGAGTTTCCTCAGTTGAGACTTCTCTGTTTAGCTCTGTTCCCCATTTTTTAACAGGGTTATTTGACTCTCTGGAGTCTAACTTCTTGAGTTTTTTGTATGTATTAGATATTAGCACTCTATTGAGTGTAGGATTGGTAAAGATCTTTTCTCAATCTGTTGGTTGCCCTTTTGTCCTATTGACAGTGTATTACAGAAGCTTTGCAATTTTTGAGGTCCCATTTGTTGATTTTTGATGTTAGAACAAAAGTCAATTGTGTTCTGCTTAGGAGCTTTTCCCGTTTACCCATGTGTTCAAGAGATTTCTCTCACTTTCTCTTTTACTAGATTCAGTGTATCTAGTTTTATGTGGAGGTCCATGATCCACTTGGATTTGAGCTTTGTACAGGGAGATAAGAATGGATCAATTTGCATTCTTCCACATGTTGATCATCAGTTGAACCTGCACCATTTGATGGAGATGCAATCTCTTTTTCTACTGGATGGTTTTAACTCCTTTGTCAAAGATCAGGTGACCATAGAAGTGTGGATTAATTTCTGGGTCTTCAATTCTATTCCATTGATCTACCTACCTGTCACTGTACCAATACTATGCAGTTTTTATTACTATTGCAATGTAGTACAGTTTAAGGTCAGGGATGGTAATTCACCCAGAAGTTCTTCTGTTGTTGAGAATAGTTTTCAATATCCTGGGTTTTTTGTTATTCCAAATGAATATGAGAATTGCTTTTTTCTAACTCTATGAAGAATTGAGTTGGAATTTTGATGGGGATTGCATTGAATCTGTAGTTTGCTTTCAGCAAGACGTCCATTTTCACTATATTAATCCTGCCAAACCATGAGCATGGGAGAACTTTCCATCTTTGAAGGTCTCCTTTGATTTCACTTTTCAAAGACTTGAAGTTCTTTTCATACAGATCTTTCACTTTTTGTTTAGAGTCACACCAAGATATTTTATATTGTTTATGACTATTGTGAAGGGAATCATTTCCTTAATTTCTTTCTCAGCCCATTTATCTTTTGAGTAGAAGAAGGCTACTGCTTTCTTGGAGTTAATTTTATATCCTGCTACTGTGCTGAAGTTGTTTATCAGGTTTAGGAGTTCTCTGGTGGAATTTTTGGGGTCACTTGAGTATACTATTATATCATCTGCAAATAGTGATGTTTTGACTTCTTCCTTTCCAATTTGTATCCCTTTGACCTCTTTTTTGTTGTCTAATTGTTCTAGTTAGAAATTCAAGTATTATATTGGATAGGGAGAGAGGGGGCAGCCTTGTCTAGTTCCTGCGTTTAGTGGGATTGCTTCAAGTTTCTCTCCATTCAGTTTGATGTTTGCAACTGGTTTGCTGTAGATTGCTTTTATTATGTTTAGGTATGGGCCTTGAATTCCTGATCTTTCTAAGACATTTATCATGAAGAGATGTTGAATTTTGTCAAATGCTTTTTCAGCATCTAATGAAATAATCATGTGGTTTTCTTCTTTAAGGTTGTTTATGTAGTGGATTACATTGATGGATTTCCATATATCGAACCATCCCTGCATCCCTGGCATAGAACCCACTTGATAATGGTGAATGATCTTTTTAATGTGTTCTTGGATTCAGTTTTCAAGAATTTTATTGAGTATATTTGTATCAATATTCATAAGGGAATTTGGTCTGAATTCTCTTTCTTTGTTGAGTCTTTTTGTTGTTTTAGTATTAGTGTAACTGTGGCTTCATAGAGTGAATTTGGTTGTGTTCCTTCTGTTTCTATTTTGTGGAATAGTTTGAAAAATAGTGGTATTATGTCTTCTTTGAAAGTCTGATAGAATTCTACACTAAACCCATCTGGTCCTGGGCTGTTTTTTTTTTGGGGGGGGGCGGGTTGGGGAGACTTTTAATGACTGCTTCTATTTCTTCATCTGATCCTTATTTAACTTTGGTATCTGTCTAGAAAATTATCCATTTTATCCAGATTTTCCAGTTTTGTTGAATATAGCCTCTTTAGTAGGATCTGATAATTTTTTACTTTCTTCAGTTTCTGTTATTATATCTCCCTTTTAATTTTTGATTTTGTTAATTTGGATACTGTCTCTGTGCCCTCTGGTTAGTCTGGATAAGGGTTTATCTATCTTGTTAATTTTCTCAACCAGCTCCTGATTTTGTTGTTTCTTTGTATAGTTCTTTTTGTTTCTACTTGGTTGATTTCAGCCCTGAATTTGATTATTTTGTGCAGCCTATTTCTCTTGGGTGCATTTGCTTATTTTTGTTCTAGAGCTTTCAGATGTGCTCTCAAGATCCTAGTGTATGGTCTCTCCAGTTTCTTTTTGGAGGCACTCAGAGCTACGAGTTTTCCTCTTGGCCCTGTTTTCATTGTATCCAACACATTTGTGTATGTTGTGTCTTCATTTTCATTAAGTTATAAAAAGTCTTTATTTTTTTTCTTTATTTCTTCCTTGACCAAGTTATCATTGAATAGAATGTGGTTCAGTTTCCATGTGTATGTGGGCTTTCTGTTGTTTTTGTTGCTATTGAAGACCAGCCTTAGTCCATGGTGATCTGATAGGATGCATAGGATTATTTCAATCTTCTTATATTTGTTCAGGTCTGTTTTGTGACTGATTATATGGTCAGTTTTAGAGAACGTACCATGAGGAGCTGAGAAGAAGGTATATTGTTTTGTTTTAGGATGCAATGTTCTATAGATATTTGTTAAATCCATTGGGTCAATAACTTCCATTAGTTTCACTGTGTCTGTTTAGTTTGTGCTTCCATGATCTGTCCATTGATGAGACAGTCATTGATTTTTTTAAGTCTCTCACTTTTATTGTGTGAGGCTCCATGTATGCTTTGAGCTTTAGTAAAGTTTCTTTTATGAATGTGGGTACCCTTGCATTTGGAGCATAGATATTCAGAATTGAGAGTTCATCTTGGTAGATTTTTCTTTTAATGGATATGATGTGTCCTTCCTTATCATTTTTTATTGACTTTTGGTTGAAAGTTGATTTTATCCAATGTTAGAATGGCTGTTCCATCTTGTTTCTTAGGACAATTTGCCTTGAAAATTGTTTTCGAGCCCTTTCCTCTGAGGTATTGTCTGTCTTTTGACACTGAGGTGTGTTTCCCATATGCTGTAAAAGGCTGGAACCTGTTTATGTATCCAGTCCATTAGTCTATATCTTTTGATATTCAGAAATTGAGTCCATTGATGTTAAGAGATATTAATGAATAGTGATTGTTGCTTCCTGTTACTCTTTTTTATGTTATTTTTGTTTGTGTGGCTATATTCTTTTGGGTTTGTTGAAAGAAGATTACTTTCTTGCTTTTTCTAGGGTGTAGTTTTCCTCTGTGTTGGTGTTTTCCATCTATTATCCTTTGTAGGACTGGATTTGTAGAAAGATATTGTGTAAGTTTGATTTTGTCATGGAATATCTTGGTTTTTCCATCTATGGTAATTAAGAATTTTGCCAGGTATAGTAGTCTGGGCTGGCATTTGTGTTCTCTTAGGGTCTATATGACATCTGCCAAGGATCTTCTAACTTTCAGAGTCTCTGGTGAGAAGTCTGGTGTAATTCTGATAGGCTTGCCTTTATATGTTACTTGATCTTTTCCTCTTACTGCTTTTAATATTCTATCTTTATTTAGTGCATTTGTTGTTCTGGTTATTATGTGTCGGGAGGAATTTCTTTTCTAGTTCACTCTTATCTGGAGTTCTGTATGCTTCTTGAATGTTTATGGGCATCTCTTTTTTAAGTTTAGGGAAGTTTTCTTTCAAAATTTTGTTGAAGACAGTTACTGGCCTTTTAAGTTGAGAATCTTCACTCTCTTCTATACCTATTATCTTTATGTTTCATTGTGTCCTGAATTTCCTGGGTGTTTTGGGTTATAAGCTTTTTGCATTTTGCATTTTCTTTGACTGTTTTTTCAATGTTTTCTATGGTATCTTCTGCACCTGAGATTCTGTCTTCTATCTCTTGTATTCTGTTGGTGATTCTTGCATCTATGACTCCTGATCTCTTCCCTAGGCTTTCTGTCTCCAGGTTTGTGTCCCTTTGTGATTTATTTATTGTTCTATTTCTGTTTTTAGACCCTGGATGGTTTTGTTCAGTTCCTTCACCTGTTTGGTTGTGCTTTCCTGTAATTCTTTAAGGGATTTTTGTGTTTTCTCTTTCAGGTCTTCTACCTGTTTACCTGTGTTCTTTTGTATTTCTTTAAGGGAGTTATTTATGTCCTTCTGAAAATCCTCTATTGTCATCATGAGATGTGATTTTAAACCAGAGTCGTCCTTTTCTGGTGTGTTGGAGGTAACCAGGGCTGGCTGCGGTGGGAGAACTGGGATCTAATAATGCCAAGTAGCCTTGGTTTCTGTTGCTTATTTTCTTGTTCTTGCCTTTTGCCAGCTTGTTATCTGTGGTGTTAGCTGTTCTTGCTGTATATAACTATGGCATGTCTGTCCTGCAAGCCTGTGTGTCAGTACTCCTGAGAGACCAGTTCTTTCCAGGAGGACTTTAGGTATAGAGAGCTGCAGCACAATGTTAGCTCTCGGGTTCAATTGGAAACTGGAAGGATCCTGACCCCGGCTGTTTCTTGGTTCCTGTGTCCTGATGTGTCTGGGTGGGTCCCTCTTGAGCCAGGAATTTGAGCAGAAGTGGTGGTTTTACTTGTGCTCACAGGTTTGTAGGTACTCTTGGGAGACCAGCTCTTTCCCGGTGGTATTTGAGTATGGAAAGCTGTGGCACAGGGTCAGTTCAGGGTGCAGATGGAAACCGGAAGGATCTAGTCACAGGATGGTCCTCAGTTCCTGTGTCCTCAGTGTTCCTGGCAGATCCTTCCGAGCAGAAGTGGTGGCATTATCTGTGTTCACAGGCTTGTCCACACTCCTTGAAGACCAGCTCTCTCCTGGCAATATATGGGTATGGAGTGCTGTGGCACACTGTTTTGCTTCAGATGTATGTGTACATACAGGCCTGGTGCCTGAGAAGGTCAGAAGAGGGCATTGGATCCCCTGGCACTGGAATGATGCACTACATTGTGGGTACTGGGAATGGAACATGTCCTCTGCAAGAGCAACAAGTACTCTTAAAGGCTCAGGCATCTCTCTAGCCCGAGGACAAACTAATTTTTGACTTAGTGTACAAGAACGCCAAGTTCCATGTTTGGGTTTTGGGGTGGATATTTCAAGAATTTGAATTGGGGACCCTCTAAGAGAAATAGTCATTTATCATACTGCCAAAGTAATATATTGTGTGTATCTGTAGATGGTCAGTAAGTGTGGATATACATACATTATATATATGGTTTCAAAAGGAGAGCAAAGGTGATAAGGATAGACAGGGTGGACCAAAGGACCCAGCGGTCACCAAAGGGGTTAAAAAAGTTTTCTTTTGTCTTAATTTCAAGTCCTTTGTACTCTTTTCTTTTTTCATACTACATAAATGAATTCAACTTTTTAGATATTGAAGTAAAAACATTAAGCAATTGGTAGTGAGATTATAAAATTCTTACTGAGGTTCTGTTGCTTCAGAATGGCCATTGTAACTAAGTAAAAGCTCACTGGAATGGATCATGGTTTGGACTGGGTACTAGAGTGGCTTCTTTAAACCAGCTGTGGTGTTTAGAATAAAGTGATTTATTAAAAAAACAAAACAATCAGTGGTCATCCCCAACCATAAAACTATTTCATTGCGACTTGATAACTGTAATTTTGCTACCGCTATGAATCTTAATATGGATATTTGATATCTGGGATATCTGATATCTGACCACCAAAGGAGGTCACAACCCACAGGTTAAAAACCACTGCCCTATATCCTCACCACTCCAGCTTATTACTTCCTCCAAGGTCAGTTTTTCTTTGTCTACTGTAACAAGCAAGGATGACCACTCTGCTCACCAACCCCCAATGCTTATTGCTGGTAGAGAAGTTGCTATAGTGTCATCTATAATCAGTAGAGATCAGTGATAGACTCAAGTGTGAGAACTAGAGACTTATGGATTCTTCTTAACAGACTCTCTGCTCCTATAGGTCTGGGATGAGACTGAGACATTTGTTTTGAATCTCAAAAGGAATTGGTTCAGGGTCCTGAAGGCCCTAGACTGCAGTGCCACCTCTGTGTTCTCCATGAGCAGTGGTGCCCCTGAGGTGGGTTTTCCTGTCCAACTTAAACCTTTCTGGGATTATCCTCATAAAAATACCCAGAAGAAAGTTTCCATAGTGATTCAAAATCAAGTTAAGATGCCAAGAAATATTAACTGCTACATTTGGGAAGCAATAGCTTATGCTTATGAAACCTGTGGACACCCTCTTTGATATTCCAAGGAGTGTCTCAGAATTTCTAAAGCATCTAGTAATTGTCTCAAGCAACTCAACATGTATGTCTGAAACCCTGAATTTGCTTGACAGAGCTGTTGTTGATGTGGAGCAGTGAGCAAAGAATGACTAGGATGAGGTTTGCATGCTCAGTAGTGTCTAACCTGGAGATTGCCAGCTCTGAATCACCATCCTGGCCATGATGCTCTAGTAGAGCATCACTTCTCAGATAGACACCCTAGGGTCTGTGTGGCTCATTACAGGAAGTGAATAACACCAGCTTTGATGTGGTGACCAAAGAATTCAACTTCATTTTACCGCTGCCCTAAGATTTTCATATATAATATAACCAACTGACTGGTCTGTCTGTGTGTTCTTTTATTGATTCCCCCACCTCTCTTTTACATTCAGCACAACTGTGGGCTCCTTCAGGTGGCCACCCAGCCTGATATTTCTCTTATTTCCATTTCTCCTTACACTATCCCTACCTTCTTCTGTCAGTTAAGATGACTTAAAGGAAAGTTCTCTACTTCCAGAGAATTGGAATTAAAATCTCCACCTCCATCCCACCCTATCTCATTCCCCATCCCCCAAGAACTTAAAGTATATAAAAGGCAAGGTTGTTTCTCAAAACAGTCTCTGAGTGGCTATTTGTATTCTGCTGGCTACTTCTCTAACTTATTTACAGCAGACATTTCAAAATCAAAAGGAATGAGTGAAGTAGGGGAGCTGAGACACTGGAATCAAAATTCCAAGCAGGTTGTTTGGATATTAACTTTCCCAGTTTACAGAGTGAGCATAAATCGGCCCATACAGAAAACCCAGAGTGAAGTAGAGCTGAGATTTGACGTTGACTTATTTTGGAAGGAGAGGGATTCTGAACTTCCACACACAACTAATCCCCAAACAGCTGTTCTGGAACATTTGTAAATGTTGAGACTTTTGAATAAACTGTTCTGTTCCCTCCTGTGTGGAGCAGAGATGAAAATGCTTGCCTTGTAGGGAATATAATAAGAATTAGCACAAAATATAACACTGGCTCTGCCCAGGAGCAGGCACTGGCTACATCTTGGTATTATTATTCATTTTCTTAAATCTTTCCAGCAGGCTTTGGTATAATCCTATGTAGTCACGGTTGGGGATCAGTTGCCCAAACTGAGTTACAGATGTGGAAAGAACACTTTCCAATTATTCTTTTGTTTGGTTGGTTGGTTGGTTTTGGTTTTTTTCGTTTGTTTGTTTGTTTGTTTTGAGACAGGATTTCTCTGTGTAGCCCTGGCTGTCCTGGAACTCACTCTGTAGGCCAGGCTGGCCTCAAACTCAGAAATTTGCCTGCCTCTGCCTCCCAAGTGCTGGCATTAAAGGAGTGTGCCACCACTGCCAGGCCCTTCTGATTATTCTTATAAATTCCCAAGTGAACCTTCTTTTCCTGTATCATAGGCAGAAATTCAAAGGTGATTACTTTTTTCATTTATCCAGTTATAGCTATTGAAAATACCCAATCTGATATTTTTCTAAACTCAACACACAACAGCCTTGTGTGCCATTTTAGAACAAGCATGGCTATCATCTCTTAACTATACCAGATTGAATGTATGTCATATAGTCTGGTTCTGCTTGTGAAATGTCAGTGTGTGACGTGTGACTAAAGACAATGAGATCACTTTTAATGATTCCGTGAGCTGGTGAGATGCCTCAGCATCAGGTGAAAAGGAGTTAGGTGGGTTTTCTATCCTGTGCATATTTGGACCACACAAACAGACAGATGGGGCTTTCTACTTGATTTTTGGTCAAAATGGTGAGAAGATTTTTGAGATGTTATTCATAGCAAGGGTATAATCCACACTACTGATAAGCCTGAGATGTCATGTTGTGTACACAATGGCCTGCTTCCAGATGTAAGGACATGTCTGAATACAAGCAAGCCACACTACCTGGCTGTTTCATCATCCTGTCAGGTTGACTGCTAAAGGGCCTGGTGCATCAAGGAAAGGTGACTAAGGGCTCACCATCTCTCTATTCTGCTCTTAGAGGCTGATGCAGAGAGACAGACATACTCTAAGTGTAAAATCTATACAAAGTATTAAATGAGAAGTGTCTTGAGGGGTCCAGTGACTAAGGGCTCTGGCATTCCAAGGAAAGTAATGATTAATTCATGTGGGATGTGTGAGGACAATTCCTCTCATGCATAGGAGGTGTGTGTTCCTGTGGGAGTATGTGTCAGCAAGAAGGTCTGATATAAAACCACCCTCTAACACTGCAAAACAGTTGCAACTAGCCCATCTCCAAATCACTTCACCCTGTACGTGTATGAAAGAGGATAGGGATAGTACCCCAGATAGACAACTCAGGCTCTCCTCCGGGAGGCAAAAATGGGATTCTTAATGCAACAAACTCCAGTTGCACACATTTAAGTGTCCTGAAGCATGATGCATTTTGAGAATCAGCACATCTTTATAAAAGGCAAGTGGCTGCTTTTTTCAGTGTCACCAATATTAATCTATATATTACCACATTTAATCTCTAACATCTTCCATAAACAAATGAAGCCAGACAGCTTAGAAGACATGGCAATGTGGTGGCTGTGCTTCAACTTTTGCTTAAGTCTGGCTTTTTCTTTCTCAGGCTGGTTGTTGCAGGAACATAGGCAGCCATGTGAATGAAGCTAGAAGCCATATCCCAGTTCATCAAAAATTTACTCTGGGCCAGTACTGGCCTTCCTGATTCTCCCTTGGGGCTTTGACTTTCCTGGCTTGCCTGAAATTTTATTATTGAAATTTTTTTCCATTTGACATTGACCATTCAACTAAATATTGTGTAGGCCTTTCATTTTAGATCACTGAGATGGAAAAGAGGGAGCGCAGACATGCAGTTCCTATTGCAGCCAAGAGCCTTGTGCCAGGAAGCTCAGCTGCAACTGCTCTTAATCTACTGTGTGGAACTATATAAAAAGTGACTTTGTGCCCACCCTCTGAGGTGCTATCCAGATTACACACAGCT
Source organism: Mus caroli (assembly GCF_978045245.1). Classification (NCBI taxonomy): domain Eukaryota; kingdom Metazoa; phylum Chordata; class Mammalia; order Rodentia; family Muridae; genus Mus; species Mus caroli. The sequence goes on from NW_028227256.1 coordinate 10,995,242, forward strand.
CACCAGGACCATCGAGGAGCAAGACTTTCTTGAGAGAATTAGGTTGAAATTGCTCTCCCAGCACATATATAAAGCAGGCTTCCTGTCCACCTCTCCTGTGATGGCGTGCCATCTTCTTCTATTTTCAAACCTGAGTTCTTCAGCACACAGTGACCTGTCTGTTGTTTTGGGAGTCAATGTTCTCATGGGTGTCCTAATCCCGAAAGTTCTGCCCTGCTTTTCTGCATCTTCTCCAGTTCCCTAACCCCTACTCTTTGTTGTTTTTGTTTTTGTTTTTTAATTTTTAATTTTTAATATTTTTATTACATATTTTCCTCAATTACATTTCCAATGCTATCCCCAAAAGTCCCCCATAGCACCCAACACTTCCCTACCCACCCATTCCCATTCTTTTGGCCCTGGCATTCCCCTATATTGGGGCATATAAAGTTTGCAAGTCCAATGGGCCTCTCTTTCCATTGATGGCCGACTAGGCCATCTTTCGATACATATGCAACTAGAGACAAGAGCTCCGGGGTTCTGGTTAGTACATCATGTTGTTCCAACAATAGGGTTGCAGATCCCTTTAGCTCCTTGGGTACTTTCTCTAGCTTCTCCATTGGGAGCCCTGTGATACATCCAATAGCTGACTGTGAACATCCACTCCTGTGTTTGCTAGGTCCCGGCATCGTCTCACAAGAGACAGCTATATTTGGGTCCTTTCAGCAAAATCTTGCTAGTGTATGCAATGGTGTCAGCGTTTAGAAGCTGATTATGGGATGGATCCCTGGATACGGCAGTCTCTAAATGGTCCTTCCTTTCATCACAGCTACGAACTTTGTAACTCGTTCCCTGGGTGTTTTGTTCCCAATTCTAAAAAGGTGCACAGTGTCTACACTTTGGTCTTCATTCTTCTTGAGTTTCATGCGTTTAGCAAATTGTATCTTATATCTTGGGTATCCTAAGTTTTGGGCTAATATCCACTTATCAGTGAATACATATTGTGTGAGTTCTTTTGTGATTGTGTTACTTCACTCAAGATGATGCCCTCCAGGTCCATCCATTTGGCTAGGAATTTCATAAATTCATTCTTTTTAATAGCTGAGTAGTACTCCATTGTGTAAATGTACCATAATTTCTGTATCCATTCCTCTGTTGAGGGACATCTGGGTTCTTTTCAGCTTCTGGCTATTATAAATAGGGCTGCTATGAACATAGTGGAGCATGTGTCCTTTTTACCGGTTGGGACATCTTCTGGATATATGCCCAGGAGAGGCATTGCTGGATCCTCCGGTAGTACTATGTCCAATATTCTGAGGAACCGCCAGACTGATTTCCAGAGTGGTTGTACAAGCTTGCAATCCCACCAACAATGGAGGAGTGTTCCTCTTTCTCCACATCCTCTCCAGCATCTGCTGTCACCTGAATTCTTGATCTTAGCCATTCTGACTGGTGTGAGGTGGAATCTCAGGGTTGTTTTGATTTGCATTTCCCTGATGATTAAGGATGTTGAACATTTTTTCAGGTGTTTCTCTGCCATTCGGTATTCCTCAGGTGAGAATTCTTTGTTCAGTTCTGAGCCCCATTTTTTAATGGGGTTATTTGACTTTCTGGAGTCCACCTTCTTGAGTTCTTTATATATATTGGATATTAGTCCCTTATCTGATTTAGGATAGGTGAAGATCCTTTCCCAATCTGTTGGTGGTTTTTTTGTCTTATTGATGGTGTCTTTAGCCTTGCAGAAGCTTTGTAGTTTCATGAGGTCCCACTTGTCAATTCTCGATCTTACAGCACAAGCCATTACTGTTCTATTCAGGAATTTTTCCCCTGTGCCCATATCTTCAAGGCTTTTCCCCACTTTCTCCTCTATAAGTTTCAGTGTCTCTGGTTTTATGTGAAGTTCCTTGATCCACTTAGACTTGACCTTAGTACAAGGAGATAGGAATGGATCGATTCGCATTCTTCTACATGTTAACAACCAGTTGTGCCAGCACCATTTGTTGAAAATGCTGTCTTTCTTCCACTGAATGTTTTTAGCTCCCTTGTCGAAGATCAAGTGACCGTAGGTGTGTGGGTTCATTTCTGGGTCTTCAATTCTATTCCATTGGTCTATTTGTCTGTCACTATACCAGTACCATGCAGTTTTTATCACAATTGCTCTGTAGTAGAGCTTTAGGTCCGGCATGGTGATCCCACCAGAGGTTCTTTTATCCTTGAGAAGAGTTTTTGCTATCCTAGGTTTTTTGTTATTCCAGATGAATTTACAGATTGCACTTTCTAATTCGTTGAAGAATTGATTTGGAATTTTGATGGGGATTGCATTGAATCTGTAGATTGCTTTTGGCAAGATAGCCATTTTTACAATGTTGATCCTGCCAATCCATGAGCATGGGAGATCTTTCCATCTTCTGACATCTTCTATAATTTCTTTCTTCAGAGACTTGAAGTTTTTAATCATACAGATCTTTCACTTCCTTAGTTAGAGTCACGCCAAGATATTTTATATTATTTGTGACTATTGAGAAGGGTGTTGTTTCCCTAATTTCTTTCTCAGCCTGTTTATTCTTTGTGTAGAGAAAGGCCATTGATTTGTTTGAGTTAATTTTATATCCAGCTACTTCACCGAAGCTGTTTATCAGGCTTAGGAGTTCTCTGGTGGAATTTTTAGGGTCACTTATATATACTATCATATCATCTGCAAAAAGTGATATTTTGACTTCATCTTTTCCAATTTGTATCCCTTTGATCTCCTTTTGTTGTCGAATTGCTCTGGCTAGGACTTCAAGTACAATGTTGAATAAGTATGGAGAAAGTGGACAGCCTTGTCTAGTCCCTGATTTTAGAGGGATTGCTTCAAGCTTCTCACCATTTACTTTGATGTTGGCTACTGGTTTGCTGTAGATTGCTTTTATCATGTTTAGGTATGGGCCTTGAATTCCTGATCTTTCCAAGACTTTTATCATGAATGGGTGTTGGATTTTGTCAAATGCTTTTTCCGCATCTAACGAGATGACCATGTGGTTTTTGTCTTTGAGTTTGTTTATATACTGGATTACGTTGATGGATTTCCGTATATTGAACCCTCCCTGCATCCCTGGGATGAAACCTACTTGGTCAGGATGGATGATTGTTTTGATGTGTTCTTGGATTCGGTTAGCAAGAACTTTATTGAGGAATTTTGCATCAATATTCATAAGGGATATTGGTCTGAAGTTTTCTATCTTTGTTGGGTCTTTTTGTGGTTTAGGTATCAGAGTAATTGTGGCTTCATAGAATGAGTTGGGTAGAGTACCTTCTGTTTCTATTTTGTGGAATAGTTTGTGAAGAACTGGGATTAGATCTTCTTTGAAGGTCTGATAGAACTCTGCACTAAACCCATCTGGTCCTGGGCTTTTTTTAGTTGGGAGACTATTAATGACTGCTTCTATTTCTTTGGGGGATATAGGGCTGTTTAGATCATTAACCTGATCTTGATTCAACTTTGGTATCTGGTATCTGTCTAGGAACTTCTCCATTTCATCCAGGTTCTCCAGTTTTGTTGAGTATAGCCTTTGGTAGAAGGATCTGATGGTGTTTTGGATGTCTTCAGGATCTGTTGTTATGTCTCCTTTTTCATTTCTGATTTTGTTAATTAGGATGCTTTCCCTGTGCCCTCTAGTGAGTCTGGCTAAGGGTTTATCTATCTTGTTGATTTTCTCAAAGAACCAGCTCCTTGATTGGTTGATTCTTTGAATAGTTTTTCTTGTTTCCACTTGGTTGATTTCACCCCTGAGTTTGATTATTTCCTGCCGTCTACTCCTCTTTGGTGAATTTGCTTCCTTTTGTTCTAGTGCTTTTAGGTGTGTTGTCAAGCTGCTAATGTGTGCTCTCTCTAGTTTCCTTTTGGAGGCACTCAGAGCTATGAGTTTTCCTCTTAGAAATGCTTTCATTGCGTCCCATAAGTTTGGGTATGTTGTGGCTTCATTTTCATTGAACTCTTAAAAAGTCCTTAATTTCTTTCTTTATTCCTTCCTTGACCAAAGTATCATTGAGAAGAGTCTTGTTCAGTTTCCATGTGAAGGTTGGCTTTCTATTATTTATTTTGTTATTGAAGATCAGTTTTAGTCCATGGTGATCTGATAGGATGCATGGGACAATTTCAATATTTTTGTATCTGTTGAGGCCTGTTTTGTGACCAATTATGTGGTCAATTTTGGAGAAGGTGCCATGAGGTGCTGAGAAGAAGGTATATCCTTTTGTTTTAGGATAGAATGTTCTGTAGATATCTGCCAGATCCATTTGATTCATAATTTCTCTTAGTTTCTCTGTGTCCCTGTTTAGTTTCTGTTTCCATGATCTGTCCATTGGTGAAAGTGGTGTGTTGAAGTCTCCCACTATTATTGTATGAGGTGCAATGTGTGCTTTGAGATTTACTAAAGTTTCTTTAATGAATGTGGCTGCCTTTGTATTTGGAGCATAGATATTCAGGATTGATAGTTCCTCTTGGAGGATTTTACCTTTGATGAGTATGAAGTGTCCCTCCCTGTCTTTTTTAATGACTTTGGGTTGGAAGTCAATCTGATCAGATATTAGAATGGCTACTCCAGCTTGTTTCTTCATACCATTTGCTTGGAAAATTGTTTTCCAGCCTTTCATTCTGAGGTAGTGTCTATCTTTTTCTCTGAGATGAGTTTCCTGTAAGCAGCAAAATGTTGGGTCTTGTTTGTGTAGCCAGTTTGTTAGTCTATGTCTTTTTATCGGGGAGTTGAGTCCATTGATATTAAGAGATATTAAGGAAAAGTAATTGTTGTTTCCTGTTATTTTTGTTGTTAAAGTTGGCATTCTGTTCTTGTGGCTGTCTTCTTTTAGGTTTGTTGAGGGATTACCTTCTTGTTGTTTCTAGGGCGTGGTTCCTGTCCTTGTATTGTTTTTTTTCTGTTATTATCCTTTGAAGGGCTGGATTCTTGGAGAGATAATGTGTGAATTTGGTTTTGTCGTGGAATACTTTGGTTTCTCCATCTATGGTAATTGAGAGTTTGGCTGGGTATAGTAGCCTGGGCTGGAATTTGTGTTCTTTTAGTGTCTGTATAACATCTGTCCTTGCTACCCCGGTGCTTTTCTCCCCTACTCTTTGTTTTATGTGCAACATTTCCTTCTGTTCTGTTTATAGACATCTTCTGGTTGCCTCCCCGATTAATCATGACATCACTTCTGCCCAATGAGTGCTAATTTTGGACCAACCATAGCTTTGCTTCTGATTGCTAAAACCTATTGACAAAAAAAAAAATAAAATAAAAAATAAAAAACAAAACCCTAAAGAAAGTCCCATACTCCACAGAACCTGTGTCATCTCTCTTCTCTGAGAACACTTGTATCTTCCTATCACCATCTTGCTTAAGTAATTCACCCCAAAGCTGACCTTTGGCCCGTTTGACTTTTCTTCAGCTTCACCTTCCTCTTATCAGTTCAAAAGATTTTCAAGCTCACAACCAAGTGTTTCCAGAATTATGCCATCTCTGTGTTGTAGGAAAAACAGCAGAAAGTCCTCTTGGTCCAATGAAGGGTTAGATGGTTTTATTGGATCTCCATTCTTTCTGCTGATGCCAAAGTTACTTTTCTAAAGGCTCAGTCCATCTCAGCACCTCCACCTTGCCTTTGATTTCTTCTTTGTGTCTAAATGACTGAGCTGTAGCATAACACTCACAGTCTTCCATGTCATTATATATGCTATAGGTTTCTCATCCACAGAGCACATATATGTGCAGATGATGATACAGCAGAATAAGCCTCAGCTGTCCTCAAGTCTATCATTTTTCCTCATGCCATTGTACACACCAAACAGGCACCATGGTCTGTCTCACTCGGCTATCACACTGTCCAGGCTTTCTTTGCCTCTCTCCTTCCCCAGCTCAGGGTCTATAGAGTCTAGGCAAGTGCTTTGACTTGCAGCTATTCTATCAAGTCCTATCCTTTTCTGGATACCTTGCAGCTATACTATCAAATCCTATCCTTTTCTGGATACCCGTCTCTGTTTCCTAGACAGAATTGTCTGCTGTGTGGATAATTTTTATTACTTGATAGGGCTTTGTACTAGTCACTAGACTTTTGGATCCAACATTTCCTTTTCCTTTTCCTATTTGCTCTCCCTTCCTTTCCCCTCTACTCGCTTCTTTATGAGGCCTCATAGTGAGGCTGGCCTCAAACTTGTTGTGTAGATGAGCATGAACTCGTCCACCTTCCACAAGGATAGTTGCACAGCACCATGCCTATCTTGGAGAAGATAAACTCAATCTGATTGCTCTTCACTCATTGTAAGGGCTGCACTTCATATTCTTCCCAGGGACCTGCTGGGGTTTTGTCACCATTATGTTCACCTTTTCAGGAAATAGCAGTTTCATGCTTACCATGACTTTGCTGCAAATTCTACAGGCATTTTTTATTTTATTTGTCCACTCAATTAAATTTTTTGCAGGTATACTTTGTTTGGTAAACATATCCCTGATGCCCTGTTCCTTTCTCTCCTCTCCCATCTCCCTTTCCCCCATTGCCCTGTTCTTTCCCCTTCTCTCCTCTCCCCACCCTTCTCCTTCCCCATTTACCTCCTTTATTCTCCTTCATTTACTTCCAATTATTCATCTCTAATGTCATTTTATAGACACCTTCACAATTTTATGTGACTAAATAAAATCTAGGAAACACAAATAAGATAAAACATACCAATAGGATTATCTCTATTTCCTTGCAAATAACATAAGTTCATTCCTTATGTTTGAACAAAAACTTCTTGTGTACATATACAACCCTTTCCTATTCACCCCTCTGATATTGGAGACTTAGGTTGGTTGTATCATTTAGTTAGCACAAGCAGTGCAGCGCTGTAATAAATACTGATATTCAAGAGGCTCTGTGATATGCTAAGTCAGAATTGTCTAGACTAATACCCATGTGATATCTATGTGTGTATAAATATATGTGTGTGATATATATGTGTGGGTGGTATGTTTATATGCTTATCTATGTATGATATGTGTGATATATGTGTGAATGATATATATATGTATAAATATATATTTATGTGATGTCTGTGATGTGTTGTATATATATATGTATAAATATGTATATATGTGTGTAATATATGTGATATATATATTATAAATACATATACTCTTTATAGTGTGTGTGTATGTGTGTGTGTGTGTGTGTGTGTGTGTGATAATGCAATCTCCATAGTAGCCCAACTAGTTTCCATCTACCCAATTCATCAGAAGATTATGCTGGCTCTGTTTTTATAAGGATCCAAAATCTGACTATTTCTTCTAGTCACCACTATTGCCACCTTGTCTCTGCTATCTGTCCCCTTCACCCGAGTTTTTGCAGGAACCTCTTCAATTTAATTTGGCTTGGGCTCTGGAGTTATCCTATTAAATTATGGGAACTATTGTTAGTCCTTTGCTCACAGCTTCTGTATGATTTTTCTGACTCTCATAGGTTTACAAAAGCTGCTAAACGTACCTACAGGGCCTATAACCTGACTCCTTAAACTCTTATTTCTCTCCTCTTACCTCCAAACTTCTGGGGACTTTAAACTTATACCCGTTTCTTCTTGGAATGCTCTTTCCCTCCTCAGAAAAATGCTCCAAGGCCAAAAATTTCGTAAAAATTTATTGGTAATGAATACAATAGGTTTCTGACTTCTAGATAAATATTTTCTCCACAAGAAAATGGATAGAGTAGTTAACTCACATCTGCTGGTCTTGAAACAGGATTGTGTTAGAATGGCTTATATTCTCATAGTAACCTCAAATGCCCTTCTCCCAGGAAAAATCTGCCTAGTAGAAAAGCTGTCCTAACATGACTGAATGGCAGGCCATAAGGGGAAGAAAGTTCATCAGGGGTGGATTGTGTAGAACCAACCAACAGTCTTTCTTATGGGAAAGGATATCAAAATATGAACAGCCTATCCGTAGAGAAAACTCACTGAAAGGAAAAGGAAGTGTTCTGTGTAAATAGGAATATGACAATTCAAGTCAACACAAAGAATGGCCTCTGTGGAGCCCATTAGACCCCCTTGTTTAGGAAATAGATTTTGCAAATTGTTGTGTGTGCCCTATGTCAAAACCATCTAAAGACAAGTTGTTGTCTTTCCACAGTGTCAGAATTTAGTGAATAACAATGAACTCATAAGCTATGCCAGCTTTCTTTCAGCCATTTGCTAGGTATTCCTTTAACAGCTAGCAGAGGCAAGTGAAGGTTCTATTCCAGTCCTAAATACTAATGGGAGGAAGGAAGATAAGGAAAAGGAGGAGGAGGAGCAGCAGCAGCACAGTTCAAGGATTCTTTCCACTGAGCCTCTCCCTCTTAGTTGAGATAGAAGTAGGAAGCTGAAGAGGATGTAAAGGGAATATCCGTGGAGGTCAGAGAACAAATGCTATTTAAAGTGCTACAGTCTACTGCAGAGGTAAGCCACAGGGTCACAGGTGAGAAGTCAAAGGTAAGAGGAGCCTCAGGGTCAAATCAAACTGCAGAAGTAAAGTATGGGAGTACGGGAGAGGCATCATAGTGAAAGGGCAGGCTCCAAAAGGGTCATCTTAGCCCCAAACACCCTAAATACAGCAAGGGCCCTGGTAGAGGTGGCCCTGTCTGTTCTTATAGATTCTTATTTTCTGTCCCCACTGCTGGAAACAAAAGCTGCTGCCTTCAGTCTCTTCTGGACTTTGTGTGTAGCTACACCAAGCCTTCAGAGACACCCACTCTGCATTCTAGATCAAGGCTGCAAGGGGTTCCTGTGCCACTAAAAGAACTTGAGAGGTAAAGAATATATTTTAGATATCTCATACTCTGCAGAGAAATATGCAACAGGGAAGAGAATACATACATGGGGGGGGGGGGGAAGTATGGCCATGAGAAATGATTCCAGTGAAAATTGAATTCGAATTTTACTTTCTATGTTTTGAATAAAACTGGTGACATCGTCCTAAAATATGAGCCAAGATTATATATAGATCAAAATTTAAGAATATTTGGAGCATCTATATCATACATAAAATCCAGCCTTGTACATGTCAAACATTTTCTTTATAAAGAGCTGATGATGACTTTACATCCATAGTGACATATGCCTAGAAGCTCCAGCTATAGACTCCAACTGCAGGAATTTAAACCTTGCGTCTAACCAGGCTTTGCGTCTAGTTGCAGGCTCTTTAAGTTCCTGAACCTCTCATAGTTGTCTTTATCATGTCTGATATGATTGACCTCTTTAAGGTGTTGATAATCATATGACTGTCATGCTTGAAGATGCCACATACTCCAGCACTCTTCTAGATAGGTTAGGTATAGTAACAATTGATTCTCTCTAACCTTTCCCTTCTGTTGATAAGAATCAAAAAACACAAAAAGTCAAGGGGCTTGTCTAAACCCATCCAGCTCTCTAATACTGTAACAAATACTAGCTTAACCTGACTCCAGTGTCCATGGTCTTAACTGGTTAACCACCAAGTTGAAAGCTTTCAAGGAACAGATGTTCTAGGACATCTGCCTGGTATCGTATAGTAGCTAGATGTGAAATCTACACAAGTAATACTATCTCACTAAATAAGATGATCTGCTTAAAGCCACTTTGTCCTATAAATGCTGCCACTTGTTCATTATTGTCCTGTTCCTCAGTATTGCACTGGGTGCTCTTGTACATCAACAAATAGTTTTTCTGTGTGTCTTTCATTTAATTCCCATAAGATCCATTCACAAATAAGTGCTTGTTTCTAGTTCAAACATTTCTTCCTGGCATTTTCCAAATGCAGAAACAGGTTCTCTGATGTGTGCAGTTCCTAATCTTGACAGCAAAATTCCACTGTAGTTTTTATTTTTGATCTAATGGCTAGTATGATTTATTTTCCCACCTTACAGATTACTAACACATATGATACAAGAACAGATCTTAAATACTTGTGAGTTCTGTTTTAAAGATCAATGTGAAGTAATGTTGTTAGTAAGGACGTACATAAATATAATGATATAGAAAGGACTTGAGTGAACTATAAATACTGAAACATTTCAAAATTTTATATCAGTTTTGAATACTCATCAGCACCAAGACCTTGCCCTTTAACATGGCGGTCACATGGGATGCTAGAGGGTGAGGGGTGGTATGGATGTATTGTCCTCCTCAGGATGTCTTCTTTAAGTTCCCTCTGTGCTGGAGGAGCAGCTCCCTAACCAGCCTGTCTTTGGGATTTCTATTGCTTAACTTAGCATCTCAGATGCCATAAATGAAATTCTATGTTACCCATCCTATTGAGATGCTTGCCCATGAGACTTTTTGGTTGCCTAAGTTTCACTCTAATATGAAAAACGTCTTTCACACTTGGCTATTTTCCTGCTTCCAAATCCAGAACTCCATTCTGAAATCTGAGTTTCTTCCCAAGAAAGACTTTATTTTTCTTCTTTATGACTGGCCGTCTCCTTTCTAACATCACCACACCTGTGTCATATTATCCTGTAAATGCATATTGAGTGCAAATGTACTTTGTCTTTGAGGGATATAAAGTAACATGTATTCTGAAATATGAATCCATTTCTGCAGTGTATATGCAATCAATCATGTGAATGAATGAAACTTTGCTATTACTCTGGAATTTTCAAACAGCTTCTTCATAATACTTCTGGATATTGATAAATTAGTAAGCTACCGACATATATGGATAAGTTTCCCATAGGTGACAACGATATGCTCTATATTTTCCTCCAAAATATTTTAAATGCCATTAGAAAGGAAAATTGGTATATGTAGATAAGTATACAGAAAATAGATAGCCACTATGAACAAAATTCAGAAATAAATTCTTCACATATAAAATGTGGTTCCTAAAAGCTATTGATTTGAGAGAATTAAGGTTTTTGCTTGCCAAAGGTAAACCAGCTGTTTCTCACCTCTGTGAATGACTAGAGCATATGGTGAATTTTAGTATATAGCACCTTTCATTCAGGCATCACTAGAGACCTAATAGGTTTTATGTTACTGTTAGAAACTAGCTCAATGGCACTTTTCACAAAATAAACCACACTTAACCCTCTAACCCTAAAGTAAAATTTTGGTGGTGATAGGTCAGCCAAATGATGTTTGTTCTTTCTTTTATTGGATATTTTCTTTATTTACATTTCAAATATTATCCCCTTTCCCAGGTCCCCCTCCAAAAACCTCCGTCCCCTCCCCTGTTTCTATGAAGTTATTCCCACATCCACCCACCCACTCCCAGCTCACTGCCCTGACATTCCTCTACACTGGGGCATTGAGTCTTCACAGGACCAAGGGCCTCTCTTCCCATTGATGGCCAACAAGGTCATCCTTTGCTACATATGTGACTGGATCCATGGGTCACTCCATGTGTACTCTTTACTTAGTGGTTTAGTCCCTGGGAGCTCTGGGGAATCTGGTTGGTTGATATTGTTGTTCTTCCTGTGGCATTGCAAACCCCTTCAGCTCATTCAGTCCTTTTTCTAACTCCTCCATTGGGGACCCCATGCTCAATCCAATGGTTGGCTGTGAACAGCCACCTCTGTATTTTGTCAGGCTGTGGCAGAGCCTCTCAAGAGACAGCTATATCAGGCTCCTGTCTATAGCAAGCACTTCTTGGCATCTGCAATAGTGTCTGGCTTTGGTGACTGAATATGGGATGGATACCCAGGTGGGGCAGTCTCTGGATGGCCTTTGCTTCAGTCTCTGCTCCACACTTGGTATCCATATTTTCTCCCCTATTTTGTTCCCCCTTCTAAGAAGGACCGAAGCATCCACACTTTGGTCTTTCTTCTTCTTGAGCTTCATTTGGTCCTTGAATTGTATCTTCGGTATTCTGAGCTTCTGGGATAATATCCACTTATCAATGAGTGCATACCATGCATGTTCTTTTGTGACTGGGTTAATGTTGCAGACCCTCTGGGCCCCTTTGTCTGCATGGAACGGGTCTCTGGGGCAGGTGGGCAAAGCTTCGGAGGAGGGAATGACAGACAGATGTACACAGGAGAGGTTGTGTAGAATCTGAATGTAATTTGTCAAATCGAGCATCAAACGTTTTATACAGAAGACAATAAGGAAGTTGGGTGACATACCCACAAGGTACAAAGAGGTTACTGGATTCTGACATAAAACAGAGGAATGCAAACACAGAAGGTCTAACAGGAACCACCTGGGATAGAATTCATTGTTAACAATTGGGATTAACAAGGGCTCGACCTAAGATTTACTTAATCTTAGAAGCCAGGGTCAAGGGCTTTGTGCCCTTGCCATAGTTCCTATTTTAGTCTATTGTATAGTCCACCTTCCCCCTAGGCCATTGTAAATACGTGTGTATGGGTGTAACTCAGCTATTTATACTTCTAAGTATGTATTTTGGTTTCTCCTTAAGTCTGAAACTTCCTTCTTCCTAGGTGATGGTAAATTCCTGTGTAGGGCAGTGACCTAGCTTTTACTCAAAGTGATAGTATAGTACCAGGGGCAATTTTGAATGTCACTGAATAGCAACATTCTTACTGAATTCCAAGCCCATGGTCTGCTCAAGGACTTTCTAGGACATTGGAACACTGGCGAAAGCTTTAGCTATGCCAGAATTCAATCTTAAAAGGCACTTATAATAGGATAATACTAAAAGAGAGAACGTGGATCCATACTCTAGACTAACGCAGGAATGGAGAATTAATGTATGGGTTAGAGAGAACGCCAGACTCCAGGAGTGAGTTTCCGTGAAACTCTTCTGCCTCGTGAGTAGCTTCCAGGCCTCTCGGCTTGTCAAGCTGACTCGACCAGAGTGCCTGGCAGGTTACCTCACTCAGGATGATATTTTCTATTTCTGGATGCATTTGCCTGGGAATTTCATGGAGTCATTGTTTTTAATAACTGAATAGTATTTCATTGTATAAATGTACAACATTTTCTGTATCCATTCCTCTTTTGAAAAACATGTGGCTTTTGTTCTCAGCTCCTGGCTGTTATAAATAGGGCAGCTATGAACATAGTGGAACATGTGTCCTTGTTATATGTTGGTGCATTTTTTGGGGGTATATGCCTAGGAGTAGTATAGCTGAATCCTCAGGTAGTACTATGTCCAGTTTTCTGAGGAACTGCCAGACTTATTTCCAGAGTGGCTGTACCAGCTTGCAATTCCACCAGCAATGAAGGAGTGTTCCTCTTTCTCCGCATCCTTGTCAGCATCTGCTGTCACCTGAGTTTTTTATCTTAGCTATTTTGACTGGTGTGAGGTGGAATCTCAGGGTTGTTTTGATTTTTATTTTCCTGATGACTAAGGCTGTTGAACATTTCTTTAGGTGCTTCTCAGCTGAGAATCCTTTGTTTAGCTCTGTACCCCATTTTAAAATAGGGTTATTTGATTCTCTGCAGTCTAACTTCTTGAGTTCTTTGTATGTATTAGATATTAGCCCTCTATTGGATTTAGGATTGGTAAAGATCTTTTCCCAATCTGTTGGTTGCCCTTTTGTCCTATTTACAGTGTATTACAGAAGTTTTGCAATTTTATGAGGTCCCATTTGTCAATTGTTGATCTTAGAGCATAAGCCTTTGTTGTTCTGTTCAGGAAAATTTCCCCTGTGCCCATGTGTTCAAGGCTCTTCCTCACTTTCTTCTCTATTAGTTTCAGTGTATCTGGTTTTATGTGGAAGTCCTTGATCCATTTGGACTTGAGCTTTGCACAAGAAGATAAGAATGGATCGACTTGCATTCTTCTACATGCTGACCTCCAGTTAAACCAGCACCATTTGTTGAAAATGCTGTCTTTTTCCCCATGGGTGGTTTTAGCTCCTTTGTCAAAGAGCAAGTAACCACATCGCCAAATGATTTTGGAAACCTGTCTTCTCATTAGCTGTTTTCCAGGGTGGGGAGCAGACTGGGTATTATTTAAACTGTGTTTTTATGATTACACAATATTCTACATCATCAAGGCCATGCATATAAAATATCCATTTTAGTACTTCAAACCCTGAAGCCTCTGTACACATTGAAGGAAGGAATTCTTACTTCACACAAACATTCTACCCAGTGTCTATCTGGGCACAATCACAGCTGTTCTTGTTTTGCTGTGAAGCAGCTAAACACTGCTGCCTTCCAGTGAAAGCCCTCTTCTCTCTTTCCACTCCTGCCTTTACATTGCCCCTCACTTAGGCACTGTTGTGTTGGGAAGATCATGCTGTACGATGCTTTTGCCCATTTTCTGTTATTCTCCCACACAAAGCACTAGATAGTGATCACTGATCTGTGGCCTCAGCACTTTCAGTCATATAGCCTGTGTTTCTTGTCTGTCAGTCTACTATGACAATGAGCTAGAAAAGGTGCAGTAATAACACTTCCCATTCTGGCAGAGCTGGATGTCTGGGTCACCCTTCATCTTTAACTGCATTACTGAAATGTCAGAGCATAATTTTCACATGATCATCCTACCTATGAATATACAGGTTCCATGGTAATAAAAAGTATTTAAGTAAGAAATGTAGACAGTGGCAGGTATTCACACTTTATGAGAACCTTCTGGGTGTTTTTCGCCTGTAACAAGGACATGCATTGATACCTTTGTTCTATCTTTTGAAATCTATGTTTGGTCATAGATTAACATTGGCTTGACCTGTCTAAACATTTTCAGGACTGCATTTCAGGATGATATTGTTAATTACATCTTAACTACAATGTTTTCAACAAGATATACTAAGACTTGGTTAACTAATAAGATCTGCCACAGCTGCAAATTGCCAGGTAGCAGATAGTTGATTTTATGCAGAACACATTAAGGACTGTGGCAGAAAATATGAGGCTCTTGGAGAATACATGCAGAGCCATTGAGCTGTACATACACAGAAGAATATATGCACAGCCCAGGAGTGGTATGTACACAGGAGAATACATGCAGAGCCCAGGGGTTGTATATGTAACATTCATGAGCTGGCTTTAGATGTTAGGCCTTGACCCCTGTAGGAGGGAGGCTGCTATGGCAATTACATGACCCTCAGCAGTTGGTGAGAGATGAGCAAGAATGATTCAGCCAGAGGGAGCTCCACAAATCTGGGACCTTCAAGTTTCTTCAAGAAAGCTAGGTAGATTTGAATGGAAGCAGCAAGGGGTGTGTGTCACACAAGGCACAATTGAAGAGACATTGGGAGTTGGCTTATCAGACTTTTCCTGTACTCCAGTAGGGATTCAGGCAATATCACATTAGGTCATTGTTTCCCAGGTCTTTACCTTATGCCATTATTATCAAGATCCCGCCATCACCCTTGCCAATTGATCTTCACCGCACTTCACAGGATTCTTTAGCTTCACTCAAGACTTCTTACAACTGCTGCAGACCTAGGAGATAGCATTTTGATTACAGGAACAAAGTTCTGCAGAGAGCACTGAGAAGGAGGAAGACAGAATCTTCATTTCTGTTTCTGTGTTAAAATAATATCCTGACAAAAAACAACTTAAGGGAAAAGAATTTAATTTTGCTCACAGTTCCAGGTTAGAAGCTGGAAATAATACATATGTAATTAGGAGGAGAGAGCATGCCCCTTCAAGAGACTCTCCTCCGTGGATTCTAGGTTATATCAAGTTGATAATTAAAACCAGCCATCATAGAGGGGTTCCAAGAAGTGATAATGGACCACCAGCACTTATTCAGGGGAAAGGGGCATCGATCTGTAGGAAGCTCTGCCAAGTTTTCCCTTTGAATGTTTTAATGTGAGTCCCACAAGGAATAAATGTCCCCTCTTAGAAAGATAGAACGAGAAGTGATGTTGAGAGTTGTGGTGGTTCAAATATGCTTGACTCATTGAGTGTGGTACTATTGGGTATGACCTTGTTGGAGGAAGTATGTCACTGTGGGGATGAAGCTCTACCCAGCGCAGAAGAGTCAGTCTTTTCCTGTTTCACTTCTGAACAAGATGTAGAACTCTCAACTCCTCAAGTGCCATGACTGCCTGGATGCTGCCATGCTTCCTGCTTTGATGATAGAGGACTGAACCTGTGGAACTGTAAGCCAGCCCCAATTAAATGTTGTTCTTTATAAGAGTTACCTTGGTCTTGGTGTCTGTTCATAGCAGGAAAACCCTAAGACAGAATGGATTGGGGAAGAAATGCTGAGCTCACCTGGGGCTAGGTCTCAACAGATCTGATCAGATGTAATGGGATGGAGTTGGCAAACGATACATCCAGGGAGAAGGGTTTATAGGATTTGGAGATAGAGGAAAGCCAAAGGTAACTTGTAAACACTTTCTCTTGTCTGAATAACATCTGTGTCCAATGGGATAATGATAGAAGAAGACTGTTTGGGTTGTAAATGAGTTGGGGGAAACAGAGGAAGTTTTGGGTACCTTGGGACAAGTGTGCTCAAAATCCAGGATTAATAGGAAACCACTCCCTCTATCTCCACATTTCTTTCAGAAACAACTTATCATCAAGACATTTTTCATCCTTGTCAAGGCTTTCAGCTATAGAGAGATGTCTAGTTTCTGTCTCTCTTAAGCATCCAGTGTGCTTCTACTAGAGTGCTCTGAGGAGCCTTGGGTTAAACAAGTTGAATGGAGTGCATTGTTCCTTCCAGATCTACTACAAAGGCCCCTATATTCAGGTACCCCTAGCCTAGGGCTCAAAATTAAGATACTGTTTAGACTCTCAAGTGTGAGCCATTGACCAGGTGTCAATGACGATTCATTTTGTCTCCCTTTTCCCCATTTCTGCTGCTGTTACCCAAGATGTTTCTTCATTTGTCACTGCTATCTTCTGTACCATCAGCACCCATCAGTCCCTCCCTACTGGCCTCACTCCTGACTTCATTTCACCTCATTATATTCATGGACACCCACCCACAGCCACATTCCCCAGTGCCAAAAGGTCACTTAGACTTGGATGTAGGAAACAATTCAAACCTCAACATGTTTCTTATAAATGAACAGCAAGAGAAAAAAATTACCACAAGCCAAACAAACAGCAGCATGAACACACACAGCATACATGACATATACATACAGACGTGTACATACATATGTAGGCACACACACACAGAGACATATACACATACTCATACTCACACACACAGACACACAGATATACAGACACAGACACACAGATGCACTGACATAGACACACACACAGAGACACACATACACACACACATACTTCCTTATACTCACACACAGAGACACACACACATAAACACACACACATACATATATCCTGATGGTAATTCTCTTTTGTGGAATGAGACTTCCAATTTCTTTGTACAAAATAAGTGTTCTTTCACACTTTAGTTTCAACCTGCTTTTCTTCATCTTCCATCATCCCATTTCCTGGGCCTATTGCTCCACTTGACAAAATCCACTTGCTGTTTCTCTTCCTTTCCAAGTAGCTCATAAGAAATCCTGATCTTTTTCCTGCCTGGTCCTTAGAATGCTGCTCAGAGCACATTGAGCCAGGGCTCAATAAATGCATTTGTATTTTGAACTGTTGTAGACTGCCAGGTTATAGTGGAGGGTGAACATCAGGATTAATTTTTCTAAAGGGTGTCACAAAATCACAATGAGGAAAATATAAGATTTCTGTTTTCAGTATCCATTAACATGTAAAAGTGTATTTATAAAGGCAGTGCAAACATTGGGGTAGCTCTGGCAGTTTATACTGGTAGTGCTAGCATTTGGAGATTTGTTTGAGCAGCCCCTGATTCTCCTCGTGTCTTATGTTTATACATAGCTTTACAGGTTTGAACACAACTTTTCATGTAGCAGAGGATGACCTAGTCTGCCATCAATGGGAGGAGAGGCCCTTGGTATTGCGAAGATCATATGCCCCGATACAGAAGAATGCAAGGGCCAGGAAGCTGGAGTGGGTGGGTTGGGGAGTAGGACGGAGGGAGGGTATGGGGGCTTTGGGGATAGTATTTGAAATGTAAATGAAGAAAATATCTAATAAAAAGTATTATACAAAAAAAAAAGAAAGAAGGAAAGAAAGAAAGAAAAGAAGAGAAAAGAACAGAAAAGAAAAAAAAAAGAAAAGAAAACAGAGACCGTTAAGGAATGTATTCTGGACTTTATTTGAGATTTCCCCTTCCTCCCTCCTTCCCTGCCTCCTGTCCTTCCTCCCTCCCTCCTTCCCTCTCTCTTTCCTTCCCTCCTTCCCTCTCTCCTGTTCTCTCTCCCTTCTTTTGTTTCTCTTTCCCTCCCTCTTTGTTTCTTTCCTCCTCTCTTTATTCCTCCTCCTCTTCTTTCTCCTCTTTCATGCTCTCTCTTCATTTTCCTAATTTCTCCCTATTCTTCTATAACACAGGATTCTAGCCTATTGTAAATAATGGAATATCATATTTCACATTTTAGACAAGTTGTCCCTTAATCTTAAGGGAATACACAATATTTCTTTGAAAAGTTAGATATGCCAATAATGACTGAGTTAACTATAAACTTTTTTACTCTCTTTGCTAATTTATATTGAGCAATAGCTTTACATAGTATAAGTCTGTTAGGAACCCTCACTTCATGGCTTCATAAAGAATGACCTTGAACATAGAGTCATTTGTGTAAGAGCCAGGGCTTACCTGTCAGCATGTTGAAGCATTGGTGGGTACATACCTTAGAGTAGGAGTTTCTAATTTAAGGTTCTTGTGGCCACTGAGGGGATATGTTCCTAGCATGGAATCTGATTCTGAGGTTCAGATGCTTCTCCAGGAGCCTATGTGCATAATAACCCTATCATCTCTAGGTTATCCCAAATGCCCTTGTGTATAATAACCCTATCGTGGCAGAAAAGTAGTCTGCACAGGTGAGAGTGTGCACACAGAAGCAGACAGCTTCTGGGACAGGCGGGAGCCACAGAGCTTGTGAGGCAGCGCCCTTTTTGGGCTCCAGACATCCGACCACCTACCCGGCCAGAGGACAGGTGTCCACCCAGCCAGGAAGGTTTTTGCCTCAGGAAGGGCGGGAGCCATCTTGGTTCCAGGACTCCGCCGAAAAGTAGTCTGCACAGGTGAGAGTGTACACACAGAAGCAGACAGCTTCTGAGACAGGCGGGAACTACAGAGCTTGTGAGGCAGCGCCCTTTTCAGGCTCCAGACATCCAACCACCTTCCAGTCCACTACAGCACCAGTGTTCCTGGCCTGGGGAGTCTCCGACATTCACAAGAACCCACACAGGATCCCCCATGGGATCCTAAGACCTCTGGTGAGTGGAACACAGCATCTGCTCCAATCCAATCACACTGGACCTGAGACTGCATTAACTAGGGAAGCAGATAACCCGGCGTGATTAGGGGCACAAGTCCCTTCCAGTCCACTCCAGCACCGGGGTTCCTTCTGCGCTGAGTTTCTGGACATGCCCAAGTTCCTCACAGGACCCTCCACGGAATCTTAAGACCTCTGGTGAGTGGAACACAACTTCTGCCAGGAAGCAGGTTCGAACACCAGGTATCTGGGCACCTTCCCTGCAAGAGAAGAGCTTGCCTGCAGAGAGTACTCTTACCACTGACACTAAGGAGAGAGCTAGTCTCCCAGGTCTGCTGATAGAGGCTAACAAAATCACCTGAGGAACAAGCTCTAAGCAGAGACAACTATAACAACTAGCTCCAGAGATTACCAGATGGCGAAAGGCAAACATAAGAATCCTAGTAACAGAAATCAAGACCACTTACCATCATCAGAACACAGCACTCCCACCCCACCTAGTGCTGGGCACCCCAACACAACTGAAAAGTTAGACCCGGATTTAAAAGCATATCTCATGATGATGGTAGAAGACATCAAGAAGGACTTTAATAATTCACTTAAAGAAATACAGGAGAACACTGCTAAAGAGTTACAAGTCCTTAAAGAAAAACAGGAAAACACAACCAAACAGGTAGAAGTCCTTAAAGAAAAACATGAAAACACATCCAAACAGGTGATGGAAATGAACAAAACGATACTAGACCTAAAAAGGGAAGTAGACACAATGAAGAAAACCCAGAGTGAGGCAACGCTGGAGATAGACACCCTAGGAAAGAAATCTGGAACCATAGATGTGAGCATCAGCAACAGAATACAAGAGATGGAAGAGAGAATTTCAGGTGCAGAAGATTCCATAGAGAACATTGGCACAACAATCAAAGAATATACAAAACGCAAAAGGATCCTAACTCAAAACATCCAGGAAATATAGGATACAATGAGAAGACCAAACCTACGGATAATAGGAATTGATGAGAATGAAGATTTTCAACTTAAAGGGCCAGCAAATATCTTCAACAAAATTATAGAAGAAAACTTTCCAAACCTAAAGAAAGAGATGCCCATGAACATACAAGAAGCCTACAGAACTCCAAATAGACTGAACCAGAAAAGAAATTCCTCCCAACACATAATAATCAGAACAACAAATGCACTAAATAAAGATAGAATATTTATTAAAAGCAGTAAGGGAGAAAGGTCACGTAACATATAAAGGTAGGCCTATCAGAATTACACCAGACTTTTCCCCAGAGACTATGAAAGCCAGAAGAACCTGGACAAATGTTATACACACACTAAGAGAACACAAATGCCAGCCCAGGCTACTATTCCCGGCCAAACTCTCAATTACCATAGATGGAGAAACCAAAGTATTCCACGACAAAACCAAATTCACACATTATTTTTCCAGGAATCCAGCCCTTCAAATGATAATGACAGAAAAAAAACAATACAAGGACTGAAATCATGCCCTAGAAAAAGCAAGAAAGTAATCCCTCAACAAACCAAAAAGAAGACAGCCACAAGAACAGAATGCCAACTCTAACAACAAAAAGAAAAGGAAGCAACAATTACTTTTCCTTAATATCTCTTAATATCAATGGACTCAATTCCCCAATAAAAAGACATAGACTAACAGACTGGCTACACAAAAATGACCCAACATTCTGCTGCTTACAGGAAACCCATCTCAGGGAAAAAAGACAGACACTACCTCAGAGTGAAAGTCTGGAAAAAAATTTTCCAAGAAAATGGTCTGAAGAAACAAGCTAGAGTAGCCATTCTAATATCGAATAAAATTGACTTCCAACCCAAAGTTATCAAAAAGACAAGGAGGGACACTTCATACTCATCAAAGGTAAAATCTTCCAAGAGGAACTTTCAATTCTGAATATCTATGCTCCAAATGCAAGGGCAGCCACATTCATTAAAGACACTTTAGTAAAGCTCAAAGCACACATTGCACCTCACACAATAATAGTGGGAGACTTCAACACACCACTTTCATCAATGGACAATCGTGGAAACAGAACTAAACAGGGACACAGTGAAACTAACAGAAGTTATGAAACAAATGGACTTAACAGATATCTACAGAACATTTTATCCTAAAACAAAAGGATATACCTTCTTCTCAGCACCTCACGGGACCTTCTATATAATTGGTCACAAAACAGGCATCAACAGATACAAAAATATTGAAATTGTCCCATGCATCCTATCAGATCACCATGGACTAAGGCTGATCTTCAAAAACAACATAAATAATGGAAAGCCAACCTTCACGTGGAAACTGAACAACACTCTTCTCAATGATACCTTGGTCAAGGAAGGAATAAAGAAAGAAATTAAAGACTTTTTAGAGTTTAATGAAAATGAAGCCACAACATACCCAAACCTATGGGACACAATGAAAGCATTTCTAAGAGGGAAACTCATAGCTCTGAGTGCCTCCAAAAAGAAACTAGAGAGAGCACACACTAGCAGCTTGACAACACACCTAGAAGCTCTAGAACAAAAGAAGCAAATTCACCCAACAGGAGTAGAAAGCAGGAAATAATCAAACTCAGGGGTGAAATCAACCAAGAGGAAACAAGAAGAACTATTCAAAGAATTAACCAAACTCGGAGTTGGTTCTTTGAGAAAATCAACAAGATAAATAAACCCTTAGCTAGACTCACTAGAGGGCACAGGGAAAACATCCTAATTAACAAAATCAGAAATGAAAAGGGAGACATAACAGCAGATCCTGAAGAAATCCAAAACACCATCAGATCCTTCTACAAAAGGCTATACTCAACAAAACTGGAAAACCTGGACGAAATGGACAAATTTCTAGACAGATACCAGGTACCAAAGTTAAATCAGGATCAAGTTAACGATTTAAACAGTCCCATATCCCCTAAAGAAATAGAAGCAGTCATTAATAGTCTCCCAGCCAAAAAAAGCCCAGGACCAGATGGGTTTAGTGCAGAGTTCTACCAGACCTTCAAAGAAGATCTAATTCGAGTTCTACACAAACTATTCCACAAAATATAAGTAGAGGGAACTCTACCCAACTCATTCTATGAAGCCACAATTACTCTGTTACCTAAACCACAGAAAGATCCAACAAAGATAGAGAACTTCAGACCCATTTCCCTTATGAATATAGATGCAAAAATACTCACTAACTGAATCCAAGAACACATTAAAGCAATTATATATCCTCACCCAGTAGGTTTTATTCCAGGGATGCAGGGATGGTTTAATATACAGAAATCCATCAATGTAATCCATTATATAAACAAACTCAAAGACAAAAACCACATGATCATCTCCTTAGTTGCGGAAAAAGCATTTGACAAGATCCAACACCCATTCATGATAAAAGTCTTACAAAGATCTGGAATTCAAGGCCCATACCTAAACATGATAAAAGCAATCTACAGCAAACCAGTAGCCAACATCAAAGTAAATGGTGAGAAGCTTGAAGAACTCCCACTAAAATCAGGGACTAGACAAGGCTGTCCACTCTCTCCATACCTATTCAACATAGTACTTGAAGTCCTAGCCAGAACAATTCGACAACAAAAGGAGATCAAGGGGATACAAATTGGAAAAGATGAAGTCAAAATATCCCTTTTTGCAGATGATATGATAGTATATATAAGTGACCCTAAAAATTCCACCAGAGAACTCCTAAACCTGATAAACAGCTTCAATGAAGTACCTGGATATAAAATTAACTCAAGTCAATGGCCTTTCTCTACACAAAGAATAAACAGGCTGAGAAAGAAATTAGGGAAACAACACCCTTCTCAATAGTCACAAATAATATAAAATATCTTGGCATGACTCTAACTAAGGAAGTGAAAGATCTGTATGATAAGAATTTTAAGACTCTGAAGAAAGAAATTAAAGATGTCAGAAGATGGAAAGATCTCCCATGCTCATGGATTGGCAGGATCGACATTGTAAAAATGGCTATCTTGCCAAAAGCAATCTACAGGTTCAATGCAATCCCCATCAAAATTCCAACTCAATTCTTCAACGAATTAGAAAGAGCAATCTCCAAATTCATCTGGAATAACAAAAAACCTAGGATAGCAAAAACTCTTCTCAAGGATAAAAGTACCTCTGGTGGAATCACCATGCCTGACCTAAAGCTTTACTACAGAGCAATTGTGATAAAAAACTGCATGGTACTGGTATAGTGACAGACAAGTAGACCAATGGAATAGAATTGAAGACCCAGAAATGAATCCACACACCTCTGGTCACTTGATCTTTGACAAGGGAGCTAAAACCATCCAGTGGAAGAAAGACAGCATTTTCAACAAATGGTGCTGGCACAACTGGTTGTTATCATGTAGAAGAATGCGAATTGATCCATTCCTATCTCCTTGTACTAAGGTCAAATCTAAGTGGATCAAGGAACTTCACATAAAACCAGAGACATTGAAACTTATAGAGGAGAAAGTGGGGAAAAGCCTCGAAGATATGGGCACAGGGGGAAAATTCCTGAATAGAACAGCGATGGCTTGTGCTGTAAGATAGAGATTGACAAATGGGACCTCATGAAACTGCAAAGCTTCTGCAAGGAAAAAGACACAGTCAATAAGACAAAAAGGCCACCAAGAGATTGGGAAAGGATCTTTACCTATCTTAAATTAGATAGGGGACTAATAGAGAACTCAAGAGGGTGGACTCCAGAAAATCAAATAACCCCATTAAAAATGGGGCTCAGAGCTAAACAAAGAATTCTCATCTGAGGAATACCGAATGGCTGAGAAACACCTGAAAATTGTTCAACATCCTTAATCATCAGAGAAATGCAAATCAAAATAACCCTGAGATTCCATCTCACACCAGTCAGAATGGCTAAGATCAAAAATTCAGGTGACAGCAGATGCTGGCGAGGATGTGGAGAAAGAGGAACACTCCTCCTTGTTGGTGGGATTTCAGGCTTGTACAACTACTCTGGAAATCAGTCTGGCGGTTCCTCAGAAAATTGGACATAGTACTACCGGAGGATCCCGCAATACCTCTCCTGGACATATATCCAGAAGATGTTCCAACTGGTAAGAAGGACACATGCTTCACTATGTTCATAGCAGCCTTATTTATAATAGCCAGAAGCTGGAAAGAACCCAGATGTCCCTCAACAGAGGAATAGATAGAAAAAATGTGGTACATTTACACAATGGAGTTCTACTCAGCTATTAAAAAGAATGAATTTATGAAATTCCTAGGCAAATGGTTGGACCTGGAGGGCATCATCCTGAGTGAGGTAACACATTCACAAAAGAACTCAAATGATATGTACTCACTAATAAGTGGATATTAGCCCAGAAACTTAGTATACCCGAGATATAAGAGACAATTTGTAAAACACATGAAACTGAAGAAGAAGGAAGACCAAAGTGTGGACACTTTGTCCCTTCTTAGAATTGGAAACAATCACCCATGAAAGGAGTTACAGAGACAAAGTTTGGAGCTGAGACAAAAGGATGGACCATCTAGAGTCTGCCATATCCAGGGATCCATCCCATAATTAGCCTCCAATCAATGACACCATTGCATACACTAGCAAGCATTTGCTGAAAGGACCCTGATATAGGTGTCTCTTGTGAGACTAGGCGCGGGCCTAGCAAACACATATGTGGATGCTCACAGTCAGCTATTGGATGGAACACAGGGCCCCCAATGGAGGCGCTAGAGAAAGTATCCAAGGAGCTAAAGAGATTTGCAACCCTGTAGGTGCAACAGCATTATGAACTAACCAGTACCCCGGAGCTCTTGAGTCTAGCTGCATATGTATCAAAAGATGGCCTAGTCGGCCATCACTAGAAAGAGAGGCCCATTGGACACGCAAACTTTATATGCCCCAGTACAGGGGAACGCCAGGGCATAAAAATGGGAATGGGTGGGCAGGGAAGTTGTTGGGAGGGTATGGGGGACTTTTGGGATAGCATTGGAGATGCAATTGAGGAAAATACATAATAAAAAAATATTAAAAAAAAATAACCCTATCGTCTCTAGGTCCTCCCAAATGCCAGCTCTGCTTCTATGGATTGGTTGGTGATAAAGGTCAAGGTGATGATAATTGCTGCATGAACCAGTTCTCTCTCTCCCTAAAACTTCAGTAAACTGCTTTTTAAAATATATTTTATATTTGTATTATAAACATATATAATGATATATATCTCAGATCATATTTAAATCATGACTGGTTAAATAAGCAGATAGGAACCTAGTAATTGGTTAATTTTGTCTGTATCCCAATGATGGTCAGTTTATTTCATTGTTCTCATGAAATTAAAATTTTCATTTGTTTTTCTTTAAAATCATCAGTGTAAGAACTGTGATGATCTCATGTGGCAAAAGCTTCTAGATCAGCTTAATAAGATAGCCTTCACAGAAACAAGTCCTTGAAAAATGACAGCTTGTTTAGGAAAATAAATTAATCATGCATTCCTGCTACTTAATATTTTAATTAGTTTATATAGAAGTACCTCATTGGTCTCACACACATCTTGGTAATGAATACATCACTAATGGCTACTGACACTATGAAGATCTTGTTTCATTATTAATGCTTTACTCTAGAAAGACCATTAGGAGTGGTGTGTGTGTGTGTGTGTGTGTATGTATGTGTGTACATTTTAAGGTAATCCTCTTTGTGGGTTTATACAGCACACAGGATGGTGCTAGGGAAGAAAAACATAACAGAAAGGAGACAGGGTCATGTGAGGAGAACAGGCATAGACAGGAAGGAGGCAGGCAGTGGATATGAGTGGGGTGACTCCAGGTCACCCAGAGGGCACGTGAGGCCATTACCGTGACAGCTACCTCTCATCACTCCTTCAGTATCATGACAAAGAATTCAAAATTAAGTAGCACCTGAGGTCAAACAGGAACTGAGCAGGTTGTACCTTCTCCTATGACAGCCAGCTCCCCTCTTACTCACCAAGCTCCTGATGGCTTTCTGGTTGCTGCCCTTCACTGCTCTGCACTGTCTTCCCATTGTGGAAGGCAGTTGTTCATGTCATCTGTAGAGCAGAAATGAGAACTCTGATTTTAGAACCAATGGCTTGGCAATAATTGAATGAATACAAATGTGGCCATAGGGTTTTAAGGCAACCAATAGGCTAACATCCATAGAAAAGCCTCTAAAACAGAAAGAATAGAAAGAAAAACAAAAAGAGAACAACACACTTAAGAAACTGTATACCAACACATTCTCTAATTGCAGATATATTTTGTGAAATTGACAAAACCTCTTTCAAATTAGATAATAAAAAAAAAATCTCATTTTATCCTTAATTTAAGGTCTAAGGCGTTTCTTTTCAGGGGCCTTTCTCAGACAGCACATTCAGTGCTATGCTCCATGGGGATTGGGGGTGGGGAATGGGGCGTGAATTCCTATTTTGCTATGCTGTTTAGTTTTAATGCCAAATTGTTTCATGAAAATCATATTGTCCTGAATCATGAATGCAGTATTTATTTGCTTCTGAGTCATGTTGGTTTAATATTATTTTCATTTTTGAATAAATCAAAGTCCTATAGCTGGTTTAGTAGGCTATCTTACAAAAACATTGTTCCAAATATACCTTAAAAGCTCACCAGGGTATTATTTTTCATGTGTGAGATATTTATTTTTGTTGGTTTGCATAAAGGTAGCAGATATTTGCCTGGGAAAATAGGGAGATCTGTTGAAGCCACAATCATGGGTGAGCATGGTAATGAATTTTGTTTTCTCCTTTTTCTCCATAGCAAATGTAGATTCCAATGAAGAAATTTGGTATAGAGGATATATGGCGTAAAAATAATCTTAAATTTTTTGTGTGGTCATTTTCATTGTTGTTGTTTTTCTGTTTTTCCACAGAGTATGCTCCAGCTTCTAAATTCTCTTTTTTTCAAAGTATTCTCAATGGTATCCCTAACCCTTCTTCAACCAACAAAGACAAGCATGCCTTTTCCCTAAACCACAAATACAAAGTGTCCTAAATGAGGGACCCGAAAGCATGGAAAGTGAGCTCCGAGATCAATCCAGGACAGGAGATGGATCAAATGTTTCCAATTTATCTTGGAATTTGGCATATGGCCCATTTACAATAAAAGATAATTGGGGTCAACCCCATGGCCTCGTGGATTCTCCTGGCCACCCACCTTGTGTCCGGGAGGCTTTCCTTGCAGGGTCACAGCACAGGTGCTGGGTATGGGCAACAGGCATCAGATTTGTGGGTGTTAATGACTTTTTCTAAGAAATATCTATTTTTAAAAAAATGTTTGTTTCTTAGCAAGATACTATAAGGTTTTATTATAACCCTAGTTAAAATATCAAACCTGATTGCTGTGACATACTAGTTCAGATTCATGCATCATTGATAGGCCCCTTTGGCATAGCACTTATTGTAAGTAAGTATTGGCTTGGGTGAGGCCTACTAAAATGTATAAGTAGGATGATGATTTTTTTTTACTCCCACTATTTATACATGCCATTGGATAAATAAATACTTATTTTTGCTAGCTTGCTTTTAGTGATAGATCACCTAGGGTGCCAAGTCCTTCATATACAAGAACATAATATAACAAAAAATACAACAAACAACAGTAGCAACAAACTCTGAACCTACCTTGGCATGTGACTTACAATAGAACATCTTCCTCTGAAATATGTACAAAGAACAGAGACAGCTGCATTTATCCAGAGGTCCTGATGGCGAGGTCCAAGTCGTGAGTGCTGTGTGTACAGGGGTTGGGGATGTAATTGTGTCTCTTTTTTTTTTTTTTTTTCTTTTTTAAATTAGGTATTTTCTTCATTTACATTTCCAATGCTATCCCAAAAGTCCCTGATGCCCTTCCCCCCACTCTCCTCCCCCACTCTCCTCCCCCCCTCTCCCCCCCCCCCCCCCCCAGCCATAAGACCAATGGACCTCTCTTTCCACTGATGGCCACTAGGCAATCTTCTGATACATATGCAGCTAGAGACACGAGTTCTGGGGGATACTGGTTAGTTCATATTGTTGTTCCACCTTCTCTTTTCTGCATTGTTAGAACTACTTGTTGGTGGCGTCAGAAAGAAGCCCAAGGTTCCATGGGACGAGCAAACAGTCATTTCATGAGAAGTTCGGGCTTCCGAGTGACAGAGCTGGGAAAGCCTATTTGGCTGAGGTGAAGCTCCCGATCCATTTAGACTTGAGCCACTTGCAGTGAGTACTTTTGAGTTCATGTACACAGACTCTGAGAACCCTGGAGCCTGCCATCTTTCAGATAGAGTAGTAAAGATTTCAAACAAACGAACCATAAGAAATAGGCCAAAAAATGAGCATAAAATATCATTAATAAATTGATTAGCTTTGCCTCTCAACCCTGTTGATTGAGTCTATGATTAATAAAGAATTAATGCAGTATAATTTTATATGAATGTGAATGAAAATTAAACCTAGTGATAGAGTTGAATTATATTTACATCTCTGCTTGGCTTACATGTTCTATTCAATTAACTAGTACAATATGAAGGCATATAAGTGAGGCGGAAATTCAGAGAATATCTGTACTGCTAACATTCATTTGTACACACTCCCCTCATGAACAGGAACACGACAGCCATCACTCCGTAACTTCTGACCATTTCTCAGGTGTCTAGTTTTTAGTCCATGTCTTTGTGGGTCTATCATTCCTGAAATAGAGATGGGAGATGGGATGTACTCTTAGTTTTAATATGTTATTTACCAAGTACTTCATTAGACTCTGTAGGAGGGGGCAGGTGTGTGAGATATAATAATTCCTTAAACAGTTTATAATCTACTTAAGTAAAAACAGAAAAAGAGATAAACTATAAAGCTCTTATAAGACTTGAAACTTAAATTTAAAATAAATTATAATCTGGCCAAGAGGTAAGGCTGAGGGGTAAAGTGGTTGCTTAGCATTGGTGAAACCCCAGGTTTATCCCACAGTGTTGGAGAAGACTGTAGTTAGAGAATAAAATCTTGTAAAGGCCTATCATAGAGTCAGTCAGAACTACTACTGCCTTTGTTTATTTATAAATTATCAATTTTAAGTGTTTGCTTCTTTAGGTTAACAATACACTTCTATAGTACTTGGAGAATGTTGCTATATTCTTTAACATGTTATTTTTTTATTAGATATTTTCTTTATATACATTTCAAATGCTATCCCGAAAGTTCCCTATACATACCCTCCTCCCTGCTCCCCTACCCAGCCACTCCCACTTCTTGGCCCTGGTGTTCCCCTGTACTGGGGCATATAAAGTTTGCAATACCAAGGGGCCTCTCTTCCCAGTGATGACTGACTAAGCCATCTTCTGCTACATATGCAGCTAGAGATACGAGCTCTGGGGTACTGGTTAGTTCATATTGTTGTTCCACCTATAGGGTTGCAGACCCCTTCAGCTCCTTGGGTGCTTTCTCTAGCTTCTCCATTGGGGGTCTTGTGTTCCATCTTATAAATGACTGCTATTTTATGTATTTTAAAGATGTTAAATGTTAAAGGTGTTTAGATCTTAGCAGTGAGTGAATTTCCTTGCAATAATGATTTTCTGCATCCCAGAGAGTTGTCACAGCGATACATAGTGTTATAGATTCTCTTTAGAAACGGGACAAGAAATGTGGACAGCAGATAGATTACCATGAGTTTGAGGCCAGTATAAACCACACCCTGAAAGACCCTGTTTCAAAAAAACTAAGAAAACAGCCGGGCGTGGTGGCGCACGCCTTTAATCCCAGCACTCGGGAGGCAGAGGCAGGCGGATTTCTGAGTTCGAGGCCAGCCTGGTCTACAAAGTGAGTTCCAGGACAGCCAGGGCTATACAGAGAAACCCTGTCTCGAAAAACCAAAAAAAAAAAAAAAACAAACAAACAAAAAAAAACCTAAGAAAACAACAACAATAATAACAAGACAAACAGAAAAAGACTTCTATATTAGCTAATATTCTTTTGTTGTAAGAAAAACCAACAGATAAAAATCTATTTCTCTCTCTTCTCTCTCCCTGTCCCTTCCTCTCCTTCCCCTTTCTCTGCCATCTTTGTGTTATAAGGGCTGTTACTGTGGGAAATCCTCCACAGAGCTCATTGTCTTGTGCCAGGTCTAGGGTGATCAGTCAGCTCTTCCAGGATGTCTGGGTGTGCACATTACACTGAGGACCACTCTGTGTGGAAAACGGGTTCAATCTGAGAGGAAGAAGTTTTGTGAGCACAGCTGAGAAATATCAACTCCATCCCACCACCACTTCTCATCTCATACTTATGTGAAATGGCAGTTTTTTGAAATGAAACTGGCCAGTTCTAATTTCCCTAGCAAATTTTAAAGCAAAGCCAAGCAGAACCAATGTGATCAAAGGAAGAATAATTTGGGTGTGAACTGAAGTCATACATTGATACGGAATATTCATCTCTTGGGCATCAAAAGCTTCAATAAATCATTCAAAAATTTGGTTTGGGGATCAGTAACTTTGTAAGTGAATCACTGATTATGAGTATTAGACATTCATACCTCCAGAATAATTTTTAGATGCTTTATGTTCTAACTGCTAGACAATTGGTAACACAGTTCAGCTTCAGGTCTAGAATATATGCTACATTGTCAAGCTGCCACCCTAGCAACACAGAGCGTCATCACCATAACTAAGTCAGTAAGCAAAGGTCATACACACCACGGAGACCATGCTGCCTCCAAACTGCACAAGTCATCAAGAGAGTAGAAGATGGCATCAGTAAATCAAGGAAGAAATTAATGGAAATAAAGTGATTATGGTGTTTACGATAAGACTGCTCAAAATAGGGGCTAGCTCAGAGAATCAACTTTACCAAATAATCTCTATTTTTCCCCTTATTTGCAAAATGACTGTTATACATAAAGCTATGAGTATTAATTCAGTTTTTCTTATTTTATTCATAACTTTAGCGCTAAATTGTCGATTCCCAAAGATGTGATGTAAGTCTTCTAGGAAACAAAACTGACTAGTGGTTAGACTTTAAAACACTGTGCCTCTTTAGCCTCATCCTTGGAATCAAGGAGCATAAACAAGTCATCCATTGCAAAATTGTATCTCCAGGGACATGGTGGTGTTACTGAGGCATCTAGAATCTAGTTTAGTTAACATTTAGAGTCAGACAGATGAGAATTTAAATCCTGAATATTAATGACTGGATTTTAGCTCTGCTTCCTGGCTGTGGATGCATTATGACCAGCTGTTACAAGTTCCTAACATCTTGATGTCCTTGCCTTGACAGACTTTATACTATTGAACTGTGAGCCAGGCCAGAACAACCTTCTCTCCCTTAAGTTGCTTTATCTGGGTATTTTATTACAGTGACAGGAAAAGCAACTAAACAAGACCCTACTTTGAGAGTTTGCTATTAGGACCAAATGAAAATGTGACTGTAAGCTTGTGTATGCTTCATCATCCTTTCCAGTCTGTTATTCTAATGGTGTGAGAAAGGGCTTTACTTATGTGATACACTGTGGCAGATGTTAGCTATGTGGATTTATTAAAATGGTTGATATCATATTAGTGTATCTGAGCAACTGGGTTTTAATTTAATTTTAAGTACTAGTTTTTCAATCAAATGCTAATAAATCTCCATTTAGGCAATTTTGTATTTTATTTTACTTCTCAATATGATATTCTAAATATCTTGAAATTAATTTAAAAAAGAAATCAAATAAAACTCACAAGAATGCTTGTGTATGTTTGTGTTTTGTTTTTTCATCAGATCTTCTTCCCACTCCACAAGATGGGGGCCAAAATGAGTGGTTTCCCCGAGAGGTCTGATTGGAAAGGGAGGTTCCAGAACAGAGAATAAATGGACCTTGGGCAGGTCATAGAAGCATATTAAGGCAGGCAAGATTGAGCGTCTAAGAATGAGCTAGGGGATCAAGTCAGAATCATCAGGAAGGATAGGCAAGAATTCCCCAGCCACAGGGCTGTAAGCAAGAAGTCAGAGTGCCCTGTGCTCCACAATGTAACAGTCACTTATTTGTGTCGGACCAATGTCCGACACCAATAAGAACCTAGGCTCAAACTATACTCTGAATGGCAAGAGCTTAGAAAATTGAAATTATTGATCCAAAGTGACCTAATCCATTACTGGCACATTGAGAGTTAGTATCTTTCCCAAAATGTGAGTCACTGTAATGAATATAAAATAGGCTTTTACTGATAGCAAATGTTCAGAAAAGAAGTTCCTTCTAAGGGGCAATGTAAAAGTAATGACATCAACACAGGACAAAATGAAGTGCTTCCTGGGATAATTAGTTACAGAAATAGTAACCTTGCAATGGCTCCAATATTGCAGATCCAAAGATCTAATTCTCATAATTCAATCAGTGGTATCACTTTACATTTCTAGTGAACACTTAATAGCAACGACTGATAGTTATAAAATTATCAAGACTTCATTGCCTTTACAAAAATCATTAGAAAACATTTACTGGCATGTTATGATATATCATAAATAATTAAAATGCATCTACTTATTAAAATATCAGAATAGAAGGTGATGTCATAGCCAGTTGTTACTTCCTTACATTCATGTGTGAAATGCAATAATGTTCAGATGTGAATCGTAATTAGTGTGAGTTGGCTAGGGGATTAATGGGTGGAAGAAAGAAAATTGGGCATTGACCGCATATTTTTCTAAAAGATGGGAATACCATTTATTGCCTTCATTAGGGAAGAAACACCTCAGGAACAAATCAAATTTTACTGATTTTGTAGATAATCTGCTACCTTTGGGAATGATAACATATGAGTTCCATTTATGAGTAGATTAGAGTTACATTCTACTGTGAAGTATGGAATTCACACAGAAGAATTCAGACACTAGTGAGAACCTCCATAAACATAGCACATGCCATCAATATTCCCAAGTTACAATGGACTCACAAATTATTTTCCCATCTACAGATAATATATACCATTTGATTTTAAGCACACACAATATGTTAATCACCTTTCTATTTGAGTTAACAAGTACACATATGTAAAATTTGAGAGATAATATAATTCCAACTATTTTCCTAATTTTACTAATGAGGCCTAAAGGCATGCTTCTCAAAAATGAAAATCATTCTGAGCTATTATTAGCCCTTTTCAAACTTCCTCTGTAGGTGGAGTTTGTATGTAAAAGAAACTTAATTATTTGTAGAGACAGGTAATCTGTCAATCAATTTAAAATGACAGATCTATCACTCCTAGCAGTAAACCTTAAAGCAAAATATATTATGACTAAGCCAAAGCAAAGACAGATCACTTGGTCCCTAAAAATTTATGGAATTGAGTCCTTCCTTCCTTCCTTTCTTCCTTCCTTCCTTCCTTCCTTCCTCCCTTCCTCCCTCCCTCCCTCCCTCCCTCCCTCCCTCCCTCCCTCCCTCCCTCCCTCCCTTCTTTCCATCCTTCCTTCTTTCCTTCCTTCCTCCCTCCTTCCCCCTCCCTCCGTTTCTCCCTCTTTCTTTCTTTCTTTCTTTCTTTCTTTCTTTCTTTCTTTCTTTCTTTCTTTCTTCCTTTCTTTCTTTCTTCTTCCCTTCCCTTCTTCTCCCCTTCCCATTTTCCTTATTTCTTTCTTCCTTGTCTTTCTGCTAAATTAGATTAAGCAGAACTTAGATTCAGCTCTTCTGGGTTCCTCTTCGTGGTGAGGAACATAAGAGGTTTTTGGTTTTCATTGTTTCTTGATGGAAGAGTCTTCTCCCATCCAATGATATAATTGTGCTTGTTTTGTTTTCCCAGGCACCTAATGTGGCTTTACCTGTGCCTTTATTTGTTCTTGCCACTGGCACCATATGTGCCAGCCCACAACAAACAATGGCCCTATCAGGATGCTGCAAGATGATCCTCCCTCCAGGTGGCTTCACAGCAAATGAACAAAGGTGAATGGAAAGTAATTTATCCATAATAAACCACAATGGCCCTTTACTATTGGATGATTAGAACTGTAATTGTCACACAGACTTTAGTCAGCACCAGCTCGGCTTGACACAGATGCCTTGGTTCCATACATGCCCCCTTTTGTTGTACTTTATAATAAAGTCTGCTCAAGTGCAAGTGTGCATTGGTGTACAAAGAAAGCCAATTGTTATTCAAATAATGCTTGTTGAATAAAGATGAAAATAAGGAAATTTTTATAATTTGAATATTAATAACATGGGTTAATAAAGCCTGTTGCAGCCATCTCTACACGAGATGGGTCTATTGTGAGTTTAGTGTGCAGTCATGCATGGTGTGTTTGCTAGCCTTTGTTGGGGAGGCAAATATCTGACATAAACTAGAAAGAGGACAGGTTTGTTTTGGATGGCGATTTAGGGGGCTTCAGTGTACCAGTCTTTGCTCTGTGATCCCTGGACCTCAAGAAGGCAGAGCTTCAAGGTAGGGAGCAGAAAAGCGTTCAGAGTTGGTCATCTCATCCAGCTGAGTAGAAAGAGCAAGAAAG
This sequence comes from Mus caroli, assembly GCF_978045245.1. Classification (NCBI taxonomy): domain Eukaryota; kingdom Metazoa; phylum Chordata; class Mammalia; order Rodentia; family Muridae; genus Mus; species Mus caroli. The sequence goes on from NW_028227256.1 coordinate 11,029,855, forward strand.
GACCAAGGACAAACATACCCCTGAAAGGCAGATCACTAATGGCTCCCTTCCTCCCTTAGACCCCTGCCTTTTGTTGTCCACTCAGTTGGGATCTCATCAATGGATTAATTGAGTGAAGCTGTCTTGACTCGATCACTTCTCAATAGCACCACTAGCTGGGGGACCAAGCTTACATGAGCCTTCTGGGAGATCCCTTAATATTCAATGTGGAATGTACTTAAATATTACGGGAATGGTGTTTCATCATTTGTCAAAAATAACCTGAGCCATACACATGGAAATATCACTTAGCACATCCAGTTACCTGTTCAGGATGTAGCTCTTGAAGCACAGGGACAAGAAAGGATAAAATGGATATGTCTTGACTCATTATTGAAACAGACTGGTTGGTGAACATGATTATCAACCTACACTTAAATTTGATACTATATTTATAGAAAAATGTCTAAGAGGATATACTAATACTTTTGCTTCGCTGTGCTAGTGTATGCATTGTGACTTCATAGTTTTAATCAGTTCAACAGATTTCAGTTTAGCATATAGCACAATTCAGACTCTACACAAATAGTATTTATTAAAATTGACTTGGTATTTACACCAATTAACTTTTTATTATGCACCTGAGAGACCACATGCAAACATATGTTAGTAATTTGAATCCATTTGTGTAAATGATAGAGATTTGACTGTATTTAAATAGTCAGCATTGCATTTGTGATATTGCCAATGTCTTATTTCCTTATGCTTATATGATATTCATAAGTGCTGAGAAGTTGGACACTGAGTTATTTAACATGAATGTGAATTTTGGGGGAAGGAGTGGGAAGGATTATAGCTTTCTCATAAAATACAGAGAGAGAGAAAGAGAGAGAGAGAGAGAGAGAGAGAGAGAGAGAGAGAGAGAGAGAGAGAGAGAGAGAGAGGGGAAAGAGAGAATAACTTTAGAGATTGTTTCAAAAGTAGAAAGAAAACATTGACATGGGATCAAGATGCTAAACTGTTTTTTGAGTGACACTGTGGCTTTAAGAACTTCACTGAGTTGTGTAGATATCAATGCTCAGCCCAGTAAGGCGAGTGTGTCTGGCTTTCCTTTCAGAAGCCGTTTATTTATTGATGCTTCACCAGCAACATTCAGGTCATTGTGTGGTGCACAGATAGAGGAAGCTGGTCTCTGCCTTTGACAAGGACCTGTCAAAAGGGAAGGCTATAATCCTGTCTTCAAATAATTTTTCTTAAGATACCAGTGATATTCCTTTTATATTACTGTGAAATTACATTTTTTCCACATTCAACTGGTTTGCTGCTTGTCATTGCTCTGGCTGTTCTGTTTTGATTGTTTGTTTTAATGGTTTCCATTCTTTCACTTATAGAATTGCTCTGGACACATTTCCTGATGGGATATTCTCTTTTTAGTTTATCCATTTATATTTCATAGTGGTGTGTGTGTGTGTGTGTGTGTGTGTGTGTGTGTGTGTGTGTGTGTGTATGTTTTACATGAATGCCAATTTCCTAATTACAAACTCTTCCAACTTCTTGTTGGAAGTGGGCCTGGCCAAATTTTACTGGCACACACCCTTTCATGGAGTCTGCAAAATGTTGAAAGAGGCCTGGGATCTTGGCTAGGATGGTGACCATTGTTACTGTAACCACTGCTATAGGTTTTTCAATAGGGATAAAGTTTCAGAAGTTATGAATCCACCCCTTATCAACTTGACACAAATAATATCTCATGTCCACATGAAACAATAACAAGGTCATGAATATGCCTAACATGATATAACTATTCCTCATACAATCTCAAACACATTTGTAAATTTACAATGGGGCAATGTCCCTTGGGAACATTCTTTTAGTATCTCAACTTAAATGTCAACTGATGTTAAAGTGGAAGAAAGACAAATATGTTCTTAACAACATAAAACAGAAGCATTCATATTACTTTATAATCCTCATTTCTGCAACCGTTACATGGCCTTAGCTGGTATTTATAACTACTTTCTTCTACTACCCTTTCTGTATTTCCTTCACTCTCAGCAAGCATCTCAGCAGGTCTTTTCCTGGAGGAGTGACTCATACTTTCATTCCAGATGGATCTGAGTCCTGGAATGAAGGACTGTTTTTTGAGTGACACTGTGGCTTTAAAAACCTCACTGAGTTGTGTAGATATCAATGCTCAGCCCAGTAAGGTGAGTGAGTCTGCCTTTCCTTTCAGAAGCCATTTATTTATTGATGCTTCAATAAAGCATCCTGCTTGGATTAGGTTATTGTAGTTTCCCATCGACTTTAATCACAAGACATGGTAGTCCTAAGAGATGCCCTAAGGGATCTCCTACATCCAGACATAATCTTGCTTACCTCCATTGTGAAGAGGTAATCCAATTTCTCCATGGTAATCTGGATCTATCACTCCTCCTAACACTGTTATTCCTTTCTTAGCCTGTTGGTTTAAGGGCATTAGAAGCCCAACATGATCAGGGGGAAGTCTGAGTTTCCAGATCAATGATTCGTTTGTTGTGACTCCTGGTAGGAGCACTCTCTCTATGGAACCAAAACTTCTAGACTAGCAGAACCTAGAGTTGGGACAGGAAGCAAAAATTTTCCTAGAGGGTCACTAGCAGTGATAATAAGTGGAACTATTACATTTTTCAAACCTTCATTCTTGGACCCATGGATCCTGGTTATGGGAGAAACTGTACCATATATCGGACGCTGATTCAAAGCATACACTGCCTTCTGAAGAACTCTGCCCCAGCCTTCCATGCTGCTGTCACCTAATTGGCACTGTAACTGCATCTTCAAAAGGCCATTCCTTCTTTCTATCAGACCAGCTGCTTCAGGATGATGGGGAACATGGTAAGACCAGTGGATTGTATGATCGTGGGCCCACTGTCACACTTCTCTGTCTGTGAAATGAGTTCCTTGGTCAGAAGCAATACTGTGTGAAATAACATGTTAGATAAGGCATTCTGTCAGTCCATGGATGGTGGTTTTAGTAGAGGCATTACATGCAGGAAAGGCAAATCCATAACCAGAATAAGTATCTACTCCAGTAAGATCAAAACACTGTCCTTTCCACGGAGGAAATGGTCTAATGTAGTCAACCTGCTAACAGGTTGCTGGCTGATCACCTCCAGGAATGGTGCCATATCTGGGGCTCAGTGTGGGGTCTATGTTGTTGGCAGATCTGGCATTCAGCAGCAGCTGTAGCCAGGTTAGCCTTGGTGAGTGGAAGTCCGTGTTGTTGAGCCCAAGCATAACCTCCATCTCGACTACCATGGCCAAATTGTTCATGTGCCCATTAAGCAATGACAGGGATGGCTGGGAAAAGAGGCTGACTGTCCACAGAACGGGTCATCTTATTCACTTGATTATTGAACTCCTCCTCGACTGAAGTCACCTTTTGGTGAGCATTTATGGGACACAAATATTTTCACATCCTTTGCCTATTTGGAGAGATCTTGCTACATACTTCTTCCCCAGATGTCTTTCTCACCAACTTTTTACTTGTGATCTTTCCAAGCCCCTGAACATCTAACCAATCCCATGGATTAGTGAACAATCATACATCTGGCCATTTCTTCTTCTAAGCAAACTGCAATACCATGCATACTACCTGAAGTTCTGCCCACTGTGAAGATTTTCCTTCACCTGTATCTTTCAGGGTTGTCCTGGAAAGGGGTTGTAATGCTGCAGCTGTCCACTTCTGGGTGGTGCCTGCATAACATGCAGAGCCATCAGTAAACCAGGCCCTAGTCTTCTCTTTCTCAGGCAGCTGATCATAGGAAACACCCCATGAGGCTATGGGCGCATGCTTGGCAGCAGATGGCATTGTAACAGGAGTAGAAACCATAGGCATTTGAACAACTTCTTCATGTAACTTGCTTGTGCCTTCCAGACCTTCTCTGGCCTGATCATGTATATACCACTTCTATTTGATAATAGACTGCTGCTGTGCACATCCTACTTTATGACTTGGAGTGTCTGATAGCACCCAGCTCATGATGGGCAGTTCAAGTTGCATGGTAACTTGGTGTCCTATTGTCAAATGTTCAGTTTCCACTAAGGCCAGGGGAGCCACTTCTTTCCTACATTTCCTTACCCACTACTTTCCTGTTGCTCCCAGCTTTGCGAAAAGCCAACTGCCGGATGAATTTAAGACTTAAAATGAGCTTCGTGAATATCCAGGTAAAGAAGTTCAAGGGGAGAAAACTTGGCTGGATCTCTGACTTTCCTCCACCTCCTAATATGGATTTTGAAAACACTGTATCCTCTGCACACTATTCTCTGTGGAGCACTACCCTGATTCCATTGAAGACTCTCTCAAAATGGGATCAAAATAAGTTTTTTTCTTGTTTTCTGTAAAACTTGGGTTTGACCATGCCTTGATCCATTTTTTTTCTGAAATTGGGCATGTTCCACACCCTATCCCCTGGCCTCCACCCTGATAAGATAAGATGTTCTACTGAAAAAAAATGTGAGATATTCTGCTAAGCTCCTGTGTAACCAAATTTCCTCTGGGAATTTCCCAATCCTAGAAAGCCCTGTAATCTTGCAGTTCTTGAGCTATATAAATCCCATTTTCTCCTATGTTCAATGTTCTTTCAAACTCCACTTCAAGGAATAGCCATGTCTAACAGAAAATGAAGCTTGCTTAATTTGATTGAACGTATTTGGGCAATGATCTTTACTCTCGTTCAATGGGATGAGCACACTGTTCTCTGCACACCCAGTCTTCTGCCCAGATCAGCCAGGCAAGCAATTAGGGCAAATGGTCAACAGGCAGAGGGTCTGCCAGTCAAGGGGCTTCATCTGGCACTGAGAGTGATGCCTGAGACCTCTGCTGTGTGGGCTGCCAGCAAGCATGTGCCTCATGGTCATAGGCCTCACTGGAGCCTGCTCTCTCAGTTCAGCACTTCAACTCCACAGAGGTGTAAGGTGGGAGGGAGGCCTGTTGACCTGCCTATGCTTTTCCACACAAGTGAGTGAAATGCAAACTTCTTACAGGTAACTAAGTTTTCTTTATTTGAGATGGGGGCCCTGCAGGTACCAGCTATGAGCTGCGGAGAATACAGAACTGCCTCCAGGGATTTCCAGAGGTCATGAGGAATCCTGGCTGTAATACCAGAATAACTTGAAGCTTATTTTTTAAGTGCCCAAGCACAGGCTTTTATTTAGCAAATAACACCATTTAAGTGACTTATGTGCGCATTGGAGTAGGGAAGAGAGGGAGAAGAGAAGCAAAAGCCACCTAGAAAGAGAAGTCCTTTAGCTTTAGGATCTCAAGTATCCTAAGAGATTGAGCTGTTTCCTGGATGGTGATGGGAATTTTAAGGGATTGGGGGATAGCTAAGAGTTGCGGCAATAATTGGAGTGAACTTAATAACAACAATCCTGTCTGAGAGCTACTGCAAGCCTAATTTTACATTCAGCACTGTAGGTCATCTATGAGGGTATGTCTATGAGTGACAAGGAAACTTCTGGTTTCAATGGAGAACAGGCTTGTGGCTGAGCTCAGGTGGGTTCAATGGTACAGAGGCGGTAGATAGGCTGTGGTGTGGGCCCATCTTTCAGTTCTGTTGAATGAGTTTTGTTGAATGACTGGTGAAGTAAATGGGATTTAGTATTCCCAGAGTAAGGAATTTGTTCTCTTGGCAACCTTACCCTTTTGTATAAGCTTACATTTTTTATCTTTTTATTTGTTATTTAATTTTTTATTAGTTATTTTATTTATTTACATTTCAAATGTTATTCCTGTTTCCAGTTTCCCCTCTGCAAGCCCCCTACCTCACCCCTCACCCCTGCTTCTATGAGGGTGCCCCCCCCAATCCTGCCTCATCATCCTAGTATTTCCCTACGCTGGGGCATAGAACCTTCACAGGACCAAGGATCTCTCCTCCCATTGGTGCCAGATAAGGCCATCCTCTGCTACATATACAGCTGGAGCTATAGGTCCCTCTTTGGTTGGTGATTTAGTCCCTGGGAGTCCTGGGGAATCTGGTTAGTTGATATTATTGTTCTTCCTGTGGGGTTCAAAACCCCTTCAGCTCCTTCAGTCCTTCCCCTAACTCCTCCATTGGGCCCCCATACTTAAACTTACTTTAATAAGGGCTCTTAAATTCTTCAACCCTTCCTTCTAGCCTGCTGTTCAAAGGTAGGGGAGAAAAGATGGTAAATAGGACAAGGGAATGTGGACCTGCTTTGAAGTAGTTCTTTGGGGGCGATTCCAATCTCTATTATTGGGATACCAGGAATCAGGTTCAATAGTGTCAGGATACCAAACATGAATCACCAGTGGTGACATAATCCAGCAGAAACCACTAAGCACCCGTGGAACCAACCTGAGTCAGCTGGAGGAACCCGGAATTCTCAATGCTGGAATGCCTTGAGACGTTCTCTATCCCATCCTGCAGGATTCAGTTATTCGTGGGTGCAAGGGGGACTGCAAACCTGGAAGGAAATGGGAGGAAGAGAAAGAGAAGCAGGAGACCAAGAAGATGGTACCTATCAAGGTCTTGCTTATTAGGCTGAGGTGCCTTGTTTTAAAGCATACATCTCAGAGGATAGGGGAGGGGGGTCAAGGGGGAATTTTACAAAGAGCAAAGAAGTGGGCATCTGTGGACATGAGGGCCGAAGTCAGGTGCCAGGCAGCAGGCACTCTGCATCTTATCTCCGGAACATAGATCCTCCTTGACAGCCTTGGGTGTCAGTCTGGGCTCAGGCCTAACTCATGTCCTTGGATGGCATGGGAGTTCAGGAAGAGATAGGGAAGAGGGACTATAATTCAGCTTTTAGAGCCTCAGGTGCCAGGAAGGGAATAGGGAGGAGGGAATGATAACCAGCTCCTAGCACGAGGCCATTTGGCCTGTCAGGAGATTGTGAAGGGCTCGCTTTCTCACAGGATGGTCTCTGACAGTTCTCTGCCATGCCTCTTAATGAAGTGAAGATCAGCAAAAGCTCAAGACTGACAAAGTCTTGCCCAGCTAGCTAAGTAAGCACCCTGTGACTGTCCATTGATCCTATTTATACTTTCTCCAATCATCATGTCCTCTCATGGGTCTTGCCTCAGTAAAACATCACATGAGTCTGCATCACATAATACAACTAGAAACTTCCACTTTACATTAGTGATGCCATGTATGTTAACCACCTGCTAAGCATACTATAGTTAAGAAGTCAAGGGGAAAGCACTACAGGTTCTAATCTTGAGATGCCCAATATTGAGGTAGTAGAAAGGGGAACCACGGGTATATTAGCTACACAAGAGAACCATCCAATGGACCTTAGCGTGGAAAAGGCTGGGCGTACTCATGCTCCAGTGGCTTGGATCTTGTCAATATAGTTCCTTGCCAAGACTTCTGGGAAATGGTTGACTGATTAAGGAGCACAGGGGAGACATGAAAGGACACAAGGAACTGAAACTGTGGTTGTGAAGAAGGATTGATCACACGGACTTCCTGGCTGCAGAAATCTCTGTCACCTTCTTTGTACAACTTTGAATTTTATACTTGATGCATGCTTCATTTTTTGTTTCTTATGAAGAGGGTATGGGGCCTCAGAAAACAACACTGCAAATGTGTTATCAGGGAGCTGGAATAAGCCACCCCAAAGCATCAGGTGTCAAGCTACTTTGAGTTGTAAGGAATTGAGAAGTAGCCAGCACTGGCAAAACCCTTCCTCTCCCCATTACACTGCCAAAGATAAAATAAATAACTAAACTTCACAACAAGAAACCTGTCCGTTGAGAGTGTTGCCATGTTTGGAAAAAAAGAACTAAGCAAACAACTTATCACTTGAGAGATTTTATGTGTATGAGTGCACTGTAGCTGTCTTCAGACACTCCAGAAGAGGGCATCAGATCTCATTACAGATGGTTGTGAGACACCATGTGGTTGCTGGGAATTGAACTCAGAACCTCTGGAAGAGCAGACAGTGCACTTAACCACTGAGCCATCTCTCCAGCCTCAATTCTTATATTTTTGTGTTAGTTTGGCATGTGTCTGTAGTTTAAAGGGCACTTTTTTCTGTCTTTCTTAGGTCAATTTAAAGGTGTTAGTTTTGACAGAGAACCCCAGAGGAAACCATATTTCTGTTTCCTGTGCGGTGCAGATTTGCTTTATGAATGTGGATACTTAGTGGTTTCAATATTTTTGGTAAGGTACAAGTAAGTGTCTTATCAGGACATATTTGAAAATGTCTTCTTACATTCTGTGGCTTATTTTGAGACATTCAGTAAGGTGCAAATGTTTAGTATTTACACATCATCAAATTTATCTAGTTTCCCATCTGCTTCACATAGTGATGCTATACCTAAAGAACCATCCCGACCTCAAAGTCATGAATATTTAATACTATTGTATTTGCCTCCTCCCATTTTATAGTTGAAGCTCTTATTTGGGTCTGTGATTCACTTTGAGTTATTTTTACATTTTTGAAAAAGTGTGAGGGAAGGGTCCAGCTTCTTTGGCATGGAGATATCGAGTTGTCTGGGCACGGTTTGTCTTGGTATCATATTAAGAACAACATATGCACAAAGAAACACAAGAAAACAAAGATACAAAATTCTCCCAAAAGTTCAGGGAGTTATTTCTGTGCTCAACTTTATTCAGTTGATCCATAGAACCACATCACACTGCATTGTATGGGGTGGTTCTGTAGTAAGCTTTGAAATTGAGTAACTTTCTTCAGATTGATCTGGATTTTCCTCCTGCTTCAAGTTTCCACAAAGATGACAGGACCACGTAACTCTTTTCTGGGTATTTGATAAGGTGTTTGTTGGATCTTTAGGTCAGATTGAGCATAACGCCACTTCTTTCACCTTCTGCTTCATGACCATGAGAAGTCTTTCTTTCCATTTATTTACATCTTTGAAAACTAAATCAAAAATAAAATAAAATAAGAATTATTCTATGGGTAAGGGTTGGGCTGTGGAGAAATGAAAGTGACTGCTATGGAACGCTGGTTTCCTTTTGCTGGACATGCTGAAGTATCAAAGGGACAAAGTGACAGTGAGGACAGAGAAGAGAAAGCCCAGGGACTGCAATTGACTAGGAACTTAGATACAAAACTTGGGAGACAGCTAGACAGAGGCTCTTTGTGCTCTGAGACATGAGAATAAGGTTTCTGTGCTAAGCTAGATACAGGTCGGCTGTGGCCAACTGCAATAGACCCGAAACTTCTCAAAACATGTTAACATATCCAATGTGAATAAAAAGATCTAGGCCACTGGCTTTTAGCCTTCCTATTGCTTCAACTCTTTAATAGAGTTCCTATTATAATAAACATCAATGATATAATTATTTTGTTGTTACTTCATAACTAGTAGCATAATTCAAACTAGTGATTTTGGTACTGTTAAGAATCAAAATGTAAAAGCCAGGCAGTTGTGGTACACACCTTTAATCCCAGCACTTGGGAGACAGAGACAGGCTGATTTCTGAGTTCAAGGCCAGCTTGGTCTACAGAGTGAGTTCCAGGAGAGCCAGGGCTACACAGAGAAATCTTGTCTTGAAACAAAACAAAACAAAACAAAACAAAAACAAACAAACAGAGCCCAGGGATGTCCACTATTTTCATTCCTGATCAATATTGTGCTCAAGTATTAGAACTAGCAATAAGGGAGACAGGAACATTTAAGGAATACAAATATGGAAACAAGAAGTCAAACTATCCCTATTTGCAGATGACATGATACTGTATATTAGTGATCCCAGAAATGTACAGAAATCTTAAACAAATTCAGCAATGTGGCAGGATACAGAATCAATTTGCACCAATCAATAGCTTTTTTTTTAAAGTTGAAAATAGATTCTCTCATATAAAACATCTCAGTTACTCCCCTCCCTACAGTCCTCCTAGCTCTCCCCACCTCCCTTCTTTCCCAGATCTACTCCCCCTCTATTTCCTCTTCAGAAAAGAGAAGGCTTTCAAGAAGAGGACAGCCAAACAGGACAAAACAAGGTACAGTAAGACAGGGTAAAATCCTCATATGGAGGCTGTGCAAGGCAACCCAAAAGGAGGAAAAGAGTCTCAAGGGCAGGCAAAACAGTCAGAGATGCACTGTTCCCACTGTTAGGAGTTTCACAAAACTGCCAATCTAACAGACATAGCATATATACAGAGTACCTGGTACAGACCCATCCAGGTTCTGTGCCTGCACTTCAGTCTCTGTGAGCCCATGCGAGCCCTGCTCAGTTGATTTTATGGGCCATGTTCTCCTGATGTCCTCCATCCCCTCTAACTCTCCTACTCTTCTAACAATCTTTCCTCTTCTACTTGAGAAGAGCTAAATCTATCTTGTACACTAAAAGAACTTCTAGGTGAATCACCATCCCTGATTTCAAGATGTACTTCCCTGTACATCCCCCTATTTCAAAGCAATAGAAATTAAAAGCAATGTGGTATTGTCATTAAAATAGAAAGCTTGATCAATGGAATCAAATCAGAGAACAAGAAGTAAACGCACACAACTATAGACACTTGAGAATCGAAAACTATACAGTGGGAAATAAAAATAATCTTCAACAAATGGTGCTGGTCTAACCGGATGTCTGCTTGTAGAAGAATGCAAATTGATCCATATCTATCACCTTTCACACAACTCAAATCCAAGTGGATCAAAGTCCTTAACACAAAACCAGATAGTCCTTAACACTGAAACTGTAGAAGAAAAGGTGGGGGATAGCCTTGGACAAATTCTCATAGGAGACAATTTCTTGAACAGAACACTAACAGCTCAGGCACTAAGATCAATTATTAATAAATGGGACTTCGTGAAACTGTAAAGATTTTGTAAGTCAAAGGATACCATCAAAAACAAACAAACAAACAAACACCACCAAGATGGCAGCCTACACAATGGGAAAAGATTTTCACCAACTCAACATCTGATAAAACTACCTAAAATATATAAAGAACTCAAAAAACTAAACATCAACAAAACAACCAAATTATATACAGAATTCTTGGCAGAAGAATCTCTAATGGCCAAGAAGCACTTAAAGAAATGTTCAATATCCTTAGTCATCAGGGAAAAGTAATTCAAAATGACTCTGAAACTCCATCTGACATCTGTCAAATTTACTAAGATCAAAAACTCAAGTGGCAGCTCATGCTGGAGAGGATGTGGAACAAGGTAGACATTCCTCCATTGCCCATGGGACTGCAAACTTGTACAATCACTCTGGAAATCAATTTGGTGGTTTCTCAGAAATTTGTCAGTATTTCTATCTCAAGACCCTGATATACCACTCCTGGACATATAGCCAAAGGATGCTTCACCATCCCACAAAGACACTTGCTCAACTAGGTTCATAGCAGCTTTATTCATAATAGCCAGAAACTGGAATCAACCTAGATGTCCCTCAGCTGAGGAATGGATAAAGAAATTGTGATACATCTACACAGTATAATATACTCAGCTATTAAAAAAATAATGATACCCTCCAGGTCCATCCATTTGCCTAAGAATTTCATAAATTCATTGTTTTTAATAGCTGAGTAGTACTCCATTGTGTAAATGTATCACATTTTCTGTATCCATTCCTCTGTTGAGGAATATCTGGGTTCTTTCCAGCTTCTGGCTATTATAAATAAGGCTGCTATGAACATATTGGAGCATGTGTGCTTATTACCAGTTGGAACATCTTCTGGATATATGCCCAGGAGAGGTATTGCGAGATCCTCCAGTAGTACTCTGTCCAATTTTCTAATCAACCACCAGACTGATTTCCAGAGTGGTTGTACAAGCTTGCAATCCCACCACCAATGGAGTAGTGTTCCTCTTTTTCCACATCCTCGCCAGCATCTGCTGTCACCTGAATTTTTGATCTTAGCCATTCTGACTGGTATGAGGTAGAATCTCAGGGTTGTTTTGATTTGTATTTCCCCTGATGATTAAGGATGGTGAACATTTTTCAAGTGCTTCTCAGCCATTCGGTATTCCTCAGGTGAGAATTCTTTGTTTAGCTCTGAGCCCCATTTTTAAATGGGGTTATTTGATTTTCTGGAGTCCACCTTCTTGAGTTATTTATATATATTGGATATTAGTCCCCTATCTGATTTAGGATTGGTAAAGATCTTTTTCCAATCTGTTGGTGCCCTTTTTGTCTTATTGACAGTGTCTTTTGCCTTACAGAAGCTTTGGAATTTTATGAGGTCCCATTTGTTGATTCTCAATCTTACAGCACAAGCCATTGCTGTTCTATTCAGAAATTTTTCCCCTGTGCCCATATCTTCGAGGCTTTTCCCCACTTTCTCCTCTATAAATTTCACTGTCTTTGGATTTAGGTGGAGTTCCTTGATCCACTTAGATTTGACCTTAGTACAAGGAGATAGGAATGGATCACTTCGCATTCTTCTACATAATAACCACCAGTTGTGCCAGCACCATGCTGTCTTCTTTTTCATCGTTTTAGCTCCCTTGACAAAGATCAAGTGACCATAGGTGTACGGATTCATTTCTGGGTCTTCAATTCTATTCCATTGGTCTGTACCTGGAGGGTATCATTGTGAGTGAGGGAACCCAATCACAAAAGAACTCACATGATATGTACTCACTGATAAGTGGATATAAGCCCAGAGACTTAGAACACCCAAGATACAAGATACAATTAGCAAAACACATGAAACTCAAGAAGAATGAAGACCAAAGTGTGGACAGTTTGCCTCTTCTTTGAATTGGGAACAAAACACCCATGGAAAGAGTTACAGAGACAAAGTTTGGAGCTGAGATGAAAGGATGGACCATCTAGAGACTGCCACACCAGGGATCCATCCCATAATCAGCCTCCAAACACTGACACCATTGCATACACCAGCAAGATTTCGCTGAAAGGACCCTGATATAGCTGTCTCTTGTGAGGCTATGCCGGTGCCTGACAAACACAGAAGTGGATGCTCACAGTCAGCTATTGGATGGAACACAGGGCCCCCAATGGAGGAGCTAGAGAAAGTACCCAAGGAGCTAAAGGGGTCTGCAACCCTATAGGTGGAACAACAGTATGAACTAACCAGTACCCCTCAGAGCTTGTGTCTCTAGCTGCATATGTAGCAGAAGATGGCCTAGTCAGCCATCATTGGGAAGAGAGACCCATTGGTCTTGCAAACTTTATATGCCTCAGTACAGGGGAATGCCAGGGCCAAGAAGTGGGAGTGGGTGGGTAGGGGAGTGGGGGGGGTGGGGTATGGGGGACTTTTGGGATAGCATTTGAAATGTAAATGAAGAAAATACCTAATTAAAAAATACATTCTTGCATGTTTAAATATATGAATTTAGGAAATAATAAAAAATAATGAATGACATCATGAAATATGCAGGCAAGTGAATGAACTAGAAAAGATCATACTGAATATAGCACCCAGACCCCAAAAGATAAACATAGTATGTACTCGCTTATAAGTAGATATTTCTGGAGAAACTCTGCTAATTAGAGTCGAAGTCTAACATTACCAGAAATCCCTGAACTCAGTGCAAAATGGCAGACTCCCTTTACCAGCAGGCTTCTCCTTCTGTGCCCTTGTCTGGGGAGCTAAAAGCTCCTCTACCCTCTACCTGAGGAATTCCAGGTAACCTTGGTTAGATTACAGGCTCAGGCTCCTTTCTCCTGATAAGAACTAGTTCAGCAAGCACATGAGATTCCTGGAATGCCTCACCCCATACTAATGAGGCATCTCAGTAGTTGGCATCTTCAGCCAATGACCTTTGCCCACCCTATATATTCCTACTTCCTTTCCCCAAACTATATAACCCTTGATTCACCCCAAATAAAGGCATTTTGTCTCTCCAAAGCTGATCCTGAAATATGTCATCATTTTGAAACCCTGTGAGTTGACTGGGCCAGTGGCCAATGATCTCAGAGAGAAGGGAGACCCACAGATATTAGCCATAAAGTACAGGTTAACCATGCTACAAACCACAAGCACAGAAAGCCAAGTAACAAAGAGGACCCAAGGTAGGATGCTTAAATCTTGCTAAGAAGGTGAATTAAATTAGACATTGGGGTTGGATAGAAAAAGGGAACTGGGTGGGGGATAAGTGGGCATGGGTACAAGGGGAGCGTATTGGGAGAAACAATTGGATTTGTGGGGTGGCATCTCTGTAATGAGCTAGAAAGCCAGGACAATGGAAACTAACAGGAATCTATGAGATCCTAGCTAAGACTCCTAGTAGTGGGGGATATGGAACCTGAACCAGCCATTTCCTGTAACAAGGCAAGACTTCCCATGGCGGGATTAGGACACAAACCCAGCCAAAGGAACTTAGATCCACAATTTGTCCTGTATGCAAGACGTTCAAGGGTAAACGATGGAGCAGAATTTGAGGGAAGGACCAACCAATGACTGGCCCATCTTGAGACTCATACCATTGAGAAGAAGTCCACTCCTGACACTACTAATGATATTCTTCTATATTTGCAGACAAGAGCCTAGCATAACTGTTGTCAGAGAAGCTTCACCCAGCAACTGATGAAAACTGATGCAGAGACCCACGGCAGAAAATTAAGTGGAGCTTGGGGAATCCTGTGGACGAGGGGAAGAAAGGATTGAAGGAGCCAGGGAGTCAAGAACACCATAAGAAAACTCACAGTATCAGCTAACCTTGGTCCACTGGGGCTCATAGAGGATGAACTGTCAGAGAGCATTCATGGGACAGACCTAGGTCCTTTGCACATATGTAATAGTTATAGCTGGGTTTTCATGTGGGACTCCTAAAGCAGGAACTGTCACTGACTACATTGATGCCTTTGGATCCCTTTCCCACTACTGGGCTGCCTTATCTGGCATCAATAAATGAAGATGCATCTAGTCTTACTACAACTTGATATGCCAAGGTTGGTTGATATCTATGGGAGAAGGGGAGGAAGAGTAGATGGGTAAAGGGAGGGGAGGAAAGTGGAAGGGACTGGAAGGACAGAAGGGAGGAGTAGCTGTGATCAGGATGTAAAATACATAAATAATTTAATAAAAGAGATTCAGCTATAAGGTATTTTCTTAATTAGTGATTGATGGGAGAGGGACCAACCCATTGTGGGTGGGGACATTTGTGGGCTGGTGGTACTTGATTCTATGAGAAAGCAGGCTGAGCTAGTCTTAGAGAGCAACCCCGTAAGCAGCACCCCTGCATGGCCTCTGCATCAGGTCCTGCTTCTAGGTTCCTGCTGTTTGAGTTCCTGTCCTGACTTTCTTTGATAATGAACAACAGTATGAAAGTGTAAGCCAAGTAAACTCTATTCTCCCCAACTTGGTTTTTGGTCATGATGTTTTTGTAGCAGCAATAGAAACCTCAAGAAAGTTGGTACCAGCCTAGCTTTGTAGGAGCTTGGAAGATAATAATGTTGAGAACAGTACAGAAGATGGAGGCCATGCTTGTGAAGTTTCAGAAGGAAGTTTAAAGATTCTCCCAGGGCCATTTTCTATTTTCAGTTAAGATTCAGTCATTCTAGTCAGCTGGGGGTGAATAATCAGGTGTGATTAACAAGAGACTGGCACAATTGAAATGAAACCTTTATGTTAATGGTGTGCTGGAGATAAGAAATTAGCAATGATTAAGAAGAGACCAGCATCAATGACTGAGGTCTAATCTTCTGCAGAGTGTTTCCTGAGATCAAACAGAATCTGTGTTCCAGAAGCGACCAAGGTTGTTCTACCTTGTGCTGGCAGCTGAGCTTGGTAGTGTTATAGTCACCCAGGTAGTCCTGGTTTTTAAAAGCATGAAGGGATCATGGAAAGAAGCTGAGGCTTGTCACTGTGATGGGGCATTGCTGAAGCTGCAGCCTCAGCAGCAGGTGAAAGCCCAGGATTGAAGGGGTTGTACAAAGAAGTTGAGGTTTGTCTCCTTGAAGAGAGACTCTGAGATGCTATTGGTGAAAGTGCAGTCCAGTTGCAGAAGACCCCAGCAGTTTTGAAGATGCCAGTATTATGAGATGACCACGAAGAATGGAAGCAGTGGAGTGGAGCCAGCTAGAGTCTAGTTGATGACAATCTGTGTGCTGCAGAGGGCAGAAGTGGAGAAGAGATCCAAGCTCCTTGGAGGATCCTGGAACATCATGAGTGAATCCCAGATAATTGGACACTGAGTTATATTGTTGGAATTTTGCTTGGTTCAGATATAACTGTGCCCTGGTTCTTCCCTTTTGAAGATGCTATTTAATTTAATTTTGATTTTTATAAAAGCCTACAGTTGAAAGACTTTGAACTTTTAAAAACAATTTTCTTTTTGTAGAAATTCCTTCCTTCCTTCCTTCCTTCCTTCCTTCCTTCCTTCCTTCCTTCCTTCCTTCCTTCCTTCCTTCCTTCCTTCCCTTTTCTTGGTTTTTCAAGACAGGGTTTCTCCATGTAGCTTTGGATGTCCTAGAATTCACTCCCTAGACTGTAGACTCTGTAGATTGAGTTCAAGGTCAGATCTTGAACTCATAGAGATCTGCCTGCCTCTGCCTCCCAAGTGCTGAGATTAAAGGCATGTGCCACCACCATCACCTAGCTTTATTTGTTTTGTTCTGTTTTGAGACAGGGTTTCTCTGTATAAATCTAGCTTTCCTGGAACTCATTCTTGCTAGTGCTTGGATTAAAGCATCACTCAACTAGAGATTGGATACTTTAAAGAGACTAAAATTTTAATGTGTTTGAATTTGTAAAGACTGAAGGACTTTTAAAGTTATCTATGTTTTTTAGTGTGAGATCTTGGGGATGAATAAGAAAGGAAAGGTGTGGCTCAATAGTGATGTGCTTGGGTATCAAGTTAACACAGTGTCAGTTGTACTGGCTAGTCTTATGTCAGCCTGACAAATAAGAATTATCTGAAAGAAGGGAATCTTAATTAAGAAAATGCCTCCATAAGTTCTGACTGTAAGGCATGTTCTTAATTAATGATTGACTGGGGAGGCCCCAGTCTATTGTAGTTGGGCAGGTAGTCCTGGGTTCTATAAGAAAGCAGGCAGAGCAAGCTATGGAAAGCGAGGCAGTAAACAGCACCCACACCCACCCACCCCCACACACACACACACTCCCCCCCCCCCCCACACACACACACATGGCCTCTGCTGTTTTCATAAGCTCCTGCCTCTAGGTTCCTGCCTGCTTGAGTTCCTGTCATGACTTCCTTCAATGACAAACAGCAGTATGAAAGTATAAACCAAATAAGCCCTTTCCTCCCCAACTTGGTTTTTTGGTCATGGCGTTTTTGATGCAGCAGAAGATACACTAACTAAGAAGGCCTGTAGATCTGTCGATTGATCTATCATCTATCTATCTATCTATCTATCTATCTATCTATCTATCTATCTATCTATCTATCTATCTACCTATCTCTATCTATCTATCTATCTATCTATCTATCTATCTATCTATCTATCTATCTATCTATCTATCTCGTTTTGGTATTAGAGT
This sequence comes from Mus caroli, assembly GCF_978045245.1. Classification (NCBI taxonomy): domain Eukaryota; kingdom Metazoa; phylum Chordata; class Mammalia; order Rodentia; family Muridae; genus Mus; species Mus caroli. The sequence continues at coordinate 11,047,237 of NW_028227256.1, forward strand.
GATACTAGCTTTATAGGCGTTTGGTAGTGCTGCTTCGGTTTCCTTCTCATTGTTGACGTTATTTATTAATAGTTTAAGGGCTGATGGTCCTCTTTGAGTGTCTATTAGAACTCTGTGAAATCATCTGGTCCTTCTTTTAAGCTAGAAGGATTTTTATTTACAATTCAATCTCCTCAGTTGTTATGGATCTTTTTCAATTTTTGACTTCTTGGTTTAATTTTAATACTTTGGCTGAATCTAGATATTTATTTCTATTAGGCTTTCTGACTTAATGAAGTACAGGTTCTTAAAATATTTCTTGTAGAATTGTGAATTTCTTTGGTGTCTGTTGTAATGTTTCTCTGTTCATTTCTGATTCTGTAATTTTAAGGTATCTCTTTCTTTGGTTACTTGGGGCAAATGTCTGCTGATCTTATTTATGTTTTGAGGAAAAAACTGCTCTTAGGTTCTTTGCATTGTTTACTTTATTTCTACTTGATTAGTTTCTCTGATTTTTATTGTTTATTGATATAGCTGGGTTTGGATTTGGTTTGTTCTTGTTCTTTCAAACATTTGACTTGCATCATTAAGTCATTTTTGTGCTCTTTCTTATTTTTTATTGTGGCCACTGATATCTATTAAATTTCCCCACATACTGCTTCCAATGTATCCTAGAGAATTTGGTGTGTTTTCATTTTTATTTAGTTTCAGGAATTTTAAAAAATTACTTGAATTTTTCTTTTGCACATTCATTTAGTAATGAGTGGTTAACCATTATGCATTTGTGTATTTACTAAATGTTTGTTGTCAAATTTAAGTTTTGTTGCCTCATGGCCATATTGGATACAGGAAGTTATTCCTATACTTTTGAATTTGTAAAGAGTTGTTTTGTGCACCAGGATGTGGTGTACTTTAGGAAAGTTTCTATGTGCTGTTTAATAGAATGTATATTTCTTAATGGTTGAGTAAAATATTCTGTAGTTTTCTATTAAATTTATTTGACATATGATGCTATTAATTCTGATGTTTCTCTGTTTAGTTTTTGTCCAGATGATTCATGTATTGGAGAAATAGGGCATTGATGCTGTTAGTGAATTGATTTTAATATGTGTATTTAAATCTAGTTGTACATTTTAAAATGATATTGGGTGCACTAGAATTTATTGCATATATGTTTGCTAATGTCTTCTTTGTCAACTGTTCCCTTAATGGTAATGAAGTGTCCCCTTTTGAACTCTTTTCATTGGTTTTATTTTCAAGTTGATTAAATAAAATACAAGGATGGTGACTTCTGCTTGCTTCCTGGTTCCATTTGACTGGAATACTTTTCTTCTAGAGTGGTATCAGTCTTTAAAGCTGAGATGTATTTCATGCAGACAACAAGGCGATGGATTTTGTTTCTTAGCCTGTATTTTTTGATCGGAGAATTGAGGCCATTTATATTTAAAGTTATAATTGCTATGTGTGTGTTAATTTTGGTTGTTGATTTGAGGTACTGTTGTTTGTGTCCTCAGTGTTACTTTGTGTTTTAATAAGCATGGCTTCCTCGTGTTGTCCATGGTCTCTCTGCTATGTTCATTCCTCTCTTCAGTCAGGCATATTGCTTCCTGTGCTTTCTTTCATTTTTGTTGGTGGATGTGCATTTTTTCAGGTTGTTTATTTATGTATAGTTTTTTCATTCTCTTTCAATTGTGCCAGATGATTTTGCTGGGCATATTAGGCTAGACTGGCCATCACAGTTTTTTAGGACATGGAACGTATTGCCCATCTCCTCTGGCTTTCAAAGTTTCCATTGAGAAATTACCCATTATTTTAATATGTTTTCCTTTATATGTGACTTGTACTTTTTACTCTTGGAACTTTCAATATACTTAGTTATGTATATTTAGTGTTTTAACTATGATAGGCCATGAGGATTTTGTTTTCTCCTCCAGTCTATTTGGTGTTTTGTGTTTTGCCTCTTGTATCTTTTTGAATGTGTGTTTTCCTAGTCTGAGGAAGTTTTCTTCTATGATCTTATTGAAGAGCTGATCTCTGCCATTGACCTGGGATTCTTCTCCATCACCTATTCTTATAAGTCAAAGGGTTGGATTTTCTATAGTGTCCCATATTTCCTGTGATTTAATTTTTTACATATTCATTGTTTATTTGGTCTAGATTCTCTACTTTATCTTCAAGTTCATGCAAAACTTCTCTGGTTACTGGGCTTTTCAATTCCATCTTCTTTTCATCATGAGTTCTCTTTAGTGTCTTTTCTCCTGATTAAATTTCATTCTTAATCCAGGTTTACCTTTGCCATTTCCATCGGCCTTATGTTTATATTTTCTTGGGCATCACTCAGATGGGGTTTTTGTTATTGTTGTTGTTGATGGTAGTTGTTTTCTCTTCTGTTTTGTATTGTTTTTGTTTGTTTCATTTTTTCCTTATGTTCCTTGTACTTAATTTCATTGAGCTGTTTCTTTGTTTCTTTTTTAAACTCTTAGAATTCTTCTATGAAGTTTAAGGTTGTTTTTTTTAAATTCTGTGTCCTGGAGTTCATCTAGGTAACATTCATTCGTAAACATTTCTACAGAAATAATAGATTTTGGAGAGAAGATACTGGTTTGATTTTTCATATTGTTTCTATTTTGGTAAAGAAACCTGGGCATGTGGACTTCCTTTCTTAGTGTAAGTCTGATGTGGACAGCTCAGGTTGATGCAGAAAAGAGAAGATGCAGGCAGGTTGGGCCTAGAAGTTCGAAATGGCTTGAGCAGAATAAAGAGGGGACTGTGCTATTGGAAAGGATGTGACTTCTGGTCAAAGCCTGGAGTGTGGGGGTAGATCTAGCTGGGTGGAAAGGCTTAGTGTAATGTAAAAAGGGCCTGTTGTTTAGAGATAGTTAAGAGAGTCCTAGAAGAAGATTAGAGATTGATTGTGGTGCAGTCAGGGGAAGCCAGTCTAGGCTTGGGCACTGATGTGAGACCCAGGCTAGATCTGTCATGTTGAGAAGAAGGCATGCATGAGAATGTCAGAGAGAATCAGTTAGACCCTGGAGAAGGAAGTGGGAATCTGGGTGGCCATGTAGAGCATAGAGGGACCTATGAGTGGTTGCAGGTACTGTGGGTCCTAGTGGAAGGCAAGAAGTTGGCTACAATGCAGGCTGGGATGGTCACACTATGATGGGGCACTGGATGTCGGATGAGACCCAGGGTAGATCAAACAGGTTGGGAGAGTGCATGAATAGGGAGGTTAGACAGACCTGCCAGGATAGACCCTGGAGAAGGAGTTTGAGGTCTGGTTGGGAGGAAAGGTTAGATGCTAGTCCCTGACTGTTTTGATTATGTTTCTCTTTCTATTTAGTTTGGAATATGAGCACAGGTTACCTGTGTATAAACTCCTGTTTACAACCAAGATGACAGTTTTCATGCGAAACCAGCTTTCTGCAGTGGTCCAAAGCTGAGTGTGGAGATGGCAGCATGGCACTCAATAAGTGGAGGTGTCAAAAATCTCTGACATGTACACTTTAATGGAGTGGATCACACAGTGCATGATCTATGTAAATGAATGTATAAAAGTAGGAAGACAGGTTGAGTTAGTTATCCTGCTGAAACTTTTATCCATTGTGCTGTTCAGTGATGGCAGCCATCGCTTAGAGAAGATCCCTAGCTCCTGCATTTTACAGATGAGAAAACTGACCCTTCAGTTAAGCCCTTGTTTCAGGTCACAGAAGCATATAAATGACTGGTACAGAATTTCAAGGAAGGCAGTGTGGGAGCAAAGTCTTATGGCCAACCATGAACTCTCTTAGCTGAGATGTCTTATTTCTAGTTAACCATTTTCACTCAATTTTAGAATCCTACATCCTGCTTTTTTTGTACTAATGTAGAAAAATGTAAATGGAGGCTAAAGCTGCTTAAGTAACATAAATGGTCCTATAAAGTTGGCCATACTGACAAAGAAACAGAACAAGTCATGGAGCCTGTTCAGGTTGACAGCTCAGCTCTCATGTGTGTGAGTGGTTTTCCCTGTATGGACGCATTTTTCAAGAGAATTTATGTCTATGAACTTCTCCCTTAGAAGACTTAGAATGGGTAGTTTAAAACAGTGATTTTGTGCTGCATTGAATTAAGGCAGGGGCATGAGGCTCTATTTTCCTTTTGTAAAAAACTCTTACCATCTGGTTCTCAGTCCCTTTGACATAGTTTTCAGGCTATGAAATCCTGTACATCTTTATGAAGCTCGAGATTGACCTTGAAGAGGGAAAAGTCTTATTTTATTATGCTGACACCACACATCATAACTCTTACTTTGCTCAGAGATCTCATTCAATGTCATCACCAACATGTGCAACAAGAGCTACGTCATGTTTATGGCTCGGGTATTCCTTTTATTTTCAGTTACAGTTTTCCCATAAAATCTCTATTGAAAAGAATATCCATGCAGTCATTGAATGTTATTGCTTGGAACAGAAATGTTAAAACAATTTGCTTATTTAGGATCTTGAGTTTTTCCAACATTTTAAGTGTCTCAGTCCCTTAAGAAATGGCTTTATAGCCAGAGCAGTAGTAACATAAATCTGTGGCTTTCCTTGCTGTGTATTTTATGGCGTTTTGTTACTGCCATAATATATTTTGTATCTCCTTCCTTGTATTAGAGTACAATGAGTAAATAATTCCATTTTGAATCTTCTCTCTCGGATATATTTCAGCTATGATTGACAGTCTCTCGAGGTTCGTCTTTTAAATTTTCTCCTAAAGGACCAAGAATGGTCAAAGACAGTCTGTGCACTATGCAAAGACACTTGTATGCACATCTTTAAAATAAGATGCAATTGTTCTATTTTATGTATTTTTATGTGCAAGGTCTTTGTGTTGGGCAGAGGTCAGTTTAATCTTTATCACTGGCTGAAAGACTGAAATACTGCCCTAGGATGCCGAGGAGAACTTTGGGTCCATTGAGAGCCCTTGGAGGTCAAGTCAGGGAAACAAGATCCCATGGAACAGGAGCAGTGAGTAAAGGAGGTGACTGAGGTCAAAGTGCTGGGGGAGGGCAAGACAGACTAGCAGGGTAGGGACAGAGGGAAGAGGGACTTGTGTGTTTTCCACAAAGGAGGCTGAGATACCTATGGCTGGGTGTGTAAAATCTGGCATGGTGAAATGAGCATGGCTTTGGCAATGGATTAGGTTCACATCCTGAAGAGTAGGTTTTGAATACATGAGTTAACATCTCTGTCTGAGCTTTTCACCATTTAAGTGAGTGTCATTGCATGCCATTACAGTAACTATCCCCTTCTTGTCACAGATGCTTTCCATAGTATTCCTGCTTGATCCACAGTACAATCCAATAAGGAATTAACTGATATACTCATTGTTTTAAAACATCGTCTTACTTTCTATTCCTGGCTGACTGGATAGTTGCTTTGTAGACTAGATTGGCCTTGAATTCACAGAGGTCTCCCTGCCTCTGCCTTCAGCTATTCTCATTTTCATGGATAGTGAAGCAAAGCTCAGAAAAGAATAATTTTCTCAAGGTTCTTTCCTATGGCTGGAAAGTAATTGAGCCAGGATTTTAGACCATGTTGTCAAATTCCAGATCATTAGACCCTCAGTGAATGACCTGATATGCTTATCATTAAAGGAAACCTAGGACTTAGCATCTTCCTATTTTAACTTATTATTTATTCTGGGGAAGAGGTCTTGGAAATTGGATTTGGATCCACGTCACTCACTAGGCTATGCAACGGTCGTCTATTTTGGTATGTGCTGTGGCTTGGAGACAGTATCAGCAGCAGCCTCCCTGCTGGAGTTTATGAGAAATATCAGTTCTCAATCCCCACCCTAGACTTGCCTCCCCATAATAGAATCCATCCTCCAACAAGATCCAAATGGGTTTGGTCTGCTCATTATAGAATGGGAAAACAGTCCCATTTCCCATGCTTGACTGGTGATTTGAGAGTCAGATGTACTACATGTGTTTCCCTGGTTAATGAAGTACAAGCTGGTGTTCTTAGGCATCATGTGGAGAGCTTTGCTTTCCATCTATTGCACAGAGTTCTTATGCTGTTTCTTGGTACCCAATGTTTCCTGCTGAACCTTTTTTTCCTGAAACATGTACTACTGTGGAATTTTTGTCTTGCCTCCACAACATCTCAGTTTTATAGGAGGTATAGATTTGACTCTGGTGTAAATGAAATCTATGACTTTGAGAAATTAAGTTTTATTGGTGTCAATTTTATATTGTCATAATTATTAACACATATTGATTGTGTGAATTCGTGGGTTCCACTGTAGAATTTGCATGCATGCATCTATCACATCCTGATCTCATCCACATTCTCCTTTGCCTTCCTTGCCTTACCTCTCAATCCCCAGGTCTCCCTAGTATATCTAATGTCCCCCCACACTTTCAGATCCCTCCCTGTCTTTTTTCTCTTCTTTTCTGCTCCCTTCTTCTTTTATCGTTTCATTTTACAGATGTGAGATAAAACACAAGATACTTGTTTTATTTTGTTCAGTATGTTATCTTCAAGTTCTATCCATTTTTATATAAAAAACATGATTTCATTACTCTTATGACTTAATAATACTTGATTGCATATACATACTATATTTTCTTCTGTTGATAAATACCTAAGCTTATTCTACATCGTAGTCCCAATAAATAATAATGCAATTAACTTTGTAGTACTTCTTTTATATGCTAGCTCATATCCTTTACACATGTATTCAAGAGTGGTATATCTGGAACATATGTTAGTTTTATGTATTTTTGTTTTTTGAGAAACTCCCATAACAGATTTCCAAAGTTGGAGCACAAACTTGTATCAATGGTATATCAAGATATGTCTTCTCTACATGGTCAGGACCAGAATTTGTTATTTCATTACTTTTGTGAATTTTTTACTCTAGTGTGAAATGGGAGCCTCAGTGTGGTTCTGATTGGTATTTTCCTGATACCTAATAATGTTGCACAACTCTTTATTTGCTTATTGGCCCTTCCGACCCTTTGGAAGGGTGTTCAGAACATTTGCCCATACTTTTATTGCCATTTAACTTATTATTTATTCTTTTACTAATTCTTTTGAAAATTCTTTACAATTAGCCATCTGTTGGGTCAATATCTGTCAAGATTGTCTGACTATCAGCAGATCATAGCAAGGATGAAAATAATGCATCTTCACCGGACTTTAAGCCAAGGTGTTGTCTGCTCTGCTTTGCCAAGGGTACCAACAAGAGAAGGAAAGAACATTGGAAGGAAAAAAGTACACTGGATTTTGTTCTTTCTGCTGCGAAACTTTTAAACACTGTAATCCTTTCAAATATATTTCACAATATTGTTTGCTCTTCTCTAATGACAAAAATATGCTCTTGAAGAAAAGAATCTCTTATTGAAAAATGAATTTAGATATGTTCTAGTTTCCTTTGTGTTGCTGTGATAAACACCATGACAAAAGCAACTTAGGGAAAGAGGATTTTCTTGCTTTATCCTTCCAGGTTATGGTCCATCATTGAGAAAAGCCAGGAACTCAAAGCAGGTCTGCTCAATATTTCATGCAACATTACCTCCAGCCAGAGAACACATTCACAGCAAAAGAAATACAGCAGAAATCACAAGGAATGCTACTGGGCAGCTCCCTCCCAGGCTTATGCTCAGCTTCTTACAAAGCTCAGGACCACCTACCAAGGACACTGCCCACAGTAGGGTGAAGATTCTTTGTAGCCTCCCCCAGCCTGAAGCCCGCTGGTACAGACCTTGTTGCCACTGAGGTGGGGCCACCTGCGGTGCAGCTTTCTGACTTGGCTGGCTTCTTTTGAAGCATCAACTGTCCTGAGATTCTGCTACCTGCCAAAAGGCTGAACCTGTCTTCCTGAGACGTCCCTGAATAAGCAACAGCTTGGCAACCAAGTGCTGACAGCATGGCAACAAAGCACCAAGAATGGACTGGGGGGGGGGGGCGGGGATGGGCCTTCCCCCTTTATAAGCACAGTCTCTTAGTAAACTTGCAGGCCTTGATCAGAGAAAAAATTGTCTTGGCCTCATCATTCTTTTCTCGCCTTCTAGTTTCTCTTTCAGCCCCAGCCTGCCTTCCAGGAATACCCGGATCATGTAGGCCACAGGCTGGCCTCCTACTACCCTTCTTCAGTCAATTAATTTGCATGGCAATCTCCATAGACATGCCCACAAGCCAGTCTTATTTGGTCAGTTCTTTAATTGAGATTCTCTTTTCTAGTTGACTCTTGACTGTGTCACATTGACAATTGAAGCTAACTATAAAATCTAAACTCATGGCAGGAAATAATCAAACTCAGGGCTGAAATCAACCAAGTGGAAACAAAAAGAACTATACAAAGAATCAACCAAAACAGGAGCTGTTTTTTGAGAAAATCAACAAGATAAATAAACCCTTAGTCAGACTAACTAGAGGACAAGGGGACAGTAGCCTAATTAACAAAATCAGAAGTGAAAAGGGAGATATAACAACAGAACCAAAAGGAAATCCAAAACATCATCAGATCCTACTACAAAAAGCTATACTCAACAAAACTGGAAAATGTGAATGAAATGGACAATTTCCTAGACAGATATCAGGTACCAAAGTTATATCAGGATCAGATTAATGATCTAAACAGTCCCATATCCCCTAAATAAATAGAAGCAGTTATTAATAGTTTCCCAATGAAAAAAAGCCCAGGACCAGGTGGGTTTACTGAGACCTTCAAAGAAGACCTAATTCCAATTCTCCTTAAACTATTCCACAAAATAGAAACAGAAGGTACTCTACCCAATTCATTCTATGAAGCCACAATTACTCTGATACCTAAACCACATAAAGACCCAGCAAAGAAAGAGAACTTCAGATCAATTTCCCTTATTAATACCGATGCAAAAATACTCAATAAAATTCATGAAAACTGAATCCAAGAACACATCAAAACAATGGTCCATCATGATAAAGTAGGCTTCTTCCCAGGGAAGCAGGGATGGTTTAATAAATGGAAACCCATCAACGTAATCCACTATATAAACAAACTCAAAGACAAAAAAACCACATGATATCTCATTAGATGCTGAGTAAGCATTTGACAATATCCAACACCCGTTCATGATAAAAGTCTTGGAAACATCAGGAATTCAAGGCCCATACCTAAACACAATAACGGCAATATACAGCAAACCAGTAGCCAACATCAAACTAAATGGAGAGAAACTTGAAGCAATTTCACTAAAATCAGGGACTAGACAAGGCTGCCCATTTTCTCCCTACCTATTCAATATAGTACTCAAGTCCTAGCCAGAGCAATTCAACAACAAAAGGAGATCAAGGGGATACAAATTGGAAAGGAAGAAGTCAAAATATCACTATTTGCAGATGATATGATAGTATATATAAGTGACCCTAAAAATTCCACCAGAGAACTCCTAAACCTGACAAACAGCTTCAGTGCAGTAGGTGGATATAAAATTAACTCAAGCAAATCAGTGGCCTTTCTCTACACAAAAGATGAACAGGCTGAGAAAGAAATTAGAGAAACAACACCCTTCATAATAGTCACAAAAAAGTATAAAATACCTTGGTGTGACTCTAACTGAGGAAGTGAAAGATCTGTATGATAAGAACTTCATGTCTCTGAAGAAAGAAATCAAAGAAGATCTCAGAAGATGGAAAGATCTCCCATGCTCATGGATTGGCAGGATTAATATAGTCAAGATGGCTATCCTACAGAAAACAATCGACATATTCAATGAAATCTCCATCAAAATTCCAACTCAACTCTTTACCTAGTTAGAAAGGGTAATTTGCAAATTCATCTGGAATAACAAAAAACCTAGGATAGCAAAAACTATTCTCAACAATAAAAGAACCTCTGGTAGAACCACCATCCCTGGCCTCAAGTTGTACTACAGAGCAATTGTGATAAAAACTGCATGGACTGGTACAGCAACAGACAGGTAGATCAATGGAATAGAATTGAAGACCCGGAAATAAACCCACATACCTATGGTCACTTGATCTTTGACAAAGGAGCTAAACCATGCAGTGGAAAAAAGACAGCATTTTCAACAAATGGTGCTGGCACAACTGGCAGAAATCATGTAGAAGAATGTGAATTGCTCCATTCTTATCTTCTTGTACAAAGCTCAAGGCTAAATAGATCAAGGAACTCCACATAAAAACAGAGACACTGAAAGTTATAGAGGGGAAAGTGGGTAAAAGCCTCGAAGATATGCACACAGCAGGAAACTTCCTGAACAGAACAGCAATGGCTGGTGTTGTAAAATCGAGAATGGACAAATGAGACCTAATAAAATTCAAAGCTTCTGAAAGGCAAAAGACGCTGTCAATAAGACAAAAAGGCCACCAACAGATTGGGAAAGGATCTTTACCTATCCTAAATCAGATAGGGGACTAATATCCAATATATACAAGAACTCAAAAAGCTGGACTCCAGAAAATCAAGTAACTCCATTAAAAATGGAGTATAGAGCTAAACAAAGAATTCTCAACTGAGGAATACTGAATGGCTGAGAAGCACCTGAAAAAATGTTCAGCATCCTTAATCATTAGGGAAATGCAAATTTAAAAAACCCTGAGATTCCACCTCACACCAGTCCAAATGGCTAAGATAAAAAATTCTAGTAACAGCAGATGCTGGGAAGGATGTGGAGAAAGAGGAACACTCCTCAATTGTTGATGTCATTGCAAGCTGGTACAACCACTCTGGAAATCAGTCTGGCCATTCCTCAGAAAATTGGACATAGTACTACCAGAAGATCCAGCAATACCTCTCCTGGGCATATACTCAGAAGATGTTCCAACTGGTAATAAGTACACATGCTCCACTATGCTCATAGCAGCTTTATTTATAATAGCCAGAAGCTGGAAAAAACCCAGACATCCGTCAACAGAGGAATGGATACAGAAAATGTGGTACATTTACACAATGGAGTACTACTCAGCTATTAAAAACAATGAATTTATGAAATTCTTGGGCAAATCAATGGATCTGAAGGCTATCATCCTGAGTGAGGTAACCCGATCCCAAAGAACACACATGGTATGGACTTACTGATAAGCGGTTAGCCCAGAAACTTAGACTACCCAAGATACAATTTGCAAAACACATGAAACTCAAGAAGAAGGAAGACCAAAGTGTGGATACTTTGTTCCTTCTTAGAATGGGGAACAAAATTCCTATGGAAGGACTTATAGAGAAAAAGTTTGGATCCGAGACGGAAGGTAGGACCATCCAGAGACTGCCCCACCCGAGGATCCATCCCAAATACAACCACCAAACCCAGACACCTTTGCATATGCCAGCAAGATTTTGCTGGCAAGACCCTGATATAGCTGTCTCTTGTGAGGCCATGCCAGTGCCTGGCAAATATAGAAGTGGAGCCCACTGTCATGTATTGGATGGAACAAAAGCCCCCAATGAAGGAGCTAGAGAAGTACCCAAGGAGCTGAAGGGGTCTGCAAGCCTATAGGAGAAACAATAATATGAACTAACCAGTTCCCTACAGAGCTTGTGTCTCTAGTTGCATATGTAGCTCAGGATGGCCTAGTAGGCCATCAATGGGAGGAGAGGCCCTTGGTCTTGCAAAGATTTTATGCCCCAATTGGCAGGGCCTTAAAAAAGGAGTGGGTGGGTTGGGGAGCAGGGCAGCTGGAGGGTATAGGGGACTCTCAGGATAGCATTTGAAATCTAAATGAAGAAGATATCTAATTTTTAAAAAGAAAAAAAGTTATATTACAAAACAAAAAGAAATTAAGGTTATACATTTTACTGATTTTAATAAGCAAAGCAAACAAAGGCAAAAAAAGATGTAAACTCATAAAATATTAAAATATGGTGGAGTATTTAGATATTTAGTTCATGCTATTGAAGTCTTTGACTTTCATAGCAATAGAAATAATATATTAGTGACATGTGTAATGGTATTGATATAATTGATGGGCACAATTTTAACTGATACAATAGTTTTGTAGAAAGTTTTGTTTTATATATGAAAGAAAAATGTTTAGTCATCAAAACTTGTTAAAGAGTGATAAGTAAAAACCATCAAGATTAATGTGATGATATTCTTTTCATTTATGGAGCAAGCTCATTCCTGAGCAGAATATTAGCATATATGCATTTATAACTAAGGAGGAGCATTATGAGTTAATGACTAGAAAATCATGAAGAGGAACTATTTAAGGAGGTTTGTGTGTGTGAGAGAGAGAGAGAGAGAGAGATGGAGAGGGAGAGGGAAAGGGAGAGGGGGAGGGGAGCGGGAAAGGGAGGGAGAGAGGGAGAGGGAGGGAGAGAGGGAAAGATGATTGCCTGAGTCAAGGACAGTCTGATAAGACTGACCTACAGAGTTCATGCTGGACCATAGGCTGGTGAGGAAGGAAGGAGACATGAGCATCATGTAAGGGGTTGTTTACTCAAACTAGATTTTAAATCACTGAGATGTGTAATATAGTTCAGGAGCCTGGCTAAATCATGGAAAAGCAAGAAATCTTTGTTCAGTGCTAGATTTCTAAATAAAAACATAGCCATCTTAATAAATACATAATAATGGTTCTATCTTTGTACCAATTTACTCATCCTGATACCTTCCTGGCTAATGTATGTTGAAATTCAACTCAGGATTGTTTTGTGATCCTAGCAAAACAATAGCAATACAAGATTTCATTTCCCTGACAGGTATACTTTAGTTGGTTGTGGATGCTTTTGTTTTTCATTGACCTTCAAGTAAACCCTCAGAGTTGTAGAATTAGATGGAGACTGTCCACAACAGACCAGTTGGCAATCTATAGACACACCTGGTTATTAGTCTTCTGCAGGGAAATGTTGGCAATCTTTAAACATACCCTGGTTTTAATTCTCTGCAGGCACAGTTTGGCAATCTATAGACATACCTCTGTTTTAGTCCTCTGCAGAGTGTCCATTTAATGCCCACCCTTCATTGTTTTTAAATGTCATTTCCTCTTCCAGGCTACCATACTACGACACACTTTTTGTACTTTTCTTTCAACATCCTGTAGATATTTTCTCAGAACTGCGTAATCACACTTGTGATAAATTCTCTCTATATTAGTGGTGATTGACAGCATCTAGAGACAGCTTTCATCGTCACAACTGGTGTAATTGCTCTTTAGATGTAGAAGGTGGGGGCTTAACCTGTCCGACAAATGCACAGCATAGACCCCAATCCAAGAAACTAGGGTATAGATTTTCTTGCTTTTTACATGAGGTTACTACAGTGGCCAAGTCTGCTGGAGTCACTAGATTTCCAGTATGAATCAGGACTGTGGGGAAAAGTAGGCATTCAGTACCTGGTCACTGGATTGATTTTTAACTAATTGAATAAAGAAAAATGAAATGTAAAGGATAGCAGCCTAGTATTCTGACATAATATATGTAGTCTGCTTTTAATTATAAAGTGGAACAGCTCCCAGTTGGAATATCAAGAGAATATCATACCAAGTTGACTATATCACAGAGCACTTTTCCAAGTTTTGATTAGCAGAAGTAATAAAGGAACGTGTAAAATTTTGAGTCCATACTTAATGCCCTTCCCTTAATGATGAGGTTATATGATAAATTCATCCCTGTAAATTGAAAACCTAAGGAATCTTGACAACCTACTCAACATCCTTGGTTAACTCAGAATACTGCAGATGGGGTTGAATGGTGGATTGTGCTGTTGATGAGCAACAAAGCACTTCCAGAGAGTGTCATGTTGTATGTTGTTAACACAGAGACAGCACAGTGGTTTCTGCTGAGTGTGAATGCTTTCATAACAGAGAAAAGATAAATTATCCTAAGTGAGGCCATGGAAGGGTAAAGGCCATCTCTGTATGCAAATGTTCATCTGAAGGTCACGTGGGATGCTGTGCTCATTCTTATCCCCTCACACTGTTGCTTACATGGATGGTGAAGGGAGGTGACACAGATGTCAGCCTGTACGTGGACCAGTAAAAGAAATAGTTCCAGAAAGTTAGCATGTACTTGCACAAGCTGGCCCTGAGGACCATACCATACCATATTTCCTACTAAGTTTCTAGGGACCCTCTGCCCCTTCTGTCTCTACTGTGCTTTGAACTTTATCTGAGGAATGTTCTGAATTATAATAATGATTATGCTCCAGTCATCACATTGGCTACTGAGAAACTAAAGAATAGTTTTATGGCTTCTTTTGTGTAAGCATGTTTTTTAATATTGGAATCTTATGCCTGTTTATCTTAGTATCGTTAAATTTTGTTTCCCTTCAGTTTTATTTTTAAACACTTATTCCTCTTCTTCCATCTTATACATGTTTAACACATATTGTCTTATAAAATAGATACTTTGAGAAATTATTTGTATTGTAATTACTGAGCAATTATTTTATGCTTATAGATTTCTAGTAAAAAATTAAAATAGCATACTTTAAACACATAACAGTTTATCCAAATGACTATGATGCTGATGAATAGCATTTCTTTTGGTCAAGAGCATGATCTACTCATGACATCCTTCACCTGCTATTTTTAGTGCTTCATGTCTTGGGCTATCTGAGAATGTAGACCTGAAAGGAGCATTAGATCTACCCTAATGAAATTGTCTGAGTAATGCAGTCCATTTCCCTCCTACTTAGACCAGCATTTGTTCCAGGCTTGAACTGTCTGTGGATGGGCCTGTGGCTAGTATGAAATCTCTTCTGGTCTTGGTCTTTAAAAGTAATTACTATTGAGAATTAACAACTTTCAACACACCTTTAGTAAAATTTGGGGATTGGGGGCTGATAAGTGAAAATTAGTCATAATGTAGTTACTGGCAGGTCACAGCTATTATTCTAAGCAATTCTTGTGGCCTATGAGGTGTGAAAACAAATAAAATATTTTAATCTATTCCTTTGTACTTTCCCATGTACTTTTGACTCTGATGCTTCCAGGTATAGAATATTGATGTATCCATTAATCTTCTCTTGGGAGCGCCTCTCTGTTATATAGACATAGTTTATTAACCAAGCCAGCATAGTTGGACATTAAAGCAGTTTGTTTATTATTATTATCAGCATTATTAAATTATGACAAGCTCATTTGTGGATGCGTGTTATAGATACAACTTTAAAGAATATGATTCTGTGATCCAAAACTGGAACACTTAATGACTTCAATTTAAAATTCACACACATACATACAAAGAGAGGGAGAAACATATATATGCAGAACAATATAGCTGGATAATTTTATAACATTCAATTATGTGAACAGCAGTTAAATACTTCATGTTTATGTTTAGAGAGATACAACTTTAAGTTGTTTAAGGAAATTAAACAACACATAGAGCCTAATTCCTTTATGCATGTGGCATGCATCTAATCTAGCTGAGTAGCATGAAGAAAATGCCAAATTTTAATTTAATATTGTACCCAGTTTTGCATCTTCTTGACCACAAATTAGGATGGAGAGTGTTTTCTTTTTAAAGCAGAACCTGGGTTCTTGGAGATTGAATTTCAGTGAGCAAATTGTTTAAGAATTAGCCTGCTGCTGTTGGAGCACCGCAGCCCAAGCTGCCTTCACACGGAGGTATTAGGAAGACTATTTTACTTTCAAATAACTGAAAGGAGGTAGAGATAAAAGAGAAGGGGCGGGGACCAAGAATCCCTATAGAGTTCCCTGATGTACAGGTGGGATTCGAAAGTGCCTGTTGTGTGAAAAGGGTGCCATTATGAAGAAACCCTCCTCAAATTTCTTTTCAGAAACAATCAGAAAGGCTCATGACTGAGGACACCCTTTCAACATTGTCCCACTGCCACAGCAAATTAAGTTCAGTCAGGCTGACTTCATGCTGTGTACCTCTGTGGAAACTTTTCTTTCTCTCTGGTCCCAGCCCCACCCCCACAGCTTGTTACCTAGGAGACAAGGGAAGAAAAGGCAGCAGACTCAGTGTAGCACTAGTCAACAACAGGGCATGTTGAAGTGTATTGCTGTTTTATGTAGTCCTGGGGTTGGACTCTGTAAGGTTTTCTCCTTACTCTCCAGCATAAGGAAGGAAGAGAAAGAAAAGCATTGGTGTTGCAGGCCTTGGCATTGCAGACAGATTCTATCTTGACTGATACACTGCTTAGTTTCAATGGTTCTTAGAACCAGGAGGTAAAACTCTGGAAGGACTTTAGCCCATGCTGAGGCTTGTAAGCAACGATTCTGGGAAAGTAGTTCCCAACTTTCCTAATTTCCAAATTTCCTAACCCTTTACTACATACAGTTCCACATGTTGTAGTGACCTTCACCTTAAAATTATTTTTGTTGCTATTTCATAACTGTAATTTTACTACTGCTATAAAGTGTGATGTTAATATCTGTGTTTTCCAATGGCCTTAGGTAATCCCTGTGAAAGAGGGCACAACCCACCAGTTTAGAACCCTTCTTTAGCAGGTTCCTCTCATTAGGGTCTTTACAAGCATTGATTTACTGCAGGCAATTATGGCCATCCATAGCTGAGCCCCATGCAAGGCCTGGTGGGCACCTGTTTACCCATTCCTGACCAGTCCTGCAGGGTGATGATTGAATCTCCTTGGGTTCATAGCAACCTGCCAAGATTCCAGGAGAATTCCTCTTGGCCTGGCCTGACTCCATCAGTGTTCCAAATTAGCCTAGTGGCCTTTGGTATCACATGCTAAGAAAATCAGATGATGTTCCATTTTGTTCAGATGACACTTAAATGCAGTGTATAAACTGGGCATGCTGTAGGGACCTGTCATGCTAAGTTTTCAACTACCTTTCCATACTGCATTGTCTTTATAGTGAGACCCATGGTGTTTTTTAAAAAGGCCATTCTAATTTTGCTAAATTGAAAAACAGGGAAATGAAGGCAAAGCTCCAGGCACAAATTTCCAGCCTGTATCCAACTCAGTCATCCTTCTCTTTAGTAAATCCAAAGCACAGCGATATTGCTCCAAAGCCTGTGTTTGAACCATGAGCTGCATGTATGCTGCTCTGTGCACACACTGTCTATGGGTAGATTGTCTTTCCTGGGGCCCCAGGGCAGGCTCAGCCTTCCTGAACCTAGACATCAGTTTCTGTCGGAAAGCAGAGACACAAAGCCTCCTTTAACTCCCCTGCAATGAGCGGTAAGATGAAACATGCCTGCTGATGGGTAACATATCTGTCCCCAAAGACACTGTTCCTCAGAACCCAGCATTTGTTGGCTCTGGGTGGAGGCTTTTAGCATTTGCAGGAAGGTAGGAGATTTGGCCCATAGCCCTTCTGTTGATTGTCTCCATCCCTAGCCAGAATAATCAATTACCAGTTCCCTTTCTTCATCTCTTCACTAATTATTTTTGCATATTTCCCTCTGATTCCTGGGAATCAGAGATGATGGGTATCATTTTTGTATCACTGAGATTCCGTAACAGCATAAAGGCATTCACAAGCACTTCTGCCCTTAGTAGGACTTCAAATGTGGGAGCACTCTTTTTCTTAGCCAAAGGATGACAGGGGAAATAGTGATTTATAGAACAAGATGATTATTTATGAATGAAATAATGACATAGCTTATTTCCAAAGGGCACATTTGATGCAATATTTTTTCCTTTCCTATGTTAAAGACAAAAACAAACAGACAAGCAAACAATAAGGGTGCTATATGTTTCCTGTCCCATGGTCCATCTGAGTATGGCAGCTCTGTGGTGCCTTTTCTCATCTGCTATAGCAACAAGGTAAGAAGAAATAAAAGAACCAAAGAAGCAAGACCCAGGGGGACTAAAAAAGCCAATGTACAGATGAGTGGGTAGGAGCTGGCGGAGAGCTGTCAGAGCCAAAGGACTGTTACTCTGAAAGTGGTCCTGTTAGGGAATGTCCCTGTATCAGTTTTCCCCATGCCTCCCTCCACCTGCTGCTCACCTGAGCCTTCTGCCCCAGGAAGCATTCCTTCCAGGAAGGACCACTTGTTTGTACTCTAGGTGACCTGCCTGCTCTGTCGCTTTCTAGAGGCTTAAATTCCATGCAGTTCTACTTTTAATGCAGGGCTTTCCCATAGCCAGCTCTCTTCTACCCAAAAGGTCTCACTTAGGTCTCACTAGAATCACAATGTTCTACGTATGTCAGAGCCAGACGGGATCTGAGATGGATTATTTTGTGGAGTGTCTCACAGAGGCTGCAAAATTGTTCTCTGGGACTCATGTCCAAAGAGTTATTTAGAGCGTCACCCTGAATAGAGATCATGTGTTAGGTGTCTTCCCATGACAGGACAGAGACTGTGACAGGACCTAACATAAACAACTTAACAAAGGAGAGAGGTTTGCTTTGGCGCCCTGTTTCAGAATTTTCACCCATTGGTAATTTTGTCATCACTTCCAGATGTGGTAGGATCGATTGCTGTGGAAACGGGAGTCAGCCACTCCTTACCACACAAGGTAAAGGATGGGTAATAGAGGTGCAGGAAGGTGCCAGAGAACCAATATTTTCCTCTAGTAACTTGACTTCCTTCTGTGAAACTTTGGACTAGGGATATGCTTCAGCATGTGGCTACAGCAGATCTGAGCAGTGGACCCCCCACCCCCATCTGCTGTGCTGTGCTAAGTTCTCTGTGATAGTCTCTGTACTACACATTCCAAGTATGTCTTCTTACCTAGCTTATGGCATCTTCAGGGATGTCATCTCTATTTTCTTGGTTGGGGGATTGGGTGCAGACAGGTTACACCACTGGATAAGGTTTAGGAACTGCAGTAGGGCAGTTTTGGTGGCTTTGATGACTCTAAGCCCTCTTTCTGCTTGGTTTGCTGCTTCTATTCCCCAGAGAACCTTCCAGACACCTCCTTTCCTAGGCTGCCTGTAGCTCTGTCCTGCTAATCCTCTCTGGCAATACTCTAACATTATCTGGAATGTCTGCTGTCAGAAGAAACAAATCGGAAGAGGCGGGGAAATCTGAACTATGAAACTGGATGGGTTAGTACCATTGCAATCACCCACACACTCCTTCAATTTGGACTTCTGTGTCATCTAGCAGACTTTCAGAGAGTTGTCACTGACATTGCCACCCTCCTCCAGCTTATCATCTTCCAATAATACCTGTGAAGCTTCATACAAACAGAGGGCAATGGAAAACTTCAGCCTCCTTTCTTTCCAGATGATTTGTAGTCACATCAATGCTTCTAAGCAGTTTTAGAGCATTCTCCCTTGATTCACACCCTTTCCAAGGTCGAACCCATATGTGAGTTCTTTGAAGCCTCCGGCATTCCTCTATCTCCTCTTTGTTTTGCTGGTTAAGCTTAACCCTTTCTACTTCCTGTCTCTTGCACTTTACAGGCACAACGTATCTCCTTAGCATATCTAACTGCAAACCAAGTGAAAAGACCTATACCCCTGCTAACAACCAAGTGTCTCTTGTTTTTTAACCTAGGTCACTAGAAAAAATATTTTATACTTCTGGTATCTGGTTATTTTTTTTCTATTTTCTTTGTATCATAATACTCAGTCTTTATCTATATCATTTATATTACTTGAAGTCCAACTAGACGAAAAGAAACCACTTTATTAGCATGTAAAGGGAATATAATTTGGGGGAACTGGGTAAATCAAAGGTGGAAGATCTAAGATACCTTAGAGGGGAGGATGGGTACCCAGAGACAGGGGAAGCTAGGAGTTGTTAGGACATGAAAAATAGAGGGACAATTGGTGACATAGTCATAGAACTGTGGATTGGCAGACCTGACCAGTGGGAGTGGAAGTTTCAGAAGGGATGCAATTCAGTCAGTGCGAAAAGGGCTATCCAGGGCAGATATATAATAAGGCATCTGGGACTAAGATCCAAGTTTAAAGACAAACTCACTCATAATTCATGTATATGAACCTTGTACACACATCCTGAGGGCAATTTTCAGACTATCTTTAGTGGACCACGTGTTGACAATGACTCCGTGCTCAACCTCAGTCATGGCATTCTGCACTGCTGGGCTCACTGTGGTACTCAAAAAATTTCAGATTTGGTATTCCAGAACTTGGTTTACAGATATTTAGCCTGTGCCAATGTTTATCAATCTCAATTGTTTCAGACACCAGCACAGGCAGCTCTTAACCACAGAAGTTTGCCATGAAGGGGGAGTAGATGGAAGACACCCAGAGCCCTGTCTACCTGGTGTAGGCCTGTAGCCAGAGCCACTAAGAAAAAAAAAAGTATGCCATAGAGAAATGGGAGAGAAAGAGAAGCAGAACAGTTTGAGCACTATGACGAGAGGAGGAACTGGAGACTCAAAGATGGTAAGGAATAGCCTGATGTGAATAGCCTGCCCTGTCATCTGAGGCAACTGGGAAGTCTGTGCTGCCTCTGAGTCTTGGCCACAAAGTGTGTGAGCTGCCATGAGGGTGTGAGAGCAGGAGAGCTGGCCCTGCCCCTTGCCATCTTCTACATTTGGGTGAGCTAGCCCTGACAGTGCTGGAGAGCTGGTTCTGGTGGTGTGGCTGCAGGAGAGCTATCAGTCTGAACAACTCAGCTACTACCCAAGCCCAGAGCCAGGGCTTTGTGTTGGCCCACCCCAACATCTACCCATCTATGAACTGCTAGAATGCATGATGTAGCAGCCAGTCCTGCAGATGGAAAACTGCAGGATCTCCATGAGAGGGCAACTACAGGGTATTTGAAAGGAATCCCAGTGAGTATCCAGTTGATGGCCCAGGACTGAAGGAGTCACACAAAGGATTTGAGGCTTGGCACCATGAATAGAGCCTAGAAGAGGCTATTGGTAAAGTCTTGTAGTGGAAGACCCAGCGTATTGGCGATTCCAGTACCATGGGATGATCACCAAGAACTGCAGCAGCAGTGGAGTGGATCAACCTGAGCTTAGAATGCTAGAGAGGGCAGAGCTGGAGAAGTAACACCAGCCTTTGGAGGAGCCCAGAAGATCATGTGTGGATCCCAGACATGGAAACAAGAAGCTGTAACATTGAAATTGCTTTGGGGATCCCAAGATGTTCAAGATACCAGAGCTATGGGCTATCTGCTGAGGAGAGCTGTTAACAGGGAGTAGAACCAGAACAGGAGAATGAAGTTTGTTGCAGCCAACAAAGATGAAAAAGGAGTTGGAGATCTTAAAACTGCTTTGACATCAGACATACAGATGCAGAGTTTTGAGTTTGCCCAGCTGTTTTCATGTCTTGCCTTGGGGATTACAGTGAAGTGATTGGATGCATCTAAGAAGTGACTTTGAACTTTGGACTTTTAACATTGTTAAGCCTGCTATAGACTTTGGAGACTTTTGAAGTTGAACTAAATGTATTTTGCATTATGTTATTTTTAGTTATGCCCCGCCCCCATAGATTCATATGTTTGAACAAGCCTATGGGAGCCAGGGAGTAGAATGTGATGGTTTCTATATGCTTGGCCCAGGGAATGGCACTACTAGAAAGTGTGGCCTTATTGGAGTAGGTGTGTCACTGTGAGTGTGGGCTTTAAGATCCTAGTCCTAGCTGCCTGAAAGCCAGTATTCTACTAACAGCCTTCAGATGAAATTGTAGAACTCTCAGCTCCTCCTGCACCATGCTTTCCAGGATTTTGTCATGTTCCTGTTTTGATGATAAAGGACTGAACCTCTGAACCTGTAAGCCAGCCCCAATTAAAAGTTGTCTTTATGAGAGTTGCCTTGGTCATGGTATCTGTTCACAGCAGTAAAACCCTAACTAAGACACTTTTCTTGGGATATTTAAAAGCACAGTAATTCTTCTGACATAATTTTCCTTTTAAAAGCTGTAAACACCATCCATTACAAATCTTTGTTTCACTGAAAATAACATTGAAAAAAAATACCCTTTAATCTAATATGTTGGCCCACTAAGCTGTTCTTAGATTCAAGTTCATTGAGTTGGTTCATTTTTGAGGCCATGAAGATATGCTATTTTGACAATATATAATATTGATCACCAGCCAGGGACACATACCTTAAAAATTTGTAATAGATAAAAAAAATCAGTCCTTAAAATATTTTTAATGCCAGTTTTCCATGAGTAACTTAATATCAAACCATTAAAAATGAAAGTATATTGCTTCTTGTGATTTCCATTATGGAGCTGTGAGCTATTTGTTTCTTTTATATCCTCATCTATAAACCCTGCTGATATGGGTATTAGCTCAGCCCTGGATGGTTTTACCTGTGTGGGAAGGGAGTTACAATGCAGTGCTTTGGAGAACTCTCAGTACCCTGGCCATGGTATCTTCCTCAAAGTGGTGAAGATAGATTTAAAGCAAACATTTTAGTTTGGATCTAAAAATAGAATTGTAAAGATACAAATATTTAACAATTAAGACTTAGAGATTGATAGAACATAAAAACAGATTAAGAATTAAAGAAATATGAATATTAAAGCCCAAATCAGTAACACTTGTAACAATTACTGTTTAATAACTGTTAGAGTCAAGCTTGAGTCCCAATCACAGATTCTTGCCAGATATTAAGTTCCAGATCTGATTAACACTCAGCTTGTTTTGAGCTAACTCATCAAGGCTAAGAAGAAACTGCTATCTAGAGCCAATCGTGTTTCCTTCTTCTTTCATTCCCCCTCCTTATTACTAACTATATGGATGTTATGATAATAGCTTTTGTCAGATAACCACACTCTAGTTCCACTTCCTTCTTTATCATCATTCAACTAACACTGAGTAACTTAGTTATGTAGCTTAGAAGTTATTTGTGTTTAAATACACTTTGAGAAATTCACTATTGTATCTGTGACATTTCCCCTTCCCTCTCCATCCTCCAATCCCACCCAGCCCTCTCCTACTTCCTCTCAAATTCATGGGTCCTTATTTTGTAATTATTGTCATTACATTTTTATGCTCACACATGTAAATTTATAAATACAGCCTGTTAAGTCCTGTCTTAGTTAGGATCTTACTTCTGTGAACAGACACCATGACCAATGCAACTCTTAAAAGGACAACATTTAATTGGGGCTGGCTTACAGGTTCAATCCATTATCGTCAAAGCATGGTGCAGTTGGAGCTGAGAATTCTACATCTTCATCTGAAGGATGATAGGAGAAGACTGGGCCCCATGTGGTTGGTATGATTGCCCACCCCCACAGTGACACACTTCCTCCAAAAGGCCACAGCTACTCCAACAAGGTCACACATCCTAATAATGCTACTTCCTGGGCCAAGCATATTCAAACCACCACAATGATTTTACCACCACCCTCAGTGTTGCTCAGGTGTGCGTGTGATTCAGGGTGACTCCTTAGCCCTGGGGAAGATCCAATGTGCTGAGTCTCAACAAGAAAGAGACTCCATCCATCATGCTGTCTACCTACCTTTTGGTGCTTTCTTTAAAAAATAGGCCCCATAACTTACTATGTAGCCCAGTCTGGCCTCAGCACACAGCACCTGTGCTTTGGATATTGAGATTATAGAGACTGTGCCTGGTAATAAGCAAGGCATACTCCTTTCATCTCGAAATTGTAAAATCAGAGTTAAAGTTGAAGTGTGGATATAAAGGATGTATAAATTGCCAATGTGAATAAAGGGTTTAATGTCAGTGCATTAGAAAATGAAGTAATTTAGGATGGAAATTAATGGCAAAACAGAAATTATTGCAAAGATGATCTCCATCTAACAAAGGAAAATCTAGCCAGTTCCTAGACTGTAAAAGAATTTAGCACAAAACAGCAGGAGTAACCAAGATATAAATGTGTCAGATATCCATATTCCTGTTGATGTTTAATGTCTTGCTCTGAAAGACAGACCCTTGTCTCTGCCCTGAGAACATTGATCATGTGAAGAGAGTTAGCAGTAAGTACTGTTAGAACCAAATACCCATTCTTTCTAATCACTCCTGTATTCCTTTTTTAAAGGGTTCACCAAAGGGATGATTGTAAATTCTGATTAGGTGAAGAGCACAACAGTGTGTAAGTGCTGGAGATTGCCATAGCTATGGCCAAGCAGCAGCACAGTGTAAGAAACTGCTTAGTAAGCTCTGTCATCACTTCTGGAAGAATATATCACTTCCAAGGTCTGTAATGTCTAAAATATGTATTGTGAATTGGTATTCATAATATCTGAAAACTGATATGGACTACGCTATTTACATGAGGCCTTTGCTTTTAGATAAGTTTCTCAGCCAGCATCCAATCTGTCATGACTCCAGCTGGGTGATCTTACTCACTCATCACAGCCTCATTCCTTCCCCCATTGAAAGGTTTCCTGGGGCAATGTATGCAGGGAGCAGCCCAGTGGGGAAGGCCAGGTCATCTTGGCCAATGATTTTTCCTGTTGCCAGCTAATCCCTTGTTATTTGTAGGTCTATAGGGACAAAGGCGAAATGGAATACCTCTAATTCCTGGGACTGGTGTTTTCCATCATTTCCTAAAGTCATTTAGTATTTAGCACCCCCAAAAATTGTCCATTAAATTATAATGGAAAAGTGATTCCATATCTTGTCTTCCCAGCCACTTTATCCCTTGTCATTACATTTAGCCCTTGACGCTGGCATGGTGGGATATAAAATCTGATTGTCTAGGCCACATGATACAGTGGCAGTATTTCTATAAAGATATCCTCTCTTGTCACTCCTCTAGATGTGGTATGATAGATAACTCAAGTATGTGTATATGTGAGAACAATATCGGGTTGATGTTTCTATCTCAGTTAAATCTTGATTTAAAAGCATACAGAAAGCAATTGATGGAAAAACAAAGTGCCTTGTCTTAATTTGTTTAAGCTGCTCCAACAGAATACCACAAAGCAACAACTCACTAACAATAGAAATGTAAACTCACAACCTGGGAGGCTGGAAATTCAAGGTTCATTCAACCTTTCATGGCGCTGCTTCCTGATTTGTAGATGGGAGTTTTGGTATGTGTTGTGGGGACATCAGGAATGCTGGGTCTTTCTCTGGAGTCTCTAATCATGCTCACTTTCATGAGTGTTCCACCTTCAAAACCTAATCCCCTCCAAGGCCCACCACTTCAGATCACAGTGATGAAGATGGTTTTAATGCATGAACCTGGGAAAGTCACAAACATCAGGTCACAATGTTCCTTCAGATACAGTTGCTGCTTCATGACCTACTCTTTCAAATTTCTTCTCTCTCTCTCTCTCTCTCTCTCTCTCTCTCTCTCTCTTTCTTTCTTTCTTTCTTAAACCTAATGTGGAAAACTGGATTCTTACACCCAATTTCATTTATATGTCAAGATCAACACTTTTTTTTTTTTTACTTCTTGAAAGCAGGTGTGTCTACCATTTTAATATGTTTTTTGTCTTAGCAAGGATAGTTGGGTACAGTGTTGAAAGTTACCTGGTCAGAACACATCTCTCGACATGCCCACACCACTAGAAGACAAAGAACATTTGTCTTTTAACATTTTCACGCAGGCAGGATAGGCCATTTCTTCTCTTGGTTCCAAATAAAGTAAGGAATCCTAATCAACTGGATTCACTACTGCTATCTCTACCACAACTGAGTGGAAAGGACACGGGTCTTTAAAATAGTATTAAAATCAGTACATTTGTGTCCATAGTATGAGAGCACAGGCCCTCCTACTGTGCAGAGTACTAAAGAGGGTAATGCTCATGTGAGGTACATGCTAAGAAAGAATTGCTGCAAATTGTAAACTCGACATTCTCAAGCAAACAACTACCATAACAGCAGCAAGCTCGCTCTGCTAGGATTGATTTGAACCCTGTAATCCCCAAATCCTAGTCCTCTGATTCCTGTGATTGCTTTTCTGCCCTGACTACAGCATGTTTCTGGGTTAGTTGAGAAAGCTGCTTGTGCAGAACTGTAAGAGAAGCCCAGTGGGGCTGTGCCAGCTCATGGATGGGAAAAAATAAGTTTGCATATAAAATACAAAACCATAACTAATTAACACCAGGCAGGTGGTCTTGATGGAAAGTTAAAATTCAAACTGGGTCACCAGGGAATACACACTTGGCAGATGAAAGTGTAACTGAAATGATTCCCCTGAACCTGCCAATCGAGCCTTGTGCCAACTGCCCTTCCAAAAAGACTTCCTGTGCCAGTCAGTTCTGGAAAAAAATCGAGCCAAGGACTAATGACTGCATTTCTGAAAGTAGATAGGATAACATTAAGATCTGGAGGCATTCAGATCTGTAAAGAAAGTGGGAGCCTGGATGTGGTTCCATATGTACTTATTAATAATAGCGGCAAGGACCAAGGACAATAGCCAAGCTCTCAGCAAGAAAGGGTGTGTGTGTGTGTGTGTGTGTGTGTGTGTGTGTGTGTGTGTGTGTGTGAACATTTGCTGGAAGAAGTTGCAGTTGAGAAGAGAGGAACTATTTAGAACCCCATTGAGTGCCAGAGCCAAACATCACCAATAAGAGCTGAAGTATCTGAGTAACAGCCAGGATTTGCTGAAGTGTTAGGAGTGAAAAAGAAGTTTTACTGCCAAATGACTGTCGAGAGAAAGCAGATTGAGAGGGCAAGATGAAATAGAGAGAAGGGCCTTGCAGGAGGTGTGATTTCTATCACGGGGCCATGAGGACAAGTCAGCCTGCTTGCCGGTCCTTTCCCAAGGAATACATAAATGGTAGGATGGCAATCCTAGAGGGGCCCATGGGAGACAGTCTGGCTCGTGGCTCTCCTTTTATAGCAGAGCAGGCTACAGCACTGAGAAAGGTCTTGCAGGGGCCACGCTGTGAATTCTTTATCAGAGTCCAGAGGAAACTCGAGTCTCTGGCCTTTGTCCTGGTTTCCCTTTCTACCTGGAGACAAGAAAATGTTAGCTTTGCTGCTCATGCGTTTATTCACTGTGTTTGTACTTAAATTGAACGGCAAACAAAGGCCCTGAAGAAAACTGGAGCTTTAGTAATGAAAACAGTGGATGGAGAGTTCTTCATGAAAAGATGTGATATCGGTAGGTTTTAAGCAGCCAGCCCTGTTCTGGACTGAGCATCAGTTTGTTGGAGAATGACTGTCTTTTGGGAAGACAGTACAAAAAAATCAGCACACATATCATTGTAACTAGAAAATACAAAGCAACATAATATAAGCATTTCTTTCATGACTAAGAGGGAGATAGTATTTTGATACTAGCTGGTCTTCCTAAAGTATGTTGTGGCTTTATAAAAATTAAGATCATTGCATGTATAACAATTAAGATAATTGTATATTGATAATGTATAATTGATAGTGTATCATAGATTATTTCATATATAGATAAAAAGTCAAAATGGCCATATTTTCAGGGAATTCTTTGAGTGATGGCTACACCCTCAGCCATGCCTGGGTGAAGATGTATTTACCTGGCTTGGTCCATACATCTCCCAGCCCCAGACTCCATTTATTTCTTGATCTCTTGGTCTTCCTCCCTTTTAGGATCTCTGTGTGTTCCTCTCTGTGGGACTTGTCTTTTTCCCCCAGTTTCCTAATAAAGTCTTCATGCTGAAAAATCATCCCCAGCCTCCTTTCTGTTTTCAGCTAGAGTTCTCTCTGCTGGCTGGAAGTGCCAAGGCAAGTACAAAAAGAGTGAGGGGTCATTGCTCATAACTCACTATTCCCAGTAAAGATGAAATGTAGGCATTTCACAGGTCAGAATCAACTTTGCTCTCTGAAGGGAAGCCTTCCTCTCTGCATGCACATTCAGAAAATAATCAGGGTGTTTCTGGTACTTAGTCTCTCTGTCCAAGAACCCATTTCCTTTATAAGAAGCAACTGTTTTCTATACACACACACACACACACACACACACACACACACACACACCGCCTTTTAAATTTTGAGATGGTGTTTTAATTACTACATGTCTTCGTTCCCTTTCTTCCAAATTATTTCATACCCACTCCCCACTTCTTCACGTGCATGGCCTCTTTTTCCATCCGTTGCTATCCCATGCATATGCATAACCTGTTGAGTCCATACAACGTTACTTGTGTGGGTGTCTTTAGGGCTGACAATTTGACACAGCCACCTGGTGTGCTCTCATCTGGGTAGTACCACCTCTCCCACTCCCAGCTTCCTTCAGTTGCCTAAGTTCTTTGTGTAGGGTTGAGGACCTCGTGGGCTTTTCCCTATGCAGTTTGACATGTCTACTGATGTCCTTTTTCAACTCACCTTTGGGCAGCCATGTTGGTGAGACTTTATGGGTGTAGTTCTGATATTACTAGAAGACACAATTGCAGAGCAAACTCCCTTATCCTCTGGCTCCTACAATCCTTCTGCTGTCTCTTGAGCCTTAGGGTGGGAAAGTTGTAGATGTATCCATTGGGATTGGCTCCACAACTGTACATATTGATTGGCTGTGGTTTTCTGTAGTCACCTCTGTTACAGAGATAACTTTCATTTATAAGGGGTAAAGACAATTATTTATAGATTGTTATTAGTAATTCCTGCCTTAACACCACTCACTTCTACATTCATTTCTTAATTCTCTTCATATTTCTTAAAACCTGATAATTGTTCTCTTTGGAGTCACAGTCCTCACCCTGTACTATGGTAATAGTGGTAATAGATGGTAATCTTGGTAATGATGTCAATGTTGTGGCTACTTGTGACCAGTAGTTCCTGTAGGGACGATGTCCAATGGGCCTTATTATTGACATAGGTGAGAACAGTATTGTTGTAATATTT
Source organism: Mus caroli (assembly GCF_978045245.1). Classification (NCBI taxonomy): domain Eukaryota; kingdom Metazoa; phylum Chordata; class Mammalia; order Rodentia; family Muridae; genus Mus; species Mus caroli. The sequence continues at coordinate 11,075,744 of NW_028227256.1, forward strand.
ATAAAGTATCCCTTATTCCATCATCTGTACACATATGTAAACATTGTTGTTTTCACCTTCAATTTCCAATTGCATTTTATTACTCGGAGTGAATTTTTTATCACAGAATGGAAGCAATGATATAACAGGAAATGTATGAGCTTTACCAAAGTCAAAGGTGGGAGTGTGGTTTTATTATTGTCCTTATTTGGAGAACGTTTGCTTCAAGGAGATGCATGATGGGTAAAGTGCAGACTGTGTGTTGTCGTTTGCTTTGCTGGCTTAGGATGTAGTACCCAGGAACTCAGTCAAACATCTGTATGCTGCTTCAAAGGTGTTTTGCAACTATGCATAATGCACAGTCAGTTACCTTTAATAAGGGAGATTATTATCCATAGTCTGAGTGGATTTATGTCTTTGCCTATGATGTGTAGTTTTAACATAACACCACAGGCTGAGTAATTCATAAAAAGAAAGAAAACTGTTTCTCAATTGTGGAGGCTTGGCCCATCAGTTATCAAGATACAAGCAACTGTCTAAGGCCTTGGCTTGGGAAAGCGGAAGGTTGACCAAAAAGGAAAGTAAGAGGGAGTTATACTGGTTTTTGATAACAATTTACTCGTGGTATTCCATGAAGCATCTTGATAGCAGCATTTGTCTATTCTCAAGAGTAGATCCTTCATGATCTCGCCCCCTCTTGTTGGATGCCACTTTCCAACACTGTGGCATTAGGAATTCCTTCTCCAGCACACAACTTTGGGAGACATACTTCAGCCCTGATAGCATGATTTGCTCAGATCTGTGACTTTCCTAAAAGGAAGAAATTCCTCCAGCTCATGCACTGGTCTCCAGCTTGCACTTCCCAATGGTCTGCACTATGCATTTCGGACTGCCTCCCCAACCCCTATGACCACACAAGGCAGCTCCTTGCAGTAATTCCTACCATATATATCTATTGCTAGTTCTCTTCTCTGGTTCAACCCTGACTGGTGCAGAAAGAAACTCTCCCAGGAGGCTAGGTAACAAGTATCAGGGTCAAGGCTGCTATTTTATACTGTGGTTTCCCTTTCCTGCCAGACTGCTAGGGTTCTATCTATGAAGCTCTGAAACTTTCCTAAACAGCTTAAGAGTTATCGTGTTCTCTTTGATTTTACAATAAGTCATCACTGAGTATTATTTATTTCTTCGAAGTAGAAATGTATGAGATTTTCAGAAAGTTAGCTTAGCTTGAAATCATAATAACTGTGGTGTGTGTGTATGTGCTTCAATCTATACCCATTATTTCACTAGAAGTAATCATGTACATTATTGAGACAGACATATTTATTGATCAATGGGATTGAATCAAAGACCCTGAAATAAACCGACATACCCACAGACAATTGATTTTTGACAAAGAAGTCAAAACCATACAATGGAAAAAAGAAAGCATCTGATTCAATAAATGGTACTGGCCTAATTGGATGGCTACAGGTAGAAAAATGCAAATAGGTCCATATTTATCACCCTGCACAAAACTCAAGTCCAAGTGGATCAAAAACCTTAACATAAAACTAGATACACTAAATCTAATACAAAAGAAAATGGGAAATAGCCTTGAACACATTGATACAGTAGACAATTTCTTGAACAGAACATCCATAGCTCAGGCACTAGGGTCAACAGTTAATAAGTGGGACCTCAGGAAATGGACAAAAGTCTGTTAAGACAAAGGACATCATCAATAGGAAAAATGGCAGCCTACCTAGTGGGGAATAATCTTCACCAATCCTACATCCTACAGAGAGTTAATACTCAAAATTTACTTTTTATTTTTGTGATAAGACGTTTTTCAGTTCCCGGAGAGAGTGCTCCTCAAATTCACTAATCTGCGTGACCCTAAGTTTATAAAGTGGGGAATTAGAAACAGTTACTGCTTTCTTCAGACTTTACTACACTATCGGGGAGGATCATTACTGAAGACTTGCCGATCAGATATTTAATTAAGCAATTGATCTGTAATTTCTCAGATAAAAGAAGCCCTCTTTATTTGAAAAACAATTTTATATCCACTCTCCATCTTAAAATGAGATTCATGTATAATACAGCCTGCCTCACACATACTAGAAAATAAAAACGTAGTATAAAAATTATACTGAAAAGCAGCTGGAGCTGACAGATGTTTGCAATACCTGTTTCTGAATATAACTGCATAGATATGGCTATTCGATAAGAACATGAAAGTGGAAAACATGTGACTTAGTCCATGGGGCCCCATCAATGCAACATCTATCAATAAGGATGAGATAGACACACTGCACTAGTGCTGTGGCCGTCATAGGACTGATACAATTAGTGATGTGGTTTCCTGATACAGTGAGCAATTCTTGGGACCTCTCAGAATAAAAATCACCATATTCCCTTGATTTTCATGGTGGTTGCATTTCAGGAAAACACTGGGTATTCAGACAGTACAAAAGTACTGTCTGTTAAAATCAACTTACATTCCATGCTCATGGAATTAAGTATGCTTTTATAAGAGAATATAAGTATGCTTATATCAGAGAATGCTACTTATCCTGAATCCCCAAAAGAACACTTAGCACATAGTAGGGAATTGGTACATTTTTTATAAGTGTGTGTAAGTTTTTCTTCTCCATGAAATTAAGCCAGACATCTGAATATTATGCAGGGTAAGAGGCAATTATCCGCTGGGCAGTACTGCCCCAGACACCACAGAGGACAAGTATCTGTCACTCTTTTCACCAAGGCCTGTAATGTACCTAATTATTGTGAGACCCTTAAAGCCACAGCCACTAATTTCTAAATTGCTCCTTTGGGGTGCTCCTATTTAGAACCACAAAATGAAGTAATGATGGGGGCTATGGTGTCTACTAGATTCCTGGGAAAATGTGCTCACAAGATGATGCAAGAGTCGGTGGAGATGAGGCAGCCCTGTTTAAAGGACCATGCTCTGAAGCATGTGAACAACAGCATTGACACAACACTGGGAAAAGAGAAGCTGCTGTTGGCTTTGAGGGGTGTGGGATGCAAAGCATAACCACACATAGCTCAAAAGAACCTTTGTGAGAAGAAGAGAAAGATGTCTGTTCTGGCTATACACATTAGTCACTTGTTCCATAGCTGTGTGTGACAAAAGACTTGACAGAATAGGTTGAGGTTGGGACAATGTAGTCTGGTTCCTGTCTTCAGAGTCCCTTGGTCTGATGCACTTGGACAGGATGTCAAGGAAGTCAGAGTGTGTAGGGTTTGCTGACTCATTCCTAGTGGATAGTTAATAGAGGGAAGGGTACAGGAAGAGGCCAAGGTACAGCTGTATCTTAGTGAGGCTCTCCATTGCTATGAAGAGACACTGACCAAAGCAAACAAAGGAAACCATTTAAGTGGAGCTGGCCTACAGATTCAGAGGTTCACTCCATTATAAAGGCAAGAAGCATGGCAGCATCCAGGTAGACATGGTACTGGAGAAAGAGCTGAGAATTCCACATCTTGATAAGAAGGTAGCATGGAGAAGAGCCCACCTCCACAGTTACACACTTGTACCAACAAGGCTACACCTACTCCGACAAGGTCACAACTCCTAATAATGCTACTCCCTTGACAAAGTATATTCAAACCACCACAAGCTGTAAAGATACTTCTCTGGTGACCTAGTCCTTCAACATAGTGTGACCTCCTGTCTTCCCATTACTTTGTAACAAAGCCATACTATTATGAATCCATTAAGGGGATAATCCATTGATGAAGTAAGATGTGTCTCATGGTCTCTGGAAATGCCATCACAGTCACACCCACAGGTATATTCGGCCAATTGCCTAGGCATTCCTTAATCCAGTCAAGCTGGTAATGAAGATTAACCATCAACAATGGACCAGTTAGAAAAATAGTCCTGCCCAGTGGCTAATGGAGCCCATACTATTCCTCTTCCAGGAGCTTGTGGTCAGAAGAAGATAAATGAATTAAGATAATCTTAAGAAAAATAGTAGACATTTGAATATCTGCCCCAGCAAGCCACTCTACGCTCTTTCCCATTGCTTAATATGTGAATTCTGTAAACAATACCAGAGCAGGAGAAGTCAGAGTTCCTGTTTTTTATTTGTTTCTTTGTTTGTTTTTCTTTGTTTTTTGTTTTTTTTTTTAACAAACCAAGAAAGAGATTTATTGATAACCTGAGATTTGGGATTATTTTCTCATTCTCTTCAGAAATGAAAATGCTTCCTCAAACTTTTTTTATTACAAAGATCTAGGAAGAAAATTCTCTTTATGTAAAAAATATTTTAATTTTATGCCAATTGCAAATTAATATAGTGTATGCTACGTTAATTTTCTATAAATCTTATAAGAGAACAGGATTTGTGTATATAGTGCCAAACTATTACATTAAATTATATTTGCTACTATGATAATTAAATGCTTAATTTTTACACCAAGCTCCATATGGCTTGGGCTGATCTCAAACACCGAGCGTGGAAGCTGAGGTTGATCTTGAACTCCTAATCTTCCTGCCTTTACTTCTCTTGTCCAGGAATTGCAGGCGGATGGCACCACACTTGGCAATGTATTTAATCTTAAAGTACTTCACATGACTGAAGTAATTGTTTGGCAATACCAGGAATTAGACACAGTACCTCATAAGTATTAGTTAAGCACTCTTCTATCAGTTATATCTCAGTTCAATTTTTAGTTTATATTTTTGATATACTGTCTTAGTAATTTGCACTGGCCGATCCTGAACTCATTCTTTAACCCAAGTATCTTTTTTTTTTTTAAATTGGGTATTTTCTTTATTTACATTTCAAATGTTATCCCCTTTCCTGGTTTCCCCTTCGAAAAACACCCTCCCCCTATCCTGTCCCCCTCCCCCTGCTCCCCAACCCACCCACTCCTGCTTCCTGGCCCTGGCATTCCCCCACACTGGGGCATAGAACCTTCAGCTCCCATTGATGACCGACTAGGCCATCCTTTGATGCATATGCAGCTGGAGCCATGACTCCACCATGTGTGCTTTTTGGTTGGTGGGTTAGTCCCTGGGAGCTCTGGGGGTACTGTCTAGCTCATATTGTTGTTCCTCCTATGAGTAGAGTTCCTGCATTTTAAGTATTAAGTGAACAAATAAAGAATTCTAGCTTCCAAACAGTCGTCTAACTCATTTGATGTCATGGGTCATGGTAGAGTTTCTTAGGGCCCTTTGGAAGTCTGAGAAGAGAAAAATCACTCCTGTTGTGTATGTAATAGTACAGGGGTGCTCTGAAGAAGGTCTTGTTTAAGGGGTAAGTTTTTAATCATTCCATACCTTAAACTAGTGAGTAGAATTAATGTGATGAAACTTTCTGAAAGATGGAGCCAGAACTCCAGAGTGAGCCCCAGAGTGAATCTGGGCCTATTTAAGAAACTTCGCCAGGCGTGGTGGCACATGCCTTTAATCCCAGCACTCGGGAGGCAGAGGCAGGCGGATTTCTGAGTTCGAGGCCAGCCTGGTCTACAAAGTGAGTTCCAGGACAGCCAGGACTATACAGAGAAACCCTGTCCAAAAAACAAACAAACAAACAAAAAAAACCCACAAAAAAACCAACTAACCAACCAACCAAACAAACAAACAAACAAGAAACTTCATGTCATTTGTATTGACCAAAAGAAAAGAAAGAGTTTGGAGAGATCCAACTGATCCAAATGGGATAAATTTGTCTGAAATATGAAAGCTACTCGTCTAGTCATTTGGGGAAAGTCTGGATGATATCCCCCACCTTACATGATCCTTGTGAGAGAGAAAGCCATCAAAGCCGAGTGTTGTAACCCAGAACTCAATTAGTCACTGCAATTATTATTCACTGAAAGAGATATTTAAGCTTTGACATTAATGGGCAAATTTTTTGATTACTCTGAAATGTGTATCTATAAGGAAGAGGAAATATTGTATGAGATCATCAGGTACCTACTGAGTGATTCGGGGAGAGAGCTGAGGACCCAAAAGAAGGTGCATAGAGTGGAATCATGGCATGTTGTGGACAAGAGTAGTCCTGGTGTCTCCCTGTGAGAACTGAGACTAAGTCTATGAAGTGTCTGTCTGAGGTACAACAGGGACCCAAGTCCTTTCTTGGTCTTTTACAACTCACCAGATACTCAATTAACACATCAAGATAACACAGTTCTTCATGGCTCTGTCTTCCGAGGCAGTGGGTCCCCTCATTTGAGCATTCCCTTGGGGAGCATTGTCCTTGGGGAGGTAAATTCCCAGAACACCAGTGATATTTTAACTACATTTTTCCTCCAATTCGGTGGAAGCTCTATAACTATTATGACTCAAAAGTTCAATTTTGGAGAAATCCTGTAAATATGTTAGATCCATTAGTAAACAGTAATTTTAACTATATAGATCCCCTAAAAAGGGTTTTCCCCAGTACTTCACTGATCATGTAAACCACTCTAATATGCAACCTGTCCTCTTGCCCCTTAAGTTGGTCAGTAGAAATCCATATTTCCTCATAACTGCAAGTATCCTAAGATATTGCCTTGATCCCTGCCATGTAATCAGCACCATATAGTAAGGTTGTATTCTTTTGATGAGAAGAATAAATTCTGCACCATTCTTTCAGATCAGTTGAAAACTGCCCATTGATGTTTTATGTTCAACCACCATGTTTCTCTCTGAGACTTTTGTGGCCATTTCACCTCTACAACTGTTTTGATCATGACTCAGGACAGAGTCACAGAGAGGCATGTGCCAGCACACCATTGGGGCAGCTCTGCCAGTGATTGGTTATGTTCTGTGGCATGGTATGGCATAAAATATCAACTGCTGAAATCTGCTCATAAGCCAGATAGGAAGAAGGCAAGACATTAAGGCAACCTTGTTCTGTTTCTCCTCCTCCTCTTCTTCCTCCTCTTCCTCCTCCTCTCCATTTTCCTCTTCCTCCTCCTCCTCTTTCTCATCCTTTTCCCACCCCTCCTAAGTAAGGCTGTAGAAATGTGGCTGCCTGGACTAACAAAAGGAAAGCAGTAAACAAACTGGGAAGGCAGGGACCTGTTGTGCCCACAGGAAGCCTTTGCCAGCAGTACTGTTCTCCCAGCTGAAACCACTTACACGTCATCGGGATGCTGGAATCTGCAAAGGCAGCTAAAAGATGCCCAGAGTCCACAGTGGGGATGTCCAGCATCCCAGGCCCTTCACCAGCCCTCCTCCTGACAGTCACTTTAATCTGCTGGTTTTCTTTTTATGCCACCATCAACAACTAAAATCAAACAGATGATATATAGTATTTTGTCTGTAAAAGTTCAAGTGGGAGGTCCCATGACTTTCTGAGCCAGCCCTGAGCTCCTTGACCGCATCTGCTGTGCTGTGGGGCATCTTTGTTTCCCGGTATTTACGATTTCCAGTTCTGTTTTCCCATGGTCTCCCGGATGCTTGTCTCCTCAGTACCACATCCATGGCTGCTACATTCTGTTTGATCTCTTTTCTACTTTTTCTCCTGGCTTGCTCTCCTAAATCCTTTGCAAAGCCATCACTGAAGCCTAGATGTAGAACTGTCTAATGGTACTACAGCCCATGCATCTGTCCCTCCTCAGTTAACCTTGGGAAATTATACATGGCACATCTCCAGCATGGCTTCTTCAAAAGTGTCTCTTTTTCATCTTGTTCACTGCTGGTATCTGCCCTTCTTGGCTGCCCAGTTGGGCTATGTAGCTGCTGCTATGTGAGTCTCTTATCAGTCTGTCTCAACGCTGAGATACTAACTTAACAATTACTTATGAAATTTGGAAGGATAGTGTAACATTTTTTGACAAAAATCTGTGACTTCCAGAATCTCTAATACCTTACCGTAACATGCTATTTTCTGAAGATGTTCTATGGGGTCCTAGCCATGAGATCTCTGATGGGAACCTGAAATTTCTATTCAGTGGCCAAGATTGCACTAAAAAGAGAAAAGTTAAAGAAATAGTGCCTGTCTTTTCTCATTGCCTACCCCACCAACCTCCACAGTGCTAGGGAAATAGCTTAGGGAAGTCTTCAATCATTTACTTGAGGAATAAAGACAGATCTGGTGAAGAAGCATGAAGAGTCACACAGGTTGACTCTTACTCAGCCATTCTCCCAGGTTGATAGACTCAAGAACACTTCTCATGGAGCTCTGGATTGACAAGGGGATCATGTCAATAAGCTCCTGTGGGTGGTACCAAGGACTGGAGAGATTGACAACATATGAAGGCCAAGCATCATGATTTGAACTTGAAATTGTGCCCCTAATTGCTAGCACAGTTTGTGTTTACATGGTTCTTACTTGTGTTAAGGAGCTGATTCTCGACTCAGAAGGCTACTGTATGGTTTTCTGAGGGTAGAGTCACACAGAGCAGAGTGCAGGACCTCCTTGAGTGTAATTCAGCATTTAATTGCTCATCTAGCCTTCACTGTTGGTGTCGCACATGCTTGTGATTAGATGCACTTGAAAGCTCTCCACTGATGATAGACTCCACTCCGTTCCTCCACAGAACAAATTAGGAAGGGACCTATTCAAAACACTTAATTCTTAAAGCCAATTTCTTTCGTTTCCTTTTAGTTCTAAGTTGCCTTCAAGTTTCTAGAGAGTTAAAGCAACCAATACCACAGGGAATTCCGCATCTGACTCATATAAAGCACATGAAACAGAATGTAATAACTGTGGGTAGTTTGCAATTAGAGCATAAGTATTGTACAGATGTGGCGTCTCTCATCTACCCACAGCCCATTTCTTTTTCTTCCCCACTTTTTCAGGTTGGGAACTTGGGGCATTGAAGCCAAGTCTTGCGTGCTTCACTGATCAGCAGAAGCCAGTAGGAAATAAGTTTTGGTCAGCAAGTGAACATTTCTGTACATTTTTCATTACTTTATTCAGAAGGAGATTCTTACCGTTCCTTAATTTTCTAATTTTGTGGTTCTGTGTCTCTCTCTTTCTCTCTTTTATTAAATCAATGAGTGATCTGTTCTTTTGAAACTTCTGGATCCTAGAGCTGGTGAGAGAGCTCAGATGGGAAAACCCAAGCATGAAGACCTGAAGTCTATCCACAGGACCCACAAGGGAAGCCAGGGATGGTCCTTGTACTTGTAATCCTAGCACTGGGGATGCAGAGGCAAGTGGATGCCTGGAGCTCACTTATCAGCCAGCCTGGTCTAATTGGTAATTTCCAGGCCAGTGCCCCACTGCCTTAAAATACAAGACAAAAGGCTCCTGATGATTGACACCTGGCTTGACTTCTGTCCTCTATGTGTACAATCATACATGTACCCATACACATATATACAAACCCTGGTGAAGAATGAATAGCCATTTTTATCCATGCCATATTACTTGACTATCATTGTCCTTTGGCAGTGTTTTCGGATTCATGGTGTTGACCTACAAATATTAGAACAGTGGTTCTGACATAAAAAAGGAATTTCTTTAGCAGCATAGTGACTTAGATACTGTGAGGAATCTAACAAGATGCTACTTAGGTCTCTGAGCAGCCTACAGGCATATCCACACATCAGCTGTTGTTTGCCAGTACAGTGTTCTTTTCTAGGACAAAGTCTACAAAGGAGGCTAACAGCACAAATGACCTTCTCAGTGCATGTGAAGCATGAAGTCATAGGAAACTTCTGAGATCCATGTTACTCAGGCATCTGAGACCTGGATCTTTCTGTTTTCCTTTTCACAGTCATTTCCATGACAACAACACCAAACAGTTTCAAATGAAGATTTTGGAAATGGACTCACATATTTTCTCAACTCTTCTGCCTTCTTATATTCTACCTTCTGCGTAATTTATAGAGATTTATATCCTATAAATTTAAGTATATGTGCTATACATTTAAATTTACATATTATGTTTGCTAAAAGTCACTTGAGCTATGTTTGTATATTCTTTGCATAGTGCTTCTACAGCTACATCTACACCTTCTCTATTGCCTTTTCTGTCCAGAATTTTATTATTTGGTCATGCTGAGAACTGAAGAGGGCTCTTCAACCTGGGTTTGACTCAGGCTGATTTGGCTTACTATAATTACGAAGAATATATCACTTAGATGTCAGCCCTCATGAAGAGTGAGTACCCAACGTAAAATATTGAGGAATCAATTTAAAACTGTATAAAAATCTCAAGATACTTTGGAGAATTCCTTAATTATTAAAGAACTGGAGCCATCTGGCTACTTGTTAATGATCTTTAGTGGTGAGTTATTACTGAGCAAACAACACATGCTAAATAGTAGCAATAGTTGTTAATCCCTAATCCCTTTACAGGAAGAAAGGAGAAGAAATTAGTCTAGATACAGGTATATGTCAAGAAGTTCCTAGTAGGCAGTATGAATGGAATTACCAGTGTGGGTGGAAAAGTGTCTTCAGGATACAAAAGCCTCAGACTAGGGTCAGATTTCTAAATTAGGAGAACGAGAATGGGGCCCAGCCATCTCAGCTTCTTCTAGAACACTCTTCAGTAGTTGTGATTCTTGTGTTGTGAGGAAAAATTGTTCTGGAAGAAGAGCTTCTCTTCCAGTCTTGCTAGAAATAAGCTTTTTCCTACTGTGAATGTTGTATCTGTCTGTATCATGTGTGTCTGTGTCATGTGTATTTGTATCTATATTATGTGTATCTATATCTATCTGTTTTTGTATCTGTATCGTATGTATCATGTCTGTACCTATACCTGTGCACTTGGATCATCTGTATCCCAAGTCAGGAGTTTGGAGTTTAAAGGTATGGATTTAATTTGGGACTCTACACTAAAGTTCAAGAAGCTGGGCATGTTTCTCTTAATGGCTTTTCCCTTCCAAGTACTGAATGGAAAGGCTGAGATGGCAATGATGGCTGCTAAGACCAAAGATAATCGATTGGTATGAACCAGTTAGGATTAGTGATCATCAATGGAATTGTACTTGTCTTACACAGTTCTTGTTCACTGCTGTTCTATGTTGGAAAAGTCACTGCCTGGTCCTTATTATAGTTCTCAGTGGTGTTGCACTTTATTCTTAACAATAGTGTCAATATTTTTAAAAGCATATAACTTTTTGTAGGGGGCTCTGTGTAAAGTTTGTACCCTGTAACTACATGCCACCTCTGCTCTCCTGTGCACAACCTCTATCTTGTTCTAATCTGAGTATTGTTCTGGAACCCTTGGTTAGAATAAAAAGCATGCACATTTGAAAACTTGATGGGTAAAATAATTCTACCTTCCTCTTGCATGAAGGAAAGAGACATTATTAATTAAAACCTATTATTTCTTGTCAATGGACATATTGTACTGAATATGTGGTTAGCTCTTAATGGCTACTATATTGTTTCTCAGCTGTATTGTCAGTTGCTCAAGGGCAGCTTTATCCTGCACATGGATTGGCAGAGCTCTGAGAACAAGAAGCATGTGTGCCAGGCAGGCCTCTGGCACAAGCATGGCCTGTTTACCATGCTGGTTTAAATTGCTTCTTGCATGTACCAGTATTTATATGTATGACAACTGGGGGCTGGCGAATTATGTGGTTCTTAGTAGGAATTGAGCTCTGTTGGAAACAACCCAGTCCCTGCCCACTATTTATAGCCTTCATATGTCCCAAATTTTCCAGTTCTGATTTCAAATATTCTCTCTCACTGTCTCCAGAAGTACACTTTATGCTTGTCAGACCACATGTCAATTTACGGTTTGAGAAATATAGTCACAATATTATAACTGCCACCCTAAACCCCACATTTTCTGACTGTGAGATTGGAATCCCATCTTTTAACAACAATTTTGACATACATAGGAAGTTTAAAACAATCTTTTTACTCTTTAAACATACTTGGTAAGCAATGGACTCAAAGCTTCATCTAACACCATGTTCAATGTAGGGTAAAAAGCCTGGAACAATACAGAAGCTGAGACTCTCGTGTGAAAGGGCCGACACCTTTCACTGAGAATTTAACCACAGTGTGGAACTATGATAGAGACTCTCCTATTACTGCAAACTGCAGACCTCCGACCCAGACATGCCACATTACTTCCCAGCCATGTATGGAGACATGCATTTTTTTGCTCTAGTATGTGAGGAAGGAACAGACTTCTAACATGATTAAGCTTCAACTTTATGTAGCTACACAGATAGGCACAGCCTCTGCCCCATCTTTTTAACACTTACTTAGGAGAGCTTGAGGGTATGGGCATTGTATGTGAGGTCTTTAAGAACATATTATTTAACATAACTCACTCCTTTCTTACAAGTTATCGCATGTGATTTCTTCAAGCTAGTCATCAAAATAGGAAGGGCTGCTTTTGTTCTGCTAAATGAACAAACTGCCTTCTAAATATTTATCTCTGTTCCCACAGATTAGTGAAATTTGCAGCCTTCATCAGAAAAGCTTCATTTGGCAGAGTGGCAGTTAATATAAATACTAAAAATTGGCCAAAGTGAAGATAATACACAGAGTACAGAGAGATGTGGCGTGTCTATCCCTAGACTGGACATCTATCTATATAGCCTCCTTCATGGCTCAGGGGAGAAGGGTTGAATATGAGTATTATGAAACATAATACAGCTATTATTGCCTTCAATACAGCCAATATCGAGTATTCAATGCGTCATTGAAAAATAGGGGTAACTGTACAAATCCTGCATAAGCCTGGACCCATTACCAGTTCATCACTTGAGTGAGAGGGGATTCTGAAGGACAATGGCAGTTATTGAGGATTGGAGGAGGCCATATCACTCTCTGCTGTGGTGTAGCTACTGATAAGTTGACCGTGTTCAAGTTAATAATCTCAACCTTAGCTCATATAAGCAACCATAATTAAACTTAGTGGGAATTAAAAAAAAAAGACCTTAAAGTAATATTTGTTGTTAATGTTGTTTTGGAAAGAAGAGTTTCAGTGGGAAAGAAAGGAGGATGAGAGAAAGTGATGGGTTTTAAGGGAACTAAATTCAATATATATATATATGTGCACATATATATGTACATGTGTATGTACATATATATGAATAGTCAACAAATTAAAAAGTAAGAATATGCTTCAAGTTTCTATTAAGTCATGGAATTACTTTATTACTTTTAATAACAGAAGAGTGGCATAATTTGGATTAAAAGTGTAATATTGCTTGCTAAATTATTACATTTGTATGGGCATGCTACCTTTTATACATTTATATGCTTTATTTTATTAGCATATATTACTTGCTAAAATGGATGTGTTTGGGGTTCAAGAGCTGGCTTAGCAATTAAGAATGAATAAGTACTGCTCTTGCAAAGAACCTGAGTTCAGTTCTTGCACCCACAGTCAAGTAGAAGATGGTAACAACCACCCATAATTCAAACTTCAATAGGTCTAACACCTATTTCTGGATTCTGCTAGTACCTGTATTCATACATGCACATACCTCCCATATATACTCATAATTAAAACTTCTTTTATGATTAAAAGAAAGACAGTTTCATTGTGACATTTCCTTACTTATGTACTATTCCGTTTACTGAGTGTCAAAGTTTTTTATTCACCAGATGTAACTTTCATATTGGAGACTTACTGCTGGATAAGCTCACCCTGTTTACTTCTTTCTGAACTCTGGCTAGCTAGTTCAACTCAACTGTTCTGGGTCAAGCTCCTCCCTAAGCTGACTGATTCAATCTGACTTCTCTGAGCTTCTCACTGAATTGCTCTGCTTGGCCTCTAACTTTGACAATTCTTCCTAATTTTCTGGCTTCTTCTTATTCTCTGGCTTCAGCTGCCTCTTCTGACCTGCAGTGAGCTGCATGAACTCAGGAATGAACTCCACTCTACTGCACTGCACTCACTGCACTGACTTGCCACTGACTACACTGCTATTAAACAGCTTCTCTTTCTTGTGCTGTTCTTATGGGAGTTGGTCATATCCTAGCTCTGACTCATTCTGTCAAATCTTTCTCTGATTCACTACTTTGTCGGCCACTCAGCTAGACATCACTTTCAAACATGGCTGCTTCTTTCTATAAACTAGTTTTATCTTAATAGTATGTACTATAGGCATATCTGTGTTTCAGTCAGATCACACAGATGCAGGTCTTGGCCTTGGGATTTGATTCTTTGCCAGTTCAGTCATGTTACTGGATTAAAATTCTTCTACAGCTGAAACTCAGTGATTAGGAAACTGGTAGGAAATGCTGAAGTGCTGAGCTATATAGCGGGGACTAGAAGTCAAGTCAATGTGACTACAGTCACTTTATAAATCAGTATTTCTTATATCATTCTTCATTTCTCCAAAATATAACTGTGAGATTTAACTAAAATCATAATGTATCAGCCTTAAACTTCCTATTATTTTAAGGAGTGTTTGTGGATGTCATTAGCACAATAAATGACCATTGGCCTTAATCTTAATGCAACTGGCTACACTATGATTAGAGTAGACATGTGTGTGCTTGGGAAATGGATTACTGGGATGTTCTATGGAGACATCAACTGGAGGGTGTTGAAGCCCTCCAATGGCTCTGCATGTCTATACTCCATCTACAAATCTGACACTTCCAATGGCACATCATAATGTCATTCGGGCTGTACGTTAATATGTCTTAGAAAGCATGAGGGATGATGTGGGGCAATGAAAGGCAGCCTATTTTGGTTGAATGAGGCTTGCTCCAGAGACCCAGTAGAAAACTCTACAAGGTACAGAAGTGTGCGCCACATTCCCAGAGACAGGTGCCTGACACCACAGAACCCCCAACTCCATAATTCTGTGACTATAAGTCAAGCAGACAATGTATCAAGCTCCTGGCCTTCTGGCTAGACTCCACCCCCACAGTTACCTGACTATAACCTAGAATGCTCCTCCTCAGTTACCTGGCAACAGCAGGGTAGCCCATCCTACTATAACTTGGCCCCTCCTCTCTGTCTTTAAGCACTCACTTTTCTTACTCTGATCTCTAGCCCTCCTCTCTCTCCCTTTCCCCTTCTCTCCACATGGCCATAGCTGGCCTCTCTCTTTCTTTTACCTTCTCTCTTTCTCTCTGCCTTTCTACAATAAAGCTCTAAAACCATAGACTGTCTCTGCTCATCAAAGCCTGCCATGCTTAAATGATGGGATAGGTTTTCCCCTAAAGAGCCTAACCTCCCGCTGGAAGGCCTTCCTGGGCTCCAGCCATGGACCGGACCAAGGACTCTTGCCCATGTGGGAACCAGCCAGTGCCTCCAGCTCTGGTATCCACCTGCATCTGGGATGCCTGAGACTGAGAACCTGTTATCTCTGGCCTCAGTGAGGCCCAGAGACCTCAGACTGCCCCTTGTCCATCCCGTGGTGGTGTGGGTTCTGTGGTTTCCGATAGCCAGACACCCACCTGGGGCCCCATGGAAAGTGTGGCAGTCCTCTCGCAACTGCTCACACAGAGCATCGGAACTCTGGCAGGATGCAGGTTTTCTCCCACTCCCTTTATTCTCCCCCCCCCCACGCCCAACAGGATGAGTCCCCCTATGCCACATGTGTCAATAGATCTAGTATAGATAGCATCAGTACAAAAGGACAGTTGCCAGATGCAGGCACCCAATAGTTCTTTTGGATGTATTAAACAGTGTTGAGATCTTGACAAAATGCTAACACATTAAGAATGCAATCACTGGGCTGGAGAGATGACTCAGAGGTTAAGAGCACTGAGTGCTCTTCCAGAGGTCCCGAGTCCAATTCCCAGCAACCTCATGGTGGCTCACAACCATCTGTAAAGGAATCTGACTCCCTCTTCTGGTACGTTTATACTTACCGAAAACAAATAAATCTTAAAAAAAAAAAAAAGATTGCAATCACTTTTTCTACAAGAAGAATTGTTCCAGGATCTAGAGCGGTGCTTGTTCCAAAGTTGGAATTTGCAAACCATTGTGTGTGATTAGAGGGGTTAGAGTGTCTGTTTGAAAATTAGAAAAGTCCCTTAGAAAATTTGAAAATATAGAAAAGTTAAAGGTAGTTCTATTTTCAGAGGTCTCTGGATACCTCAGAAAGCACAGCACCTGTAAAACCTAAATATCCTAGCATCTAGCACTGCCTTCATACAGAAGAGACGTGTTATAAGCAGTCTGAGGTATGGCCAATCAGGGCTAAGATTAAGGACTAGAATTCTTTCACTTATAGAATATCTATAAGTAAAAACCTGTATTTATAAAAATATGGTTTCAAACTTAGTTCTCAGATAAGCCAAGAGCAACTATGTGTTTTAAGTCTCAACATCACAAATTGATACGGTTGCTTGGCTGCATAAGTAGTGTTTGCACTTTCACATAAGGACATACTTGGGGTGGTGGCATGGAAAAATACTGTTAGATTTCATGTACATGACCTCTAAGCCCTTGTAACAATCTGAATAGAGTGACAACTAGGTAATCCACTATATTCTCAGAGAAACTGAGGCAGCATTTGGATTCAGCTGTTGAAAATGAAGAATTTGAGCAGTCTAACAGAGTGACCTCCAGCTAGTCAAGCAGCTGTGGGGTATTAACCTGTTGTAGAGGAAAAAAACCAAACACATTGGAAATTTGCAAAATGTCATTTGTCAAGCTGTGAGTTAGGTCAATTACGATTAAAAAAAAAAAAAAAAAAAAAAAAAGCCTTTTCAGTTCAAATATGGCTGGGAAACCCCTTCCCATCATCAGGCTAGGGAACTTTGGAATGAATTGTTCCACTAGATGCTAAGACTTTAACCCTATCCATTATGATAAGGACCACTATAAATAAAATGGGGTCGGCATCCTTGTTTGTATTTCATGTGCATGTGATGTAGCAGAAGGTATTCAGAACTTCATTCTGCTTTAGTGAAATCTATGTGTCTCAGACTTGCTTGTACTGATGTGTGCCACCATGCCTGACTTTCTTACATGGGGTCTGGGAATTGAACTCATGTCCTCATGCCTACAAGATTTGCCCTTTCCAAATTGAGCTGTCAGGCCATCTCCTTGGTCCCAGAGGATCTCTTTTCAAAAGCAAACCACACTTTTGCCTCTACCTTCTTTAAAAACAACAACAACAAAAACAACACCTTACTCCCTACTCCCAGCCCTCAGGCAAAGGGGTAATCATTTACCTCCATTAGGCTTGACAAGTTATGAATGGAGACACCTCCTTCTCCAGTATCCAGTGGCCTTGCCTAGAGGCAGTTGCAGGATGGAAGCTCCCTCCTGTTGATAAACTACTATTCCATCTGTCTAGGAGAACTGGAGGACAGGGAAGAGGAGGGCGGGCCAGAGGAGTGGGAGATGTGTGTGTGTGTGCCAAGCTGCACAGAGCCCTAGCTTCTAAGTGGGTAAAAGGCAGATGGTGGTGTGCATCCATCATTTTCATAGCTGTCCCATCCACCACAAACCAAAAGTCTGGGGCAAGGAAGGCAGATGAGCAAGCAGAAAAGGAAGTGGAGGTTTAAGGGGAAATTTATACTAAATTTGATTTGGTTCTAGAAAGGGGAATGAAAAGTGATTTAATAGTTGGACTGAATTTGCTAAAAACCAAGTTTCCTTGATTCTGATTACTGTTTTCTTTACCGCCCTAATATTTTAAATCTATTGTGTAGATATAAAGACAACGAACTAAGATTCTATTTCCTTCTCTAAATTGAATTAGTGCTACCTTCAGTAAGTATGGGATTTATAAGATACGTAACTTGGCTTGGTGCTTCTAAACTTGGAAATCAGGTTTTCACAGGAGGCATGCGGGTTAGTGACCTGGTGGGTTTCATTTTAAATTATTAAACAGAACAGTTTTTGTTTTTTCAGACCCAGAAATGACTGACTGTAGATTTGGTACATTTTTTGTTGTGTTTGTATTCTCCAAAAACAGTTCGATGAGAAATTATGTAAGTTTGGTTACATCCTAGGGTAGTCTGGGATATAGTCAGTGGCTCAGTCAGTATTGTGGGTCAAATAAGTGAAGGGGTGGAGCAGCTAGCATTCATTCATTGACTGAGTACATTCATACAGCTGTAGAACTCAGTCAACTGCTGGCCCAAGAGAACACTTTCCTGGTAAAATTTGTCACTGATACAACTCACCGGGCAGATGCTCATTATAACACATGGAATTAATGGGGCCAAGGACCTTGATTTAGTGCCTCCAGGGGCCAGTCATCTCTGTTCTACTTTGTGGCTGCCTCTATTGCCCATAACCTTTGCCAGCTGTCACACACCAGGACATGCTCTTTGTTACAGAGAGGCCCAGGAAGGAGTATGGGGGCACTAGCTCAGACCCATCACTACTGTGGAGAAAGAGAACTCAGGCATGTGCTCTGCAGAAAGGTCAGTTTTCTGATTAAGAAGGGACATAAGGACCTCTGGGAACTCCTCACAACGTGCACTGCAGCCTGGTGAGCGTCTCAGTGTACAATGGTTTGAATCATATTGGCCACAGAAAGCTCCCCATTTGCTGAACACAGAGTTATGCCAAAGGCCAGACTGGAGCACAGAGATCAGCTCACAGGATTCAAAACAAACTTGGGCATATTACAGCCACCTACCCCTTCCAGGAAGGCCCTTTTTGCTAAACCTATATACTTCACATTATTTCAACATTACTTAGAAACATTCTTTGCATAATAGCCTAGTATATTTTCTTCCTGGCAAGCCTCACCTTGATCTGCATTATCATTTAGGCCCCATCTGAAAACACCATTAATTTAAATAAGCAACAGAGACTGAAATAAAATTCCATTCGTGTTTAACTCTCCAATGCGGTTTGAAAATGTTTTCTTCTCCAGTCCAGTCTTATGTTACATGCTGGATGGTCTTTTCTTTGACCACCTCATAAAAAAGAGCTCATAAATACTTTTCATGTGTTATTTAAACTAGCAGGACTCCCTGAGGCCCTGCACAACTATTTTTTTAAGTCCTTTGTGTATTTCAAAGGGCTTTCTAACCCAGTCACAGAGGTAAAAGTGTCTTCTAACTTGAGAGAGTCATGTCCTGTCACTATCAGGGCATCAGGTTCCTCTACTGATGAAACATTTCTCAGCAGAATGTTACCAATGTATAAGATGCTTTCCTGGTTAAGTGGTCCTTTGTGAGAGCCATGCTGGTGTAGGAATATACATGTCTTTTCTAAAGTGTCTGATGTTGGAATCAGGATCCTTTTGCTGTACGTAGAACCCTGACAAAAAAGAGCTCTGTTTCATCATAAAGGTGAATTACCTTCTGATTAATAAAGAGGAAGACCGAAGAGTGTCTGTCTGTGTACAAAAGTGCTGTGTTGTATGTGATAATGTCCTGGCTCATGAATCTTTGTCCCCAGTGTCTTAGTGCTTCTATTTCGTATTATGCTGCCTTCTCCCGCTTTAAAATAAACTTTGGCTGGCTCTGTAGTCCATTCAAGCAGTACATCCCTCATTTCAATTTTACGTGAATATATTGTTGCTCTCATTCCCACCTATGCCACAGCTTTGTAATACAGAATAGGTTCAGAAAGGCAGTTAGGGATCACCTACTTCAGCTTCCCTCTGTGTTGAGAAATTCTTCCTTCAGTATTCCTCATGGGTTCTCCTGCAATGTTTGTTTCAGTACTCTTAAGTAAACACACATGTTCTCATCAGGATGAGCCGTGTACTTACCACTTAAATTATTAGAGATTCTTTTTAAAATTTATTTATTTAGGTATGTTTGTGCTGGTATATGTGTGTGCACACAGGTGTTTGTTGAGACCAGAAGGTGGCATCAGATCCCCTGAGCTAGAGCTAGAAGCCACTGTAATCTGCCCAATGAGGATGCTAGGAACCAAACTCTGGTCCATTGCAAGAACAGCGCATGCTGAGCCATCTCTCTCTTCCCAAGAATTTCTAGATATGAATGGCTCCATCAACCCTCTGAAGCCACTCATGGTGAAGACAGAGAATGCATGGGAATGGATTCTGATTTGTCTTTTGATCATGGTCACCTGGATTTATTTAACAGTCATTCATGGGGTGATGAAGACAAAGAAACAAAGTCCATGCCCCATGGGTTCCTCAAACGACACATGCTTAATGCTTAGAAGGTGACCTATCAGCTTACTGCCCTTTAGATGACCTGTGACCTTCATGAGTCTCACCTCAGGGCTTCTTTTAATGTGGTCTCCAGAGTAGCAGTGGTGTCTCCTGTGATAATGAATGTCCCAAGGCTCTGTCCAGTTCTTCTACACTAAAAATGGAACCTAGTGATTGTCCCAACAAACCTTCCAGGTGACTCTAATGCAGTCTAATTTAAAAATGGGGAGGGAGGTTCTAAATGTAATTACGTTATCAAACTAGATACCTCGGCTTTATCAGCCTCTCTCTTTTCTCATCATGAAGTTTTTGACATTCTGAGGAATGTCCTCAAGATCTTTAAAGTCTCCATGTTTTAAACTCAGACTTCCTAGGTCTCATCTGATATTTAGCAGCAACTCCCTACCTGGTCCCGTAACCAGTCTTACTTTTCCAGACAATTTATCCTCTATTGACAATCTGGTCTTTTAGGCATAGAACATCCCATTGACACAGTCTTAGCACATACAGAGTAGCTCAGCTGAGTGAGTTAAAGGAGGCCTGTGGAACCTGAGTAGAATGCATGTTAGGTCTTCCTCTTTGCATCCTGTGTGGTCACTCACTACTTCCCTTCCACCCTTGGGCAGACAGTCACACATTCCTTTCCCTGCTAAATTGTATTGGTCCAAGCACAATGGACAGCATTGGAAGAATGCTCACCATGTCAGACATCCATCTTGATAGCCAAGAGTGAGACTCACAGAATGTGTGCCTGGTCCAGGGTCACAGAGATGGACAGCGATGGAGTTCAGGATGATCTGATATCCCTTGGCTAACACTCTTGGGGTAGTTTCTGTGTTTGCAAACCTTTGCTTGCTCAATATATTTAGTGGCAGAAGTTAGTGGTGGGTAGGTTTTCTTTTCTTTAGATACTACCAGTGAAATCCAGGAGATTCGATTCAATCCCAGGGAAAGCAGGAACCTTTGGATGGGGGGGGGGGTTGTTTGTTTATTTGTTTGTTTCAGTTGAAAGCTGGGGAAACCTGAACAGTGTTTTGTACTGTTGGTGTCTCTTGCTGAATTCCCATACTATCAAGATTCTCTTACAACATCTGGCCATTTTACAGGGGATTTCATGGAGCAAATCAATTAACATTTTTAAAATGTAGGATAAAGAGAAAGGAAAAGAATATTTGAGTGGTAGCCTAGGCCTCTGAGAATTCCCTAGGAGGCAGCTAATGGCAGGATTGCACAAAGCCTTGTAGTGAATCATGCCCATATAGCACAGCTTATTCTTAGTCAAAGTAGACAGAAAAGGCATGTATTTAAAGAGATAGGATGTTTACCTTGCTTTAAACATTACATGAAGTACACATGCATTGCATAAGTACATGATATCCTATGAATATATGTAACTTTTGTGTCTCCAATTGAAATGAATTCACATTAAAGCCATATGCAAACAAGTTAAGTTTAGATCAGGGTCATTTGATTCTTTGGGTTACAGTCAACACATACATGTACATAATTCAATATGAATACTCCCAGCTACACCACTGACATATCTTTTTTTTTTCCTAATAGTGAGCCCTCAGACCAGGATCGTGGGCTAAGTTCATAGCTGGAAGTCCGGGGCTGCTTCTTCCAGGATGTAATCACAAGATTACAACTGCACAGTGCAGGAGGATCTTGGCAGTCACTCTTGTAAACACTTGACGAGTGCTTGATGTACTCAAAACATACAGGCTCTTTCCATTTGTGAGCTTAAGCCCTGGTGACACACTTCAAACACATCAAACTGGCCATTCCCATGGAGTTTCTGCAGGAATGTGCACAGGCATCAGAGCCCAGTGCTATTTGTCTACTTCTGTGCTGAGCCAGTAAATGCCATAAGTTTTCCAATGTTTCTAAAGGCCCTAGAATAGTGCTTCACATAGCACCTGCTTCACCTTCTTCATAGCAGGTCTCAGTATTTGTGTTAATGAATGAATAACAATGTGGGTTAAAAACAAGAACAAAAAACCCCTAATTGATGGCCATTTTAACCTTGGAGGACCATTGCTTTGTTTTGTTTTGTTTTGTTTCCAAGTTCTTGTAGCCCTGATTGGGAGAAATACTCTGTAGTGTGGGATGATCATGTGCATGTGTGTTGAGGGCAGAATTGAATGAAAATGTGTGCAACATCTCTATCACAAATTACCAAGTCTATGAAATCAGCCAACTAGACTCTAGTGAGTCTGTTTTGTTTCTTTTTCCCTACATGTGGATTTTCCATTTCAATCCAGGCTACCACTAAGACAGAAAGTCCAGGGGTTACTTTCATCTGCCTTTTCATACTGAGTTTATTGCTTTATCTGTAATATGGGGATTAAAATATTGGGTTTATGACCTTGCTAGGGCACAGTGAGTATCCAATAGCTCATAATATGAACATGCAGAGTTCCAAATATCATTGAAGGTAAGGTATTGTTAATATGACGTTATTAAGAGTTCTAAAGAAAACACCATTCTCTGACACTCCACATTTGTGGGACAAATGTTAGGATCTTTAATTAAAAGGACTTTGAGATCACAAGGTTTGACCTAACTTTAATCACCTCTCAACCGTGATCAAATGAATTCTCCATTAAGAACCTTTTTAAAAATAAAAGGGTCCTCACTGTCATTTAACATCTATAAACAAGGCTGAGAGAAAAGCAGGAGGGGACAGTTCAATCCTAAGTAGGCCATAAAAGGAGAGCAGTCACTGTTCTTTTATCTGCCCCCAGCCTCTTTGAATCTCACTTTTCATTTAGATATTTACCATATTGGTGTGTCCCCTGCCCCCAGGATAGCACAGAGGCTGAAGTGAGCAGCCTCCAGGCTCTTTTCCAGTCTCTTCCCACTCAGACTGTTTCCGTGCTGTGACCAGCACTGGACTGTGATCCATTGGAATGGGAGCACAGTAGTCACTTTAGAACAGAGCCTTGCCAATCTGAGGAGTGGAGCCAAGTTACATGACTTTCTAAACATTCTGTTGCATTCTGTTGTAGGCCCATGGAGACTTTCATCAAAATCTCTCCTAGTGCTTTTCCAACTGTGGCTAATTCTCAGCACAGCTCTGGGAAACACTCCCACATTTCCAAGGAGTTGCAAAGGAAGCCCCACTCGCCTGGGAAGCTGCAGGAGAAACAGGGTGAGAAAAGGAAATGTGTACCTCGAAGTCTTGTTATCTCTCAGCAAACTTCTCTGGAAGTTCATGGAACAGGACAATCAGAGGAGACAAGGAAGTTTGTTTAAAATAAAAATAAACTTAAAAATGGAACAAGCTGAAAGATTCTGTATTTGCCAAACCATGGAATTAAACGGATCTGCCTATAATCAATGACTGACTTATGGCCACTGCCTGGAATTCTCTTCATGACAAAATTCATTATTAATAGCTATTCACTCAATAAACATTTATTGAAAACATTCCAGGTACTGTACTGGGTATTGGAGAGAAAAAGCCTGTTGTGTACAGGCTTGTCCTTGTCCTTGGGGTACTTCTTTTCTGTGTGAGAAATAACAATACATCTTTTAAAAAGGCATTGCATGTTATATACACACCCATTCAGTACATATGTGGGTAAACTTAACACCTTTACCTTCAAAATGACGTTTAGGAGACCTATTTCCTCTGCTTAAAAGTATTTCTCTGACCTGTTGAAACATTCTTTGTCCTTTTAGGCTGGAGCTCCTCCTGGCCTGCCCCATGGATCTATACACACACTGTTTACTTTAGGGGTCTCAATGCCTTGGAAGAAAAAGGTTTTTGGAGAACCTTTATCCTCTGAGAGTGTGACAAAGTAACTTTCACACTATAAGTGCCTAAAATGTTTGTTGAATGAATAGAAGAATGGATGATTCAAAAGTGAAAATCATGTAAGGAACATACTCTAAAATGAAGTGCCCATTAGTTTCATAAAGTCGCCATAGGTGCCTCTTCAAGAGGACAGGAAAGCATAATAATCTAAATATGTAATCTGAATATCTAAAAGGAAATTCCCAGCTACCTTAAGGAGAACTTTAAATAAAATTTAAATACAACACATTTTCCCCTCTTGGAGTTTAGTCAATTAAACAACCAGAACAAGTTGTAGCATTTCATAGTCCTTAACACTTCAAAACTCAGACAATGCTATCAGATAGAATTTATTATTTCTACTGTACATTTGTCAATATGACAATCTTAGAGAATTAAACACTGAATCCCCCCCACTCTCCCTTGCTCAAAGTTAATGTCAGATGAGTGGCTTGACACTAGTTAATTCTCATTGTCAGTCTTGAGCTTAATGTGAGTGAATTCTATATGTTTACATACATTTACAGGAAAACTTATAAGTGACTGATGAAAAGATGTTAGGAACAATAGACATGAGAGCTTTGTATACATGTGTCTGTTTACTGTTCTAGTGCTGTGAAGAGATGACAAGGCCAAGGCAACTCTTATAAAGGAAAGCATTTAACTAGAAGACTTGCTTACAGTTTCAGAGGCTTCGTCCATTATCATGGTGGGAAGGATGGTGGTGTTGTAAAAGTAGTTGAGAGCTACATCCTGCTCTGCAGGCAGAGAGAGAAGAGAGAAGAAAGGTGGGGGGAGAGAGAGAGAAGAAAAAGACAGAGACAAAGACAGAAACAGACATAGACACAGAGACACAGACAGAGTCAGACAGAGATAGGTACAGAGATAGACACTGGGTCAGGTTCCAGCTTTGGAATTCTCAAAGCCTAGTGACACACCTTCCTCTGACAAAGTCACATCTCCCAATCCTTCTCAAGTAGTGTCACTCACTAATGACTAAGCACTCAAATATATGAGCTTATGCTGCCATTCCTATTCAAATGCACACATCATGCATTTTAGAGTTTCTATTCTTGTCATAAAACATATGGTCAAGAGCAATTTGGAGAGGAAAGAAACTGTTTCAGCTTATAACTCTCAGATCCCACTCTATCACTGAGAGAAGTCAGGACAGGCATTCAAGGCCAGAACCTGGAGGCAGGAACTGAAGCAGAGACCATGGAAAAGTGCTGCTTAGTGAATTGCTTCACGCGGCTTCCTCAGCCTGTTTTCTTATGCAAGAGGAGGGCTTAGCCCTCCCACGTCAATTATTGATCAAGAAAATGGATGGTAGAGTTATTACAGCCAGTCTCATGGAGGCATTGTCTAAATTGAGGATCCATCTTCCCAGATAACTCTGACTTGTGTTAAATTGACAAAATACAAGCAACCAAGGCAATGTAAGCCAGAAAAGCTAGGTATTCTTCAAGTAATAGGTGTAAATAAAGATGCTAATCACTCAGGCTCCAAATAGGCAAATAGATAACAAAGTAACAGAGTAGCAGATGATATACTATTGGCCCCAAGAAAGCATGCCTGCCAGAAAAACAAACAAACAAACAAACAAAGGTCAGCTCACATTCTGGAGTTCAGCACTGGTTTGGAAGCCTGCTTCATAAAGTGTTCGAATGTGAAATGTCCATAGAGGAATGCAGGACACATTTGGGGATGGAGTTGCATGCCTTCAATTCTGCTCATCCCTTCTTGTCTCTGTAAGCTGGGGAGTAGGCATGGCAATAGGTTTTTTTTGTTTGGTAGATTCATGGCCCATATTGGGGTTGGGTTGTCCTTTCCTACTGCAAGGCAGGTTGTAGCTACTTGGTTCCAGGCTGGAATTCCCTTTCAAGGAATATCTTGGTCCAATGTGTCTTTTTCCTGACAGCTTCTATTTTGGATGATTCTTTACCAAGAATGCAATCATGGGTGTTAACATTTGGGGGGGGGGTATGTTGGCCAGTAACTACAGTATGTTTGAAAACCTGTTTTTGTTTAATTTCATTTCCTCTTTCCTGTTAAGCACATCATTGGGTTAGAAAAAAAGGAACCTGGGGTTTTTGGATGTATGCATGTTTGGTCCTTAGTCCAGATTGAAGGGGGGGTGGGGGTGAGGTACTTGTGACTTCCGTGGTTCCCCTGGCTGAAGATCCTGAATCTCCACTGGACCTGCCTGAGGTGATTAGTGGAACATGGGAACCATAGTGATCCAACAGCAGCATGGAATTACATAAGCACTTTCCTTCCCTTCTAGAATGTGGGAGATACGTGAGAAGCAAAGAAGAATGTGTAACCCCACTACTCATATTTTCCACAGGCCTCCAATTACCCTTTCATCTGTCCCAAATATAGAGGGTGATGTTAAAAGCTTATGTGAGAACCTGGCAGAGTTTTATATATAAATGTTGTCTCTGGTCTGGTTTCCAAAACCATTCTAGTAATTTGGAAATTTTGCCAGTGAGCACTGATTGTTCTACAGGAATTTTCAGCTGAATTTTTAGACAGTGGCTTTCTGTGCTGGGCTTGGTGTTCTTTCTTTAGAGAACACAGAATGTACTCAGCTTGTTCCTGTTGTGGCAATTGTATTTGACATTCCCATGACAAACAAATCAATATGATCTTTACAGGACATCAAATGTTATCATACGAGAGAAGCATCATGAAAAGTAATATATTGTCTTCAAGTAATTCATACTTGGACATACTTGACCTTGTAAAACAAACGAGCTTACCTTTGCCAATAAAATGCTAATCTAGAGTAACCTCATTTATTCATCCAAACAATATCTATTGACACCTATTATAAACAACAGGATTCCTTTACAAATAATGTAGATTACAAAATAGACTATACTTTCCAGTGAACTTTGTCTAGTGAAACCTTGTAACTGAGAAACAGTGTTCATGTGAATAGCAAGGTATCAAATCAATATGATCTTTTAACCACTAAGCTTGCTGGGTGATACATGGCTCTTCTTGTTCCCCTGGAAGAGTAACAATGCCAGGGCTCTGGGATCCCTCTTGCTTTCCTTGTATTTAAAGCTGAGATTTGCCAGGTGTCATTGACAATGATAGCATAAACTAAGAGCTGAGACAAGCCTTAGGAGCAGGTTGTGCACGGGCTTGCATGACAACACATTTGAGGAAGGGCTTATTGATCTGTCCAGATGTGAGATGGGTAGCCCTTTCCAAATCTTGGCTCCAGATTTATTTCCAGTTAGTGGACTTTGCACAGTGGCATTTGTGCATTATAGAGACACTTATTGCTGGTCAACAGTGAGAGACACACAACCAAGCTCACTGTCTCCTACCCCTGCCTCATCAGTCCCTTTCATGACTCCCTTCCTTCCATAAACCCTCCGTCTAATACACCCAGTTCCCAGAATCTCTGAAACTTTTCTTTAGGTGGATGAGAATCATGAACAAAGTAAAGGAGCACTGGAGACCATATCTTCTCCATCTGCCATTCACCAAAGCTCAGAATGTAGTGGGCTGAAGTGAAAGCTCTCAATCCCAAGCCAAGAAAATTAAAAACAAAACAAAACAAAACAAACGCATCCATGTTCATCCCCCATCCATTTCAGCATCTGATAAATGTCAGAGTAGATTTGGTGGCCAACATGCTTGCCGAGAACCATATCAGTTCATTGTGACGTGTTCCTGGATGACTATTGCTGTCTGATTTTATTAAAATGCTGATGAAGCACATCTCTTCTTCCATAAGGTTCCTGAATGCCCTCTTTCCCTAGCCTGGTGCTCTCTTCAACAGCATACCTAGCTGGAGTTTCAGGACTTCTAAACAGTTATCATTGAAATTCTGGTAAATGACTTGAACATCTAATTTCTCACCTCTATCATAGGGCACAGAGTCCTAGCAAATCTTTTCTACCAGAGGAAACAAAAAAGTCTTGTCATAAAAGTAAAGGAGAAGGGAAGCCCCTGAAATGCCATGCTACTTCATCTTACCTATTGACAAGAAGTCAAATTCTCAGCTTGTTAATGAGCTTTTAAAAATACAAAAGTTTTCTGGTTATTCTCTCTTTGGATTCTAGATTCTTATGACTTTGAAGTGAACCTAGCTGGTGAGTGGTTGGACATTGAACTAATGAGATTTTACTATTTGGAACAGCTGGTCACATCTGGAGGCCTCTGGAGCCTAAGGCAACTGCTGATTTACAAGGCTTCTGAAATATACGCAGCCGTGGCTGGTGCTTTGTTGTTGATTTAGGCTAGAGCAAAGGTGTAGATTTTGTGATGTTGTAAAAATGTCAAGTGATTGATTTGAGAATATGTAATACCTGTAGGTAGCTCCCACTAGGAGCCAGCATCTTGTGTGGTGCCTACTTGGGGGTGTTTTCAGAAGGTTCAGTTTTAAATATGGCAATATGCTGTACAAAAGGGTCTAGATATACTTGCTATTTAAACAGGAATTTTGTGGTGACACCTGTAATCTAGGATTCAGGGAATAGAGGCAGGAAAATCATGGGTTCATGGTCACAGATGGTCTCATGTTGAGACAGTGTCACAACAAAGCAAGACAACAAAGCAACATATAACTGACTACTTATCTAGATAGGTCCTAAGTCCATCTTTCTTTTCTGTTTTCCTTCCTTCCTTTCTTTCTTCTCCACCTCTACTTTTCTCATTCTTTCCTTTGCTTCTTTCTCTTGGTGGTAACTAAATGAAAACAAAATCTAGAACTTGTTTACATCTTATTATAGATCTTTAAAGAATATGGACATTTTCTTGAGGATGTACATCACCATTCTTTAGGATCACTAATAGCCGGGTTATCTTTCTTTCTTATTATTCTTAGAATTATTTTTCTATCAACTGTTTACTTCATATAAGGATCCAAATAAGGCCACAAAGAACATTTGGTTCCGAAAACTCCTTATCCAAATAGTCTCTGCTAAGGCCTTTTATCTCCACGTACAGACAGAACATGGACGCAGTGTTTGAAGAGGCTCTGCTTGTCAGCCTCTGTACTTTTCACCCTTTGCTCTGTTTCCTAGCAGGATCATGCCTTCTGTGCTCCTTGGCTCCCTCCCTCTGGTTTTCTTGTGTTTTCTTTGGTGTTTGATCCTAACCTGCCTTGGAAGCATGTCAGAAGGGGCACCAGCCCTAGTGTAGAATGCAGGCCACATGTCTGTAGCCTTTCTCGAATTATTCCAGAAGGAAGGGCTTGTGAACCACAGGAACTGGGCAGTGAGCATCCACTTTCCAGAGTTCCCTGGGCCTGGAAGTCAGGTCTGGTCTCTCTATGGGAGGAGGGAAGGCTGCTAGTAAGGAGACACATAGGACACAGTTTCCTATCTCTTCATAAATACAGAGAGCTACAGCTCTGGTGTTTAGGCCTCTTTGTTAATCTAGGTACACTCCAAGACAGAGTTTTAAGCTTTATCATTCATAGAACAAACCCAAAAAAGTACAAGTTCCTCTCAGGTTGGAGAGGGAGCAAAAATTCCTTGCTGGTCCTTTGCTTTGATATGGGTAGTAGCAGGAGCAAAGAAATACAGGAGATACTTCCTACGTCCATAAAAGCCTCTGACTTACCTTTGCCCACCAGGCCAGTACTCCGTATCTTACTAGGTAGAAATGTATATACTGACCCTCAGAAACAGCATCTTGGAGACTCAGCCTTTCTTGGATTTGTCTTCTCTACCCAAATCAGTTCAGAGCCATGCTTGCTTACAGAGAGGGCTATCCAGATTCTCCTGAATACACTCCTTGTTCTAGAAGCACACTGTCTGCTAAGGCAGCTATGGGTGGCATTTGAGATGCTCAGTAGCCACAGGAGGTTAATGCTTGCACATTACACAGCAGTATATAAAGAGTATTCCCATCAGGTGAGGACATGTCTTTGGGTAGTGCAGTTCTCTCCATTTAAGAGAGGTCATCTAACTAGGATCCTGACCTTCATTTTAACTGTATTCTATTTACTTGTCACTAGTGAATTAGTTGAGGCTGTTGCTGTCTGAATATGAACATGTCTGTCTATTGACCTGGGAGGTGGTTTTCAGGGTTTAAGATTTGTCTACAAACCAGCAGTACCATTTCTTTCTTCTTTTGCCCCATTTGGTTGTCACAGAGCTAGGTCTACCCATGAGCAGCATGGATTCTTAGAAGCTTCAGTCCCTCTCATGTTTTAGGTCCTCTCAGAGATAGATCAGGCCAGCAGGCCAGGCTCTGGCTGCATCCAGAGTGTCATTGGATGCTGCCCTGGGTGACTATCACTTTTCTGGTCACTTATGCCTCGTGCCTAAGTCTTTCTCCCAACTGCATCTCTCTGTGGAATTCCATCATGAACCCCAGTTATACAGTCATCAGAGTTTTTAGGTTCAATGCCTTGGCTCAGGCAGTCCCAGTGAGCTAGACTTAGTCACCAGTTCTCAGTAAGTCAACTAGAGAGAGATAAGAAATCATGAAAAGCAGAAGTAAATTTAATTCAATGTGGTCACATTGGGAAGAGGCACAAAGAACAGGGTCCAGTAACCCAAAGATGTATCTTCAGGGTCTGATGTGAGGTTTATACTTAAATACCAAAAGTATGCACGACTAAGCACTCCTGTTTGAGGTATGGTTCCACCCATCTTTGTCTCTCTTCCCGTTTGTCTGGAAAGGTGCCAGAATGTTGTGGAATCTCTTCCCCCTCTGGCTGGTATCAAGACTTCAGCCTTCTCTAAGGAGAGGACTCCTGGGATATTTTAATCCTCTGGAGTCCATTGTTTCAGTAGAACAATAGCCAAAGAGGAGAGCAGGCATGTAAATCTCTGTAGAGTAGCACCCCACCCCCACCCCCAGACTCTAGCAGGCCCTACACAAGTTAGGTTTTAACCCCTGTCTACCTGGCCTGACTTGAAGCTTTCTGTTGCCTCTGAGCTTTGCTAATGCTTCTATCTCCTTCCCCTCCTCATCCTTCCTGACTAATAAACCTTGTTCTAGACTGTTCTGTGTCCCTATACTTGAGACTGAGTCAGTCTCTCTCTCTCTCTCTCTCTCTCTCTCTCTCTCTCTCTCTCTCTCTCTCTCAACATCAAACAGGCCTATATTTGAATCACCAGTCAGCTGTGTGCCTGTGGTATCTCATAAGCCTCATCTACTTAAATCATATCATATTTATCTCTCATGATAAAAATAAATAAATAATGAAACCCTGGATTACTTATAACAAAGTGTCTTTGGATTACATGCTTGTTGGCCTGCTCCTTTAAGTCTCAGTTGACTTAGGATGACTCTGGCACAGGTCCTTGAATGCCAAGTCTCTTCTTTCCTGGTTGAAGCCATGCCTTTGTAATGACGGTAACGTTGCTGTTTACAAGACCCCAAACACTTTTTACTTCATTTAAAAATCTCCACTTTCCTCTGCTCATCTCAAAAGGAAGTGAAGTCTCTTCCTGAATTCCAAATAAATACTTGTTTGTTTATTTGGCATATATGTATAGTCCTTATTGTCTTCTGCTTTTCTTATATTCCCAGGTGTATATTTCTTTTCTCTTTACTGGGCTGCGAGTCCTTCAGAATAGCAGCCTGAGAGTCTGAACTCAGCTTCCCACCTCAAGTCCTTAGCTTAATCTTGTATGTAGACATTAGCAATCTAACAGTAAAGGGGATGGGGGGGGGCGGTGCTTGAGGAACAGTGGGCTAGTGATTTCCACTTAATCTCAAGCTTTGACTCTCACACTGGTATGGCAGGAATAAGAGAATGTTTTCTTATTGCTTTGACAGAAGACATGGCAGGAGCATCTTAAGGAAGGAACAATCTGCGTCAGGTCATGATATGACGGTCCAGTCTCCCGAGCAGCAGGAGAGTATGGCACTTGGTCACAGTGGGTCTGCAGTCAGGAAGCAGAGAGAGGTAGAGTATTTGTGCCTAGCTGGTTTCCTCCTGTTTAATCAGTCTAGGACCCCAACACATAAATGGTGCTGCCCACATTCCTCAGTTCAACCTCTATGAAAATTCCTGGAAGTTTGTCAACAAGACAAGTTCTACTTTCAGTAAGTAGGCAACCATGATGCATCATGATGGCTGGGGAGGATCTGAGGTTAGGACCCCAGAGTCTATATTAAGCCAAACATGTGTCTATAACCCCAGTATTTCTATGGTAAGGATAGAGGCAGAGATAAGTGAATCTCCAGATGCCCACAGGCCAGCTAGCCTGATTTATACAGCAGAGAGGAGAGCCTGTTTCCAAGTAGAAGGGAAGGGTTGGCACCTTGTACTCTGACCTCACATGTACACACACACACACACACTTTTTAAAAAATCTAACTATCACAGTATTAGCTGAGGTATGGGCTAGACCTCTCTTTAGACAATGCTGAGTTCTTTACATCATCTGTTGGCAAGGCTCTCCACCATCTCTAGGTATTCTGCTTCTGGTATTATTTTTCTGGCAAACTCACTAAAAATCAAAGAACAACATTATCACTTTGCCTTGCATCTCTCACTTGTCACATTAATTCACAGCATACAATAAAAAACTGTGACCTAGGAAGGGAATAGGTGCTTGTCTGTGAGCTCCTGAAATCATACACGCTATTATGCAGGTGTGTCTGTATATGGCTGTTGGTAGGGGATCAGACCTCATCTATCAGATTTTGGAGCTGTCTCTGTCCCATAAAGGGTTAACATTTCCAGGTCAGATAAAAATGGCTTCTTTCCCCTCACACTAGCACGGCTGATCTGTTCCTTTGTGAGCTAGGAGTCCTGTTTGCCAAGGGAGTGAGTGGGCACAGTGCACACTGGGCCCTGGACAGGCAAGAACAGTTTCACTATCTTAGTTTGTAAGAGCTCTCTGGTTAACTCTAGAAACATCAAAGCAAGACTGTCTTGTGTCTTTCCGTGCTCTGCAGGCCAAGAGTGTCTGGTGCTAAAATAAACAACTGGCAGTTTCATTAGACTCCACAGAAGGAAGGAAAAGGTTGTGTTTCATACCTTTTATATTATGTAAAAACATTACTATGCAGACTTCACTTCTTCAATCTGTTTATTTAAACTTAAAAAATAGTATTAAATGCTATAAATAGAATAAACCATGTTTAGTTATGAGCAGTTATAATAAGTATGCAGCTGGTAATATAGCCTTAGAAATAATAAACCACTTATCCCTGATGGTCACCCTTAGATTTTATTAAGCTACAGTTGGCTGAAGGAGGCGTGGGTGGGTGAGGGCAGGCTCTACTTGTTTAAACTGTCGAGAAAACCGTCAGCTCTTATTTTGGGTCCGCTGTAGCTCTTACATAATCATGGAACAGCTGAAGTGTGCCAGCCAAGACTCAAGTTTGTTTGACTTTGCAGAGAAATGCAAAGTCTGTTCATCAAAGACATCTGTTTATTTTCAGTTCGTTTTGTTTCAGCTCTAAAGATGCCTTGGTTCGTATCACATAGAGATGTGAGAATCTGATGCAGCTACCCTGACTCTATTGGAGGTATGTGCTGAGTACTGGCTAGTACATAACTTAGTTACCCTGACTCCTCCAGAGGCACGTGCCGAGTACTGGTTAGTACATAACTCAGTTACCCTGACTCCACTGGAGGTATGTGCTGAGTACTGCCTAGTACATAACTCAGTTACCCTGACTCCACTGGAGGTATGTGCTGAGTACTGGCTAGTACATAACTCAGTTACCCTGACTCCTCCACAGGTGCATTCAACAGTAGATTTTGTGGGGGATGAAAATACAAACAGCTACTCTTAAATACACTCAATATAATAGGGGAAGATTTGTAGCCCCAATGCTTGTAGCATATTAGCAAATTGATTAGATTGTCTTTGTTATAAGTCCTTTAAAATCCCAATGACATTTTTGTATGCATCTCATAATATTTGGGAAGGTGGGATTTACTTCTAGGAGGTAAGTTACTGGTAGAGTGTTTGGGGAGGATCTATCTTGTACCCAGTCCCTTTCATTTTTCTGTCTCTGCTTCCTGCCAACTTCACTGTGAACTGCTTTGCTGCACCGTGTGCTCCCAGGAAACTCACCCTGCCAGAGGCCTAGAAGCAACAATGCCACAGATTTCTATGGATGGAAACCTTGGAAAGTCCAAGACAAAGTAAATAACTTGGCCTTTGTTTCTGTTGGGCATTTTGCCACAGAAATGTAAAAGTAACTGACTCTTTTCTATAATTAATATGAACTACATTGTTTATATTATAGATACCAGAGAAAATCCAAAATAATGAAAGAGAAAATAAACATAATGAAAGATTTTTAAAAAAGAAAAATGTCCTTAAAATTTATGTGAACTCTCAAGGAGACTAACAAAGTTAGTAATGTTTCAAAACTTACCTCAAAGTGAGAGTCATCAACATAGCTATTTTGTATTTTATAGAGATAGCCTACGATCCAGTGGGATAGATCAGAAAATGCAGGTATGAAATCTCACATGTGATCACATGATTAGAGAGCATAGGTTCTAAGAACACTGAAGGAAGTGGGGTATATTAGCTGTTTCTCTAATGCTGTACTAAATACCATGACCTAAAATAGCTTGGGAGAAAAATATTTATTTGATTTACATATCTTTCTTAGTTTGGATTTTATTGCTATGAAGAGACATCATGACCAAGGCAACTCTTAAAAAGGAAAACATTTAATTAGAGATGGCTTACAGTTTCAGAGGTTTAGTCCATTATCATCATGGCATTGTACAGGCAAACATGGTGCTGGAGAAGCCAAGAGTTCTTTATCTTGATCCACAGGCAGCAGAAGGAGACTGTGTCACTGGGCATAGCTTGAGCACATATGAGACCTCAAAGCCCATCCCCAGAGTGACATGCTTCCTCTAACAAGGCCATACTGATTCTAATAAGACCATACCTTTTGCCACTTCCTAGATACCACACAGTCAAACATGTGAATCTTGGGAGGCCAAACCTATTCAAACCACCGTAGTACCTTAGGTCATAATCCATTGAGGAAAGCTAAGGCAGGAACTCAAGATGGGAACCTGAAGTCAGAAACTGGAGTAGAAGCCATGGAGAAATTCTGATTGCTAACTTGCTTCCATGACTTGCTTAGTCTGCTTTTTTATGTTGCCCAAGACAACCTGCCCAGGGTTGGAACCACTCAGAGTGGTCTGAGACCTCCCAAATTATTCCTTAATTAAAAAAAATGCCCCACAGACTTGCCTACACACCAACTCATGGAAAGATTTTCTCAAATGGAGATCCTCTCTTCCCAGACATGTCTAGGTCTCTGTTAAATTGACAAAAACAGATAAACTCAGGAACTTGTATGCCCATGTGTGAATGAAGTTGTACTTTCCTCTTATACTATGTATAAAAAAGTAACTCAAAGTGGTCCAAAGACTTAAATGGAAAAATTCAAATATAAGTAAATTTTTTAGATGAAAAGATCAGTGACATTCAACTTGACAATGACACTATATTGTGTTATTGTGCTTCAGTATGGCTGGGCAATTGAACTAGGGGCTAAGGTAAGAAATACGACTTCAAACTCAAGACTATTTCTAGCTCATGTGATCTTAAGCATGCATGGTCTCTGGTCTCTTTTGGCCTTAGCTTTCTTATGTATTAAAAAAAACTGGGAAATGAGAATTTCCAGGGGATATAAGGGGGGATATAAGCATGGGATGAGCTAAGTCCCGTGAAAGACATGCAGCTTGTTCTAAGCATGTGTGTACTGGCCCAGCTGCTAGTACAGGCACGGGAATGGAGCAGGAAAGCAGGTGGGCTTGGAGTCCAGTTTCTTAATTCAGAGCCAAGTGACAGCCTTCACTACCTCTTTGATTAGGAAATAGATATACAGCAATGGAGGATTTTTTAATTCTGAGTTATTAGAATTAATAACAATTCACATCCCATAAAGATATAGGAACCACACATGTCAATCTTGTGTGGCTCTTTGTGTGAGTAACTTACAAAAGCAACTTTGGGAAGGATTGATTTACTCTGGTGCACAGTTTGAAGGTATGGTCCCTCATGGTAAGAAAGGCAAGGTAGCAAGAGTGGGAAGCCACTGGTCACCTTGCATCCTTAGTCGGGAAGCAGGCAGATGGATGCTGGGGCTCTGCTTGCTTTCTCCTTTTTTCATTCAGTCCCAGACCCCAGTCACACGGTGGTGCCAACTACATTTAGAGTGGATGTTTTCACATCAGCTAACACAATGTCTAGAAAATTCCTAAAGCCATGTCCAGATGTTTATCTTCTAGATAACACAGGATCTTCTAGTTCCTGTCCACCTGGCAATCAGCAGTGATTGTCACAATCTTAGAGCTTCGGCCTTTGGCACAGTATCCAGTAGGTTTTCAAGCTTCTCCTTCAAAAAATTTAGACATTTTGAATTTCATTTTACATATGTAAAAAAAAAATCAGATACTGGTTTTTAATAATTCAGTGAAGTATTTAGGATGGTCACTCAGATGTAAAATTCATGAGAATATTCATTTAGTTGTTCATATTTGTATACTGTGCAGAGTTCCTATCATAAGTGCTTACTTTTATCACTGGAAAAATAGTCAAATATCCTGCAGAGAGAAATGGGAGTCATTGGGTGCCCTGTTATTGTGCACTGGATCCTAGATATGGCTGGAACCACTTGCACTATGGCCTTCATTATAGTTTGGATCGGCACTATCCTGCACAGACCCATATGGTAAAGACTACGTCCCCAGAGTGGCCCTATTGGGAGATGGTAAAACCTTTAAGAGGTTGAGCCTAGTGTGAAGTTTTAGGTCATTGAGAGTATACATTCAAAATGCTTTGCAGGGTGCTCTGGGCCCTTCCTGTTGCTTGCTTCTTGGTTCACCTTTTGCTAAAGACCTAAAGTGTTGTGGCAGAATCTTTAGCAAAACGTGGACTGGCGCCTCCTAAATGGTGAGTCCACATCATTTGCAAAGATAGAGTTGATCTCAGGCATTTGTTGTAGCAATAGACACTGGAGTATTGCTGCTCTGAAGTGAGCATCGAAAGCATTGCTCTTTATTGGTCATATGCAGTGTGCACCTTCCTGAGAGTCTGAGATGCCTGAAGAGTAAAGGATTTTGGTAGGCAGCTACAGGAGCTTTCTTTCTCTCTGCCTTGGAGTCTAGCTCAACTGCTCGTGCCAAAGCTAGACCCCACCCCAGGGTCTGGTACACATGTCAAGGGCCCAGTGCATGGACATTCACCAAATGCCCATGGAAGCACAAGTGGAATTAATAACGGAAAGATGAATCCAAGGAAGTCTAGCTCTGTGGGAGGCTGGTGAGCCCTAGAGCAGGGCAATTGGAAGAGAAAGCAGGGATCACAGAAGTAAAATATCTGCAGACTTTGGACTGTTCTTGGATACAAATTATAGAGAATTAAGAAATTAATTACCCCTGAATATAAAGCATTGTATTTTAATTGAATGGTGCCAAGGACAATGATTAGAAAATAGGAACATATTTTATTTAAACATTAAATATCACTAAAATTATTTTTAATAAAATGTGTAAAAGTGTTGGAGTTGGTGCATTTTCTCATTCATTTTCCATTGATTTCTGTATTTTCCTGTGCTCTGTTTTGAATATTCTGACTGTGTACGTTTCTATCTTTTATCAATTGTCCTTGCACTCTGAGTTCTGTGTTGTGGTAAGCAGAATGCTTTTGTGCTGACATACTCCAATTAATCATCTTCCAGGTGGCTCGTACTTCCTTTCTGTGTCCACTTTTCCTAGCAGTGTATTATTTTACATTTGGATTCACAACCAGGGGCAGTACGAGTATGCATGGTGAGACACAGGACTGACATTATTACTTATTCACATGGGTATATAGCTAAAGCAGCATTTGTTTAAAACTGTCTATTTTCTACTGTCCTGTTTCCTCCTACTCAAGTGGCAGGGCATGGATAGCTCTTCCCTCTGCTCTTTTCCTGATGGCCTTCCTGTTCAGTCTAGTGTCAATATCACATTCTTTTCATTGCAGGAGCTTTGGGACCAACTTTAACAGCAATTTGTATAAATATTCCAGCTTTGTTTATTTTTAGGCACCAGCTTGGTGTGTGTGTGTGTGTGTGTGTGTGTGTGTGTGTGTGTGTGTGTGTTATATGAATGTGTGCATGCTCATGTGAGCATGGGCATGTGCCTGGATGTATTGAAGTGTCAGTGTACATTTGTGCACATGCACATGGAAGCCAGAGATCAAATGTCAATCATTTTCCTCGTATCTTTTGAGCCAAGTTTCTCTCTGAATCTGGAGCTCACTGAGGGAACTGGGCAGAGTGGCTGGCCAGTGATCGGCAGGGTCCACCTGCCTCTGCCTCCCAGCAGTGAGAGAGCAGGTGTACACTCTAACTGAACTTCATGAGTGTGTGTTGGAGATTCCAACCTCAGGCCCTCATGCCTGCACAGTCTGACCTTTAACTGACTGAGCCATCTCCACAGTCCCCTTCATGCTTTCTGTTTGTATGGGGTGAAATTTAATCAGTATCAGTGTAAAGAGGACTGAGCATAATATCATCTATTCTAATTCATGAACATAGTATATCATTCCATTTGCTTTGGACTTGTTTGATTTTGGCCAATAAATATCTGTAGTTTCAAATTTCATTTTATATACCCATTTAATGTTTAACTTGTACTTAGATTAATGTATCAAAAAAGCTGGCAAGTATTAGAACTACACTAAACATTTTACAATATTACAATTTATGGACCCTGCCTCAGGCCTATTATACCACAAGTCTGTGGAAGTAAGGGATCTAAGAAGTCTTCTGGGTCCTCAGGTAGTACTGTGTCCAGTTTCTGAGGAACCGCCAGACTGACTTCCAGAGTGGTTGTACAAGCTTGCAATCCCACCAGCAATGGAGGAGTGTTCCTCTTTCTCCACATCCTTGCCAGCATCTGCTGTCACCTGAGTTTTTGATCTTAGCCATTCTAACTGGTGTGAGGTGGAATCTCAGGGTTGTTTGATTTGCATTTCCCTGGTGATTAAGGATGTTGGACATTTTTTCAGGTGCTTCTCAGCCATTCGGTATTCCTCAGTTGAGAATTCTTTGTTTAGCTCTGTACCCCATTTTTAAATAGGATTATTTGGTTTTCAGGAGTCTAACTTCTTGAGTTCTTTATATATATTGGATCATAGCCCCCTATCGGATTTAGGATTGGTAAAGAACTTTCCTCAATCTGTTGGCTACCTTTTTGTCTTATTGACAGTGTCCTTTGCCTTACAGAAGCTTTGCAATTTTATGAGGTCCCATTTGTCAATTCTTGATCTTACAGCATAGGCCATTGGTGTTCTGTATACCGAGAAGATGCTCCAACTTGTAATAAGGACACATGCTCCACTATGTTCATAGCAGCCTTATTTATAATAGCCAGAAGCTGGAAAGAACCCAGATGTCCCTCAACAGAGGAATGGATACATTACACAATGGAGTACTACGCAGCAATAAAAACAATGAATTTATGAAATTCTTAGACAAATGGATGGATCTGGAGGATATCATCCTAAGTGAGGTAACTCAATCACAAAAGAACACACATAGTATGCACTCACTGATAAGTGGATATTAGCCTAGAAGCTCAGAATACCCAAGGTACAATTGGCAAAACACATGAAAGTCAAGAAGAAGACCAAAGTGCAGATACTTTGTTCCTTCTTAGAATGGGGAACAAAATACCCATGGAAGGAGTTATAGAGACAAAGTTTGGAGCAGAGAGTGAAGGAATGACCATCCAGAAACTGCCCCACCTGGGGATCCATCCCATAAACAACCACCAAACCCAGACACTATTGCAGATGCCAACAAGAGCCAGCTGACAGGAGTCTGATAAAGCTGTCTCCTGAGAGGCT
The DNA here is from genome assembly GCF_978045245.1 of Mus caroli. NCBI lineage: Eukaryota > Metazoa > Chordata > Mammalia > Rodentia > Muridae > Mus > Mus caroli. The sequence continues at coordinate 11,115,270 of NW_028227256.1, forward strand.
CTGCCAGTGCCTGAGAAATACAGACATGGATGTTCATAGCCATCCATGGATGAAGCACAGGTTCCCCAATGAAGGAGCTAGAGAAAGTACCCAAGGAGCTCAAGGAGTTTACAAGCCCATAGGAGGAACAACAATATGATGAGCTAACTAGTACCCCCAGAGCTCCATGGGACTAAACCACCAATCAAAGAAAACACATGGTGGAACTCATGGCTCTAGCTGCTCATGTAGCAGAGAATGGCCTAGTCAGTCGCCCATGGGAGGAGAGGCCTTTGGTCCTGTGAAGGCTTTATGCCACAGTATAGGGGAATGCCAGGATCAGGAAGCAGGAATGGGTGGGTTGGGGGGTAGGGGGAGATGGGGAGGGGATAGGGGATTTTCTGAGGGGAAACTATGAAAGGGAATAACATTTGAAATGTAAATAAAGAAAATATCTAATAAAAAAAGAAAATAAAAAAAAAGAATTCTTCTGGATTCTACCACATTTTTTCGTGGAATAAAAATCTGTGTGTGTGTGTGTGTGTATGTGTGTGTGTGTGCTTGTTATAGCATAATATATAATAGGGAATATTAGAAAAAGTTTAAAAGCCAAGAAATAGGAATTTAAGTATCATGTAAGCTGATACTGTTAGCAATATATGCCTACATATGATAACACACATATGCACACATAAAGATGGTCATATGCAGTATCCTGTGGGGAATGTGAAGATTCCTGGCCATCCTTTTACGTTCAAGCATAAATGAGCATAGGACTATCAGTGAGTAAGAGCCTTACCACATGGAAGCCTAGATGATTTCAGTGACATGATGAAGCTATTGCCCATGAAATACATGAACCCAATGGTTTGAATTCTTAGTGGTTTCCAGTAGTCATGAGTGTGAGTAAGGACTTGTTATGCTGGAGAACACAATTCTAACCAAAGATTTTACAAACAACTCCCAAAGGAAAGGATGAGGACAAGGCAGACAAAGAAAAAAACTTCTGTAATTGATGTTCCAGACAGGTCTTACTTAAATTACAAAGGCATTCTAACAATCTTAAGTATATGTTTCTGGACAAGGGCCAATTGTAAGGATTTCCTATAAGGAGAATCATAATATTTCAAGTGTTCAACTTATTTAACAGCAACCTGTTTCAAGGTATAACCGTGCTGTAGAATGTAGAAATAGACATTTAAAGCCATCAACATGGAGGGCATTTTCAATTTCATTTTGATGGTAACCAAGTTTGACACTAGTGACGTAGTTGAGTTTCTAAGGTATAAGTAATTCTCTCATTTGAGCTTTCTTGACCCTCACCATCTTACCTGAAGCTCTCGGTTCTGCCAGTACACTTCCAAGAGACCAGCTTAGGGTATGGGGATATAGCTCAGTGCGTAGAGCATTTTCCTAGCATTCAGGAAGACTTGGTTTTCCCCCAATAAACTCTGTGTGGTAGCACAGGCCTGAAATTCCAGCATAGACCATTTGTGCCCTGGCTTACATGAGAACTGTTTGTAAGTAAATCTGACCTTTATGTTACAGTTTCTACATGAAATTTTCTAGACATTCTAGACTGACACATTACCTGAATGTTTTATTAATTGACCTGTAATTTCTGATTAATTAATTATATATGTGATGCCAAGGGTTTGTGGACTTGATTCTCTTTCCACCTTTATGTGGGTTCTGGGGTTGAACTTGAGTCACCTGGCTTGAGGAACAAGGCAGAGTAATTATATTTATCTGCTAAATTACCTAGCCAGTCCATGACATGCATTCTTTGTTGTTGTTTTGGATTTTGATCTGTAATAGATAAGGTTTAAGATTCCTAGAATGAAGACAGAATGAATTCTAGCAGAATATATAGCTCCTTGGTGCTGTCGAACCTCTACCCTGAGCCAGTGTCCCTACATGGGAACAGTTGTGCAAGAGTTGAACAGCAGGTACCACCTCTCCATGGCCTCTCTTCACAGTGTGGCACCACTCTGTTGTCTCCCAAGCTCTTAGGATGTCTTTTTCTCATGAACACCACATGCTTGTTCTTACATCTTTTTCTTATAGTAGAGAAAGTACCCAAGGAGCTAAAGGGATCTGCAACCCTATTGTTGGAACAACATGATGTACTAACCAGAACCACGGAGCTCTTGTCTCTAGCTGCTTATGTATCGAAAGATGACCTAGTCGGCCGTCAATGGAAAGAGAGGCCCATTGGACTTGCAAACTTTATATGCCCCAATATAGGGGAATGCCAGGGCCAAAAGAATGGGAATGGGTGGGTAGGGAAGTGGGGGGCGCTATGGGGGACTTTTGGGATAGCATTGGAAATGTAACTGAGGAAAATATGTAATAAAAATATTAAAAATTAAAAAAAAAAGAAATAACTTCTCAAGTCCTATAACTATTGAATGAGGGAACTAATAACAATAAGAGTGTTCTGTGTTCATAGAATCTACATCTCTCACATTGTGGGCTCATTCACAGTTACTACCAGATACCCATAGGTAATGTTCTGAGAGCGCAGTGCTGGGCAGTTTTCATTATGTTGAGAACACTAGGACTCACACACACTAAGATTGCTGTATCATCGCTAAGCAAGATAACCTTGGGGAGAGGGGGCAGGTCACAGTTCTATTTATGACCAGGTGTTCACTGAAGTGTCATTGTGTGGCATGAGACTGAATGTCATCTACTTCCTGCTTGTTGGCACCTGAGTTCCCAACCTTGGTTGTGGTTTGTCTGGGCATGTGTGTGCCGAGCACACATTTTTCTATGCGGTCAGATTCCCACATAGAAAGTGCAGAAAGCAGCAATCAAGGACTGTTGGGTCCTCTCCTGCCTGCTGTGCTTTCAGAGTTATTTGAAGTCAATTTCTGACAGCATTTAGATGTGATCTCTTCACAACCCGGTGTTCCCTTTTCATTTCCATGAAACTCCCACCTATTCTTTGAAAAACAGACCAAATAGCATGTTGTCCAAAGAGTTTTCTCAAAATAGCCCTTCGCCCTTCTGTTCTTCCACACACCACAAAAACAGCCAAGGCTCTCTCTGATACCTTTTCCTCAGTATCATGTGACCCCACTCAAGGGGAAGTAGGAACTTTGGCCCTGAGCCCAGTAACATGAACATAGTAGGTCTTCAGAACGTGTTACATGGTTAAAACGCCAAGGGGAGCTAGTTTCCTGGCATCTGTAGAAGGAAAATCTTCAAGGTCTGTCTCTGTGAGGCTGTTTAGAACAGTCTGTTGTTTTTTTCTGATTCCTGCATTTTTCTTTGTTTTTTTTTGTTTTTTTTTTTTTTTTTATGGAATCCTTGGTGTCGATTTCCTGTCAGGCTTTGCAAATAAATATCAAGGTCAAGGGCTGGAAACAGTTCTGGGGCTGTCCTGGTACCTCTTGATTCCACTGGGCCAAGAAATGCTTTCAAGCCAGAGGGCAGAAGTTTTTCAAAACAAATCTGTTCCAGCAAGGGTGTGAGCCCCTCCAGCCACACGTCCCCCTCCTTCCTGCATTTTTAACTACTTTGGAAAGAAAGACATTGTGGAAAGTCTTTGGTGTTTTTGAACTACTAGGTGAGCTGGGCCGTGAGGCCTGTGGTGATTTCTCAGTAAGAGGTTACTAGAGTGGGAGATGTGGGACAGTGAGGTAGTAACAGATGCCTTTTTAAGGGGCAGGTTTCCTGCTCTGCCTGCCACATGCTCCTTCTGCTCTCCCTGCTCCTGGCTGGCTGGCTGTTCTCTTCCTCCTCTTCCTCAAGAACAGGAGGAGCTTTGATCACTGAGCCTTGGTGGTGCCTGACCAGGCCCCCTTTGTGTCAGAGCTAAAGGAGGTTTAGAGGAATCCTCTGTACTTTTTCTTCTCTCTGTTTCCTTTCTTGTCTTCCACATTTTGCTGTGTGAGGCAGACTCAGTGCTTGCAAACACATACTGGAAATTGGTTCACAGGGGCTCTCTGCTGAGGGGCTTCTTGGCTCACTTGGTTCACATAACACCCTGTTCCCGAGACTCCCAAAGAACTAATGCTGTCAGGTGTCTGTGGTCCTAGGCCCAGTCTAGAGATGGCTGAAGTTGGGCCTAGACCAGAGTCTACCCCTGCTGTGACTTCAGTGGTGACTAAGGCTGGATAATAAAGGTCTTCATGTTGAGAGTTTACAGTCTTTCTAACCTTTTTCTGCCAGCCTCTACACTCCATTTGAAATGGCAAAGTGACATTTCCTCAATTCTATATAAAGGATTCCAGCTTGCTTGCTGGAACCATATGGGAAGCCTGGCTTCTTAATTCTTACCAACCCCCCATACAGTTCACCACAGCACACACATTCAATGAGATATAAAATTACTTCCAGACAGCAAAGCCTTCTATTTGGTGAACAGTGAGACAATTTAGAAAGAGACCCCAATGGCACACACACAAACCATTAGACCTGACTTAATTACATACAACTCTGAATGTGTCCACCCACCTCCTTTCCAGTAATGGAAAGGTAAGAGAGACTAAGATGCCTGCCCCTCCCCTGACCAGCTATGCCTCTGGCACACCTGCTGTGTGGCTTCCTTCCACTTCTCAATCCCTGGGGCTTCCCTCGGACAAGCACTCCTTATGTCATGCTTCGATTATTACTACCACCTCCCACAGGTCTGGCAACCTCCTATTCCGGTCCACTTCCCCCTCATAAATCAAATGAATATGCATCCAACTGTCAAACTCCAGATTAAGATTCTTTGGTGGCTTCATCATAACAAATAAAGCCCCAGCTCCCGAGTGCAAGGAAAAAAAAAAAAAACAACTCACCAATTTTTTTTAAAAGATTTTCTATCTTTTCCTCCACCATCTTTCCACATTCCACACAAAGCTTTATTTCAACAAATACTTTGAATGTCTTCCAACATATATTGCACCATCAATTCCCAATATCTTTGCTTACCTGCCCATCATTCATTTACCTACATTGTCAACAAATGCTTTAGTTTTATTATCATAAACACAAAAACTGCCTGCCCAGCATTGCCCTTGAGAATTCAATGCTAGCGATGGCTTTTCCCTTTCTGGAGTTTCTTGCCTTTCTAAAAGAGGCAGGCAGTATTAGAGCAATCAACAGTCTAAACATGACAAAATGTAGTGATTTGAGGGAGGAATCTAACAGAGGCTCTTGAGAGTGACAGGGAATAGAAGTCTTGGGTGACAGCTATGCCTTGGATGGGCTGGACAGGAAGGCACATGCAGTGTACAATACTTAGGGTGCAATCTGAAAGCTGGGGAACCTCAGATTCCTTTCCGTAGGGAGCACTGCAAAGACTGAGGCCTTCACATGCAGTCAGGACTTCAGAGATACATCCAGCTTCTTAGAGGATCAAAAGCTTGCTTAAGAAGCTACGAGAGAAAAGGATGGGGCACATGGGGCTGGGGCGGGGGGCAGTCAAGCAGCTCTTCCAGGAGACCAACTATTATCTTGAAATAGTTTCCTTTGGCAGGCAGAGGGTCACAGTGGGGATAGTGAGGGCCATGTAAGGCTCAGGGATTAAAGCTCCTCCAAGAAAGAGAACAGCTAGCCAGCTAGGAGCAGGGAGAGCAGAAAGAGGACACCAGTGATGTGACTGTGGAGACAGTGTAAAAGATGGACACATTGTAGTGAAAACTTAAAGAGAGGCTGACAGGATGGTGATTGGGAAGGATGCCTTCTTACTTGAGGCTCATGCTGAGCTGGCACCATTTTTATTTTTATTTTTTGTCTTTTATGAAGGCCAACTAACTAGCAAACCACCTCCTCTTTAGGAGTTTGTCCTCCCAGATATATTCATTGCTGTGCTCTCAGGATTTCCATCACAAATTAAAGTTCTTTGAAACCTTTACCCACCTCCTTGAAACCCATTGCTATCCCTACCACAAGCTGTCACCACAATTGTTCATATGATAGATAGCAACCTCTGAGGACACCATGGGCATAGGTATCCTCACCTTGGAGCAGCAGTTCTCAACCTGTGGGTCGCAACCCCTTTGGGAGTTTAATGACTCTTTCACAGGGTTGCCTAAGATCACTGAAAAACAAGTATTCACATAATTCATAACAGTGGCAAAGTTACAGTTATAAAGTAGCAATGAAAATAATTTTATAGTTGGGGGGAGTCACTGAAACATGAACTGTACTAAGGGCCGAAACATTAGGCAGTTGAGAACTCCTTCAGATATGTGGGGAAGTTGAATTGGATCATTGGGGCTTCATATACCGTGGCTTGGAAAGGAATGGTAGAGAACTAGACAGGACCCTTCACACGCCGGCCTGTTCTACAGGCAGGAGCTGGTCAATGGGGCTCATCCCAGCTGCAGTTAAAACAGTGGCAGCTCAAGAGCCACCCAAGATGGATAAAGCTAGCATAATGGGCAGGGTTCAGCCAGATCTTTGTGAAAGCACTCAAGAGGTTGCTAAAAGAGCGCCTTTGGAGACCAGCACTCAATGCCCAGAGGGCTTTGATCCCCCCCCCCCCCCCGGCTGCTCAGAGGTCAGGGTTGGGTGGGCAGGAGGACCAGGTGGAGAAAGACAGGACAGCAAGGTGCCACCTCAGATCACCTCAGATATGAACCTCAGGGGCGTCTGTGCAGGTATTTCTAGGCTGAGTTAACTGAGGTAAACTGCCTAAGTTTAGGCAGGACATTTAGGTTTTCACAGGTCAAGTCCTTGACTAAGTAAAAAAGGAGAAAGGAAGCTGAGCCTCTCTCTCTCTCTCTCTCTCTCTCTCTCTCTCTCTCTCTCTCTCTCTCTCCTCCCTGACTGTGACTGCTGCCATGGAACCAGCTGCTTCACACTCTTGCTCCTACCACTATGGCTCCCTGCTATGATTGCCTGTCAAACCATACACCAAAATAAACCCTGCTTCCTTAAGCGGTAATGAGAAAAGTAACCAATCCAACATCCAATTTACAGCCTGTCTGTCTGGAGTCTTGGTGCTTTGAGTCAACTGTGATAAAGTCAGGGTAGGTCTTCCATCTCTGCAAACTAGAGGGCATTCATCTTCAGGATGGTTGATCTAGCAATGGTCCCCAGCAGTCCGCTCCCAGATGCAACAACTATGCTATACTCTTGTAGCAGATACCCACCACTGTGTAATCGCATTCAGGGGCTGGGGATGTCTTAGTCCTCCATGGGGAGTGCTCTCTTGGCAGAGCATCCATTTTAATTCCATTCCCAGTAAAACTCCCAGTACTGTTCTTTCTCCTCCGTTTCCTCTATTGCTTCTGACAGAGTTTGCCAGTTAGCTGAGGTCAGGATTTCCTTTTTACAAACAACCTGCTTTCAGTCAGTGGGGCCAGAGGTTTCCTAAATTACAAACCCTTTCATTTTGCCTGCCACAAGTCACCCTGTCAGTTCGTATAATGGCACAGAGTGGAGGGAGTGGAAGCACTCAGGAAGACACTGAGAGAAAGATGTGCTCTGGTGACTGCACTGTTTGAGAAGTCAGAAAAAAAGATGTGCGTCCGGCTAGACGGTTGCAACTGAAACTTCCAACGTCTGCAGGGAAATTTCTTCTGCATGAGTGGACCAGCAAGGTCTCTCATCTCCAGGTTCTGTTAAGCAAATGGCCTCCTTTAAAGTCATTTGAATTGAGAAACATCCATGCTATATGCAAATGTTTTGAAAAAACAAATGTAAAATGTTATTGGGAAATGTGTTGTGTCTGTTTACCTGGCATTTGTAAATGTTGATTGGAAGAAAATTTTGAAAGCAAAAGACTGACCTAGGATTGAAACACTAAGGGTTAAAAAGAAGTAAAAAGGCATGAACTCTCATCATTATTGTTCTCTCTTGGGCACTCATCAATCTTTTAGGCTTCTGACTTCCAGGACTGGAGCTTTGTTCCCCTTTATCAGCTAGTGTACCTCCTTCCCAATCTAGCCTACTGTCAGTCTCAGCTTTATGCCTAGGTTTATAGGCCAGCTCTGTGTTTTGAGTCTGCAGGAGCCTGTGCTAGCCTGCTGCTGGCCTCCATCAGCACTGCTCACAGACCTTTCATGGAAGTCAGTGAGTTCTCTGACATCCACTACCCAAAGACTTGTGAGCTGGGGCCTGTTTTTCAGCCTGTTTTCTAGGGCTAGCCCCAGCAATGCAGTGCACATCTATAGGGTAGTATTCTATTGGAGAAGCCGATTCTTCATGTGAGCAGAAAAAACCTCAACAATCCTGTGTATACAAACAGTGTATAATAGGGGGCGACATTAGAAAATCTGCTAGGCAGTGATCCAACACTTTGAAAATATTAGCTTAGTTTTTCTTTATAATCCATGAAACAGCTCATTGTTATTCCCATTTTAGGCAACCATGAATACAGTTAAATGTGGCTTTGCTATACTAGGATTGCAGGCCATCTGTCACAGAATCAAGGCTGTGAACTAGAATGCCCTGTCTCACAAAGGCGTAGACAATGCCCCTTTACCCCATATGCACCCACATTCCACTGTGCCTCACTTTCCCTCCATGTAACATCTTACTCAGCCTGGCTGTTGCTATGTCAACAAAGCCAGATTCCAGTTTTCCATCATCCTCATCCTAACTGGACCGTTGCTCACTGACCTTGCAGCCTAGTAACTATCACCCCCTCCCCCTTTCTCCACTTCCTTCACTAACAGCCCATTGTCTACTTAGCAGCAAGGGTTATCACTGCAAGAATAAGTCAGATCCAGTTACATCTCTGTGTCTGCTCCTCAGTGACTCCTCTTTCACTTAGAATAGCATCCATAAATTTGATTTCCATAAGGAGCCTTTATAACCTGAATGTATCCTATTCACCCCCTCACTAATTCACACAGTTTCTACCAACTTTACATTGAAGTCAGTTTATGGGATCAAGGTCATCTTGCCCCATGGTACCTAGGTAAGGTAGGGCAGTGCCACATGAAATGGCAAGTCTATGGCATGGAATGTGAACTGCCCATAAAGGCAGAGCGGGAGGTAGGAAAGACATTCAAGAGAAGGATCAAGTGCTTTGTGACATTAAAGCAAAGAACTTTGCCAAAGACGACCAGCAAGAGCTGGCTATGGTGTCTGTGGACTTAGACTAGAATGCTAGAATGTTCTGAGCAAAAATGAAGTGGGATTCTTAGTCTATGTACTGACCAGGGGAATTGAAGTCTTGTTCATTATAGCAATGCAAGGTAATGCCAAGAGGCAAGGACAAGCTGTATTTGGAGGCTCTGGAATACTAGAAATCTGAGCTTCTATTAATAGTCAGAGGGGAGTCCTTAAAATGGTTGGTCTTGGGGGATGCCATGTTAGAAGTGACAGAGAATTCATCTTCTGAGTGTACAATCCCCGCCCTGTCTGTGTTTTCTACTTTTTTCACCTATGACCCGATGGTCCCATTCCTTCCCACCTCCACCTTGTCAAATAGTTCCCTCTCAACCCTCACCACTTTCAGATTGGACACCTACTTGTTCAAATCTAGAATTGGTGTAGTAATTGCCTGTGGAAAAAAATCTACATCACATGACTGATGAACAGGCCAGACAGACAACTGTGTAGTCAGTTGTCACGTATTTATACATAGGAATGCTGTATTCCTCGGGTTAAAGTCCCAAGAGAAAATAAGTTGTAGGGTTTTATAGTCCTCTGTCAGTGATTAATCTGGCAAATCACAGAGATATATGTTGTGAATGTTCCTTTTGGATGAAACTGCCTCATATTGCTGTCTCTTGGGTACTTAAGTGGGTAGAGCTATGTTCTGCAATCCCAGATAATTTATGCCTAATTCTGTTCTATCATAGATAAATTTGAGTGAGGATCCAGTTGATGTAGTCTGGGGAAATAAAGAGCTTTTCCATTCTCCAGTCCTTCTGATGATCAAAGACACAGCTGCTGCCTTGCCATTCAGGTCCTAAAGGACTGATAAAGCCATCACTGGGCTGTCCAAATGACTTCCTCTGGCTGCAGCATTCTAATGCAAACAAGATTCAGCTCCTCCACATAGCCCAAACCAGAAAGATGATACTGACATCCAAGGAGCATACAGTACCGCACAAATCAAGTTTATTAATTTAAACACAAATTTAATGAAGAAAAAAAAGTTCTGTACACAATCGTGGACACAGCACACCTGTTTACAGTAAGGCCAAGGTCAAGGCTGTCTTTTCAGTCTGCAGAGTACAACAGCATCAGATGAAGAGGTCTCAACACTGGCCATTTCTGTCTGCATCAGGGGAGAAACTAATTCCATTACTCATTTTTAACAATTTAGACAATTTATAACGACTAATTTTAGCAGCAACATGGACTTTTAGAATAGAAAAAAGTAGGGTGGTTTTTCTGCTACTCTGGGTCAAACCTGCTGCCCCCAATATTAAATAATATTATTAATAACTTAATAATATAAACTAAAATTGATCCAAAGGGTAATTTTATGGCAACACAAAGACCACAATGAGAAAGACTCCTGACCGTATACAAATTCATCATTTTGGAAGAATCTTTTTTATAACATGACAAACATGATCATTTTTGTGTTTCTCCCACCCCCCTCCAGGTTTATGTCTGTCTTGTCATACGTAGAGAGCAACATTAGTGTTTCTGATGATGGCCAGACCAACCCACTATTGGGCAATGAATCTTGTCTGGGTGGGAAGGAAAGAGTAAGAGGTGGGACGAGAAGTGCTGCTGACCCAGTTATGTAGTAAAGTCCTCGTTGATATGAACAAGAATCCCAGACACGGTAATCATTCTGAGTGCATGGAGACTCTGCTAAGCTCCACTTAATTTTATTAATAAAATATATCTATCATCTATATTCTTTCTGTGGGATGAAGTGTTTGAATAGTCATTCTTTTCCAAGTAGTTACATATAATACATTAGTGTTGAAATGAGAAAGTCGGGGAGGTGGTCAGGAAGACTTCAAAACTTTTAAGTTGTGAGCCACTGTTATTTTTATCAAGTCCCTTCTAACTAACCAATACACACACACAGACACACACACACACACACACACACTCACGTACACAAATTAGAAAAATGAATGGGATAAAAGACTAAGAAAATAAAATCCTCGTTGACACTTGACATTCATGCTTTTGGTCTTAGATAACATTATCAAAAAGATCCATTATCTACAATATTTATACCCAATCCTTAGATAAGGCACTGCAGGAGTTTGTGCCCAAGCTTCCTAGGAAAGCATTTCTACCTCATAATAGCATTCCCTAAACAGAATGTGTAAGAATCATCCATTATTACAAATTTACACCAAAAATTCCTTCTGTACACGATTGTCTCAGTGATGTACATTTTACACATTTAAATTAGACATACTTTAAACTACTTTGCAATGTGCTAAAATTCAAAGTACTTGCTGTACTGTCAGGCCAAGGCCTTTTATTGATTATTTCTTATGCTATTGTCCCTTCAACTATTTGAAGCTGAGAAGTCTGTCTTGGTGAATCATATGGTATATGAATTATACCTCAGCAAATCTGTTTTTTCAAAGTCTTTTTCATAAATAAGTAGCGAAGTACAGATTGCCCTGGGTGGGGGACACCAAAAAGTAAACCTCTGAGAAATAAAATAGCTCCAGCTCCACGAGTTGTACAGGCGACGTGTGGGAGTCTTTGTTGTGGGATCAAGTTTGCTGGATCACAGACACTGTTTGTATCACATTTGCCGAAAACCAAAGTGTCTGTAGGTCTTTTCTTCACAGGTTTGAACCATGTAGTTAATGTAGCCAAGACACACCACACTGTGTGAGAACATTCTCATGACTTACTTTCACTGGATTCACAGTACTAGAGTCAACAGCTGTTCTGAAGAATACACATGGTCCTCCATTAACCCCGAGAGTAGCAGTCAAGCCCGCAGCAGCTATGCATCCATATGCTGAAATTGGTACATCCTGATGTCCAGCACTGACACAAGAAGACAAGCCTGCTGGGTTATCTCTGGCCACAGGGCAGTTGTGCAGTGTCAAGTTGGCAGGAAGCTGTTACAGGTACTCTAATTCCAAGGCATGATGCAGTGCCATGAGGTCCGAGTGACTGGAGACCCTCCAGAAGGGCATAGCATGCTGCAGAGAGGGCAGATGTATGGTAAGAATAGAGACCCAGCCAACATAAGCCCTCCCATCTCCTTTAGAGAGGCCCTGCTCCATTTCAGTACTGTACAAACTGTCAGCTAGCATGCTCACATCTACTGAAAACACAAATTCAAACCCACCTCCCTCCAAGCAATACTGTGTGAGGGGAGTGCCATTTCTCTCAACTACACTTTTCTCTCAACTACACATTTCTCTCCATTGTGACTTGAATGACATTTCCAAATTTAAAAGTCACTGAAGAGAAATCAGTGTCATTTGAGCATTGCCAAGTGCCAAGTTTACAAAGCTTATACTTTATAGGTTGAGAAGTTTTCCTCAGTTGACAGTATTTTACAGTTCTGTTTTTCTAGACACAATCTTGCTCAGAGATGGTGCCACTGTTCTTTCTTCATGACTGTTTCATGAGGAAGAGATTTTAAATGAGCATCTACAGTTGCTGTGAGTGTGTGTATCTGCAGTTTTTAAGCCCTCAAGGCACAAAGCAACTTTAGTCAGGACTGTCTGGGACCTTTGGACAGACCAGCATCCTGGAAACATGCTATCTCCTTCATCGGAGGGAGGCTGGAGCAGACTTCTGCTCAGAAGCATTTGAAAGAGGATTTATGTAGCAGTAAAATCTTTCTAGGAGAACAAACTTATTTTTTCACAGGAAAACAGATTTCTTTCACACACAATCATCTGGAGGCAGAAGTATCAGCAATTACACTTCTGAAGAATTTGAGGAAACTTCATAAGAAGTGGGAAATCTGTCAAAGAAGCTAGATTATAAAAATTTGCAGGCAATAATGAAACTTCCAGTCTGATAGAGCTCATATGACTGTTATATAATGCATACATTATTTAATATACTTATCAACCATGTTAATAGTGCTAATATACTCTAATCTGCTAAAGGCTTTTACTGGATTCTCTAATTTTGAACATTCCAGACTCAGTACTATGACAGGAAGCTATATATCTTTGTTACTTGTTAATAACATAATAGTCCAGAAATGAATGCCAAAAACATCTGCAGACAACATAGACAGATTTCTCCTTGGCACTATTAGATTGCAATCTGTACTATGGCTCCTTTACTTATTTAGATTGTGTTTTGTGTTTCTGGGCTCATGGTATAGTAATATAAGAGTCAGAAACAGATGGTGCTCGCTCACCCTCTTAGACAAAAATACAGGAGCAGGAGAACTTTGCACAGGGAACTAGGAAAATGCCCCAAACAATAAAGCAACAGTTGAGCTGAGTGCAAAAGGAGAACATCTGGAAGGACTCTCAGCTGAGTCTGTGCTGGAGCACATGGTGAACCTTGTGGCCACTGATTCCATGTGAGAGAAAGATATGGCTGGCTGAAAAGCCAGAGAGTCCACCATCCCATATACCAACTCTACACCACTTTATTGATAGTAATGAGTTAAACATCAGCTGTTCTGTTGGGCTGTGTGTAAGGTGACTCAGTGGCAGTATCATTGTCTATACCGAAGGGAGAGAAGAGAGAGGTCTAAATAATAGCTGCTAAAGACTAAATGTAAGATCCCTACCAGGTCTAGGCCTGTCTGAAGCCTCCATGCTATAATGTTCAGCTCCAGCCTCAGCACCATCTTTTTACACAAAGGACAGATAGTGGTGTCTGCTGCGGTCAACAAGCTACCCTCACAGAGCCTGATGGACTCTAAGCAGTGTCCATGATCAAGTGGCTGATTAATTGAGAACTGAGTCTAGCAGAGAAGGCCTGTGGCTGTTGTTATAGATCATCAGTTCAATACTACACAGGGTAATATTTTACCTACCAAAGTACTTAACAATGCCAAGATTTTGCACTCCCAGGGATAAATGAATGCAATGAAGTGTGAGCATGTGCAAGTTTGTGTGTGTGTGTGTGTGCAGTGTGTGCAGTGTGTGGGTGTGGGTGGGGGCGGGGGGCTTGTTATTCTTGGCCACTAAAACAAATATTTCCTATATAAACCTGGGAAAAAATGTTGGCAGAAAAGTGAAAGAGAAGCACATGGCTTTGAAGAAACCTGAGCTTGACCCTTCAGTAGCCAAATGAGGTTCCTTTATGGCACCATATCCCCAAAACTGTACTTATCAGGAAATTAATTAGTTGGTGTAAATGATTCCATGTTGCTTCTAAGTTTATGGTTAAAACAAATGTTATTATTTGCAGAGCACCATAGCTGCAGCAAAAATTAACACAAGACCATGCTCCACTGCTCAGAGCCACGTACAAAGACATATCTGCTGAACCATCACAACCCCTTGTGGTGTGAGGGTAGGAATAGAAAGGATGAGTGCTGAGAGGGTGGCGCAGCTACTGCTGGGCTTACACAAGTTGGAAGAATAAACACAGTTAGAAGGGTTGATTGAAAGGAATGGGCCTCCTGGTCAGAAGATACACAAAGGTGTAGAGATAAGGGACCCAGGAAGCACCTTCTGTAATTAGCCTGGAATGTCATCAGGCTGGAATAGTCTGTTCTCTGATAAGGAAGGAGGCTTTTCAGGGGAAGGCCGTGAGAATTAACTAAGGAGTTTAGATTTTTATCTTGTAAATGAAAGAAAAGGGCCACTAATACTTGCTGAAGGATTGAAAACACAGAGAAGAAGGTATTTAAAACTATTTGGGGGGGGCGGTGCAGAGAAAGGGAGGTTTGGAGGTGTGACTAGGTGGTCACAGAGAAAGCTGTGAAGTAGTCTGTAATGCTGAGCAGGAGACATTCAGAGAAGAGGACTATTTGAGTGGCCATTGGCTGGGGACACCTGGGTTCATTTGGTCAGATACTGAGATGGACAGGCTGTGTCTGACAGAAATGGAGATGCTCCATTCCTAACAAGGGAGAGCTGAAATGGGCATCAGAGCCTAGAGGAGCACAGGCTTGGGAGTCTTTAGAGCAACAGGATGTCCCAAGGGGAACACAGTGGCAGGCCTTTCTGCTCTTCTTGCCTATGGGCACAGTTCTTCAAATACTCCTCCCACTGAAAATCAACACTCAGCCCTTAGGGCTACACATGACATCCATCATATAAAAAAGCTATATGCATCTCTTCACATGGAAGTTAATGTTTGCACAATTATTAAAAATGCACCAATAGCAATCTTCTATAATTTAAGAGCATCTTCTCTCTGATGCAAATATTGTACTTTCAGAAATGTACTCCCAGTATGTTCATCCAAGATGGGATTGTAACACTAAATGCTAGAACTCCCTAAAGTCTCAGTCTCAAAGGGCAGGTAAAATAATTGCACATCCACATGGTAGCATGCTAGTGTGCTTATTTAAAGGATGACTAAGACAGATCTCATGGGAGGCCTTTAGACAAAGACCTCAGAAATGGAGAGATCTCTCATACTCATGAATTGGTAGGATTAGCATAGTAAAAATGTTAATCCTACCAAAAGCAAGCTACAGATTCAATACAATGCTCATCAAAATTCCAACAGAATTCTTCAAAGACATGGAAAGAGAAATGTTGGGGGCCGGCCAGCAGGGGGTGGGGAGGCTACAGAGCAAGTCTCAATTTCATATGGAAAAACAAACAAACAAAAAAATCAGGATAGGGAAAACAATTCTATACAATTGGGGGAATCACCATTCTTGACCTCAAGCTATACTACAGAGCAATAGTGATAAAACTGCATGGTATTGGTACAGAGACAGACAGGTTGATCAAAAGAATAGAATTGAAGACCTAGAAATAAAACCACATACTATGGATACATGATCTTTGACAAAGAAGTCAAAAGTGTACAATGGGAAAAAGAAAGCGTCTTTAATAAATGGTACTGGTCTAACTGGCAGTAAGTGTGTAGAAAAATGAAAATAGATCCATACTTGTTACCTTGCACAAAGTTCAAGTCCAAGTGGATCAAGGACCTCAACATAAAACCAGATAGATACATTGAATCTAATAGAAAAGAAAGTGGGAAAGGGCCTTGAACTCATTGGTACATTGGAATTTCCTCCAATGGCTCATGCTCTAAGATCAATAATTGATAAATGGGACCTCATGAAACTGTAAAGCTTTTTTTTTTCCTGTAAAGCTTTTTTAAGGCATAGGACATAGTCAATAGGACAAATAAGCAAACCTACAGATTGGGAAAAAAATCTTCACTAACCCCACATCCACTAGAGTGCTAATATTCAAAATATATAAAGACCTCAAGAAGCTAACCTCAAACAAAACAAAACAAAACAAAACAAAACACCCAAACAACCCAATCAAAAAAAAATGGGTTATAGAGCTAAACAGAGAATTCACAACAGAGGAATCTTGAATTGTTGAGAAGCACTTAAAGACATGTTCAAAGTCCTTAGTGATTAGGGAAATGCAAACCATAACAACCCTGAGATTCCACCTTATACCGATCAGAATGGCAAATATCAAAAACTCAGGTGACAGAACATGGAGACAAGGATGTGGAGAACGAGGAACACTCCTCTATTGCTGATGGGATTGTAAACTGGTACAACTGCACTAGAAATCAATCTGGAGGTTCCTCAGAAAATTGGAAATAGATCTACTTGAAGATCCAGCTATACCACTCTTGGGCATATATCTAAATGATGCCCCACCATACTACAGAGGCACATGCTCTATTATGTTCTTATCAGTCTTATCTGTGATATAGTCAGAAGCTCGAAACAACCCAGATGTCCCACAATGGAAGAACAGGTACAGAAAATGTGGTTCATTTACACAATGGCATATTATCCAGCTATTAAGAAAGAGGACATCATGAGTTTTGCAGGCAAATGGATGGAACTAGAAAATATCATCCTGAGTGAGGTAACTCAGACTGAAAAGGACATGCATAGTATGTATTCACTAATAAGTGGATAGTAGCCAAAAAAGTACAGAATACACAGGACACAATCCAGAGAACTCAAGAAGGTCCACAAGCTGAAGTGAGGATGCTTCAATCCCACTTGGGAGGGAGAACAAAGCAATCATGGGAGGCAAAGGAAGGGAAGGATCAGGATGGGAGAGGGGAGGGGGAGGGGAAAGTGGGAATATGATTAGGTATTGGGTGTGGAGGAACAGGAGAGAAGCCCTGAGGGAGAGAAGCCCTGTGAGCCAGAAGAATGAATGGAAATATGCAACCTGGGGAGAGGGTTGGGAGATGGGGGGACCCTCTAGAAAGTAACAGAGACTTGGGAGGTGAGAGACTATCAGGACTCAAAGGGAGGGACCATAGATGAAATGACCAACAGTAGAGAGAGAACTTGTAGAGTCTGTCTCTAGTAGAAAGACAAGTGAAAAGATGGAGTTGACATTCCACAGTCAAAAACTATGACCCAGAATTGGTCCTGTCTAAAAGAACTGCAGAGACAAAAATGGAGAAGAGACTGAGGAAAAGGCAGTCCAGTGACCAGCCTAAATTGGGATCCAGCTCAAAAGGAGGCCCCAAGGCCTGACACTATTATTGGTGTTATGGTGTGCTTACAGACAGAAGTCTAGCATGGCTGTTCTCTGAGAGGCCCAACAAGCTGTTGACTGAGACAGATGCAGATACTTACACCCAATCAATGGACTGAACTTGGGGACCCCTGTGGTTGAATTGGAGAAGGGCTGGGAGAAGCTAAGGAGGAGGGTTAACCCATAGGAAGACCAGCAGTCTCAACTAACCCAAACCCCTGAGATCTCTCAGACACTGAGATAAAGCATAGACCAGCTGGTCAGAGGCCCCTGATACATACACAATAGAGGACTGTCTGGTCTGGCCTCAGTGTGAGAAGACAAGCCTAACCCTGGAGAGACTTGAGGCCCCAGGGAGTCGGGAGGCCTAGTAGAGGTCTGGGGAGTGGGGATATCCTCTTGGAGACAGGGAGAAGGAGGAATGGGATGAGGAACTGTAGGAGGGTGGACTGGGGCAGGTAATGACTGGAGTGTAGAAAAATAAAATAAAAGTAATAATAATAAAGGATTACTGATGCAGTGTTCTGTGTTCTCATACAGGTAGACTCGCCAGGACAGACTGCTCAATGAGAAAGGAGATGCAGAGAAGAGGTGCTGAGTTACCATCTGTGTTTCACAAACATGAAACCCATCTGTGCTGCGCAGACATGATTTCTAGGCAGTTTGCATATAGAGTTTCAAACACTTCAGTTGTAAATAACAAGGCTTCCAAAGACTCATCATTCTAACAGTCCCTGGTGAAACTTCCTGCCCCGACCATTTAGTACTGTTGTCTCTGGTGCCCTCTAGCCCAGTGATCCCAACCTTCCTAATGCTGTGACCCTTCAATACAGTTCCTGAGTTTGTGGGGACCCCCAACCATTAATTATTTTCACTGCTGCCTCATAACTGTAATTTTGCTACTGTTATGAATCGTGATGTGATAAATATCGGTGTTTTCTACTAGTTTAGGCGACCTCTGTGAAAGGGTTGAGAGTCACTGCTTTAGGCAGAGAGGGCCAAGCCTAGCATTTCATATGTAATCTGTAAGCATGAACAAACAACTTGCAATAATAAACTAATCTCTACTTAGTGTTTACTCTCTGTGCCCCCTTAAATAAAGAACAAAGAACTAAACTGTGCTACAAATGTTATCCCCACCCCCACCCCACAGTAGCTCTGTCTAGAGTTTAAAATGAGGCATCACTAGCTTGGCATTTAGTTTACTTTTTAAAATTTTTATTTATTTTTATTTTATTTCATTTTTTTACCTTAGCAGGTTTTGGAATGCGCACTTAAAAGGAACTATTTTTAAATGAAATCCTGGGTCAGTATAGAGAGTAGTGGATGCTTGCTATTTTTACCTGTTGCAAAGATTCAAATGGATTTCTGAAAATGTAGATTAATTAAGCAATGAGACCTAGCTCTCCCTTCTTACCACTCTGATGTTTTTAAAATCATACCTGTGCTTAATTATTTTCCTCAAATTTTGTTATATCTTCATTTTTGAGGGAGTACTTTTATGAAAGAAATTATAGGGTTAGATTGAATTACTTAGGAAAGCCTGGCTGTACCAAGGAGAGTCAGGACGACAGAAACTGCAGCAAGTGACCTTTAAGGACACAGGCAACTGGTTGCTTTCTGGTATCTGGCTTTAAAAAGTTCCTATCTTGCTGAAGAATATGATTTAGGCAGATGAAAGACCTCTCTACAGGGAGTAAGAGAGAATGCTGTAAGGCTTTTGAAAGAACATGGAAAACTGAGAAGCAAGAGAAGCAGCTAAAATTGGTTTTGAAGAAATGTAACATGGCATGGTTTTGATTTGATTGCTCAAATGTGCAGACCTTCACTGGGGAGGGGTGCTCACATAAGTTCGGTTAGTAATTGGAAACTAATATAACTGAGTGATGGTTTGGTTTTTAAGTAGGAAGCCCTCACTGAAAAGGATGAGCCGGTAAGAGCTCTATCTTGTCTGTCGACATCTGCTAAATAAGAGAAACAAATCACTGTAAAGCCAGGGGCAAGGAGATGCCTATGTTATGTTATATCTACCCCTCCCACCAAGAAACAAACTCATCCAGTATTTAAGGTTCATAATCCATAGAACTTTCTAAAAGCAAAATCATAGCATGCTTGGGATGTTTGAGTTTATAGCTTGAAGGAACACTAGCTTCAAGTCATAGTTTGGTCAATTTTTAGCTATGTGTTTTAGCCATTTCTTGGTTTTGGTTATGGTTGTTTGAGAAAGGTTATTACTCTGTAATCTTTAAATGCTCATGAAGGTCACAAGGTCCAAGGAGCTGCAGCCTCCTCCTCCTCCTTCCTCCTCCTCCTCCCCTTCCTCCTCCTTTTCCTCATCTTCCTCCTCCTCCTCCTCCTCCTTCTCCTCCTCCTCCTCCTCCTTTCCCCTCCTCCTCCTTTCCCCTCCTTCCTCCTCCCTCTCCCCCCTCCCCCTCCCTCCTCCTCCCCCTCCTCCTCCTTCCTCCTCATCCTCCTCCTTTCCCCTCCTTCCTCCTCCCTCTCCCCCCTCCCTCTCCCCTCCTCCTCCTCCTCCTTCTTCTTCTTCTTCTTGATGGCTTTCAGCTCCTATCTCCCCAACCCAGTGCCCTGAGAGCAGGGAGTATAGGCACATGTCACCTGGCCCAGCTAGGTCTTAGTTTTCTCTTCTGAGCAATGTGTCCAAGAAGAGCCTTCCTTACAGCAGCATCATTTGAGGCTCTAATGAGATATTAAAGGGAGTGCCTGAAAACAAGGGACTATGAATGGAGTTTTAGAGCTGGTGACCTACATTCCCTCTTTGGAACAAAGATCTTCCTACAGTGTGTGTAGCCATCTTCATTCACGTCCCTCCGCTGATGTTGTCTATGTATTTATCTTATATGTAAGATGGTGGCTTTCTACTTTCCCCCTATAAGGAGGAAACTAAGTTAGATATTAAATATTCTCTCCTTCTGGGCACATCTTTGCTCTGAAGATACTCATTATATGTCATCAATTCTCATGTCTCTCTTTCTCTACCTTCATATATGGAGAACTACTATTTAAATGCTGGTTTCTTTTAAAGACTAGCTCAACTACTGTCTTTAAATGAATGTTTAGTTACTCTGGGTGATTATAAACTGATGGTGTCTGCACCTTTTGCAACATATAAGAACCTGATCTTTTTGAAAGCTGAATTTTTTTTTTTTACACGTACAGGCAGGTTACAAGGTCCAAGGATTTTCCTTTTTGTAAATCTTACCACATACATTCACCCACTATCATCAAAGTAAAACTAAGATGATTCATAAGTAAAAATCCAAAGAAAATGTTCTTTCTCTAATTTCTTTTTGATGTTAAAAAACACATCCAAAGAAAAATTGGGAAGATAATCCTAACTGCTCTTTGAAGATAGAAAATACCATCTCATTACACCTTTGAACTGTAGTGTCAGCTCAGGAGCTCCTGCTTGCCACACTGTGCTTATTTACCAGGGCTCTCCATCTGAGAAACATCTCAGAAAGACCTATGAAGGACCCACCTCAAGTGGGATTTTACCTGTGGTTTTGCATCTTATGGAAAACACAAAAGCCACACTATGTTAACGTTCTCCTGAAATTACCATTTGGAAAGCCCAGCTTGGAGGGTAGTTGGAACGCTGACTTGGACATAGGAGCACAGAACCCTGGAGTCTCTCTCCCAGGCTCTTCCAGCCACTAGGGGGTTCTGGCCTGGGAATTCTACAAGCTTTCCAAGGAAGAGAACTTGAGTTTCAATTTCCTATCTACCATTCTTCCTCAGCCCTCTGGACTGAGTTTGGGGTATTCTAATTTAGTTCTGGGCTGACAAATGTACCCAGGACCAGTCAGGACTTGACACTGGTGAGATGGGACAATCAACAAGGTTTGTTTGATGCTCCTACTAAGCACTAGTAGGCCAAGTTGTGTGTATGTTTCCATCAGCACCAGGCACCTCAGTGGCATCTTCTGTCACTGACAGAGAGAGGGCCAGTGCCTGCGCTCTGGTTAGAATTCAGAGGTATCTGAGATAAAGGAAGCCATCTTCAGAGACAGATGAAAAGGGTGCTACATGTCACACCTGGCAGTCAGTGCTACATCTGAGACCTGGCTGGACCTTGGTGTGCCATTTCTAGTACTGACTGGAAAAGGGCAGGACTGAACTGCTGTGTCTATTATGGCTCTGAAAGAAGACCTCTGTGAATGAATTTGTGGGGAAAGAAGGGAACTTTAATCACCTCATGATAGAATGTCCTTGAAGAAACATGGAGTACAACTGTACCAAGATTTAGAGACATACAGAGAAGTTGAAGATGGAGTCTCCAACAAAAGTTTTCCACCCCAAGATCATATTCAGTCACCAAAACAGACATTCGTAATTATATTTGTAATCCTAGCTGCCATCTGCTCCTTTATGAGACTCACAAGTCTTAAGGAATCTAATTGATCAAAGAGGCTGTGATTATGCTCATTGGGAAAGAGGCTAAAATGAAAGGAAAAGCTTAAGACACTTGCTCAAAGTCGCAGAATGGACAGACAATGAAGCTGTAAATCCAATGTGGGTTAGATTAGCATCCAAACTCTTGGCACTGTGTATCTCCACTTAAAGCACAAGTGAGCACCACAAGAAGGGAAAATAGCCTAGGAACACAAGATGTTTGCATGGCATGAGTTTTGAGAAATGAGCCTGACAATAACAAAAGGATGTTATTATTAATATTTAATAGTGTTAAAATATTCTGGGGGAAATGAGGGCGTGTGGTAAAAGAGAGGGGTTAATGGTTTGAATGTGTTTTCCAACATTCACATGTTGGAGATGAAACCTCAATTTTTCATGGTGATATTAATGGAAGGTGAGAACTGTTGGCCATAATTAGGATTAGTTAGACTGAGCTCATGATGTTGAGTAGGCAATATGTGTAAAAGAAGGACTGTGACATTAGTGAATTTCTACAGTGATGAAGACAGTCCGTGCCCTGTGTCCACAGGGGATGCCCCCCTGCCACCTTATGATGTAATAAGAGGGTCCTCATCAGACATTGATGCCATACTCTCCAAAGTTGTAGCTCTAGAACTGAGCCAAATACATCTCTATTCTTTATAACCTATCCAACTTCAAGCATTTTTCCATAGTAACAGAAAATGGACTAAGGTAGCAGGTCACCAGATGAATGGGTGGATGAGGGAGACAGACCAGAATGGCAAGTTATAATCAGATTCTGAAGACCTCAAGTGTCAGGTAAGGAAGGGGGTCCTGTCCTTTAAGAAGCACAGTGAAATGCCAAAGGAGATGGTTTCTCCTAAGGTAATGATAGGATTACAGAAGCACACACCAGCAATGGTGAACAGGGCATGGTTCCAGAAAGCTTTTATACTCATATCCAAGGCTCGCTCCTTTCCAGCACTCCAAGCAAGGCAGATGCCCTCTGGGACAGAAAATTATTTCATCTTGCATGCCGGCTTGGACTGTCAGCAAGCATCTTTCCAAAGTGATGCTTGAGAGGGATTGGGTAACAAGATGTGAGTCACCTGACAATGTCCTATATGCCAGAAATAAGGACAGTATATGTCCCCTGGGTTCTGCAACATTGCTGCGATGCTAAGCCAGCTTTTCTGACCAACTACCACTTGAAAAGCTCACTCACATCTGTAGGGTTCTTCACAGCCCCCTCCCCGTGTTTACAATTCTCCACATTTCATCGTCTGTGGTACAAATTGCCATGGGTAAAAGGAGCCAATATTGAGGACTGAAGCTGCAGACAGCATCCTCTGGGGAGGCTTACCTTTTTTGCCCCTTGCTCTTCTTCCACACCATCTCCTATGACAACGTATACCACTTTCCTTCCAAACCTTTGGATTATCCTCTCAAAACAGCTTTCCTTTCCTAGTGGATAAAAGCAAGTTACAGAAAGTATACTTTGATGCTAGGAATCCTTAAGTAGACACTCTGTCCATGCTTCCGACTCAGCTCTATCCAACCCAGGGAAACACGTCGAGCCACTTGAGCAATATGAAGACAGCACAATGTACTAAAGGTTGTGAATTCATTAGCAGCATGTTGGCTGTTTTTCGAAAATTAATGGCCTGAGACACATGAAGTCAGGCTAGCTATCAATGTGGCCTAACACAAAATCACAAACTTACTGAAGTTCTGAGGTTTTGCTTTGTTTTTAGTTCCATTGCACAATTAATAGCTTGAACTTTGAAACACCATGTCTCAAAGCCAAAATGTTGGGCAGCCTGGTTTAAATAGACTTTTCCAAAGATCTTAATGATACAAACATATGAATGTGTGTCCATATACATGTGCCTGAGTGTATGTGTGTGCACGCTAGTGTACTGAGTTATAATAAAAATTCTTTCCCTACAAGCTGAGACTAAAAGGCATATAATTCTAGCAGTCTATTTTAGCTTAAAAAACTTGTTATATTAAGCCAAATCAAACAAGATCAGTGCAAGTGACTTAAAAACAAAAATAACCAAACTTAGTAATTGAACCCTTGCTGGTCCAGAGAAAGACACACAAAGCCTAATGTCTTTGCTTAAAAATATGCTATACATATCTTTATCCTCTTAAACAACTGTCGGATACCGTGCTTATGGGTAGTACAACAAGATTGTGGCCACCTCACCCAGCCATCTTACACCCAACCAAGCACTTTCCTAGAGGAAAGCAGGATCCAGGCAACAGAACACCGTTATCTGTCTATTATCTGTCTATTATCTTTCCAATGTCAGGCCTTCCTCTGGGCTAGGCTGTCAGCACATCTCTGTAGGTAATGCTGGCATTGTTTCTTCTCACAGAGGAGATCGGTGTCTGGGTCTCGGCTGCCAATAAGGTCATTTGAATGGACAAAGGGACAGTTGATAGTTCTCAAACATGAATGGCTGAGCAGGGCCTGCACCTCTTTCAAATGAGGATCAGATAGATCCATGAACAAATTGCTTGTTTGCTTAAACAAATGTCTGCTTTATATTTGTATTTTGCACTAAAATCTTTCATTTGCATCTGACAGAATGTAATATGGCCAGCCTTGGTCAAAGACTCCTTTCAATGCTTTAGTTGCCCACTAAACTGTGAAATTTTAAATCACTTTAAGAAACAGACTTTTTCCTCTGAATGGGAAAATGCTTTCATGTTCTGCAAAGCTGAATTCTTTCTGACTTGTATAGAAAGGAATATTAAATTGCTATGTAAATGTGAACAGGGTTTTCTTTGTTTTGTTTTTAATTTTTTTTTTTTTATTATAGTGTTAGGGATCAGGCCCAGAGCTTTTCACAGGTTAGGCTGATTTTCCCTGAGCTAATCTCACAACTCCTTAGAGGTTATTTAAGGGTGAAGTTTTGGTGGAAAAAATAAAAAGTCTTGCTTGTATACTGTCATCTACAGGTTTCGTTGCAAACTTTGGGTTATATAGATTTTTTTTTGCACTAAATATTGAAAAGCTTAAGTTGTCAGCCTGTCTATAGTGACCCCCACAGTCATTTCACTTGATGACAGTCAGCAATAGTCACAGGTCTTTCAATCCCTACTTTGCTTACAAAAACAGAACAAAACATAAGATTATTTTTAAAAGGAGCTTGTTTTTATTATTTTTCATTAAAAAAAGTTTTAGCTTAAGAAGCATGAGTTGTTCTTAGACATTGAATCGGCAGATTTTTTAAAATGGTAGGCTCAGCTGCCCAGGCTCCATGCATTCCTGTCACGGTAACCTTGTTTTCCTGGTTAACATGGCAGTGTTGACCCAGCTGCCTATAAGAAACTCTATGGCCTCCCCAGCCTCTTCCAATGCACAGATGTTTATCCATTTCATGCGAACCCATTTTCTGAGTACATACACATTTTCTAAGTGTATAAGGAACGCTGTACACTGTAATCATTGTGGTGAAAAAGAAACAAAGGGCCCCAGGAATGTTTTAATCTGGTAGAACATTCACATTACAAACAAATAATTGTTTAGTGACCACTGAGCAAAAGCTTTGAAGGCTACGGGAAGATGGAAGTCAGAGCTGAGGGAACTGCTTCTGCTCTTTTGTCTTTAGATGGAGTCAGCAGCCAGCATCAGCCTCCTTTGTACTCTGAGGATACCCATACTTTTTTCTGTCTCACAGGGAATACCCAGGGAATTAATGTGTGCTCAGGGCTGTTCACAGGCAGCGTTTCATGAGCACCTCAGGAGAGCCACTCAGAGACCTCATTAGCATATCTGCTCCATAAGCATTCTTATTTGTCCTTCTCTACCTGGTCCACACTGACCTCTGTTTCCTCCTGGCCAGGAGCAACAGCTTCTAGAGCCCTGCACACAGCCAGGCATTTAGCAGGATGTCTCCTTGTGGAGAGGAGTGCAGATTAGAGTGACCCTAGGCTTGACTCTCAGCCATTTACCCAAACAACTTAAGCCTGGGTGCTTATGTTTCCTCATTTGTAAAATGTAAAGATGAATATGCAAATTGGCTAGTACAGTTTTCCACATCCAGTGCCTGCCCGCTGGAGGCTCATTTGCATATTGTTGTCATAATGGCTCATGGGTAGTTCTTTGCTCCTCTTGAGAACAAGTCAGGACTTCTCATCCTTTTCCTCCTTAGTTTATTATATTCTAACTACACATCAGACGCCCCTCCCAAGTGTGTATTCTCTGGTAGGAAGCTTCTTTTTCCTATCTTTCCAGAATTAAAATGAAAAATCAAGTTTTTATACATATTGAGCTAAAACCAACAAAACCCCACTTCCAGTAAAATAGAGAAAACTATTCTGAAGCGTTTATTTCCACTTTGTATGGGTTTGTATTAACTTTTGCTTTAACTTACAAAATGCTTGTTGTACTGGCTGGTTTTGTGTGTCAACTTGACACAAGCTGGGGTTATCACTGAGAAAGGAGCTTCAGTTGAGGAAATGCCTCCATGAGATCCAGCTGTGGGGTATTTTCTCAATTAGTGATCAAGGGGGAAAGGCCCCTTGTGGGTGGGACCATCTCTGGACTGGAAGCCTTGGGTTCTATAAGAGAGCAGGCTAAGCAAGCCAGGAGAAGCAAGCCAGTAATGAACATTCCTCCATGGCCTCTGCATCAGCTCCTGCTTTCTGACCTGCTTGAGTTCCAGTCATGACTTCCTTGGTGATGAACAGCAGTATGGAAGTGTAAGCTGAATAAACCCTTTCCTCCCCACCTTGCTTCTTGGTCATGATGTTTGTGCAGGAAGAGAAACCCTGACTAAGACACTTGTGTTCAAAGTTATCTAAAAGACTAAATCCAATCGCTCAGAACTGATGTTAAATCATTTGTAGGTTGAATGCCCAGCCTTTACCTTCTCCAGCAAAGTTTTATCATTCAGCTGTGTGGGTTATATTTGATATTCCTCATTACCCTTCCCTTTTTCTGATGAACAAGGATTCTGAAGATAAGCTTCATTCAGCATCTTTCCATTCACACTGGCCTCAAGGATGACCAGTAGGTAAAAACCATAAAGAGCTTACCTATTTTAGTTGCACTGTAAATATTTTCTATTGGAAACACAATTCCTAATCCATATAGCAGGACTTTTGCCAATGCTGGGATGAGCTGGGTAGTTGTTACTAAAATATTCACACAGTTCGTCCTATGAGAACACAAAGAAGGAAGAACTGTTGACAAATAAGTCTTCAAGATAAGCAAGCCTGAGCAATGCCCACTGCCCAGCCCATGCCCACGGGGGCCTCACCGGGAGTGGATGAGGGAGAGGGCCTTCAGGGCCAGGGTCAGCCAGGAGTCTGTGAGTGCCTCAATCTCAGCCCTCAGCTGGAGCCAGGCTTCCCTCTTAGCTGGGCCAAGCAGACCTGAGGGGTAGAATGATCATGAAACCCATATCCTCACCCACATGACCATGCAGATTCATAAAGAAGAAACAGACCATTAATTATCATTCATTTGCAAATGTGTGCTTAGTTTTCAGGGACTATGTGTGCCCCTGGACATTCCCAGATCCCCATCTTTCAGTGGACAATTTCTAACCATGGACTATGGGGACAAGTTGACTACCCTTCCGGTTCTAGGGTGAGTGACAGTCCTTGGTGTGCTTAGGGACAGTGTCTTGGCATGCTGTCTGACTCTATGGAATGATGTTTCTCCCCCCAGACCTAGTTCTGGTTCCTGGCTGGAGGAAGGCACATATTTAATATGCACATATTTTCCAGCCATACTGGAAACAGCCCCATCGATGTATCTGCCATTATATTAACTGATTGTTATTTCCTTTATATTTAAGCCACTTTGACCACCATGAACTATGCTGAAAAAACTCAGGCTAACACAACACAGGACAGGAAACAATATTATAACCCATCTTGTGTTGTGGACAAGGTTTGTTTGGAAGGATCACTGAGTGTTGAAAAGGTCAAGGAGCTGACCCCAGGTCACTGCAGGCCACCCCAGGTCACTGCAGGCCACCTCAGGTCACTGCAGGCCACCCCCATATCACTGCAGGCCATCCCAGGTCACTGCAGGCCACCGCAGGTCACTGCAGGCCATCCCATGGCACTTGGCAGCCAGGGCAGCTGGTTCTAGTCTTATGTCTGTTATAAAGTTGTAGTAGAATTTAATCAGTTAGATAAAACTGTCCGTATTCTATTATACCCAACAGTGTGGCCCCAGAGTGAGTGGCACTTTGTAGGTGTACACTCCTAGCCCAGCCCACTGAGGCCTCCGCCAGCCACTTGCCTCCCACGTTGTTTTTGTAGGTGTTGTAGATCTCTTTTACTCGTCTGTAGCGGAAGGCCAGTTTCCGCATCCAGTCCACACCACCTCGGACACCAGTTGCCAGGCATAAATTAGCACTGGTGGCTGCAGCAGGAAAGCCATCTGTTCCAAAGTTGTATGTGCTATTTAGATGCAAGAGAAGGCCGGAGTTAATCAAACAGAAAATTCATCTTAATTGCTGAGTAATTAAACTCTTTTAACAGAGGACCACTCAGTCTGTGCACCAAGGCTCGCTCACCTCAGGTCCTGGCCATTGTCGTCTGATGAAACATCATCTATATGGACTTGGTCACACTCCTGAAATGCAATTTAAATTGTGTGTGTTAATTTTTAAGAAGGACCTTTAAAAAGGAACCCAAAGCAGTCATAAAAAAAAAAAACACCATAATTGGTATTCTTTTCAACTATACCCATCAGTAGGCGGCAGTCTTGTTAAATTGGCATTTTTACCTGTTTGGGAGCCCTTTTCTACAAGAAATGAGCACTGTCATCAAGGACTACTGTTGCTCAGCTTCAGAAAACACATTTTTGTGTTTAGAAAGGAAAGTGATTGAAAACAATTAGCATGTGTGTTCCATAAACCTCAGGTACCTAAACACACAATACTGCTCAAAGCTTGATTCAGAGAGTGCTTGGCATAACTAAAACCAGACATTTTGGTAAATGCAACATGCTAGAAAAATTAAACCTGATGCTAACTGCCAATGAAATTATGACCTTTGATTGCTTGCCGAACCACACACCAACAGGGCCTGAGGCAAGGGTGCCGAGGAGCCAGACAGAAAATCTGTTACTGGTTTACCATTCACTCGAGAGAGATGTGAGTTTTATTCTCTCTCTCTCTCTCTCTCTCTCTCTCTCTCTCTCTCTCTGTGTGTGTGTGTGTGTGTGTATGCACCCACATGCTCAGGATTTAAAAAAGCGTGGATGACCTCAAAACTAAATAAAAATAGTCAAGCCATATCGTGTGTTTTTCCCAAACATTTCCATGTTATTTTTACTGTTTTCCTAGCACTGCATGTTCATGGTAAGCACTGGATTTATTATGCTGTTGCAAGCAGGCTAAGATAGGCACTATTCAGAACACCTAGTCACAATCATGGGCTGGAGCTCAGCTCCACAGGACACAGGGCCCCGTTTCTGCACCTGTTCATAATGAAACAGCAGGGAGCATCCTCCTGCTGAGTCCCCAGCCCTCCTGCTGTGTGTGTCCCCAGCCCAGGGGTGATGGTGGGAAGCAGCAGTCCCCTGTCAACAGGAGCGATGAATAAGGACATAGCGATTTAGAACTAGAGATGGTGTCCAGCACAGAAGCAGGTAATTCTTACACTTGGCTTGCTTTTATGTGTTGGTCACATCTCTGCCATTTTATCCAGTTTTCCATATGGACCTTAGGATACTTATTTCCATTAGAGTTTTAGTTAAAAGCTCTTACTAGAAGAAGGCTCTGCAGACAAAGCTCTAGCCGGTTTCTGACAACGTTAGCCAGGTAAAATCTAGGCCCTTTCTGCCAGTCGGCAAATTCAGCTAGGCCACAAAACAGCAGCACACCATAGTAATAGAAGGTAGTTTCTTCATGCTGCGGGCTCCTTCTGGACAAATCCTCCTCTCCATGGGTTTGTGAGGAAGGCAGCAGGAGACAGAAGTGGAGAGAAATTCAAACCAGCTGTTCCTTCTCAGAATTAAAAAGGTGACCCGCCCCCAACCTTTTCCCAAGGCATCTATTTTGCAGGCAGCCCTCTCCCAGCAAGCAGAGAGTTCCAAGAAGGCGACTTTGGCCTTGTAACCCTTCTGGGCTCTCCTGAGGTCTGTGACCTCAGATAAGAAAAAGGAAAAACAGGGCTCAGAGCCCATTCTAGGGAAATCCAGCAAGCACCTTCCTTCTCAGCACTAACCATTAAGTCCTAGTCTAGAAGACAGAATCATTGTTTGTTAAACAACCTAATTCCAGCTCTACAGGGGTTCTGAATCAGGAAAAGAGATTTCAGATCCTTATCAAGCAATGCAGTTTTTATGCGCCCCCCCCAACCTCCCACACCCCCAGTAAGCAGAGGAGGAAAAAAGACTACAACCCCTAACATAGCTTCTCTCTGTCTTGGGAAAATCAGGAACTAGCTGAGGAAAAGATGTGTGAAAAAGTGGGTGGATGGGAGAGTCAAAAATTCTAAAGTGGAGGACTCCATAGCTAGGGATGGGAAGGTTTGTCTGCAAAGCAGGGTGTAAGGAGTCTGTCTTAAGCCGATTCCGGTTTAAATTCCCACCCTCTGAGAAGTGAGCTAACATGGTTGATGAGCCATTGTTGCCATAGTTTTCCAGACCCATGCTTTGTTTCTCTTGTTACCTGTATTTAAGACTCATTGTTCCAGGTTGGACTCCAAGTGAAGACTTGTTTAGTATCTTTTCAAGGTAATCAAAAGTCAATAGTTTCAGGCTTTTCCCTCCAGGAACAGATAATCTTCAAGGAGGCTTGGTTAAAACAAAACCTCTTCTTTCTCCAACAATGACCTCCTTATCAGGAGAAGTTTGTAGAATGATTTTAATAGAAAGAGGTTTTTAAAAATCAAGAGTGCTCTTAATTGTTCTCTGTTAGCACATTTAGACATGAAAAGCCTATTACTGTTTAATGAGCAACAGAACAATAAATTAGTGCTATAAGCACAAGTTATAGAGAGGCCATGAAAAGCATCCATTTACTTTTGAGACTGTGAACTTGTAATTAATGAGTCATGTGATCACTGCTCTGTATTACACATAAAACATTTGATTTGGAGGGCTTTGGGCGTGGCTAAGTGGTAGCTTCTTCTAAGTACCTGTGAAGTCCTAGCGAACCCCTACCAATATCACACACAGACACACACAGACACACACACACACACACACACACACACACACACACACACGCAAAATAAAATACAAAAGGTTCCAAAGACTCTCAGAAGCCTAGAGAACACCAAGAGGCTGCAATGCCCAGCAGCGTGCCATGTGTTGACTTGTCCTGCAGCCATGTGTTGACTTGTCCCAAGCAAGTTCCCTACTAAACTGGAACCCACACCTTCATGCCTATTTCCTGAAACTTGGTGTCCCTAGGATGAACCTCATTCCTCTCCAGTTTCAGAAGGTGTCCCTGGATGTCACGGCCTCTGAAGCCTGAGGAGTGTTTTCAAAGAATCTACTAGGTATTCATTATCACTTGGGGTGCTTGCTTTTTAATTTCCAAATCTTTAAAGAGCTAGATAACAGACGGAGACGTTCAGCTGGGAGTGTGTCCTCCAGCACCTGAGGCAAGCAGGCCAAGGCTTTGAGACTGCTTACTTCTTCCAGCCTACAGGTCAGATGTGTAGCCTCCTCCATTCACCACAACCTCCAGCCCTCTATGTCAACACCAGGAAGACCCTTAAATGATTGACATGTCAGAGGGCCATGGTCCGGAAGGAGACTCAATCCCACATAAGTTATTATGTCTTTACCAGGTTACAAAGTCCACCTGGCATGTGGTGAGCATGTGGTTTTAGCATGTTACACTGACAACCGGCACACTGTGAGTGGGGAAAAATAGGAAGGCCAAGAATACAGGTTAAGTTACCATCTCAGCAGAGGAATGGATACAGGAAATGGGGTACATTTACACAATGGAGTACTACTCAGCTATTAAAAACAATGAATTTATGAATTTCCTTGGCAAATGGATGGATCTAGAGGATATCATCCTGAAAGAAGTAACCCAATCACAAAAGAACTCACATGATATGCACTCACTGATAAGTGGATATTAGCCCCAAAACTTAGAATTCCCAAGGTACAATTTGCAAAACACATGAAACCCAAGAAGAAGACAGACCATAGTGTGGTTATTTCTATCCATCTTAGAAGGGGTGAACAAAACACCCATGGAAGGAGTTACAGAGACAAAGTGTGGAGTAGAGACTGAAGAAATGACCATCCAAAGACTGACTTACCTGGGGATCCATCCCATTTACAATCACCAAACCCAGACACTATTGTGGATGCCAACAAGAGCTTGCTGACAGGAGCCTGCTATAGCTGTCTCCTGAGGGGCTCTGGCAGTGTCTGACAAAGGCAGAAGTGGATGCTCACAGCCATCCATTGGACTGAGCACAGGGTCCCCAATGAAGGAACTAGAGAAGGACCTAAGGAGCTGAAGGAGTTTGCAGTCCCATAGGAGGAACAACAATATGAACTAGCCAGTACCCCCAGAGCTCTCAGGGACTAAACCACCAACCAAAGAGCACACATGGTGGGGCTCATGGCTCAACAGCAGGGGCTGAGCTGGGCAGAGAGCAGCTGTCTGAGGTGTGGGGATGGGCCCACCAGCCCTTAACTAACCTGTCATGTCTTTCAGATAAACACTAACAAGCAAAGAACCCAGGTTTCTGCTTCCTCTGCTTTCTTCCCACTGGGATTACAGAGGACTAAGAGACATACAATAAGCAACGTGCAGGCACTGATGGGGACCTCAGTCTGTAGCCCGAGAACATTCCTAGAGTCAGGCTGTAAAATGCTCACATGGATGGCTGTGGGGCAAGCCAACATACCAGGCCACAGAACCCGGCTTGGGTGCAGGCAGCTGGCACAGAGCCCTGTGAGCCAGAAACTCAACCACCAGCAGACAGGTCTTTGCTTTTAGGTCTTAGTGCACTGTTTTTCTGCCTTTTTGGTCCCTTCTGTCTTATTCTTGGCATGGCATCTCCAGCTGACCTTTTTCTGATCCGTCATCATCTCCGGGTGTCTAAGGGTGGGCCACAGCCTTGTTCTTTTGGATCAAGCCCCGGGAATAACTCAGATTTTGAACCGGGCCTCATATGCAAAATATTAACTTATGGCAGAATTTTTCTGCAAATATTTATTCTGCTTTGATACTGTAGTGGTTATTCTGTCCCCTCAAGCCTTTTGCCTGTACCATAATTATGTAAAAATGCACCAAAGGATTCAAACTAGTTTAGGAAAATTAATAAAGAGAATTAAGACAGTTACAATGGGCCTTATTCTCAGTGCCAAGTAGGATGATGTCACTGGCTACACACCGATGCTCTCTACCTCTGAACATGAACCTGGAAACACAAACTTGGACTAAATCTGAAGCCCTAGAATAAACAGAGGCTCTAATAGGGTGCTGAGGCAGTTACAAAAGGCAAAGGTGTGGGAATGGTAGGAGCCTGTCTTCAGAGAAGTTGAGCTACCATGCCCACATTCTTATGCCCCCAATTGTGTTTGTCAATGTTCCAAATTTACCATGAGAAAACAGACAACTGTCATACCTTCTAATTGTTTCAATGCCTTCCTGCCTGGATTTAAAAGGGAAGAAGTCATTGGATGGCTAGCTATCATTACTTCCCCCTTTTAAATGAAACATTTACTCTACTTTTAGGTTTGTGTCTTGTCTACACGTTTGTATGGGTACCAGAGTGTGCCTTGTGCCTGCAAAGGTCATCAGAGGGACTCAGATCCTCTGGAACTAAAATTACAGACGG
Organism: Mus caroli; assembly: GCF_978045245.1. NCBI lineage: Eukaryota > Metazoa > Chordata > Mammalia > Rodentia > Muridae > Mus > Mus caroli. The sequence continues at coordinate 11,148,920 of NW_028227256.1, forward strand.
CTGTACTCTGCCATGTGGGTTCTGGGAACCAAGGCAGCATCTCCTTCCAGAACAACAGGTGTCCTTAAGTGCTGAGCCATCTTGGCAGTCCCCATATGTCACTACGTCTTGATACCAGCAATACTTACTTAGACTAGTTAGAAATGGCCAAGGCTGAGGAAATAAATCCTGGCCTCTGTGTCCCTTTCTTATCTGCTACTAGACAATTATGTTCAGAGATAGAAACTTCCTGTGGAACAAAATGGACACTTGCTTGAGACCTTTGATATCTCAAAGTTGCTAAAAAGTATTCCTCATATATTGTAATATGGAAATCCATATGTAGTGAAGGGTGTTAGAGAAAGCCACAGCAATGGTCATTGAGCTGTATTTTCACAAACTGTCAGCAGTACTTAACCTTAAAACCAACCAAATCAACAACCCCACAAAACAAGTTCCCCACGCCCCCCAGATGTGCTCACACTGGTTTCATAGGAAGTCTGAATCATAGAGATGGTCTTTCAGGCTGACTAGTGTCGGCAGTATGAGAGTGAGAGCTTTTGAGGGAGTGATCCCTCCATGGTGACTTTTGGAAATAACTTCTAAGTCCTTAGATATTTTGATAACTTTCTTGGGAAAACATGGTAAAAATGAGTACCACAGACATCTGCTCTCCCAAGAACAGCTATGATTCAGAAAGTCTGAGGAGGGAATGAGGTAGTCCCAAGAAAAGCTCATAGATGGAAAAGGTGAAGGACCCTGCTTCTAATTATCTCATGACAGGTTGAGGTCCTATGCTCTAGAAAGTAGGTGAACTAACTTCTCACTTGCCTTCTTCTGCCTATAAAAGAAGTGTGCCCAGTTGAGATGTTGAGTATTTATAGATATTCATGCAACTCCAGTGGCTTTCCAGAGGTGTGCCCAAGCCCATGTTGCACTCCCTTACCTTGGCCTCACAGAACAAGTCCAACCCCTGGTGATAGGACGGACACGAGATCAACAGCCCTCTCATACAGGCACTGGCTAGCAAGAACCTACCTAGTGTCTACCTGGGACATGCCAGTGACACTTACAATTTCCTTGCATGTTGCCTGCTGCTAAGGCATTGAAGAACAAGGGACTTTTGAAATTAGCCCCCACTCCTGTCGGAGAACGCGTGGACATAGAAGATACAGAGTTAAAACAAACCCAGAAAATATAGATCCTTAAATTCCTGCTCTAAATGATCTGGCCACGATGCATATGCTAAGTCAATTTCCAATTTCAATTAACTGTTTTGATAGAAATATGTTAGCACAAGTGTGCTAGCCAGTGAAAAAGCAGACGGACTTCAAATCTCAAAAACTGGCAAGAGCAGCTACAGTATCCATTATTGAGTTTGTACCAAGCCACACATTCTATCTGTTTCTTACTATCTCACACTCCTGGGATAGCCTTTGACTATATTTGTGCCTGCCCCTTGCTTTGGGGCTTACCTAGGTGAGGGGGGAATTTTGCTCTATTTATGTTTGCATTATGAGGGTTAGAAATCCAGGACTTGATTTATAGCAGCTTTAACAAAGGTAAGCTGTTTGCTATTTTGTTCCAAATCTGTTTGTACTAATAGCCATAAAATACATAGAGATTAAAGTATTTACTGAAAGTGCCTACAGATGGCATGTTAAGGCAAAAGATAAGTTGGAGCTTTTAAACTCTGTGCTGGGCATATGATATACTTGGGATAGATATTTATGATCATTAAAATATCAAAACCCCTGCCAGCACTGCCATACTTATTAACAACTAGAAGACGGAAAAAACACTTCAAATTTTAAATATTTTTGTATTAATACCTTTAAATTTTGCTAATTAAAATAGGATATCAATTTAATAATACTTCAGCATGAGGCTTTCCAAGTCTCAGAGGGATTTCATGAAGATCATGACTTCTTGGAGGCACAGTCTTAATAAATACATGTATGTGTCTCTCTTAGCATGGGCTTTCTTCTCACGATGAATAACTCCTTTTACCACATGATTATATTATATCTACCTGCCTTTGTCCATACTCTCGACCTTAGGGTGAAAAGTCTTGTTTAATATAAGTCAGAAAGAACTGAAAATAAACTTTTAAGACAACGTGGGCTTATTTAAAATATTTCCATGTCATGTCTCTAATGTTAATGGATGAATCTAATTAACAGTTATGATGTAGCTACATTTAACCTAATGATACCACTACTTAAAATATTTTTCCTTACAAGTTCAATGAAGGTTTACAATTGGGTGCAAGATCCATCTGTAATTAACTTTGGGGGACTTCACACATGCTATTCGTGTTGTGCTGCTGGGCTAGACAACTTTCTAGATGTAGCTTGAACGAAAGCACCAGGAGTTTCAGTGAATCTATGCTACAGCACTGATTTTGTATGGACAGGCTGATGACCATATACAGCTTCTTTTATTATTCAGTTAGTAAGAAAGCTATGGCCTTTTACAGCACAGGGTGATGTGTTAGTGCCCAAGCATCCTTCCCATTATAGTATGTAATTTTGTCAGTAGTTATTGCATGCACTTTATATTATATTATGGAACTCAGAACATGGTGATGGGAGACTAAAGTGACAAGTTCAAGGACAGACTAATTCTCATCCACACCGCTTGACAAGAGACTCAGTGCACATTTAATGAAAGCCCCTGGTTAAGGCAATCGCAGGCCACTCTTCAGGGCAAGCTTTGTTTTACTGCTGCACCGATTTCTCGATTTTCAATGGGTTTGCCCATCATTTTTGCACACATAATTTGTTACTGGCAGCAGACAGTGTTCTTTGTAAGTCTTGCTTCCTTTCTTTTAGATCTATTATTCCTGCTGAGAGTATGTACTAGAGAGGAATTTTTCACAGTGACACCGACTCAAGGCTTGCTGTGAATAATTACCTTCTCCTAAGAACCATTCTTTATACCACAGACTTGCTGTCAGACTCTGGAAAAACACCCAGACCAGGGGACCTTTTATCCCTCTCTGTAGTCACTTTCTTTTTACCCCTGTTGCCACCTGAGGAAAATGAGCCCCATCTGAATATATCTACAAAGTGTTTTACAGCACACTTTAATTTACACAGAGCATCTTTGCCGTGTTTGTACCTAAAACGGTAAGCTGTAAGTGGCAATAGGTGATATTTTAAAGAAGGTGTTCTTTTTCCTGCAGCAAGCTTGCATGCTTTCTAGCTCTTTGCAACAAATGCACGCTGTGCTTTTCACTGTTTATGTCCACAGATTCACCTTCAGCTGAAAACCATGTGTTAATACAATTGTTATAGAAATATTCTCATGTAAGTTTCCTCTTTTTTGTTGGGTGGGGCTAAACTTTCAAGTCTAGAAGTTTCAAAGAGTCCGCTTTGTCAACTTCAGTCAGCTTATCGAGTCAGAGAATCTTACAAAGGGAAGAAATACTCACTTGATTATAAGGGATTATGCGGCTCAGAATAAACAGGTTCTCATCAGGGTAGCCTTAGCTGACCAGTTTCTACAGTAATTCTTAAACCAGCGTTCTCTGCTGTGGAATTATTACTGATTCCAGAAAGAAAAATATGCAGAACCGGACATAGGCACTTGAAAGGGGAAGAGGTTCCCTGTGAGTTGTAGGAAGGGGCACGTCGTCACCTCCATCAGTGAGCCCTGAGGGCAGTAGGCCCTCTGAGGGGATTCTCATAAAATACATTCTCCTCCAAGTAGCAGTCAGCTTAGAGACCCACCAGCCCAAACCAGCCTGCCTGAGCCTTCTGTTAGAAGACACAGTCTGTAGGGCTTGCCACTATCTATAAATCGCCTTCTCCAGAATTGGAGCCACAGATATGTTTGGGAGTTTATGTTATTAAGGAAAAATACTGTATTATGTATCAATAAACGATGGCTTTGTTACATACTCTCTATGAACCATGACAGTAGCACTAGAGTGCATATAGAACACAAATTCTGAATTCTCTTATTTTGTCCTGCATGCTATTAGTAATGTCTAGAGGAGCCTATTTATATCCCAGCCATGAAGTACACAGAAGTGAGAAGACACGCAGGATAGTGGAAGAGAAAGGACGTGAGGGGTGCCATGATGTTCTTCTCAGTGCTAGAATAATCATATAGCCCTGGTTTGGACACATACTGTGCTCCCAACTTCAAGCCTTGGGGGTTAGGGAAGCAATGCCAGTATAAGTCTCCTTCTGTCTCACTTAATTGGTACCTCAGAAAAATTACATTAGGAGTGGCTAGTGCAATCCAGTGAAGCCAAACCTTTGAAGGCCTCTGCCAAGACCCAAAGCTTCCCAGCACAGTCCCTTCCTTCTGTGCAATAAGGAATGGCCACTCTTGCAGGTACTGTCAGCCCTTCCTTCCCCATGATAGGTTTGTCCACAGCTTGTTACAGAGCTCTCTCTCCATTCTCTCATGCCCATGGTAAGCTTTTATTGATTTCTTTCTTTCTGCAAGTCCTCTGATGTCCTTCATATAACTCACCCTTTGAGTAACAGTAGCTGCCATTATTGAGCCCTTGTTACAGGCAAGATCCTGTCAAGTACTCTTTCAGCCTTCCTAAAACTCTGCATCTAACAGACATGGAGACATCATCTGAGGATAACTTTGGGGTGACATGACATATAATAATCTCTGTGGGGAACACACCATTTCCTTTATGTATTTTTTTTTCTCCCTATGTACTTCTTAACAATGGATCAAGCACATTGGTACTACTGAACATAGCCTTTTATGTGATCTCTTTGGCAAGGCTGAGTCAGGAGAAAAGACCTAATCAGAAGCAAATTGATAGATAATGTTACTGTATGGCACCATTAGTATAAAATAGTTTATAAAAATAAGATTATTATATGATTGTAAAATGATATGAACCCACATGAAAATGATAAAAGAGACTGACTCTTTCTCAACATGTCAGAAATTATTTCGTATAAGCTTCTCTCATCCTTGCTGTACCCTTCCACTAAGTCACTGATCCCAAGTTGTTCAATGTTCTGTGAAGCTTACACTCTCAGAGGGGACAGACAAGGGCAAAGCAATCCAGATTCGGATGACTTTCCCCCCCTTCAACAATAGATGACAAGGCTGTGACAATAATTAATCACCTATGTTACTCTTGATCTGTACCTCTGCCCTTCTGCCTCTGTCTCTCTCTTCTCTGTGTTTATGCACATGTGTGTGTGTTTGTAAGCACACATATGTATATGTGTGTGTGTAAGCATATGCGTGTGTGTGTGTGTGAACATGCACACAGTTGCAGGAGAAGGGCCTTGTGTGTACTAGACAAATGATCTACCACTGAGCTAGCATGATTTCTATCATTGTGGTGTTTTGTTTGTTTGTTTGTTTGGTGTGTGTGTGTGTGTGTGTTATTTTAGTCTCGTTTTTCAGATGAGCTTTCCTTAGTAGCTTAGACTGGCCTAGAACTCTCAACTCTCCTGCCACTCCTTCCTGAGTCTGGGATTATAGGTATCTACTACACCCATGGTTTTTTTTTTGAAAGACTGTGTAACATTTCATCTTAAGGACTTTTGTATTTTTTAAGCCAAGCAAAGGCTGACAGATTTTCCTTTAACTTTAGCAGCATGGCTAACAAGCCCAATCTTTCTAATTCTATTTTGAGTATTGAAAAATAACCCTTGGCACACAGGTGCTGCTCTATGAAGGCTGACATAGATAGTGACTGTAATGAACACGGCTAGGCAGATATTCAACATTCATTCATCTCCTGCTCTTTTTAAGGTATTTCTAACTGATAATAACCATCTGACTTTCCAGTTTTGCTCACTGTATAACTCTGGCTTGTAACACTCATTTCTAACGCTCTCTCCTTTCATCACTGCTCTTCCCACTAAGCCTGAGTGCTAGGTAGTTTCCTGTCCCTCTTGTCTTTCTAGGCACACCACGGGCCTTTATTTGTAACATCAACTTTGTAAAGGACTATACTCATCTGCTTTATCCATATCCCTAAAGGTGCTGCCACAGAGATAATTTGTTTTTTACTTCAACCCACAAAAAACTTTAACATCTTCCCTGAGTGTTTGAAAAGTGCATCTTGACAGTTTCTAGAAGGCCGTAGCCACATTGAGAAGAGCTTCTGCTTATAAGCCATTGGCTAGGAATATGATTGCAAGTATGGGTTATTCACCTTACTTCCCTGTAATTTAAATAACTTATCATACATTTAAAAGTCAGTTCCAGTCGGTACATTAAAATGATTTCTATTCCATGAAATCCCGGCATGCTCTTTATACATGCTAACACATTGTCTTCAGTGATTAGTTTTCCAAGCTATTTTACTTTTTTTGTTTAAAGAAACACTTCATCTTCAAGTCCAATAGGACTGTCCTAATAGAGGCTTAAATCTCTAAAAGGAATGGTGTCTTAGACATCTGTTTCCTTTAACTTTGTGAAAATACCCCACCCCAACACCAGAAGGTAATTCTTGGTCACTTATGCCCAGAGAGGCAACAGGAGTTGGCAAAAGAACATTATTCAAAAGCAACATCCTCTGTCTGGGACCCAACCCTCCACCTGCTCACAGAAGAGGAACTGAGAATGAGCAGGGAGAAGAATTGAGGATTTAGAAAGCACTGTTGGAGACACCCTTAGAATACTGGCTGAGCCTGATAGAGGCTCCATTGTAGACACGCTGAAATGGAGAACCCCCCAGGGATGTAGTCAAAACACATGTGTGCAAAGTTGGAATTACAGGCTTTCTCTTGTGCTATTCAACAGAAGAAGGAAGAAGAAAGAAGAGGGAAGGAAGAAGGAAGAAGGAAGAAGAAGAAGAAGAAAAGAAGAAAGAAGAAAGAAGAAGGAGAGAGAGAGAGAGAGAGAAAGAGAGAGAGAATGAATGAATGAATTCCTTTCTCGTTTACCTTGGTTTTCCAAAGTGCTGGTGCTCCCCAGTGAGAGATTCACCACCTATCAGAATGAAAGGTCAAAACTAGACACTAATGGGACAATTTTGAAACAAACCAGTCTTGGTGGAGCCCATTATTGAAAAAATCATCACTGTCCCCCAAAAGGACTCTCATTGACAAGAGTACTTGTGTGTCAGTGGCCCAGCCAGGACTGCCTAACTCTGATCCATCCTGCTGCCCTTTATCCTTTTCAGACTACAGTGTGAAGGTGACACACAGTGGGAAAGCCACACAGTGGGGATGCAGTGCTTTACCTCTCTGTGTCTTCAGATTGTGCACTCCACTTTTGGTGGTCCCACATGACAGAAGCATATGCATGGTCTAGGCGAACTAGACTCTCACTGAAGGTTAGCTACAGCCTTGTAGACTACTTGACACTCTAATTGATTAGAGTGACCAGTGTTCTGTTTGTCTTACCTTGTCGTTTAATCTCCTGAGCCAGGAATGTTCTGAATTCCTGATTTTCTGTTGCCAAGCTACCACTGTGGACAGACACCTTTTCCTGGGGTAACTATCCCTTTCCCTGCACTGTGCTGTTTCTGGGACATGCTAGGGGTGATGCCTCCTGCCTGTTGCACTCTGCTGAGCTTTAGATTTGCTTGCTGAACATGTCAGGATCGCCTTGCACAGCCAATGCTTCCAGTGCTTCCAACTTGAATGCAGGATCTTCCTTGCAAGGCTAGCTCCTTCTTTTGAGGTCTTTGTCATTGTTCAGTCAGGCTGGAAGTTAGGATTCATACCTGCTAGGAATAGCTATAGCTGACTTCAGAACAGCTCTCCAGCTTCGTTTGCTTTCTCTTATCACTGAGAAAAACCTGGTGACCTCCCACTTAGGTTACTGATCCTTTTCACCCTATAATTTACCTCCACACTTAGGAAAAGTTCTATAATACTAACCTTTGGCTCCCATGAAGTGTGCTTCCCACAAGCCCTGCCTAGACCCTCTCTTCTTTTCCATGATCTGACCTACTAGGTGTCCTCTGTGCTCTGTACCTTCTCAAATGCTGATCCCCAAACCCATGCCCTCATGCTGTGTCATTTTCTAGGGAGATCACTTTTCTACCCTCTCAGTCTTACACCTAGACTGGACCCCACAAGCTCCCACACACCTCCTTTTTCCACTGTCCCCATCACATGTGATAATGTCCCTTTCCCCTCTGTCTCCACCCAGCATGTGCACTTCTTTAGGCCAGACATGACACAGTAGTGCCTGTGTTCTCTCAGCCAACCCTTGAAATGGAGCTCATTAAGTGTGCTGGTGAATTTCCACTGTCAGCTTGACAACACTGAGTATTACCTATTCTGAGCAGCTCTATGGAAGAGTTGCAGCCTGAGTACCTGAGGTGAAAAGACCCTAAATGTGGGTGACATCTTTCCATGGACTGACATCCTGGACTGAATACAGAGAAGCAAGCTAAATACCAGCATTCATTTCCCTTTGCTTCCTGGTGGCAGATGCAATGTAATGGGCAACTCAAGCTCCTGTGCTATACCACCACTGCAAAGGTGGGCTGGGCTATAACTGTGAGCTAAATGAAAAGCCCTCCTTTCCCTGACTTTTATCAGACATTTTATTTCACCATAGAGTAAAGTAGCAAGGATAAAATGTTTCCATGGTCCTGCATATTAGATGTATTTAATTTTCTCAATGCCCAGCTGATATTCAGAATGGAGCAAAGACCAGTCAAAGTGAAGCACTTTATCAGTAGTGCAAAAGTGTTAAAATAATGTTTCTCTATATTCAACAATGGGAATGTGTATGTGTCTGTCCACTGAGCTGTCTCCCAATAATTTCAAAAGAGACACGAGATTGCTTGAGTAACTTTGGTTTGTAGACTTGAAAGACAGAGCAAGAAACAAGCACACCTTCCAAAGCCATGTGGGAAGGAGCAGCATCCAGGACGGGGGGTTCATTTTGTGGCAGCACTGAGGCCATTCATTCACTTCATATTGTGCTCAATTTGATGAGCCAAGTTCAGGGACAGGATATGTACAAGTCTGGTGAAAAGCTATTTGAAAAATCCCTGAGATCAGCTTTCCATTTACCTATCCAAGTGGTTTTGAGCAAATCCACCCCGCTTCAATCCTCCACATATGTAATCTGCAGATACTGCAAAGTTGCATTCATGGTTTTGATGGAGAATCAGTGGATATGAGTTGATTGACCTGAGAAGGCACTCCCTGACGTTGGATGCCCTCCTGCCCATTCCCCCAGCTTGAGCCAATAAACCCACCAGGCCTGATGTTCTCGCACTACATCCACTTGGAGGGCTCTCTGCCTGACTAAGGGACTTCATACCACAAGACCCTTCACCCTGCTGTAGCACTTCCAGCAAGTTCCAAAAGCCATCCTTCAAGACATGAATTCTGAAGACAACGTGTAAAACTTTTCAGCCCAAACAAAGAATCACACAGCCTTGGCCATGAAGACAAGATCTTTACCATGGTGATAAAATCCAGGTGCAGAGGCTATTTAACTGCCAACAGTTCACCAGTATCCCTCATGCAAGTCACGACTTGGAGGTCATGTGGCTGGAGCAAGAGAAGGATTCAGTGATCTGTCTAGAATAAGTGATATTTGCATACTAATATTGCATATTAGTAATATTTTTGGTAAATTGGTAATAATTTTTGTATATCCAGCATGGTTTCTTTGAAATTCTACATGAGCTTTTTGGGCAACAAAGCATATGTGCTCCACACACTTCATTTCTTGCTCCTTATTCAATAATAACTTATGCTTCTCTTTTCTCAAGCTAACAGTGTTCTTCATGAAAAAAGAAAAAGCAATAGACAACAATAGCACTTATGACCTTGTCAGTGTTTCCTATGTGCCAAGGCTCATTGTATGTGATTCACAGATGTCTGTTAACTCACACAGCACTCATGGGGACCCTGAGAAGTATATCAACATCCAGTTTGACGGCTGGGAAGTGTAGATACAGGATGGGTAAATTCAGGATCCACACCTCTAAAACTGTAAGTTTATGATGTTTGGGCTTTGAGTAAAAGTGAGTCGGAGTCATGACTATATTCACCTGGGTATTCATGGAAATGATTCAGGGGAAAGGAAAACATACAGGCTATAGCAAGGAAAGGGAGGAATTTCATAATAAATATTGCAGTGTCGGGGGAGAAGGTGGTATCAAGCCCAAAACAGATGAATATGTGTGCTGTATGTATGTGTAGACCTATGTAGTGGGTTCTATTAGTTTATACCACTGTGTTAATAAAAAATATTAACTACAGAAGATAAAATTTAAAAAGCAAATAATCTGTCATTCCACTATCCAGAAACAAATCAGTTATTACAGAAATTATCTCTCATATTTTAATGAATTAAATCCTTTTATATTTATATGCATACCTTCATTGTTTTAACCCTAAACTAGAACTAGGGTAATTATCATTTGATGTCATACCTCTTTGCAAATAAATTATGTTTTGACAGTGAGATTTTGTGATATGACTTTTAAAAGGATAACTTCAAAGTTTTGGATTTTGGGTAAGGTTAACTGCTTTTAAGATTATGATGAACCTACATTTGCCTTTCCAATTTGGATTTTCATATTATAGAAAGAGAGGTGCTAGTCTGAGGATATGGTTAAACTGTAGAGTCCTTGCCTAACATTCCTGACACCACGAGTTCCTGGTATCACACAGACATGACTAGACCTCATCCTAAAACAATGTGAAAAAAATTGGAAGAAAATAAGGACTATAAAGAGAGTCTTCTATGCAATGACTCTTGTGTAAATAGACAGAGTTCAAGTAGACAGTCAATCAACTCTGGCTTTAGGGGATTTCCACCTGGATTATAGAGAAGGACACAGAAGTAAAAATCACAGAATGGTGTACTAAGAGCTTCTATAGCAAGAAAGACCTCCTCCTCCCTTTGCCAAGTCCTGTCCCAGCTTTATCTGTAGAACTTGAACTGATCCTTCCCTATGATCAGCCCAGGACTTGTGTTCTGGACACATCCCTCCATTCCCTTGCTCTGTCCTGTGTGTTTTCCTTTCTCTTGAATCATTCCTACAAGCACCCAAGTATGTTCCTATCTTCTATGTAACATATAGGATGGAGGATGGGGAGGTGGCTCACTGGGTAAAAGCACTTGGCACACAACTGTGAGAACCGAGGCAGCCCTCCGCACCCATGAAGGTGCTGAGCAGGATGGTTCGCCTATAGCCCAATCAAGTGAGAGGCAGAGGAAGAACCACCCTTGGAAGGTTTGCTGTCTAGACTAGCTGAATTGAGTGAAAGACCTTGCCCCAATACATAAGAAAGAGAATGATTGAGGAAAATTCTTGTTTCAACCTCTGGTCTTCACATTCATGTGCATACATATGCACAGCTATCCACCAACATGAAAAACATATAAACACACTCAAAAACAAAATACGTAAGCAGGCATCTCTTGATGTTATGCCCCCTCCGACACACCCCCATGTTACCATGTCTGCATCTTGTTTCCATGGAAACTCTCAGCCTTCTTATCTTTCTCTCCTGTACCTTTCAGGTGAGGCTCATATCTTCCTGCTTTACTTAAATGCTGCTTATCAGATCCACTAGCAGCTAACTTCCCGGTCACACCAGGACCACTCTGTTCATCTTACACCCCAGGCAGCATATAATACAGGAACACCCCCTATTCTTGAAAGTTCTTCAATTCTGATTCCTTGAGTCTTTTGTTCAGGCCGTATGTTCCTGCCTGTCTCACTGGCTAGTCCTTTCAATTTTCTTTGGAGCTCCTATTTCTAGCTGGCAGGGTGCCTAAAACTCAGTCCTTAACATCTTTCTCAATTTACACTCCATCCCCCATGGGACATACCACCTGGTCCTCATGATTTTTACCATTTCTCAAACTATACTTTCAAATTTGCCTCTTTCTGCTGAGATCTAAACCTGTATCCTTCTCTGCCATTTCTTGATGTGGGTGCTGACTAGACCATTAAACTTCCTGTGCTCACTGCAGAAGACATGACTCCCTCACCCCATGCTCGCCTCCTACCATGCAGACCTAGTCTTCATCTTCCTCAGGTATCAGTCCACACTACTAAGACTCAGGTTAAAAGAAAACAAACAGAAACCCCAGCAGTCCTTAGAGACTCTGTCCCCTCTCCACTAGCACTTCTACCAAGATGCACTGTGAATCCTATCATACCCAACTGGGTCAGAATTGTGACAGCCTCAGCTCTGGTGACCATCCCCTGTGGCTGCAAACATTTGGAATTGGATCCACTGTACTCAACATTCATTCTTCACTTGATAGGAAGGTTAATTTTTTTTTTCTTTTTTCATTTTAAAGTATGATGCTGATTCCATTCCGTCCATACTTAAAAGACTCCAATGGCTTCCCAGTGAAATTACAAAAGGCCGCGCCATAATCTATAAGGCCCTTGTGCACTGCGCCTGTCTGTCCTAGATGCATGGTTGGCTTGTCTCATTCCTACCACAGGGCCACTGTGCTCGCCATTTCTCTCTCAGAATGATTTCCCACTTGACCATTGTAGCTTCTTCCCAGTTCACTTCCTGGGTAACCCCTCCCACAGGCTCCTCTGTTCTATCTCACTCTCTGTGTGTAGTGACAGAGCTAGAACCTATGGAATCACATATGGTAGGCAAGCACCCTGTATCTTTAGCCCAACAAATGTCTCTTATGTTAACCACTGTTCATGTTGACCCTAACTTTTTGATAAACATCAAATTTTCAAAGCATTTGAATAAAGCATTATATGTCTATTTTACATTTTAGATAAATAAGGGCAATCTTATGAATACCAAAAAACAATAAAATAATATTTTAATAAGAATAATGGATAACATAAAAGCTCTTTGTTGTCCATTAGTTGTAATACAGATAAAACAAATTCAATATAATTCATTGTATTAACAATCATCTGTTGCTGATAAAACTTATCCTCTCCTAAACTGAGAAGGTTATTATTACTCTAAACTAAGGACATAGACAAAACCAAATAATCTTGTTGAGAAAGGAAGCAAGAATCAGTGTTTTGTTCTAACAATGCAGATGGATTCAACTTAATAAAACTTACTTTTTGTTTATTTGTTTGTGTTTGAGACAGGGTTTCTTTGTGTAGCCCTGGCTGTCCTGGAACTCACTCTGTGGATGAGGCTGGCCTTGAAGTCAGAGATCTGCCTGCTTCTGCCTCCTGAGTGCTGGGATTAATGGGGTATACCACCATCACCTGGCACTTAATAATCAATATGTACATGGCTATCAGGAAGGATGTTAACAGAGTCAAAGTAATTTAGTTCCTTACATTTATCTGCAGACCCCTAAGGCTATATACAGAGCTGAAAATGTCAAGTTGTGTGCAATGCTGTGGGACATTGATGTTTGGCATGTAACTACTGGCTGGCCCACACGTTTTTCTTCAGTTACTTTGGGATCATGAGGGTAACTAAATGCAGAAACCAGCTTGGCTCTTTTCTACATGCCTTCCTCATAGGTACCCAAGAAGTTATTTCTCTGGCTGCTAAAAACCCAAGGCTTCCAGCATCCACAAAGCTGGTTGCTGGGCACCAGAGCTTCTATTTATAGGGAAAAAAGTACTTTCTCGGTGAATCATATTTCTCAAACTCAAAGAAGTCAGCTTCTGAATGCAGTGTTCCATGCTTTCGGAGGCACACGTGAGGCCAGTACAGCATGCATCATTTGCAGTCACTCAGTTCTGTCATGACTGACAGTTTGAAGAAAGATATTTTTCCCAGATAAAAATACACGTCTAAATAAGATATACTAAGATAATTGCCAAATAACCCAAGCTTTACAATAATAAAATGTACACCACATGTCTGACTTAAACCAAGGTACACACACACGTCTTTATAGAACAAACCTCCCAGTACCCTCTGGTGTCATCAGGCACTGTCTACAAGTTCCTCACATTGATCTCTGATTCATCAATCCCAGACCCTAGTGAGGCCAGAGCTTCTGTTCTTTATTTTAAAAAGAAGCTAACAGCAAAGATTATAAGTATAGGTATTTTTTAAAAAACAGACAAACTGACCTAGACAGGAGTCGAAGTATTTGTACTATGTATCTGTACAGCAGAAAATCACCCAGACTGCCACTTCTGTCTTAGGGTTCTATTGCTGTTATTGTTACTGTGGCCAAAGAATCTTGGAAGAGAGAGGATGTATTTCAGCTTTTAGCTCTCAAACCACACTCAATCCTGACTGACGAAAGTCAAGACAGGAACTGAAGCAGAGGCCATGGAGAAATGCTACTTACTGGCTTGCTCTCCAAGGCCTGCTTAATCTGCTTTGTTATACCACCCAGGACCACCTACCCAGTGGTGGCACCACCTCCAATGAGCTGGGCTTTCCCATATCACACATTAATCAAGAAAATGCTCCACAGACTTGCCCATGGCCAATCTTCTGGAGGAATTTTCTCAATTAAGTTCCCTCTCCTTAGATAAAACTGGCCTATGTCAGATTAACAAAATTTCGAACCAGGACATCAAACTAAACAAGATACTAGAGAGCTAATGAATAGTGTAGGTAATGACCTCACGTGCTGTGTTCACAAATGTTGGGGCAGGTTTCCATCACCCAGCCTTCATCTCTCCAGGGGTAACACATGAAGTCTTTTCCAGCCTAATTCTGAGGGCCACCAGAGACCAGCAAGAGCTTGTCAACTCCTTAACATCTCTGATGTCACAGATGGTCAGAAGCTAAACCCTGGAGTTTAAGTATATGAAGATGCCCATGTTGCTATACTGTAACGTGTGTGTGAAATCAGGCATTGCCCATTACTGCTGCCTGAGAAGATCATTTTGATTTTCTTAAGAGTATTGCCGAGGGAATATTTATTACTTTTTATAGTCAAAGAAATTTGTGTTTGCCGTGACCAGTACCAGGTTTGCTGAGTTTAAAAACATGTAAAAGTTAAGACTGTATAAGTGTAAGAACTGATTTATTTTAAAGTGATATACAAATCTAGAGAAAACCATGTCCAAGGATGGGCTAACTGAGTCTCTCTCAGCTACATATTATTCTTGAATAAAATAACTGAAAAAAGCTACTTGCATCAGGCCTGGAGTTTGAAAATATTTTCAGTATCATTTTATATATATGCGGTTGAATTCCATCTTCATTCTCTTTTGCTCTTCTAGTAAGAAATAACGCACATGCAAGAGTAGATTCTGCCATTTCATTAGCTTCAAAGACCATTTAAACATTTTTTTCAATACCTAGATCATTAAATTAGAACTTCAAGTGTGTACTTTTAATATATTTGACTGCTACTGCAGTCTCCCTCCATTCTTCAGTGGAAATAATGTAAATTAAACAAAAAAAAATCTGTATTAAATCAAAACTGAGTTTGGAAGCTTTCATAAAAACCATATAAATCTTATCGTAAATTATTACTTTGCTTAACTTCTGGCTTTTGTCACACCATTTGGCACTTTTCACAAGCCAGAATTCTGAATCAATAGCAAAGCCTTGTCTTGATGCATGTACCAACACCAGTGAGCAGCAGCAAGTGGGACAAGGTTCCACTTAACAGAAAACACCAGTCTCCCCAGTGACCTTAGAGAGAGGAGGAAATCTGGGTAGAGAATTTTAATAGGATGGTAAAATATGGAGTTTTTGTGTTGCCCTCTCACAAAGTGCAATATGACTACAAATCAGAACTGGGTTTGAAAAAAAGTGTTGATTATGAAGCCTTATAAAGGTAATTCTAAAGTTGTCACTCAGAGGGAATTTCCCCCATGTGAAATCACAATGCCTTCCATGTCATTTCCTTGGGGGAAAGCAAACACTCAAGAATGGGAAAATAAAAAATCTCATTTTACTTTGAAATATAAAAATAAATATATCTCCAAGGAGAGAGGAAAAAAAATCAAGTACATTTAAATCATTTTATTGCACTGGAAGCCGCCAATTCGCCTGTGAGTTGTTTCAATGTGGATGAAAAGAAATCAAAACACAGGACAGATGTTGAACAAACCGCATTTAAGTTCCGTCGCACGCTGGCTTTTTCCAAGTGATTTTGGCTCCTCCATTAAATAAGGTGCATTTTGCTTGATTTTGAGAAGGGAAACATCAGGAAATATTTAAAGGCCAATTGCTGCCAATTAACTTTGATCAGTAAAAAGTTCTATTTGAATCTTTGAGATTCTTCTCTGTCTGAAATAACGTACATTTACAAAACATAGCAAAGCAACAGCTTGATGATTAATGCCTGCTGGCGGCCCTGCGACAAGCTTGCTTCGCAGCGAGAGTTAAATAAACAACTGTCTTGTGAAGAAGGCAGGCAGCTCGGTTATGGTCATGTTTTGTCGTGATGGAGATAGGTAAGAACAATGCCCTTCTTTGTTAGGGATGCAAGTAACTTGTCTGTCACCTTCATTCACAGTCAGCTAGACAGCTTAGCGACATTTCCCCCAATAAAATGAGCGGCAGTTAAGACATGAAAAGTCCTAGCAGCTCAAACAGCAAAGACCTGATACAAACCATCTCCAAAAGCACAGGAAGAGATCGGTAGGGACAGTGCTCAGTGAAGATGGTTGCATAACGCCTGCCAGTGTTTAAGGACATACATCTCAGTGGTGCTTACGAAACCAAGACTTAGAAAGCTTCTGAGAGTCATGCCTGATACTTAGGAATCTTATCATCAAATTTTTATAATGTAGGTGCCAACTTTAAATAGCATGAAGAGGAAGCCCCTTGCCCTATAAGTACTTTGTCTCAATATTCCAATTATAGGTTTAAAAAGAGCAATATCCAATCATTCTTTAGAACCAATCACTTATTTTCAGATATGTTTTTTTTTTAAAAAATTACAACTTACTTCTAGGTCATTGAAAAATAGATGTGTGTCTGCCAAGTTGAAAATCATCTCTTCCATTCGTAGTCCCAGGGAAACAGAAGTAGGTGGATCCTAAAAGGAGAATTTTACAGGTCAGGAATTTGTACGGTCATCTCATTTCACAGGAAGGCAGTGACTGCGAAGATGGAGAACACGTGCCACTCCAGGAGAGATGGAAGTTGGCTCAGTGTTGAGAATTGTTTATTCCATGTGGAGGCTTCAAGGACCTCTTATAGGAAAGGTGCTTCAAGTACACTACTAAGCATCATAAAGAAATAGCTTGCACCCAAGTGTAGGGGTCTTAGACATATGAAGTAGAGGGAATTCATGCCACGATCCATAAAGAATATCTGCACTTACTATCCAATTATTAGAAAATAAAGTCTAGATTACGTTCAGAGAGGCAACAAGTAGAAACCCTACTCTGGGGGATAAGTCTCATGTGTGTGTGTAATCAGACTGCCTGCCGGATTCCAGTCTACTCAACACAGGAAGTGGGGGCTGAGCTCACTACTTGGTACCATGGTCAATGGAGGCTGATGCTGTGACACCCCTGGCACCGTACCACATAGCCAGAACCATACTGAAGGAAGTGCTAAGCCAAGAGGATCTACTAACTGCTTTATAATGCTTTAAGTCATGGCCAGTCCATCTGTCCTACCACCTTAATACCATCTATTAGCATTGGTGAACTTGGGGGATATGGAGATAGTGTTATTCTTTATGATAGGGTTATTCTTTATTCTTCATTTTTAATATGTGAAATTCCAGAACCAATGTGCTTTCTGACTGCAATCATTTATGCTAAGTAGAAAAAAAATCCTAGTTAGAAAGTATTAGAAAGAATATATAATCAGTTTCTAAAGCTTCTATTGGCTCTCCAATAACCACTCTGTATGTACTATTTTAGCTTTTTCCAAAGAATAATCATTTCTTATAGTAATATCATGTAATTATATTATCACAATAAACATTTGGAATAAATACAGAGTCTACCTAAGAGAAGAATTGTAAATATACAAATTATTCCTTCAGGTGTGCCACCCATGCAGCAGGGGGTACCCTATGTCTCATTATAATCTTGGAGTCAGAAACCTAAAATTCAAAGAAAACCGCACTCCTCTCTGGCACTATTGCCCAACACGAAGGGCACGCATTTCCTGCACTGTTTACACACTCTGTTGCTAATCTCAAGATTTGCTCCCTGCTTTGAACACTGTCCACGTGCTTAGTAAAGCATGTCCTGGAGGATCCAGCACAGGACTCAGCCACTCCTGCTCTGGGAGCCTGTACCAAGCATAGAAGAGGAGCCCTAGAGTGACCAGCGGGGGCCGTCCTCTACTCTCCCATAGACTAACAGAGCAACACTCAACAATAAGAGTCTTCCTTCTCACTTTGCCATGATCCTGCCATCTTTATACACCTAGCAGAGAAAAGGAAGCTGGGATAGAAGGATGGGGCGCAGACTCTGCACTCCTCTTAGGACAACCAGCTGAGCTCAGAGCACACCACCCACTTCACTAGCTCCGCCTACATTGTTAGAGCCACCCAGCACCGCCTACTTCCTACTTTTGTAGTGATGAAAAGGAAAGGGAATGGAAATGTGGAAGGATGGCATCCCTAGCCTCTCCATTATTCTAACTAATTAACTGACAGTGGAAAAGAGACAAAAGACAGTACAGACACACTTCTTGTCAAGTCATTCCGACAGTTCACCTTCCTTATATTGTCCTTGCTTAACGCCTCCTAATATCTAAGAATGGTCTCTTGTTGTACAAGGCTATAAATACAGTTTGTAAATAAGGAAAACAGACAGACAACTAACTCATTAACTCTTGGTTTAGAGGAAACTGTGCACAAGAATTCTGTCAATACATATCCTAGAAGAAACCAACACTCAAATATCCAGAACAGAACAGATTAGCTAGGACAGTTCAAACAGCTGTTTCTAAAACAAAACATCATACTATGGTGTACAGAGGCCCTAGACCAGTGGTTCTCAACCCTCCTAATTCTGCGACCCTTTGATACAGCTCTCCAGGGTACAGTAACCCACAAGTATAAAATTATTTCATTGCTACTTTATAACTTTTTTATTTTTATTGCTACTACATAACATGTAATGTTGCTACTGTTACAAATCATACTGTAAATATCTCCTATATGACCTTATGAAAGGGTCATCTGACACCCAAAGGAGTGACACCCTCAGGCTGAGAACCACAGCACTAGTTGTTCAGGCCAACGAAAACACCCTGTCTTGCTACAGAACCCTGCCAGCAAGTCTTTTTATGTGGTGAGGGTAGAGACTTACCATATCTATTTAATTGCCAACCGTGAAATAAATGTACCTCATAGTACTGCTGCTGTTACAAAGCCTTATTTCTTCAGATACGGTTGC
Source organism: Mus caroli (assembly GCF_978045245.1). NCBI lineage: Eukaryota > Metazoa > Chordata > Mammalia > Rodentia > Muridae > Mus > Mus caroli. The sequence goes on from NW_028227256.1 coordinate 11,168,076, forward strand.
TTATTTGCATGAGCATCAAAAGAATTACTCTATTGCTTGTTAACATGTAGCACACTTCAACGTTTTTTCATAAATTATAGAAACAGCTTGCTTGTTAGTAATATCTTTCTTTCATGGTTTTTATACCTGCCACTTTATGGTACTGTTTCAGAAACATTTCCTACAACAAAAATACACTTTGGCAGTTAGAAAACAGGAGCGAAATCTAGACTAGTAAGGAGGATTGTAGAGAATAGTATTCTTGGACATCTTTTAAATCTTTAAAGAAACAAACAAAACCATGAGCTAGTCCTCTCCCCTCCCCTCCCTTCCCCTCCTCTCTCCTCTCTTCTGCCTTCTCTCCCAATCGCTCTCCCAAATCTAGACACTCCTCAGCTATTACAGAAATAAAAAGAAATAAATGAAATAAAGGTTTGGCAAAATATACCACTTCTTGCTACCTGGAGCATCCTCTGATGTTTTCCAAGTTGACTGTACAGTTTGCAAAGTAGAGCCTTAGGAGGTCCCTCCTCCTTGACATCCAATATTCTTAAGGACCAGATTTATGCATGTAAACTGACCCATCAAGTGCAAAGACACCTCACATTGCTTCACCCAAGAGAGACTAGCAAGGGAGACAGGCAGCTTGCCTGGATTTGCCTATACAATTTGAGCAGCCAATATTATCTCCGGACAGATTTTATTTTCCTATCGTAATAAAGATTATTTTAATACCATTACACCTTTAAAAAAACATACCTGATGTAAAGTAAATGTGAAGAGAGCTAATCTTGGACCATCAATAAATCAGTCTTAGCTGGATGGGCTATTGTGGAAAATTCAGAAGAAGAAACAAAACAAAACAAACAAACTTTCCACATTCTTGGACCAAAAGTGAGACATGGAAATCACCATGTCTTTGGCTTAATTTCACTTTTCTTGAAATATGCACTTCTCTCGCAATAACAGATTCCAGGCCTGCAGTTATGAAAAATTCAGAGTTTTGCTCTCTCTTCAAAGTAATCTCTCATTTTAAGAAAGACTTGTTACCAAATGTGTCCACTGTCTCTCAGGGGAGTTCGTCACTGCTGTCTTCATTCTTCTTGGCATTTCTAAAGCACCGCTTTTCCTCCTACTACTTGAGCTTTGTCCTCTCCTTGTAAGAAGTAACAAGTACCACCTCCTTGTAGGAAGAACTCATTACCAAATGTTTCCTGTGCTCAGCTTCTAAGGCCACTGCTGTCTACTCTCGCCTTGACATTTCTGCTGTCCTGGTGTCAAGAACACCATTGATCTTTTCTGTGCATGCAATTAGAATCTATGGTAGATAGAATCTGTCTACCATTTGGTTAGAATCTGATCATCTATCAATCATTTGGTACTCATGCTTGGGTCTCATCTACTCTACAGTCAATTCAGGCCACCATGAAACCCAAAGAACCTGCTGGCCATAACCATACCAGACTTGAGATATTGGCTATAGGATCACAGATTCATCAGCTATTGTTCCTCTGGCTATAAAGCATCTGAATCTCAATGTCTGTCAAGTCAAGTTCATCATGTGTTCCTATGCCGGATGTATCCCTTCTTTACAAGAGTGGCATCCTTCCAATCTCAAACTGTGGCATTTTAATAAACAGCATCCCATCCCTAAAACAGGCCAATCACAGCATTGTGATACAGTGCTTCAACCTGACCTTTCTGTATTCCCTACCTTCTTCCACATCTTTACTTGGTGGTTTTGCTTCAGCCATGGGTCTTATCATTGTATCCATCACTGGAATCTATCTCTTAAGGTATCTCTTTGCCACTTTTTAAAAATAATTATCTAAACATTATATCCTAAGCAAAAAACCCAAAAATGTCTTATTTTTGTTTACTTCTCCAGTGTACGCCTTGTTTTTGGTTTGTCACAAAATACTTTCTTCAAAAGATTGTGAAAAGACTGATACCTACTATAATATGGCTGTATTTAACTATTTGTTATAATATATATAGTTTATTTGTTCTATAAATATAACTTAAGTACATCAATTCAGATGGAGATAAATTCAAATACATAAGTGTATATGAATTTGAAGGTGTTATGTATTTAGATAGATTTAATTATTGCATAATAACAAAGCAAGTGGTTCTGATGAAAATGCTCACAGTGTCTGAGGCAAAGGAATTGCCATCAAGGAATAGGTTCCCAGAATTTTCCTACATTGTTATATTCTGTTCTCTGATCAACCTATCTTTTTATGTCCTTCCTGAACACTATTTCCTCCAAGCCTGATTCAACATTATTTGTTTTATTTCCACGCAGACTCTGCAGTAACATGGGTGCAAAACCATTTTATTTGCCAATTAAATTTGGAAATACATGTGAAGTTCTAGACCAGTATGTGACAAATTATAAGCAGCCAAGGCCTTTCTGACAAATGCTGTCATTTTCACCACTAATATTATAGCCACAACTGTGTGATTGTCCAGACACCGAACTGCAGGCCATGGCTGCAAGAGGTACATTATATTCTACATTCAATCTGAATGTGAACTTTAAGCAAAAGCTATTCTAAGAAGGCCCGTCCTCTGAATTTTAATAGACAGAAGTTAATGAATCACTTCTATGGACCTTGAGAGCCCTCTAAAGTTGTATGGTAAAATCTTCATCCATGGCTTGTATGCTAAAAGACAAATAGTAGAACCTTTAATAGGTTGGTCCCACTAGGAAGTTCTCAAGTATGTTGGGCATGTATTTCAAGTGGAAAGTGAGACCCCTCTTTTTCATTTCCCAGGCCTACGAAGACTTGCTTGTCTTTGCTAAATTCCCCTACTAAGATGTGCTGCCTACCCAAAACAGTAGTGCAAACCATTCTGGGATGGCTGCTTCCAAATCCACAAACCAGAATATATCCCCTTTCTTTATAAACAGATTATCTCGGGATTTGTTTCAATGTTAGAAAACCAAGAAACATGGCCACCTATAAGAGTTAATGCTAATGTTTAGTGAATCATAAGTTCAATTCACTTTGTAGTTATTACACCAAGGCACATTCAATAAAATTTTTTACATAACTTTTCATGCCAATATTGTGAGAATAGTAATGTTTTTCAGAGCCTGTTCAGGATAATACTGATTTAAGTGGAAACTCAGTTGAGATAGTCAGCATAAGCACCCTTAGGAGGGACTGCCATGAGTTCTCTCTAAAGATGCCAGCCAAACTTTAGGACACATAGCTGTTTATCAGCATATGGATGGCACAACTCCAGGATGGTGGCAATGGTGTCCAATAATGAAGGTCTAGGGAATTTAGGAAAAGAAGTCATGTCAATGAAATCTATACATGTCCATGAAAAATAAGAGGTATACATTGATTGAAAGGCAAGAAAAATAGGATGAACTGTAAAAATAAATAGAAACCTTTAACAAAGACACTCCACAAACTAAGGGTCAAAGAGAATGGCCTGGGCTTAGTGGTAACACCCCTCAAGTTCATAGCTGACATTACACTCAATGGTTAATGTCTAGAAATATTCTAGAATCAGCAATAAGGCAAGGACACTGCTTTTGTCATAGCCATTTGCCATAGCACTGGAAGGCCAAAGCAAAGCAACTATATAAAAGGATAAAAGAAAGATTTGTTTGCAATGAGTTACTTATATTTGGAGAACAGCCCAAATAGCATGAAAAGTGCTAGAAATAATACATTCAGCACCTTTTCTTTTCTTTTCTTTTTTTTGTTTGTTTTAGAGCTTAATTGTAGAAAGGCAGAGAGAAAGAGAGAAGGTAGAGAAAGAGAGGCCAGGCATGGCCATGTGGAGGGGGGAGGGAGAGGGAGAGCTAGAGATGAGAATAAGAGAGGTGAGAGCCTAAGAGCCAGCACACTTTCAAGATTGATATTAACATGAAAATTAATTGCCTTTCCATATACTAATAGTCAATCAGGGACAGAAAGGAAGAAAATTATTTCATTTACAATAACAACTATCAAAGTAAACAAGTAACTACAAAGAAACCAAGGAGAAAAGAACCAACATTTGTTAAATATAAACTGAAAATAAGAAAAAATTAAGTAAAAGAAAAAAAAGAAATGCATAAAAAAATAACCCCATGTTCATCGATATAAGATACATCAAGATTTAAAAAAAAACAGTGATTTATAGATTTAATCCATTCTCTAGCAGTCATTATATTTGTATAAATAAAGAAGAAACCATCCTAAAATGTACAAGAACCCTCAAGGGGAACTTAGGTAGTCAAAAACAATCATGAAAAAAACCTAACAGAATCAGCAGTCTTCCATTATTAAAATTTAAAATATAAGACCACAGTAAACAAGAAGTGGATGCTCACAGCCATCCATTGGACTGAGCACAGGGACCCCAATGATGGAGCTAGAGAGGGTTTGCAGCTCCATAGGAGGAACAACCAGTACCCCCCCAGAGCTCCCAGGGACTAAACCACCAACCAAAGAATACACATGGTGGGGCTCATGGCTCTAGCTGCATAAGTAGCAGAGGATGGCCTAGTCAGTCATCAATGGGAAGAGAGACCCTTGATCCTGTGAAGGCTCTGTCCCAGGGGAATACCAGGGCCAGGAAGCAGGAGTGGGTGGGTTTGTGAGCAAGGGAAGGAGGGAGGGGATAGGGGGTTTTTGAAGGGAAAAGCAGGAAAAGGGATAACATTTGAAATGTAAATAAAGAAAATATCTAATAAAAATAAATAAATAAAGACCATAGTAAACAAAGCAACATGTTTTCAAAATAAATATAATTTTGTATTAGTGGAACAGAAAAGGCCAGAAATAAATCCCTGTTCATATAGCTAAACTATTTGTGGAATTAGTATTAAGTTCTTTCAATTGTCTCCACTACATCTGGATAGCCAGATGTAATAGAATGAAGTTGGGTCTTTACCTTAACACATACAGACATTAACTCACAGTAAGTCAAAGACCTAAACTGTAACTCATTTAGCAGAAAGCCTTCAAGTCCTCGAACATGGTGACACTTTCTTGATGTGACATCAAACATGGAACAAAAGAAAACAGAAAGACTTGCCATCCTTAAAATTAGAACCATGTGTGTCTGTTCAAGGGCACAGCCAACTGAATTAAAAGGCAATCCAGAAAATGAGAAAAATAAAATAGAATTCTTCTTACACCTAGTAACAGGGTAGTGCCCATGATACATAGGAAATGGCTTCAATTCTAAGAATTACAACAGCCAGAATGTTGGACAGTCTTGATTTTTCCTTTGCTTGTGATACTTTGGGTTGAAAAGACTTTTTAAAATCTTTAATCACACCTAAGGCCATTTGACAAAGGTTTTAAAACCCTCCTGAAAAAGAGCATGCTGAGACTTGGGTAATCTGTACCCAGAGTGAAAGGCTTAGCACAGCATAGGAGCTAAGCCTTCTTTGCCTATGTTAACTTGGCTTGCTTCACTGTATAGTGTTCTTCCCTGGAAACAGGAATGCCTATGTCTGTAATTCAAGCCATTTCACTCATTTATGATACTATTGTCACACTGCAGGGGCGACCTGCTGCGGAGGATCAATCTCACTGTACTACAGGAACCATAGTAACACTATTTTGATTTTGATTTTGATTTTCAGACTCCTAAAGATCCTGAGTACCAACTCTCCCCAATATCCACAATACCAGAGTCATCATTTGATCTCTATTACTAGACATTTCATACTACACAGATATTCGCAGCTTCTAGGAAGTACTTCTTATGGCTAACCCTGGGACATGGATGCCTCATTGCTATTGTCAATCCTGGCACATTCTGCAGTTTCACTACTAGTTATGTGGTGACACTAGTTTCATTTCACACCAATAGCAGATTATTGAAGCTTTAATCATCCTTTGGCAAAAGTCACCTTTATAAGAAATTTCTTAGGGGTAAATACTATGATTATGTGCCTATACCTATACAGGCACTATCTTACTAGGATAGTGCAAAATAGAGGCATAGGGAGGTATGTGTTTTAGGTACCTGTACTGGCTAGTTTTGTGTCAATTTGACACAGCTGGAGTTAACACAGAGAAAGGAGCTTCAGTTAGGGAAATACCTCCATGAGATCCAGCTGTAGGCATTTTGTCAATTAGTGATCAAGGGGAGAGGTCCCCTTGTGGGTGGTGCCATGTCTGGACTGGTCATCTTGGGTTCTATAAGAGAGCAAGCTGAGCAAGCCAGGGGAAGCAAGCCAGTAAGTAACATCCCTCCATGGCCTCTGCATCAGCTCCTGCTTCCTGACCTGCTTGAGTTCCAGTCCTGACTTCCTTTGGTGATGAACAGCAGTATGGAAGTATAAGCCAAATAAACCCTTTCCTCCCCAACTTGCTTCTTGGTCATGGTGTTTGTGCAGGGTTATAAACCCTGACTAAGACAGTACCACAGTAGCTACAGCCCTGAGGTTTTTGTCTATGCTTAAGAGAAGGCCACTTATATGCAGTCCCATGTTCTGATTTACTCCATGGATATTTTAATGATCACTAATGAGCTACTCTATGACACAGGGCGAACCATTGGGTACATCTACTATTTCTACTTGGACAAATTCTTTCCCTGGAGTTTTAAAGTTTAGGTAACAGGGATTAGAATTAGATATCACATGGTAGTAAAACCTGCAGTTCTGGGGTAGAGAGGACATTAGGTTCATTGTTCCGAGGGACTTGCTGAATTCTGATGGTGAACATCAAGCCCCTGCTCCCATCTTGGCTATTTATACTGAAAATGGTTGCAGTTATGTCCTTGCTGAAATTCTACTGTTTTCACATACTATTTGAACTTAACTACTGTGTAAATAAAAGCTGTTTGGAGATGCCAGTCATCATCTCTAATTATCTTGCCTTTATCAGCAAGTTATACTATTTTATGTCACAGCTGTTATTAGCTTTCATACTCCAAGGGAAAGAACCAACAGGAGCTCTTTAATTTACTGACTGAACAGCTGAGCAATAATGTTGTGAAGTTGCTTGGTCACTCTATGTGGAGTGCAGCTTGGTGAAATGATCAGAAAACAGATTTCAGTGCTTTTGAAAGGAATAACAAAGCAGGGCAGCCATATGCTTCATCTTACTGATAGCCTTGTGCAAGTATACATAACTTCTCTATACACTGGCAGCTTCATCTCTGTGGCAATGTAATCCCTTTATACCTAGAGGACTACCCAGAGCCAGCTGGCCCATGCTGCTTGATCACAGTTCACAGGATCCAACACTGCTAGCAGTCAGAGCATCTTCGAGGGCTCTCTCCCTCATTCTCTTTGCTACTGGTCTTTGGTCAGTTTGAGTTCTCACTTCTGGAGCTTCCTGCATGCCCAGAACGGTGAAAGGACATTCATCAAGCACATTGCGGCAAATAATACAAAAAAAAAAAAAAAAACAGTGAGTCTCAACCAAGCCCATGAGTGTCCTGTCTACCGCTGGAGATGGAAGAGTTGCACACTGGACACTGTGGTCACAAACAGCCAAAGCAAGAAACGTGTAACACTCCTCACCAGCTGGCTTCAGGCCACACTACACTCTATTTTTAGTGGTAAATACAACCCCTCAGAAATTTGTTTTTATTCATTTTCTCAAAGAGAAAAATAAAACAACTACTTTTGGCTCAGTGCTTGCTGCCCCTCAAGATTCAACAAAAGATAGAAACTTGAAGGAAATCCCATTTCTCCCCCCCCCCCCGGCCTTTACAAATGGGATACTGAATGTTTTCTGCACATAATAGCAAAACAACCTTTCTCTTTCATCTACAAAGCTTAAATCTAGACATTTCTCTAGCAACCACCACAACTTTGTATGAAACTGCATTTTGAAAGGTACACCCTGGGCTACTAAGTTTTGATTGAATAAAGGCCAAACATCACAGTAGATTCATGCAGTCCAAAAGTCATTTCAGTTTTATTATAAAAATCTTTATTATACATTTATTATCTTTAAATAGAAATGTCAGTGAAGAGTTTTCATTGTTTGGGGAACCTGAAATATTCTTCCAGTTCTGATGAACTCAGATGACTTAGAAACCATGGTTAATTAAAAACCAGAATAACTTACCAAATAAATCATAAGTTAATGAAATAAAATCAAAATAAAAAACCCTGAATTTTGCTCTTTACATTGTTATCATGCTTCCATTTTCAATGTACAAGTATGTTTAAAATATATGCTGTCTATTGCATAGCTCATTCCCATACATGTACCCTATACCGATCCCTAGCAGTCACTCTGCTGCTTTGGAGGGCAAATTAAAGTGTATCTAAAGCATATCACATTCTTTACGTTGCTAGTTATTCATCTTAAACCTAAGATGAAGAGAGCTTGTACAAGACAGTTCAACTTTTACAGAAATTACAAGCAGGAGCTCGGGCTATGGTATTTATATTTTTATTTCATGCAAGTGCACCCGGGGCTGTTAAATGCTATCTTCCCTGGTTCTATGTGGGCAGCAAAGCATAGCAGGAAGCAATCTCTGCTGACTGGTGACACATGAGCAGGCTTACAAGGGTTTGTCAGCTCAATGTGAAAACCATGCTCAAGCCAAGCATAAGTCTTTGGGGGAATATCAATCAAATGAAAGGAAACAAATATTTGTTTAAGCCCCTTAAACAGTACCTTAATTAGAATGCTAATACTACAGCCACAAACAGGGCCTGCCTGTCATTTAAAAACTCCCTCTATTCAGGAGCTTTTGTTTTGAGAGAAAAGGAGGCTGAAAAACAGGAATGGGCACTTTGAGTACTGAAGTGGTTTATTTTTAAAGCTCCATGCTAGTTGTTCACTGGATGGAGTTTGATGGTATGCTTTGTAAACTGCTTACTTATCTGAGAAAAAAAAAATATTGTAAGATGTTTATTTCTTTTACAAAACAATGAGGGTTTCTCAAGGGGTATGTTCTACTACCAAGTCCCAGGGTTTCCCTAAAGTCTCTCTTTCTACCTGACAGGCACCCAGGGGGTGATGGCTTTGTAGAGGGTAGGAAGGCCATCTCACTGGGTAGCTGGGGTGAAATGTTGTTTGGAATGTTGGATGTAGTTCTATTGTGAATTAGGAAATAATCCATGAGAGCTTACACACTTTCGAAAAGCAGACCATGGTTGAACTATTGCCTGGATGAGTTGGGCACAGAATATTCAATAGTGTTAAGCAGGTCATTTTACCTGACCCTAGCCTGTGTTCATTTTTTTTTTTTAACTTAAGAGATGCCCTTTCAAGATTAAGGAAATAATACCCTAGTAGAGAATTAAGAGAAAGACCTTCACCACTGTAAAGATTAATTTCAATTGTGGAGAAAACCCAATGAATCCCAAACATGGGACAATTGCCAAGACAGTGGTATAAAGAGGAAGGAAAAGGAAGAACAGTAGTGTGCACCCAGCCAATTGGCCTCCACACTCAGAGCCCACAGATGCCAAGGGCAAGACCAACAGCTAAATCCAATCAAAGGACCTATCAAGATCTCATTTGTGACTACTCTCCTATCTCTCTTTCTCCTTTCTAGAGTTACAGCCACTCTCTAGATCACTTTTCCTTCCTATGCTAAGCACTGCACAATGATTTTCTCTACTATCAGATTAGTCTCAGCTGTACATTTCCATTGTGTCGGTACATTGTGTGATATTTCTCATGGCATCCCCATGCTCACGGAGTAAGTTCTTCACACTATATTCTGCCCACAACACTACTTTGAAGACTATGTTTTATCCTGGTGTTGTCTGGTAATAGATGTACTTTGTGTGAGTAATGTTAAGTATTCCCTGCCAATTCTTTTCATTGAAAGCCTTAGAAGTTGGATGAAGCTTCACCAGCCTTATTACCATATCGACACAGGTTCTGCTATTTATTTTCTCCACGGATGATCCTTTATGTTTTATAGGTATGGGTTTTTGGTATATATCCTTGTTCTAACAAAATATACAGTGCCACCCATCACATGTGCTGGACCCCAAAACAAGAAATAACAGGTTTCAGACAGGCAATGCCAACAGTAAGTACATTTTTGGATGCTTTGCACTGTTTTCCAGCAACATCTAGGATTGCTTCCACATTTCAGATGGGGTCATCAAGGAAGCAGAAGTGACTGGGAGCCAAGGTGGTTTTTGCAAAGCCTCGGAGAAAAGGAGACGGTTGGGGATAGCAGGCCAGAGCAATGGTGGAGAGCTGTTGTGATTCCTCTCCTTAGCTACATCCAATTTGCAGTGGTGAGCAAGCAAACATGGCTGCACCGATGTGGGCAGTCAGATAATGTGCCCCTGTGGATGCTATAAGTACCGGAAGTTCTGAGCTAAGAGGAAGTTGATGGTAAATAAAGGAAAAGAGTGAGGACAAAGGAAGAGGAAGTTCATTCAGTCGGGCATGTCTTTCATGTTCAAGAAACATATTTTCATCTAGGTGTGTTTTTATTTTGTTTTTGTGTTGTTGTTTTGTTTGTTTGTTTGTTTTTCGGCTGCCCTGAAGCTAGCTCTGTAGATCAGGCTGGCCTCCAACCCACAGAGATCCACCTGCCTCTGCCTCCCAATTGCTGTGGTAAAAAGGCATCACCACCACTGCCCTGCTTGTTTTGAGGTTTTATATTCTATGCCATCCCACAGCATCTGCAGGTTGTATTTGGAACCATATGTTACCTTCTCATTTTGACCCAATTTACCATTAACATACAAAGAAGAAATCCTTTGGGATATCTGTCTTTTTCCAGGTCCCCAGACATAAGGTCAGGGCTCTTTGCTAGGGTTATTAGAGCCCCCAGGGAATGTAGAAATGATTTGGGTTCACGCACAGGTCAGAATTGAGAACTAGCTCTGTGACTGCTACATGTTCACTAAACTCCTGGTCTGTTCCTTCTGTGAACAGTGAGTGACGTCATAGCAGAGCTACGTGCTACTTCTAGTGCTGTCTACGAAGCCTTCTCTCATGCAGCTCAGCTTTTCCTCTCTGTGGGCTGATCGATGACGATGTCAAGAATTCCAGAAATCTCTATACACTGACCTTTGCATCACCAAACCTTGCTTAAACAAAGCCTGGAACATGCACTCAAAAGGGCTGAAAATTGATGTATCATGGAGCTGGGATATGGCACAGTTGGTAGAGTTCTTGCTAAGCACATGGGAGGCCTCTGCATACTGGGGTCTCCAGCACTGCCCAAACCTATGGTCCCACAACTTGGGAGGAGGAACCTGAAGGATCAGAGGTTTAAGGTCATCTTCAATATGTGAGGCAAGCCTGGGTTACATAAGACCATGTCTGAAATAGAAAAGTTTAATTGTGTTTGCATCATTACCTATTAAAAACTGTTTGTTAGAAGGCAGTGCATCCTCTCTAATAAATTTGCTGGCCTAAGCTTCACCAGGTTCCAAATTCATATAGCTGATGCTTACATGGCTTGATTTCACAGCCAGCCACAGTGCTGCTGTGGTCCTCATACCCCAAAGGGATGAAGAAGAGGAATCAGAACTAACTCAAAGTTCAGAGGAGAGGATAAACCTTTCTCTTAAGGGGCAGAAAAATCAGGATTTCAGGCTACATTTCCTGTGGCACACATTCTTGTTTTGGTTTTAAAAATATTTTACAAAAATGAAATAAGCCTCTTTGCTTAAAGAAGCTGTATAAAGCAGGCTGTGGAGCATATTTGGCCTATGGATTAGGGTCTATCAGTCTCTGGTCTAAATGCTGAAAAACTGGGAGATGTGGAAATTGCATAAAATACAAATCCTAAAAGTATAGATCTGGTTTTCTTGGACCATGGCCATGTTTGTTTCTGCACCATCCCCAGCTGCCTGAGCACTGTCAGGGAAGAGTGGGAGAGTTATGCCATGATTGTGACTCTGGTCTAGTTCCAAAGTGGAGGGAACAATTTTAAGTGTCTAGACCCTCTTGGGAATTTAGCATTCATTGTCTGTCAAACAGAGGACGATGGAGCAACTATCATCACTGGCCAATCGGAATACCCAGGTGAAATGATCTAGAAGAACTGCTCTGACCACTACCCCACCCCCAGGCAGTAAATGCTTATTCCCACTAGAGAGGCTCAGGCAGCATAAGGTCACAATGACATTCGAGAGTCTCTTAAAACCTTGGCACATTCTACCACAAACACTCAAAGTGCAGCTGGAAGCTCAGTAGGTCATATGCCTTTCTTCCTATTGGCTTTTGCTATCAGTGAGACTTGGGTAAGTGCTGGAGTAATCCTGCAAGCCAAGCATTAAGCTCAAGCTCAGTGGATGAGCAGCTGACTCTCAATCAGAATATGAACTTGGAATGGAGACAGATATACTTGAACTTAAATCTCCAATTTCTATCATACTATAAGACATGTCACATACTGCAATTCATGAGATTGAAGCCACTGCCACCATATGACTCACTGGCAATCTTGCTGGAATTCAAGAATTTTATTGTTGTTTTCTGATATTTAAGTCAAGGGATTTGCTGCTGCAGTTGTAGTTAACAATGAATTCTCATCTATATTCAAATATATGTACTTATCATTTGATATAAGCCAGGTGTAATATTGTTTTAATTATTTTGTGTGTGACCTCAAATCGTGTTGATTCACAATCTATAAATTAAGCTTAGGAACAAGTGAGGAGGAGGACTACATGTCTGTAATCCCAGCACTTGGGAGGTAGAAGCAAGAAGATCAAGGTGTTCAAGGTATTCCTTGACTTCATAGGTAGTTTCAAGTCAGCCAGGGCTACATAAGACTGTCTCAATCAATAGTAGCAACAACAAGCTAACAAACAAATAAATAAAACAGCCTATTAGCCTGGGAAGCGAGCTCAACAGCATCACTACTGAATTCAGTGAGTATCAGACAATTTAGTGTGAGGAGGACCCGTAATTAAACCTGCTTCTCTTTCTGCCATCCTTTTCTATCTTAAGTGTTTATGCTTTGGTTTTTGTATAAAATAAAGTTTGGGTTGTAATACTATTAATTTCTACACTAACCAAAACTCCAGAAATGAGGGATACTAATTAGCAATAAAGAGTGTTGTGCTTACAGCAGGAGCCTAGCATGACAGCCATCTGAGAGGCCCTACCCAGCAGCTGACTGAGACAAATGCAGATACCCACAGACAACCATTGGACAGAGGTCCGGGACCACTATAGAAGAGTTAGGGAATAAGGCCCTCAAGGTGATAGCAACTCCACAGGAAGACCAAAAGTGTCAAAACCTGGACTCCTGTGAGCTCCTAAAGACCAAGCCACCAACCAAAGAGCATACATGGGCTGGTCCAACCCCCTCTCCCCACACATACGTAGCAGAGTCTGCCTTGTCTGGCCTCAGTGAGAAAGGCTACATCTAATCCTGTGGAGACTTGATGCAGCAGGGTGGGCAGAATAACTAGGAGGGGGCAAAGGGGCAAAGGGCATGGGGATGAAGGGAGGAACTCTCAGAGGGGGACATGGAGGGAAGGCAGCATTTGGGATGTTAATTAATTAATTAATTAATTAATTAAAATAGGCATTTAATAAAAGGGAAAACACTGTTTCTTATAAGCACGAAAAGAAAACGAGTAAGTATTGAGGGATCAAAGTACTTGGGTAAAGATACATTTTCTTATGAGCAAGGACTCTGAGTCATCCATGAAAGAGGAAGTGAATTCTGTTAAGTTTGGTGTTTATAATTCAATATTGAAAATTAGACTATATTGTCTGTTTTAAGGAGAACAATCTATTGGGGGAAGGGACCTAAATTTTTAGTAAAACTTAGGAATTTTGATTTAGCTTGGAAACAGTTTTTAAAAATGCAGTAAACAAAAGTGACTAGAATACAGATTTCTAGAACCAACCTAAGGACAGACTCTACATTCCTGCTAATGAGTGCTATTGCTTTCTTCTGCCTTGGTAGGTTGTACAGAGCACCCTCTTTTTGTCCTTACCACCTTTGTTACAAAACAGCACTTCAATATAACACCCAGCATGCCTTCTTCCCACAGCTAGGATTACACAGAAGGCGGGACATTCTCGAACCTCTGGAGGGAGGTATATATTGCTATAACATGCCCTAATTTTGCATTCTATCTACCAGATCCCGTATCCTCTTACTAAATGGCTCACTCATTTAGTTGCCTAAGCTACTGTGACTAAGCTCCTTCTCAGGTATCTGGTTCCCATAGAGACAAAACAGCCACCACTTTGTCCAGCATTCATTTCTTTCTATGCATTTAGAGGAAGGCGGAGCCACATACTTCCCCAACAATGGCCCAGAACATAAGTAAATCTGCACTCCAAAGAGGCAGATTGCCACTAAGCTACTTTTAGACTGTGGGGAACAAAAGGGATGCAAGCTATTCCAATCTGCATGGTTACTATCCTTGTTTGGAAAAATTCTGAACAAACCTCATAGTTTTCAAGGAGTTATCACCTAACTTGAGAACAACTTCTACCCAATTCTAATGTTCCCTAATGAGAGTAATATTAGGCAAGTCCTCTTGCATAGTTCTGTTTGCTTCTCATTTCCTTAGCAATGAATATCCCTGAACGTATCTCCAGCAAAAAGACAACAGGTTGGTCATAGTATCTATACTGGTTAGATTTGTGTCAACGTGACACAGCTGGAGTTATCACAGAGAAAGGAGCTTCAGTTGAGGAAACGCCTCCATGAGATCCAACTGTAAGGCATTTTCTCAATTAGTGACCAAGGGGGAAAGGCCCCTTGTGGGTGGTGTCATCTCTGGGCTGGTAGTCTTGGTTCTATAAGAGCGCAGGCTGAGCAAGCCAGGGGAGGCAAGTCAGTAAAGAACGTCCCTCTGTGGCCTCTGCATCAGCTCCTGCTTCCTGACCTGCTTGAGTTCCAGTCCTGACTTCCTTGGTGATGAACAGCCCTATGGAAGTGTAAGCCGAATAAACCCTTTCCTTCCCAACTTGCTTCTTGGTCATGATGTTTGTGCAGGAATAGAAACCCTGACTAAGACAGCATCCAACACAGAGAAGATGCTAGACACGTGTTTGGGAGTAATCAGTCAAGGAGCTGAGGTGCTTCTAGATCTAAGCTTCACTGCATTAATGTTAAAACTGGTGCCCACAGCTCTGGCCAGTTCTCCAAAGAACACTGGGTTTACCTGCCGTCTTGCTTGTCTAAGAAGTATGTCAAAACTATCCAAGGTTTCCCTACCACCCATATCCCCAGATTTTCCTGACAATCAGTTCATCCTACATGTGACTGTTCTCTCAGTCTCAAAGGATACAGCTCAGAAATCACCCTTTTCTTTTATCTACTTTGCTCTTCTGTCCTCTGCCCCAGTCCAAGGCTACATCCTACTCACTACTCACTACACAACACAAAATCCACCCATTCTCTCTAGACTGATTGTATGATTTCTCTTCCCATGCCAATAACTATTCATTCACATGTAATCTAAAGCTTTAAATCACTTTCTCTACTGAGGACCCCCTGCAAATCCCCACCAATGACTTTCTTTCTTTCTTTCTTTCTTTCTTTCTTTCTTTCTTTCTTTCTTTCTTTCTTTCTTTCTTTTTTCCTTCTAATTCTTTTATTAGATATTTTCTTTATATACATTTCAAATGCTATCCCGAAAGTTCCCTATACCCTCCCCCACCCACTCCCCTACCCACCCACTCCTCCTTCTTGACCCTGGCGTTCCCCTGTACTGAGGCATATAAAGTTTGCAATACTAAGGGGCCTCTCTTCCCAGCTAGAGAAACTTTCCTTGTTTCTAATAATGAAATCTGCCTTCAATGCAGATGGCTGGGAGACCCTGTGTGAACTTTGCTCTTCTCCCTGGCCACAGCTTTAGAAAGGCTCCATCTCCAATGCTCCACTGCTACTCAAGCCCCTTCATCCCTCAAATAGCAAACTCTTCTGTATCCTGCACTTGATATTCTGCTTAAAACCATTTCTCCTGGTGGCCACAGTGACCTGAGGCCATGCTGGCTTCAGAAGCAAAGTTACATGCAGGAAGATTTTCCTCAAATGTATTGCCTGGTGTTTATAAGACTACTCAACAGGAGGGTTCTATCCTGGGATCCCACATGGTGGATGTAGAAAACTGACTCCCACAAGTTGTCCTATAATCTTCATGTTCTTGCCATGGCATGTATGCACATGCACACACACACACACACACACACACACAAATAAAAGCAAAAAATTGAAAAATGAAATAGGCTTCCTGAAAGCATAAACCCCATCAATGTGTCAATGTAGGAACCAATTAGAGTCCTACATATGACTTATGAAAGTAATATGAGAAAAAAATCAACAAAAAAGTAAACTATATCATGTGCACTACTACAATAACAGTAAAAAAGAAAAGAGACTGAATCCTATTTGATGAAGTCTCAAAATACAAATGGCTGACACTTTCAGAACCCCTCTACTACATAGGGCATTACTGAGGGAGCATTTTGTCCCTACATTGCTAAGAACTGAAAGAAAAAAATCTTAAGCCAATGGTCCTAATCTTGGTGGGAACTCCACATCCAAACCAATGACTTGTGACCACAGGCTGCCAGAAGGTCACTAGGCTGTGTGGTGCCTCCACTTTATTATATACTGGCAATCTGTGGTTCTGAAAATAGTGGCCACTTTCTGTGTCTATCAGTGTGGTAGATAAAGGCTTGTGACTTTCTGTGTGGTTTCAAATGCTGCATGTGTAAACAGCTTCTCTTTTCAACACTTCTGAGTGAGCTCCACTCACCACCAGCTTTTTTCCTTTTCAACACTCCTGAGTGAGTTCCACTCACCACCAGCTTTCTTCCTTGGGAGTAACTGAGAACACCCTGTGACTTAGTTAAGATGATTGTCAAGGCTCTACTAACTATTTATAGGTTATAGTTAGCTTTATGTAGTAGCTTTTAAAATAGGGATTGATACATTTATAGTAAAATTCTGTATTGTACCTAATAAAAAAACACCACCAACAACAACCCAGCTAGAATTTACTGACTCCTTACTGTGTGTTCACTGCCTACTACAAGTTTGTTTGTTCCTTCCTTCCTTCCTTCCTTCCTTCCTTCCTTCCTTCCTTCCTTCCTTCTTTCCTTCCTTCCTCCCTTCCTTTCTCCCCTTCCCTTCCCTTCCCTTCCCTTCCCTTCCCTTCCCTTCCCTTCCCTTCCCTTCCCTTCCCTTCCCTTCCCTTCCCTTCCCTTCCCTTCCCTTCCCTTCCCTTCCCTTCCCTTCCCTTCCCTTCCCTTCCCTTCCCTTCCCTTCCCTTCCCTTCCCTTCTTTTCTTTTCTTTCTTTCTTTCTTTTTTTTTTT
The DNA here is from genome assembly GCF_978045245.1 of Mus caroli. Lineage (NCBI taxonomy): Eukaryota > Metazoa > Chordata > Mammalia > Rodentia > Muridae > Mus > Mus caroli. The sequence continues at coordinate 11,185,266 of NW_028227256.1, forward strand.
TGGTGTGAAGGGTTGCTGGTGGATTATTTGATTTAATTTTCATTGTCTTCCCCCAGGGAATATATTTAGGCATAAGACGGGCTATATGGGGCTTCACATAGATGACTGAATACAAACTCAAATGATGGGATGGTCCAGCTCTTATAGAAATGTGTGTGCACATGTGTATGCACAAATACTTCAAGGCTTTTATAATTAGATCTCTTACTAATAATTTGAAACTTGGACTGTGTATCTTAAGGGATAATGTCTCTTTTTCACCTCCAGACGTAAGTCAACCTCAGGGACTAAATGTATTTTTATTGAAATAAGTATATGTAAAAAGAATGACTGTCCTGTCATATCTATAATGAGAGTTTGTTACCTTTTACAGTGTCAGTTTTGATGTTGATAAATCTCTGGTCTCACTGATAAAAGAATGTAATGTCTTGGTTTCCAAACCAGTCTTAGCTTTAAGGATCTAGGACTCATAATTTCTTTAGCCATTAAAAAGTTATATGTATATATGATACATATATGTATATATATGGTAATTTTAGAAAATATCAATGTCTAATTTAAATAACATGGTTTTGCATGGCTAAAGTGTTTTAAAATCAACAAGTAACACATTGCAAACAATTTCTAAGCTTTTAGGAAACCCAAATATCATAACAATGGGAAACAATCTCTGATATTATTCTTTAACAATTCACCAAAATAATATCACAATAGATAGATTAAACAACTTTAATAAGGGAGTATTAATATTACTGCCATCTAGGAGCTTATTGTCATATACTATTTACATTAATTTAGCCCAAACTGAAAAGGGTCACATAAAAGTATCCATAGAAGATGTCTTAAAAAGCAAAACACCAACCCTGCTAATCGCTGCAAACAATGAATGACACTTGTCCCATTGAATGCTTTAAGATTAAAGACAGAGCAGATAGTAAAAGCACAACCAACACTCTTAGCTTGTGACATATGTTAACAAATGTCCAATCACGTTTCCCATGGTGGGGGTTGGTGGGGGGAGACAAAGCATAAGCTGAATGGAATCTGTCTCAATTTTAAGGCACAAAAATAATCTTTCCTCTTCCCAGCTTCTACTTTTGCCTTACTTACGTGTTTGGCCACACTAATAAATTATGTTCTTTTTAAAATCTTAAATGCATTGCTTAAACTTAAATGCCATTCATTGGACAGAAATCAATAAGTAAATTCAAGGCACATTTCCTCTCGAGCAATTCCAAACTGGCGCTTGGTCTACTCACCCTCCCGTATCTGTTGGCGTAGGACCCCGTGAGCAAGGAGTGGAAAACAATGATGGTCTCGTCCAGGTCCCAGATGAACACTCTCTATGAGGGAAGAGCAGAGTCAATGCACCTTGGCTTTGCTTGGTAACTTTTATCAGTTCATGTTGACATGAAGTGCAAGTTTTGAAATGGTATATACAATGAAAGATCTGAATTTATGCTTTTGCCACACTCAGCTTTTCCTAAGGGCATCTCCCAACTGTCAGGTCTAAACTCGGATGAGATACAGGACAGTTGTGTTAGTAAAGTCAACGTGAATGTAGAAAAGAGGCTTTTCTACTCAATAGTAATGTCTCCATTTCAGTCCCCAAGAAATTGACCATGACTTGACAGTGCTCTATTTATACGTTCTAAGAGACAGAAGAGACAGAAGTTAAAAGTAACTCTCATGACTTATGCTAAGCAAGTTGAATATCAACCATTTCAAGAAATTGAAGCTTTAAATAGTTTACTTATGTCACATTAGCAATCAAGCAGTTATCATAAGGATGAGTTGTAGCACTGGCTCTCAGGGCATCTGAGTTCTACATGCAGCAACCGACATACTTTGAAAAACAAGCTATCTTCACTGCACATGTGCACACATATTATCTGAGACAAAGTCCAGGATACAGCCATTTATATATGATTTACATTTTATTAGGTATTCTGAGTAGTCTAGATATGATTTAAACTGTTGAGAGACAAGAGATGCTGCTAAGTGGTAGAGTGCTTGCTTAGCACGACTGGGCTTCAGTCCCCAGGACAAAGAGCAGGGAGACTACACAGGGTGTGTGTGAACAGCATGTTGCATATGGGGGACTTGGACACCTGGGAATTTGGGTATCCACAGGAGGGATCTTTGAGCATGTCCCCTGTGGATATTGAGGAGAAACTATGCATTTTTGATCAGGTGTTTTCAGTTTTCCAATTAAGCAGCCACCCCGCACATACTCCTAGACACTCAGGGGTATTTTGAACTGGACTTGGAGTTCATTTCAGCCACCCCACACATACTCCTAGACACTCAGGGGGTATTTTGAAGTTCTTTGAGATGCTATGACATCTCCATCGCCTGTTCCTCTCCCTCCTATTCTTCCTCACACCAGCACACTCACGTACCATAGATGCTGCTGGAAAATGTCCATCTTCTCTGCAAAAATAATCAAGTTTTCCACCATCAGATTTTACTTTGGCCAAAAGCAGAAACTTAATTGCAGTGGCTTCGAGGCAATGAGATCTGCTACCCTGTCAGTTCTTGCTTAATCCCCCTGCCTTTGAACTCCACCAAACCATGTTCTCAGTAGCTGATTACCATTTCATTTTAGAACATTGCAGTTTTCCCTTTCTCCATGTACACAGCCATGCCTTTACTTTCAAAGTGGCTTTGCCTGTGCTCTTTCAGGATCACACTTACTTAATGGGAATGGTAGTGGCACACAGCAGTGCAGTAGAATTTTGTTAAGGCAGAACTGCTTTGTTATCCTTTGAGTTTTGTTGTGCGAAACAGGGTGCCACACAGCCAGGCTGGCCTCCAACTCACAATGAGCCAAGAATGACTTTGAACTTTTGGTCCTTCTACCTCAATTTCCCAGATGCTTGAAAGACATGTGTGTGTCACCACACCTAGCTACTATTAGTAAAGAATTGCCTAAAGCTGGGGAGACATCCTGTGGTGTCCACATATGTAGCTTGTTTGAGATCGTGTGTTCCATCTCCAGGGCTTCAGAACAACAGCAAGAATATCTACTAATGACCCACATCAGCTATGAAAACTGTGGCTAGACAGGTAATAGGAAAGAGGGAAAATTGGTCTACTTTTTCAATACAAGCAATAAGCAATAACAAGAGTGTTGGGGTCCTTCCTCCCTGATGTTCACAGGCTAATTCTCTTGATGCAATAACGAGTGACGTGACACCTTGTTCCTTATTTTAGTATAGGCAATGTCATACCTCAAGATCAGAATCCGGGGGAGGTGAGGGATTATTGTTTCTTCTGCCTCGGCCACGTGACTTCCCATCTGAACCTCGACGCAGTCGCTCGGAATCAGACTCTTTAATGGGTGTGGAAGGACTGTGGATTGTACTGTACTCTGTAAGGACATAAGAACTTTCAAGTCCCGCTATCATGGTGCCAAGAACAGCTTAATTCACAGGGAAGTTACATTCCATTTAGCTTAACTCCAACGTTATCTTTTACATGCATTAGGAAATAACTGGACGGGTGGTGGCGCATGCCTTTAATCCCAGCACTTGGGAGGCAGAGGCAGGCAGATTTCTGAGTTCGAGGCCAACCTGGTCTACAAAGTGAGTTCCAGGACAGCCAGGGCTATTCAGAGAAACCCTGTCTCAAAAAAACCAAAGGGGTGGGGGTGGGGGTGGGAAGGAAATAGCTCAGGAGATGTAAGAATCTAAGACTTGTTTTGAAAGTACAGCGTGATCATAAGCCACTCAACGTTCACTAAGCTTGTAGCACAGCAGGTTGTCCTGGATTGCCTCTAGTTTCCTGGGGTCTGTGTGATGAGCTGGTACTCCCTTCCCAATGGATGATCTCCACTGCTCCCTCCCCAGTGCTCTGTACCACTTCACCCTGACTCCATAAATGGCTCTTCGCCATCCAGGGAGCCTGAAATTTGATTCAGCTCTGGCTCCCCCAGTTACAAACAGGATTCTGGTTCATGGAGAGAGATGAAAAGCCAGCCAGCCCCAGGGCAGGGAAATCTGAGTCATAGGGAAAAATGTTTTTTTCCAACATTGAAAATCACCACTTTCTCCCTTATTGTATGTGAGAATAAGACAAAGAACTGAGGCAGGCAGCAGACTTTTAGACAGTGCCCACCTGGGTTCTTCTTGTGTTGTAGCCTTTTTAAAGCAAACATCTAACACCAGGCCTAACATTAAAATTACTCATCTGGCTAACTCAGAGAAACCACTGGCATAAATGCATAGAAACCACAAAATGAAGAGCAACTCCAAAAAGGCTGGAAGCAATAGCTGAGCAGGTGCTGTAGACTCTGAGGAAGATTCTTATCCCGTGTGCAGAACGAACAAACCTGCCACTTTCGCCTCCTATTCTGGTCAGGACTCCCATCAGATAATGTCCACTTTGCCAGATGTCCAGATGGCCCTGTGGTGATTCTCCCTACGAGGCTCAGAGCCACATTTCTTCACTAGATAAAGATGAGGAGCTCTCTATTTGATATGAATAACTCTTGCTCACTGTGATCTTGTTGATCATTTATTACCAGACAGGAAAGTACAAGGGCAACAGAAAGCCTGGCAGCCTTGGCTAGTACACCTTGAGCCCTAAGTCTACCTTATCCACCACAGGTCCTCTGAGGTCAAAACATGGCACCAACATTGTTTCCAAATTGAAAAATGCTTCTCTGATCTTTGTGAGAGAGGATTCACAGCAGCAGACTTCCACAAGTCATTTCCATCTCTCAGTCACTTGCTCTGCATGTCTTGTTAAATATTAACTCACCGGATCACCAGGACTCAGCAGAGACACTTGTGTGTCCTTTTCATCACAAACAGAATTATGGATTCCCTTATATAAATGGGCGATGGGCCTTTCCTATCCAGAAGCCAACAGGATGACCTATAAGTCAGTCACTCATTTGTTTTCATAAGAAAGTCCAAACAATGCCTCTTGTCAGGTCTGCTTAGGATTTGTTTGTAAGCTAACTCATTTCATAGAAATGTTAGACTCAAGCATAAAGAAGAGTAATAGTATGTCATTTTCAGAAAAATTGATGAAACTGGAGATTATCATGTCATGAGAATCTAGATTTAAAAAAGACAAATTACTGCATTTTTTTTATCATATAAAACATAGATTCAAAATATATGACATGGAAGCACATGGGGACTAGTCTCTAAAAAGAGGGATACACTGTAAAAAATGTATATGATAATAAAACCCCATACACATACATACATACACACACATACAGAGAGACAGAGACAGAGACAGAGATCGAGAGAAAGAAAATATAATTGTCACTCAAGTCAACACTAAAATTCTTTTTCTGCAAAGGCAGCCACACCCTCTGCTTAAGTATTCTAAGCAAGGAGAACAATGGGCTCCAAATGAATGTTTTAAGTAGTCAGACAGATTCAAAGTTGTATTTTCGAGGAAATTTTAGCCTTCCATTTTAAGAAACATTCCACAATGTGTGGAATCTGCGTGGTCCCCACCTAAAGAACATGGGGCAGTCTCCACCATGGCTTCAATATGAAGCATTCATTTGAAGAGGTGGCATTAGATGCATCTTATAGGCTAATTCCTTCACTGTAAGGACAATGATAAACCTGGGACTCCCCAGCTTTGGGAAGAGCCTATCTGAGAAGAGCTAAAGACATCTAGCTGCAACTTGTCTCATGGTAACTTCTATATATATGGATTCCCAGAATGCTTTTTTTTGTCCTCAAAATCTGTATCTAACTTGGGTTTTATTACCATATACTTTTTACTGTTTACTACATTATATTTTTTATGTATATTTGCCTCTAAAATACAAATTACAATTGAAAATGTTTCATCACTTTTTTAAAAAATAAACTATAGTTAAATATGGTTTACTGAGTTCTTTGAGCAAAACAGAAAAAAATTTATGTAAAATTTTTTCCTGGTAGAAGAAAATGATTTTAAAAGATTAATAGTATGACATCTTTAAATATTGAAATATGTATATATTCACAACTTAGAAATTTAGAAGAAGATGGTATTAAAAGTGAGGCAAACTAGCTTTGTAAAAATCTCTTCCTTTGTGTTCTCTGAGGTGGAATTAAATGCTTGTAGCTCTAAGCCAGCTCTACTGATTCTAATGTCTTCTTCCTGCAACTTGTGCAAAACAGCTCAGCTAATTTAATCTGCTAAACCACCAACTGCTCAAACAGCTCAGCTAATTTAATCTTCTAAAAAACACCCACTGCTCAAGTTTCCCTAAACCCTCTGCAATTGTTCAGGTACACCCACCCTGAGCACTGTGTGTGAAAATATTCTGAAGAGAGTTCCTTTCCTTTAAGAAATACTGGTTACAGGTTGTGTTCACAGGCCTAGCTGCAGCACCAAGGAGATAGAGTACATGGTTGCACCAACTGGACAAAGCTCTGTCTTTAAGGGCTGAAAATTGATGGACACTCAAGCAAACACAATGGCATGGGAAAGGTAGAATTCTGTAGACTGTGAAGAAACTCCACACAAACAACTCTAACAGGACAACTGTGCTAGTAAAGACAGAATAGAAATGTGCTCCGGGGGTGGGGGTGGGAGGCTGGAGAGACAGCTCAGTGGTTAAGAGCACTGACTGCTCTTCCAGAGGTCCTGAATTCAATTCCCAGCACCCACATGGTGGCTCACAACCATCTGTAATGGGATCCAATGCCCTCTTCTAGTGTGTCTGAATACAGCTATAGTGTACTCATATACATTAAATAAATGAATAAATGAATAAATAAATGAATAAATAAATAAATAAATAAATAAATAAATAAATAGAAATGTGCAGTGGGTAGGGAACAAAACAACATGGGTCTACGGAGGGCCTAGCAGGAACAAGGAAGCTGGATGACAGTGAAGAATTCAGCCAGGGAGAGGAACATTTACCTCTTGGGTGGCAAGAGGTTGAAGACAAATTTCACCCAAGAGTAGGAGACCAAGGAAGAGATAATTCAGTACTTTACATGAGGGAGAGGCGTGGTCTGGACACAGGTTGTGGCAAAAGAGCAGCCATAGACCTGAGTCCTGATCAGGAGGCAAAATCAGTCACGAAGGAGATAAGAAAAAAGTCAAGGCTCAAGTCTGTGATTTGACAACTGAGAATACTGAGGGTGCAATGTAGGAAGAGAGGGTTACAGGAAGAAGGACTTCAAGATTAGTACTAGAAATAACAAATTTGAAGAGGGCTGGGAGAGTGATGGCGGATGGGAGAGGAGAGAAGCAGAGGGAGGGGGCCTGGGATAGGGGAGGTTTCTGGGGGGTCTATGGAGGTGACTCTAGCAGTGGGAATATGGAACCAGAAATGGCCACCTCCTGTAGCCAGGCAGGAACCCCAGTGGAGAGATAAGGACACCAACCTATCCACAAAACCTACCTAAAATGTGTCCTTTCGATAAGAAACACAGAAAGAAAGATGGAGGGACAAAGAGAGTAAAGGAATGGCCAACCAAGAAGAGGCCCAACTTGAGACCAAAACCATGAGCATACTCTGTTTTGCTTGCAGACAAGAGCCTAGCATAACTGTTCTCTGAGAGGCTCTGGGCAGCTGACTGAATCAGATACAGAAACCACAGTCAAATACTGGGTGGAGCTTGGAGAGAGAGTCTTATGGGAGAACTGGGAGAAGGACAGAGGGACCTGAAGGATATAGGAACTCCACAGCAAGACCCCACTGACTAAATCAGCAACCAAAGAGCACACATGGACTAGATGTAGGCCCCACACAGATATGTAACAGATATGCAGCTTGGTCTTCATTTGGGTCCCCCGACAACTGGACCGGAGGCTGTCCTTAAATCTGTTGCCTGCCTGTGAACCCTGTTTTCTAAGGGTTCTACATATCACTGAAGTGTTTCCCTTCTCATGTTTTAGATAATTCCCATGCCTCCATCTCTGCGCATCTGTGCGGATGGCAACTTCTTTCTAATGCTTCCCATCCCACTTCCCACTTTAATGACCTCTCTGCCTCCCTAACCTCATCCCACTAGGCTCCTTCACCCAGGACTTCCTGGCACATTCTCAGCCCTCCACACACAGCCTTCCTTGCAGGCCTTTCTTTTTTTTTTTTTTTTTTTTGGTTTTTTTCGAGACAGGGTTTCTCTGTGTAGCCCTGGCTGTCCTGGAACTCACTTTGTAGACCAGGCTGGCCTCGAACTCAGAAATCCGCCTGCCTCTCCCTCCCGAGTGCTGGGATTAAAGGCGTGCGCCACCACGCCCCCTTGCAGGCCTTTCACATCTCACTGCCTTTTCCCAGAACACCCTTTCCAAGATACTGAGGTGGTTCCCTCCTCTCCAATGTCAGGTCTTGGCTAAAGTCACCTTGGCAGGCAAGTCTTCCCAGATAGGTTGTCTGCCCTAATTCCACATTCCTCTCCCAGCTGCTCATCCTTGCAGGCCCTCAGGACTACAGCTCATTGTATTCTCCTGCCTCCTACACCAACAGATGCTCCAGAGAGCCACTGCTCTAATTTTTCACACTGCCAAGGCTCTAGGATCCAGGATTATGCCTGGAAACTATCAAGGTTCAAACCACATCATTTGATAACCTGGCAGGGAACTGTCTGTGGTTCACTCACCAAAATACACCCCTCCGAAAGTCTAACTTTTCTTGAGAAGTATGTCAGAGGTAAATACTGCTTCATGTATCTCCGTTCTATTTGAAGAAGAGCTCACAGGAGACATCAATCAAATGTACTAGATTCATTTCCAGCCTCTCACTTCAGCGGATTCTAAGAGTATAGAGTTTGATGGAGACCTGACCCACTCATGGTGAGGTTGTGTTGGAGTTGGGACCTGGAGGGGTTGAGGAAACAGGACGTTCCTCCAGACTTCAGGATTACCGCTACCAGACTGGCCAAGTATATGTTGGTATCCTCATAGATTCTGGTTAGTAAGACGTAAAGGCTGCCAGCTAGTATGGACTTCAGCCAGGACACAAACCCAGGGTAGAATATGAATAACTGATTTGTTTATGGTTTTATTTTTATGATACATAACATAACCTATAAAAAGGTATCCAGTCTGTATATATTCCAGAGAAGGCTTGCTTGAGGTTTATATGATGTTGTATTATCCTGAGTTCCCTCAACAGCAAAATTGAGATAATACTATTGTAAAGATATCACATAATTGATACATGTAAGGAAATATTTTTGCTCAAGATCCTTAGTGTGACTGTCAGGTTATCTGTTTAAAGCCACCAACCTGGGCGTGGCTATGTAGTTTGTAAAGACAGTGATATTGTGATCTCTCAGTTAGAACTCCTTTCAACTTTCAATGAAATTCAAATTCAAGCATATTCTGCTGGAAAAAATGCCCTGCCTCAGAGCCCATTATAAATGTTCTATTTTGTTTCTTTGAAACCTATCTCTCCTTTCTGCCTTTTGTCTGTCTCACATACAGACATCAATGAGGACAACATTTATCTCAAATGTTATTTTACCTTGAAATACCGTCTATGAGACGTCTCGGTTCAGGCTCTCTTTAGGACCCTGCTGCTACTTCTAGCACTACATTATAAGATTTCAAATCCTTTAGGTTCATCAGATATATGGCTATGTTCTATATTGATAAAATATTCTGAGGTCAGAGCATGACCTCTTAAGCTCTTTATCTCCCCCAAACCAATGGAATATTCAAAGCAAGCAAGGAGAGCTTGATCTCATGAGATGATGGAGCACATTCTCCCTCCATCCCTCCTTCCCTTCCTTCCCCTTCCTCCCCCTCCCCCGTCACTTCTGCCCTCTCTCCCTCTACTCCCCCACTTGCTCTCTCTCCTTCTCCCTCTGGCCTTTTTTATTTGGCTTGGAGGGTACTAGGGGCTGAATTTAGGACCTTATACATGCTAGGCAAGTGTTTAATCTCTGATCTGTACTCCAATCCCCTTGATGCATAATCATACTTCTCCACAGAGTAAACAGTGTTTTCTATGTCCCCTAATGTTAGGGAGCTGAGCAATGGGATTTAATAGCACAGTTGAATATGTCTCAAGGGTAATGGAAATCTAATCTCTTACTGTAGCCATTATCGATTTCAGAAGCTGAGTCCAGGGAGACGATTAGACAGACAACTTCCGAAACAGGTGCCACATAGAAAGCCCTAAAGGATATTGGGAGAGAAAGACCCCATGCAATCCCACTGATCTCACAATGCAGTAAGGACAGAAAGGTAGTGTGGGGTGACATAAAACTGACATAAACTTCAGTTCCTACATTTGGGATCTATTATATCACAGACAATGCACTTTTAAAAATAAAGGATTTAAGGAGGTTTGGGGCTCTGAATATAAAGAAGGGATGGAATAGTGTGTGCTCTTGGAGGCTACAACTGGTGCTGCTGTAGTTTGAATACTGAGTGTCTCCTGAGTTCTCTTTGTTACAGATTTGATCCCCAGGCTAGCATTACTGAAAACTAGTGAAAACTATTTTGATTTCTCTTATTTTGCAGTGCTGGGAAACCATTCCAGAGCCACATGTCAGACAAGTGCTCATCCCTGAGCCACATCTGCAGCATCATTGCAATCTTCCTTCCAGGGATGGGCTCTTGGTTACTGGGAGCTCCCTTTGGAGAAGACTATGGGACTGCTTCCCTCTCCTCTTTTCTTTTCCTTCCTGGGAGAGTACTTTTTGCTGTGCTACCCCACATGTCTCACCCATCATGTGTGGCCTCTCTGCAGGCCCAAAGCAATGAAGCCAACACATCTTACACTACAACTGCCAAAACTGTGGACCCAAGTAAACCTTTTCAGGTGTTGATTTTCTCAGGTAGCTTGTTATGGTGACAAGAACCTGACTAACATATGTGAATGCGCTAAATGGTCTGCGTGCACATTATCCAAAGAGGTGACACTATTCAGTCTCACAGCTGGAAGTCAGTATGCAGATTCAAGGGCTTCCTGATTCAAAGGCAGTGACTGTTGGATAAAACATCTTAATTTTTAACTTTATTTTCTGAATGATTGGCACCCTACTTTTCCAAGAAAGGTTACCCTACCTACTAAATATTAGATCACATGAATGTACGTTCCAAATGTGCGTGTGTATGAAGGCCTGAGGTCAAGCCCAGACTTTAATCTCCAGGAGCTCCTCACTGGCAAGAGCTGCAGGGATCCTCCTGCTCTCATGCCTCCTAAGCTCCTCAGTGCTGGGACTACACACATGCATCACCACACTCAGGTCTCCTCAGTGCTGGGACTACACACATGCATCACCACACTCAGGTCTCCTCAGTGCTGGGACTGCACACGTGCATCACCACACTCAGGTCTCCTCAGTGCTGGGACTGCACACGTGCATCACCACACTCAGGTCTCCTCAGTGCTGGGACTGCACACGTGCATCACCACACTCAGGTCTCCTCAGTGCTGGGACTGCACACATGCATCACCACACTCAGGTCTCCTCAGTGCTGGGACTACACATGTGCATCACCACACTCAGGTCTCCTCAGTGCTGGGACTGCACACATGCATCACCACACTCGGGTCTCCTCAGTGCTTGGACTGCACACGTGCATCACCACACTCAGGTCTCCTCAGTGCTGGGACTGCACACGTGCATCACCACACTCGGGTCTCCTCAGTGCTGGGACTGCACACATGCACCACCACACTCAGGTCTCCTCAGTGCTGGGACTGCACGCATGCATCACTACACTCAGGTCTCCTCAGTGCTGGGACTGCACACATGCATCACCACACTCAGGTCTCCTCAGTGCTGGGACTGCACGCATGCATCACTACACTCAGGTCTCCTCAGTGCTGGGACTGCACACATGCATCACCACACTCAGGTCTCCTCAGTGCTGGGATTGCACACATGCATCACCATACTTAGCTTTTTCCTTAGATTCTGGGAAATCAAATCAAAGCTTTTATAGCACCTTACTGACAGAGCCATCTCCATATCACCCACCCCTCCCCCTTTTTGGTAGGAAAGGAAAAGAATGCCAGAGTACTATGGAACACAGTTTTCTGTGCCCTGGGGTTTGTAGTCTACACTGAACAAAAAGGCACATATGGAGGCCAGGGGACAACTTGAAGAGTTAGTTCTCTTCTCCCACCATGTGGGTCTTAGGTACTGAACTTGGATCAGGTACTTTATCTACTGAGTTATCTCACTGGCCCTAAGCAGTTACCTGTAATGCAGTTATGAGTTTCTGGGTTGAGTGAGACATTGCAGTTAGCTATGCTGAGAGAGACATTATATTCTCTAAGGAAATTCACAGGGTACTGCCAGGAGAGTCCAGGCAGAAGGTCAGAGGCCTAAGAGAGCCTGTGATGTTCCTCAAAAGGAACTTGGCATTGACAGGGTTGCCAAAGCTAGAGGCTGTTAACCTTTACAGTTACCTGGGACAGTATGCCAAGAAAAATATGTACTTAGAGATCTCCTTTTATTATATCCTGGTAAACAGGAAGGAAGAAACAAACAAATCCGAGACAGAAAAAGGACTTCCATAAAGCCTTGAATGCATTCCTTTCTCCTTCTCCTTCTCCTTCTCCTTCTCCTTCTCCTTCTCCTTCTCCTTCTCCTTCTCCTTCTCCTTCTCCTTCTCCTTCTCCTTCTCCTTCTCCTTCTCCTTCTCCTTCTCCTTCTCCTTCTCCTTCTCCTCCTCTTCCTCCTCCTCCTCCTTCTCCTCCTCCTCTTCTTCCTCCTCCTCTTCCTCTCCTTCCTCCTCCTCCTCCTTCTTCTTGATTCCCAGTAAATATTACCTTATCAGAAAATATCAGCCTTGGCACAGGAAAGGTGTATTAGGGGTAAGAGTGTTTACCACCCAGGCACTAGTACCTGATATCAGATCCTAGCACCCATATAAAAAATGTGGCTACCTGTGCTGTGGGAGAGAAAGGCATGAATCACTAGGGATTACAGGCCATAATAAGTCTAGCTCAAGGTTATAGTTACTGGCACCATTTCAAGGGAACAAAGTGAACAGAATAGAAAAGAGTATCCAATGTCCTCCTCTAGGCTCCACACATGTACTCAGGCACATATGCATGAATATACCACACACATATATACATAGTGCACATCATACACCCCTATCAAACAAACACCAAAATGAAACCAAAAGAAAAGGTAGTTGACTTAAAGGAATCTCCATAACTTGGGTAGCCAGAAGTGTAATCTTCCCATAAACTCTTGTATGCCGTCAAGGGAAATCATCCCAACTTGTTGACTGGCATTAGATCATGAACCAGTAGTTCAGAGATCCATGCTGATTGAGTTAATTGTGGAGGACATCCATAATTTTTCTATTTGTATTCTGTAACCATGGTGCCTTTTTCACACAGGCACTAGTTGAGGTTTTCATTAATTCCTCAGTCATAATCTAGTAACTAAACAAAACATTGTTTTCTGTGCAGTACATCTATTACCTGCTGTTTAATGCTCTGTGGATAACCTCATTGGCCACATGTCTTTCTATATAAGGAAAACAGGTAAGTCCCACTTTGCAGGCTTCTCTGACACAACTACCAGAGGGGCAGACATGATGTATAGTAGTAGTGAACTGCAGGCAGGGAGAGCCCACTGCTGATCTGAATTAGCATTTCTTTATCCTGTCACTTCTTTATCCCCAGCACGCATCATGGTGTCTGTCACATAAGTATTTGCAAATCCCCACTGGACATGAATGGAAGGGAATATCTGAGGGCCTGGGACATGCCAGACATTTGGTTAATTGTTCCATTTTATTGGTACAGTTATCTTTTACCACAGATGAAAAGCATCCAATTTGAGAACTTCAATCTAAAACATTAAAAATTTTCCAAGTGTCCAAGATATTTTGATTTTTAACATGATCCCCAAATGGAAAATACCACCATAGCCTCATGTGATGGGTTTCAGACACACTAAAACATTACTTGAAACCACTCTCATACTCTGTGTATAAGGAGTATATTAAACCAACTCAGACATATTCTATTTCCATGCTTTCTCAATGTGCAATGCAGCATTTTCAACATTCTGAAAAGTCAAGTCTAGACTACTTCTGCTTTCTATAATTTTACGTAAGAAATGCACAGACTTCACTATTCTTAATTCCAAGAGATCTGCTTCTCATGGCCTGCCCAGAGCAAATGGCAGAACCAGGGTTCAATCCAGAACCCAACTCCAATCCCCGCTTTCTATCTCAGTTTCTCTGTGTTGAGCTCTTTGGGAGTCTGATGCCCAAGACATATTCAGAGATATTCTTGAGGCGGGTGGGTCGGTGAAAAGAGGGGTCTCAGACAATCATAGTCATGGAAGCAAAGTATACTATGTTCATCTTCAGTGAGCATCATTATGACAATGGGTTAGGAGGAAACCAGAAAAGCAGAAAGATCTGTAATAAGCCTTGGTAACCCATGTTCCTATTTTACCTTGGGATTTTGCAGGAACAACAGAAAACCCATCCCCAATGCTAGGAGAAGGATGAGTTATGTGGGAAAGATCAAGTCACGCCCTTCTGTTTCCCTGAGGCAGCCACCTCAGCATTCTTCAGGAGCCTTCACCTATGACAGGCTGAGATGCTGTGAAAATTTAACCTTTCTAGATTCCATATGTATTTAATAGTGTGACAGATGACCTTAGACAAATGAATTGACAAGTCAGTTTTGAGTTTACAGTCAGTAAACTGCTCAATTTCTTCATGTGAAATTTGTGAAGTGGATTTATAGATACAAGATAGTTGTAGACTTACAATCCACCTACATTCTAGATATTTTTCAGTTAGCTTAAAACTCAAAATTGATTTTCTCACAAAACAATGACAGATATGATTTCCAAATCAATCTATGGTCACAAAACCAACCTATAATTCAGAAGAAAATGGTACCCACAACATAAAGTCGTAAACAAGTATACCCCCAAGTAGCAGCAGGAATTGAGAAGCAGTAAAATTTCTTAAAGAACGGCACTAAGAAAAATTGATTTTAATTTTAGGACAAGATACTTGATAAAGTTTCAGAAGGAGTCAAAAATGTTTTAAAAAGTGTTGGAAAACTGATTTAGAGCCCTAAGATTCCCACTTTCACCCTAAAATTGTTGGCTTCCATTTACTTGATATGATTATTTGCTACTCCTGTACTTAGTGATCATCAACCATAACCTGAGAGTGAATAAATAAAATTTTAAAAAGTAAAAATGCAAGTGGGCAAGGTAGGGCATGGCGTTCTTAAGGATGAAGGGAAAGGAAAGAAAAGAATACAAAGATGACAAAGTGTTTGCTAAGTAAGACAGGCTGGGTGGTTTAGGAAGTAGGGGATGGGAAGCAAGGACAAAATGCCCAGCACCATGCTACCTCAATGTGAGAGACTAGCTGAGCTGGAGCAGGAATAAGGATCCAGAGTGGGAGTAGAGATCCATCAGTGATGATGGCACCCCACGCTGGACCGGCCTGTGGCAAAGCCTTCAAGACCGGGCCCACAATGGAGCAGACACACTTGAGAAAGTGAAAAAACCCTCAAGTGACACGCAATGATTTTAGAACTCTGAGACTCCAAAACATACAAGAACTTCAAGCCTGCCTTATTCCATTAGGGTAGCTACTTGTTCAAACCTGTGACATCAATTTAACTGAATACCACAGTGTATATGACTCGGCTGAGTGATGTGAATGACTCCAGAAACTGCAACCTTGCTACAGCCTTTGCTCTATGTTTACATTTTCACTTTTCTGCCCATTTGAGTGCTCAGCCCTGGCTGCTCTGTGAAGCAGCATGCTTTACTGATTAAGAACACAAACATGAAGCCAAGGACGGCTCTGAGCTGGTTTGACCCATTGATGTGGACTGACTTAATCTTAGCTTTCTCTGACGTCTATGAAACATTGGTAAATGTCTACACCGTCCTTATTGCATATATGTGGGTGGGGATTAATTAAGTTAATGTGTTCAGGAGGAGGAATTGAATGTGGAAGAGTGGTGGCTATATTAAGTGAGAGCAACCTTGGGGCTGATTATACAAGATAAGGGGACACTCACTCTTCTTTGTAAATATCACTGTGTCTTTCACACTCGTTCATGCTTATTGCTGCTCAGTAATAAAAAAAATATTCATTAAACTTACTGAGTTTGCAAGTTTAGATATTAACCTACCAATCATACTATTAACACTTAATCCAGAATCTACTTACTGGGATGAGGATTAGGTTGGTGGTAGAGCATTTGCTTAGCCCTTGGACTGATTGTTAGTACTTCAATAATCAAACAAACCTCAGTATTAAACTATCTTATTCTAGTTAAAGGAAGTGGAGGAATGATAAGCACAGATAATCATCTGTCCCCTAACCAACCATCTCTACTTAGCGAGGATCTGTGTTGGTCCAACAGGATGATTAATATTTTATGATATTTCAACTAAGGAAGCCATTGTGAAGAAAGCTGAAGTAATGAGTGTTTGGGGTCATTAATTTAATTAGATGAATAATATATGTCTTTGCTTTTGATTTTTTATGTCCGAGACATATATTACATATAAATATGCTGTAGATGTTACTGGACTCCAATATACTAAATGACTCAGTAAGCTGACTGTCCTGACTGTTGCTGAACTCATCAAAAAACGTAGACAAGTCAAAGCGCATCAGGAAGTAGATAATTTCTCTGTCTGACTTTGCACTTCCAAGAAACAAAGTACAAAATGTGCAAGTGATAAAACCCATTTTTATTATATTTTGACATCGTAAAACAAAAAGTGGACGATATTTGCATGTAGTTTATAGTCCCATCAAGGGTGATGCTACATGTTTTTTGGGGAAGCAGAAAGGAAGAATAGAAATGCCATCAAGACACACAAATTCAACAACTCCTAAAAAACATCTGTTTCTCTTTCTCACATCTTAATGGCTTGGCAATTTTAGATACAAACATTTGTTTTGCTGACAAATGTTTCCAAAAAAGTTAGTGGAGTTTGTTTCACTGAAATGGTTTACTCTTGAGCTGAACAAATTGCAAACTTCTCCAGCATTTACAGGCATCTGTGAAAATGAGCAAGTATGGCCTGTAGATTTTCCAACCATCCAGGCCATGGCCAGCATGTGGGGAGTGGGAGGCATGCTATTGCAAACTTCAGTTTCATCTCTACAATGAGCACCCCCAAGCATGGTCACATTGGACTGCCTCTCCTACATTTATGGGGAGATGCCTGGCAGTTTTGTTTCTCATTCTGTCACAGGGAGTTCCTGGGGGAGAACAGAGTTCTGGGCTCTGCACAAGATCCATCCCCCCTTTTCAAGTCCTTTGCTCTAGTTTCTTGTGCCTTGGCAGGGATCAAAGAGGCAGAGGGAACAAATGGTTTCCCATGCATATTGAATTCCCTCTTACACTGAATTTTCCTCTGTCACTTGAAATTTAATATTGGCAAGGTTCCTGCACATCACCTTAGCTGCTAACTCGTCTCCAAGCAGTCAGCGAGAGCAAAGGGAGAGTTGGACCAATTTTAGTGGGGCAGGAATTTATGTTTCTTGTGGTGTTCATACTAAAATTCGCTCTTAATAAATAAGCAATTAGCTTTTATTTCACATTATTTTCAAATGTGTTTTTCACCACACACCAGTTTCTGTCACTCCGATTTGCTTTATAGCAGTTAAAAAAAATTATAAGAATCTTTTTCTAAGAATTCAGCTACAAAACTCTTATCTTACTACCTGATATTTATGGAACACTCAATAGCTATGTACCTTCAGGATACATTGTACCAAAATTGACTCACTAATACATTCTGAATTTTGGTAACTCATCAAAAGCAAGTTAGGCAAACCTGTAAGATGGGGCAACTAGAATTGACCTCAGGGTACATTGCCAGGCTTTGTATAATAATGAACTTAAAACTATAAGCCCTGAATTGCACTTGAGTACATTTGATTATATATTATTCTGAAGATAATAGTTGATATATTTAGTAGGAACTGTTCTGAGAGATTTGGGACTAAATATATGTTTTCAAGGCAAATGACTTAACCAAGAATAGTGGCTGGGTTGCAAATTAAATCCATATGATTCATGTGATTAAATATATATATATATATATGTTTATATATACATATATATACACACACACACAAATAAATATATATGTATATATACATATGGTCACATTGGACTGCCTCTCCCAGGTTTAGGAGAGATGCCTGGCAGTTTTGTTTCTCATTCTGTCACATGGAGGCCCTTCAGGAGCACAGAGTTCTGGACTCTGCACAAGCTCTATCCCTTTCTTCAAGTCTTTTGCTCTAGTTTCATGTGCCTCTTCCTTAAGAAAAGTCAGCTTATTTTAAAAGTTCCTTTGTGATAATACTTCCAATTTGCTAAATTATTTTTATGTATTCTTTTGAATATACACATTTGATTATGTTGATTTAAGGGTTTGGTATAAGACTATAATTTATATCCCAAAGCCTAAGAGATGGTGTGTTAATATTAGCAAAAGATAAAACATCTGAAAATTTCTTGTCCATCTTTATAGATTTTAAACTGAAAGAAATTATTGACCTATTAATTTTTTTTAAAAAAAGAAATTAAAAACAAATGTGGCCTATCATTTTAAAGGTAACAAAATCATGATTAAACTCTGGCCTATCATTTTAAAGGCAACAAACTCATGATTTAACTCTGACACTGTTTCATGGCTGGGATTGCACCAGAAACTTCAGAGCCGATTTTTGTTCAACTTTTCTTTAATAGATAGTGCAATTCTAATTTTTATAAGTACCCTTCTTCTAATGATCGAAAGCCATTTAATTGAGAAGAGAGAAATAGTTGAATGATCATGGTTACTGAAAGTATTATACACCACCAAAATTCTCAGATTTTACTTTCTATAAATTCACTGAAAGAAAGGATTTCAATGGGAGTGATAATTGTGTAAACATGTTTGGAGTAAATTAAAAAGGAAAACTGAAACGTTATGGTACTCAGAAACCCAAGTCTGAAGAAGGCTAAAAATACAACAACAACAACAAAATCACAAAAGAAAGTTAATAAAAGAAGAAGAAGAAGAAGAAGAAGAAGAAGAAGAAGAAGAAGAAGAAGAAGAAGAAGAAGAAGAAGAGAAACAAAATAGCCTTCCCTTTTCTAAAATAATATCAGTTACTGATTTGGCAACACAGTCTGACTAACCATGATGAAAAAGGAGAGGTGCAGGTTGCTAATATCACAAATGAAAGAACGACATCACTGAAAATTTTATAAGTACTGAAATGACAATAAAACTTATTAGAAGTCAAGAACACATGTCCATAGTTACAGCACTTGAGGATAAGGCAAGTGTCAAGAGTTTGAGGCCAGCTGAAGCTACATGTCTCAAAAAAAAAAAAAAAAAAAAACCCTAAACAGAATAAACCACAATATCATAAACAACCTTTTGTATACAAGCTAGGTAGACTAGGTGAAACAAACCCTTTTCTTCAGAGAAGAAACTTGCTGAACCTCTCATAAAGGAGATCATTTAAACAGACCCCCATGTATATGAACTAATGACAGATTCAAAGAGAAATCACTAGACCCATACGGGTTCACTAGCAGTAAATATTATCAATTATCAAATATTTAATGAGCAAACTATTAGAATTCTCTGTGCTTGTCTAGAAAACACATGCAGAGGGAATGTTTCCCAGCTTAAGCAATGAGGCCAGCATTATGCTAATACTAAAACCAGACAAGGGCTTCTCAGCATATGAAAACTATAGGCAAGAATCTCTCATGAATATAAATGTGAAGATTCTTAGGAAAGCATCAGCAACTAAGTCCAAGAATGTACACGAAGGACCATACGCTATGACCAAGTGGGATTTACTGAACATATGCAAGGCTGGTCAGCATTGGAGAATAAAATGAAAGCAATCCATCACATCACCATGCTAAAGAAGAACAGTTACACATATGTCAACAGATGTGGAGCAAACACTCCACACAATGTAATAGCCTCACTCGGGATGAAGGAGGATCAGAGCGAAGGGTCTTTCCTTGATAAAGGCCATTTAGGGACAATGTTCACATTCCACTGGATGGCCTTGCAGCCAGGAGTACATAGACAACACAAATTGGAGCTCATAGCTGTACTTTTGCTATTATTATGAATTGTAACATCAATATCTGTATTTTCCAACAGTCTTAGGCAACCCCTGTAAAAGGCTCATTTGACCCCCACAGGGGCTGCAACCCATAGGCTAAGACACATTGGTCTAGAATTTCATCTATAATTCAGTAGAATTCCTAGATCAATTTGCTAACAAGCTGGAATCTTGACAGTGTTGAACTTTTCTATCCACAAGCCTAGAATATCTCGTGTTTCTTTCACGTGGGTGTTATACTTTTCCTCATATAGTTCTTGTGTCTGCAGCCTCTCTCTCTTCCCTACTGTTCTCTTTCCCTCTCTCCTGCTGTTGTAAATGAACACAGTAAGGAAGCAGTAATCTTATTTCTGTTACTTGTTATGTTTTACCCTGTATGTTCACTAGTTTCAGACCTTTTTTTTTTCCTCTCCCATCTTTAGGGAAGAGAGTCATTTTTTCACATTCCACTGGTTGGCCTCGCAGCCAGGAGTACACAGACAACACAAATTGGAGCTCATAGCTGTACTTTTGCTACTATTATGAATTGTAACATCAATATCTGTGTTTTCCAACAGTCTTAGGCTATGGTTATGGGAATCACTATAACACGAGGAACTGTATTAGAGGGTCACAGTGTTGGGAAGGTTGAGAACCACTGCTCTGCACATTTACTTTATAAATCATTGGATGTACATGATTCCAAAGTTCAGATGAGGCAAACAGCTTTGAAAAGACAGCATCATTTTGGAGAAGAGTCAAATCACAAGATATTTTCTGACTTGAGGACTTACTCTTGAGCTACAGTGATCAAGACACCATATACTGGAGAGATATAATCACCATTTCAGAGGAATCGAATATGGAGCTCAGAAATGCACATCAGAATGGTCAATTGATAATATGACAAAGGAGAAGTTGCAATATAATGGAGAAAAATCTTTCCATAGTGATTCAGAACAACTAGAGCTCTTCATGTAGGAAAGGAATCTACAGCCTCGCCTACATTTTGCACAAAACCAAATTCAGCGTGTATAAAGACACTTCAATGTGAAATGCAGAGTTCTGAACTACTCAGGCCATAGGAAGGGAGACATTCTTACATCATCATCAAAGGTGTGATTCAGAAAAAAAAACTGATAAGGTAAATTTCATTAAAAGTGAAACTTCCTCTGTGATAAATCCTGTTACTAGAAACCCATGTCCTAGATAAAAACATTTGCCAAATATGTGTGTGCCATGAGGCTTGAGGGCAAAATATAAAGAGAATTAGTGAAACATTAAGAGAACGACCTGACAGCAAACAGTATTGCTCAGAAACACCAGAACAAAGAAGGTGTACAGGATTTGTGCATATGCAAACACGCTCTGATCACCCCAGGATCTGTGCCTATGAAAACATGCTCTGCTCACTGCATCACCAGGGAAGAGCAAATTAAAACAAGGTACCACGTACCACAGCAGTGATAATGACCAAAATCCAACACATCAGCACCATGAAGTGTGATACACCTCCGTGGAGCAACTGAAATATTGTTGATGAGAATGCAAAATAGTAGTCACGTGAAAAATAGGTTCATGATTTCTACCAAAACTCACCATAACTTTGCATAGAATCAGCAACCATACTTCTAAACATCTACCAAAAAAAAAAAAAAAAAGAGTAGAAAACTTATATGTACACAAACACTTGTATTCCCAGCTTGTCAGCATATAGAGAATAAACAGCTGTAGAGTGTTCGGCTCTAATTGGCACATACATAGCATAACTCTCTCCTAGAGGCTCACGAGTCATTGCAGAAGACTGTCAAAGCTAGAAGCAGTGGGTGACTCCAAGGAAACAGCATTTTCCAGACACAACAGGGCAACTGCAAGCAATTGTAACAGTCTGCAGAAGACTTGGACGATCTCGAACCAGACAAAATGCCATCAAGAGGTAGGGAAAGGGGCACAAAGTCCCACTGCTACCTGAGGAGTATTAGTGTTTGACTGCAGCTGGAAGAGGAAGAGTCAGTTTTATTTAAGCGTATAACCTCAGGCATGACCCCTGGCATGTCTACTATGCTCCAGGACAGGCCCCACCCTCTAGAGTATTTGAGCAATACAAATTGTACTTGAAGGACTTAAAGAGATAGAAATACAGATAAAGACAGAGATGGCAGAGATAGAGATACAGAATATGAGGTTGGTGGGCTGGGAGATGGATCTGAGACAGGCTGGCTGAATCTGTTAAAAGGTGTGTTGTGTGAGGTCTGCAAAGAATAAAAATATTATTTAAAAAATGTACAGTATGAAAAGTTGGGTCTTTACATGTTTGCCAAAACAAAATGACAACAATGAACAGCAGCAACAAAAAGGCTTATCAGTTATCTTTCTATGTTCACTGTATAAAACATTCAATGAACAAGGTGAAAACAGCTGCCACGGATATAGAAAGGCCAAGTGCATACAATACCAGGTAGAAGCCGGTACAGCTTCCCGGGTTACAGAATACTCACTTTAGCCCAATGGATTACTCAATTCAAAAGAAACTACACCTGAAATGGTTTTGATAAAAGTATATATTTATTAACTTGAATACTTCTATCTAAAAAGGCATCAGATAATATTTTTAAAAACATCTGAATTCTTTCATTTAATGAGTTCATGAATTTTATCATCAAAGTTCCATTCGGAGTGAGAAGGCAGGCGAATTACTTCCCTGAACTTAGTGTTGGGATCCTTTGGAATTTTTTCATTGATTCTGACTATGAAACTTAAGAAAGGTCAACTCATAAACACTCGTTTTAATGTGATACTATGCACTTATAAGAAATTTGAAAAATATTTACTCCTCAGGTCAATTATATTCTATAGAAATTAAATAGTGAAATTGAGTATAAATGCCACCAATATTTTTTCCTTATGAAAGCTACAATGTATTGTCCTCTCTTAAAGTAAAATCAGATATACATTGTGAAAATTATGATTTTTTTTATTGTTTTCTCTGTGGTATTCTTTTTGTGTCCATAAATATAGAGATTTGGTGGTATCTGTTAGTAGTTATAAATATTTACATTAGTATTTGTTAGACAAAATCTGTTTCCATGTTTTAAGACAAACAGCTAAAACTGACATGCTAAGATTATGTTAGGGCTCTGGGACACTGCACAGCACCTTTAAAGTTGACTTGTAGCAATAAAGTAGGTTCTACTTCTAGGAATAGGCAGCAGGAAGAGTCTCTGACTCTGTGGGAACAGCTCGTCTCAGAATCCATGAAATGAAGGCTAACAGTTTTAAAGTTAGGACAGGAGTGTAAAGTTGGAGAGAAAACGAAAGACATAGAAGATTAACAGAGGGAATTACACATATAATGCTTTGTGGTGATTTGTTCCACAAAGAACGAATCAGTGGGGGAAAGAAACTATAAAAGACACAGGTAGGAAATGATTCATGGGTGGAGAAGCACTTGTTTGCTGGACCTTGGACAGAAGTATGAAAACTGCCCACACTGGACACACTGTTAAAAAAATTCACAGTATGTCTGGAGCAGGGAAGAACAGAGCCAACTTGTTGGTTGGCACAATTTCCTTTTGGTGTTATCTGACATTTTTCTTTTCAATTCTCAGCAATAGTGCTGTGGTGGAAAACATCTCATAATGATCAAAAATGTTAAATTATAAATAGGATAACTTATTTTCATATTCCAAATGTCGTATGGTATTATTCTTTCATTAGTTATTATTAGTTATTAATAACAAGTAGTTATTTTTAAGTATATGCCTAAAGGCTATGTGCTATGTATACCATATCCTGAAAAATGAGAAACTGTCCAATGAATAAATAAAATCTCATTCTTTTGACAAGTTCACATACCTTATATCAACATTTTCCAATGAATAAATAGCAATAACAGTGGTACCACAATTGTGCAGTTCAATGTAGTTAAGTGTTTATGAAAACTAGCCAAAATGGTTCAACCTACCACATGAGCTTATGACCTCAGAAAATACAGTTAAGCACTGAGAATCCAGCCAGGACTAATCAGAACGCACGATTACCTGCTGTGGGGTCTGTGACCGCCTGACTTGTGACGCCAGAAGGTGGTTCCTGGAGTTGGTAAGTGGCATTGTTGGACGGTGTGGTCGGGCTGGTGTTACTGCTTGTCATGTAGTGAGCTGGATACGGCGAGCTGTTATAATACTGTGCATACTGACCCTGGCCAAAGCTGGGATAAGACGGATAGTCCTACCAAATCAAAGCACGGGAGAGGGCTCTGTTAAAGGACTGCAGTTCATTCCCTGCTCTGCAGAGTAAAGTCATAAATGCTTGTGTTTCTCTGCCTTTCATAAACACATATAAGCAAGTACATATCCACTCGTGAGCTCAGGCTTCCAAGTAAAGTTTAAGCAGTGATGCAGACATGCTTCAGAGCTCCCATTCTATGCCATGGTACCAAAAAGGAAACCCACCTGAAAACCATAAGTCACCAGAAATGGCTGCTACAGTGATTGTATAAAGAAAAAAAAATGTTTAAAGAGCTTAAGAAAGTATCCATTCACATTTTAACATGAAGAATTTTTCCTTTGTGTAATAAAATCATGTTGTATTTAAATGTTTCAAAACTTGAATTGCCTAATTAAATTACCTGCTGTGAACTGTTGAATCCGGAGGAGTTGGTGAGTGAATTATTTCCTGAATATAATCCTGATGATGTGGTAAAGCTGCTACCTGAAACAGATTAGAAAGTTTCTCAGTCAGTACTCAGTCAGCTGGGGAAACGTCACTGCCACCTGACTGGGGCCAAGCCAGCTCTGTCTTCCTTCTGCACTAGAATCCACTGTCATGATTAACATTTTATTTTCCTAAAATAATGGAGAAATGGCCCAGTGGGTAAGCACTTGGTGCTCTTTCAAAGTACCCATAACTAGTTCCCAGCACTCACCTTCGATAACTGCAGCTTCAGGGCATCCAATTGGTCCAGTCTCCTCTAGTAGCTACGATCATGCTAGCACACATGCACATACACACACACACCACAATAAAAATTAAATATTTACAAAGATGGTTGGCCATTTCGATTGTACTATATTGTAGTAAAGAAGTTTAAATTTTAGAGTACATGAGTAATTCAGAAAAAAATTTAAAGTCAAAAGTATACATTTGTCCAAAAATACCAGCCAATAAGTTTTCCGTTTTAGTCTGTGAAACACACTGGTTTCCATGTCTTTACGTAAAATATGCAAAATATAAATGAAGCATTTCTTCCCTGGAGCCCTTTCCACTCTCTTCCCTTAGCCAGTTTTAATAAATGTCCATTCTCCTTCCTTAAAATAAAATAAAGTTATCATATTAGATGAACATTATTAAGGTTCTTGCTTGCTCAGAAACTGTGTTGCTACTTCTAAGGAGTTATAATGTTCCCTGATGTCCTTATTTATGGGGCCATTATAACAGGCCTTTGAGAAAGCTCTTATTATTTTATTTCACAGAAGAATAAATGGCAGCACTTGAAATTCTTAGTACAAAGAAGATTAAAGGAGAATATTTCCTGTCACAGGTGCGGCTGAAAGCAACACTGGGTGTCCACATTGTTCAATAACAAACAGTAGGTGCTGTGCACAGACATCTCCGAATGCTTCCCTTACATCATTCATCACACTACTGCTGAGCTGTGCCAGATAAAAACACACTAGCCATCCGGTGGTCTAACTACAAAGCACTTCTAAAAGGATTAAGCTCAGAAGTGAACAACTATGTATTTTTAAAGATGTGTTATACACTGAAGTACACTGTCACATGGTACATCTTTATGTACCAGACAACAGAGAATTTTACTGCTAAGAATTTACTTTAGGGGAAATGAGGAGTTGACTTAGGGAGCTCGTTAGCAAAGATGCTTCCTCACTGCTTTCAGCGTCAAAGCAGAGGAGCCCCAGCCCTTCAAGGGCAGTGCTCTGAAACCAACTTCAGATTGTTAGTGGTGCTGGTCACATGAGATTTTGTCCCATATTATTTTATAAACACACAAACTAAACCAACAAAAATACATTTAATTATCTTATTTTTAAAAACATTGGAAACATGAAAATGTTAAGAAGTACAAAAACTGGGTTGAAGAAATAACTCCGCAGGGAAAGGTACTTGCTAACAAGCCTGATAACCAGGGTTCGGTCCCCAGGACCACATAGTAGAAGATAGACCGGCCTTAGGTAAGTTGTCTTTTTATCTCATTTATGCTATGGTTCACATTCACCCCGACGCGTACACACACATAACAAAGTTCATGAGTTCATGTAGATTTCTAAATTTTGTACTCAGAGCTCATACTGTTTCTAGGACTTTTTTCAAAACGCAATTTTTGAAAGAATAAAATTGTGTGGCAAATGAGTGTGCTAAACAGCAAAAGTATAGGCAGATCAAGTAGAGTCCTCAATGGAAGCTCACTGCTTACAGGTAGATTCAGGACTAACACACAGTGGTTGCTTCTCCAACTATTTACTTACTAAACATTTAAATATTGGCTTAACGGTCAGAACACACAGCTAAGGTGTTAATTTTGGGAGGTGCCAGCATGAAAGTCATAGGACAACACCAACTGTCATTCCTCAGGCACTTGCCAGCTTTTGGAGGCAGGGTCTGCAGAACTTTGTCACATAGATCAAGTTAGTTTTGGAGCAAGCCAAAGGTCCTCCCATCTTTGCCTGCAGTCTCAGCGTCACTGGGATTTCAAGAGTGCACCACCTTGCCTGATGTTTTATATGGGTTCTAAAGATCCAAACTTAGGGGACATGCTTGCTAGGCAAGTGCTCTGCGGACGAAGCCTTCCCCCAGGCCAGCTTAGAGCTTTTGCTGCATGGATGAAGAACTGCCTGGACTCTGAACAACTCACCTGCATACTCTAAACTAATATTCAAATCTTAAGAGAGTTCTCAAACAAGTGAACTAATATTTCAGAAAGCAAAACGGTTCCTCCACACACAGAAAAGGGAGGCGTTATTGTTTCTCCCAGAATACACAAAATTCTTCACCACTGTATTTATGCATCTGTTCCCTCTTTTGACTTTTTCAAATGAGAGAAATTCTTCATCTCTTTGTATATTAAAAATTCTTTCTGCTTTATTAAGCATCTATGTATAAAAGCCAGATCCAAGAATTTGTTATTTTTTATCAACAGGGGAAATATTTCCTAAGGTAATTTCAATATACTTATCACACAGACTCATATTTGAGGTTTCCTCTTTTGTACATTTTAAATCCAGCCATTCTCCCAAGTCACTAGCACATCTCTCTTGGCCAAGGAACTCCTTCACACTATTAATACTCCACACAATGAGGCTCCAATGAGCAATCCATGTTGATATCATTTGCATATGATTTGCATATGATAATCATATCCACATGAACCAGGAAATACTGGACTCACTCTGATGATTCTGTGGGAATAAAAGGATGGCTAAGATATAGACTGTCACCACACAGGACTTACCAGCATGATGCTAGTTTTATTTTTATTTTTTTAAATTAAGGTTTATTTATTTTTATTTTTTTAATTAGGTATTTTCTTCATTTACATTTCCAATGCTATCCCAAAAGTCCCCCATACCCTTCCCCCCCAATACCCTGCCCACCCACTCCAACTTCTTGGCCCTGGCGTTCCCCTGTACTGAGGCATATAAAGTTTGCAAGACCCATGGGCCTCTCTTTCCAATGATGGCTGACTAGGCCATCTTCTGATACATATGCAGCTAGAAACATGAGCTCGGGGGGGGGGGGGGGTACTGGTTAATTCATATTGTTGTTCTACCTATAGGGTTGCAGATCCCTTTAGCTCTTTGGGTACTTTCTCTAGCTCCTCCATTGGGGGCCGTGTGATCCATCCAATAGCTGACTGTGAGCATCCACTTCTGTGTTTGCTAGACCCCAGCATAGCCTCACAAGAGACAGCTATATCTGGCTCCTTTCAGCAAAATCTTGCTAGTGTATGCAATGGTGTCAGCGTTTGGAGGCTAATTATGGGATGGATCCCCAGGTATGGCCGTCTCTAGATGGTCCTTCCTTTTGTCTCAGCTCCAAACTTTGTCTCTGTAACTCCATGGGTGTTTTGTTCCCAATTCTAAGAAGGGGCAAAGTGCCCACATTTTATCATGCCAGCTTTATGTTGCTCCCCTTCAACCTCCTGGCTGGCCTGGAACTCACTGTGACTGGTCTCAGACCCAGAGATCTACCTGCTTCTACCTCGAGCTGCATGCCAGCACCCAGTTTATTTTGCTTTTCAAACATCGGCTCTCATGGCGATATGATTTTTTTCTATATTTGTATGTCAGAAAATGAGTAATTAATAATGATAGTGATATACCAACCCCCCTCAAAAGAACCAAAAAACAAAAATTGTGAGCACTTAAAAATCTCTTCTGAAATCAATCTAAATTTATTCTGTATAAGAGTACACATTTCTCAACTTTTACTATTATATACATTAGATAGGAAAAAAATACTTTGGGTTACGACCTGTTACTTTAATTTGAACTATACATTTTTAGGTTATGACTTGCTACTTTCAGTTAAATGACACATTTTTGGGCAATAAATACAGACCTCTATAATCCCCACTCACCAAGAAAATGAATAAGATATAGAAATATATATTTTTAAATGGATGTTTTCATTCCATAAGTTATTCGCTGGAACAAAGTAGAAAAGACCATGGAAGCTATATTGGCACATACAGGCCACTAGGGCAGGGCCAAGTAAATCACCGTTCACTACTCCAGATGGTACCCAAGTGACTTTCCAGACATGCTGCTTCTAAAACTGTGTACTAGCTGGAAGGCAACATCAGTTAGAGTCATTTGCAGGCTGAGATTCCATTCTGCTCGGCATGCTGAAGCAGGAGTTTAATGGTACCCCAGTGGCCTGGAGACTTAATGCAACTTCCAAAAGGATCTCACTTGCTTCGGGGAGAAGTATACCTCCTTACAGCCTGGGTCTCGGGCCATGTTTGATTTGCTACAAGCAAGATCTCAGGGCTACTCTACCTGGCTTCACACAGAGCTTGGGTAAATACCGCTGCTTTCTAGTCTGGGACTACTAACACTGTTAGCCCCAGGCTCTGCTAGCTCCCTTCCTCCCTGCCCAGTGCTCTCCTGTTCTCTTCCCATGGAGGCACTGACTCTTCCTCTAATGAGCATGACAGATCCTGTCACCCCTAACTTGAAAAGTAACTGTTAGTGGCTCCCTGTTGCCCTCGGGATAAAGCCAAGCTCCTTATGAGGCTCATTAGGTCTTAGCTGGTCTGGTCCCTATTTATCTTCTAGATTTGTTTGATCTCTTCCTAGCAGCCCCAGCCCCACACCCCAGATGCCCTTTCCAGCCCAGCTAGTGACCTAGCATGTTGTTCTATGAATGCTGTTCTGCAAAGCTCATTTCTGCAGTCAAGTTCTATCAAACTTAATTCTGCACTGTCTAGAGACTTGCTTCTTCAGAAAGTTGCCAATCTAGTTCTCTATCCATTTCTGTATAAATCTAGATCATTCTGTGTTCCATTCTCTTTCTTACCTTTCTTACCTGTGAATGAGTCTGACTTTGTAACAAGTATGTATGTGTATGTGATCACATTCATGGCTGTCAGTATTTTAGGTCAATTACTACTAAGTCATCTATAAACAGACAAGTAGTAGTTATATTTGTTAGTCCTTTCTCTATGAGACGGGAATATATAATGTTATGCACACATACATGTTTGAGTTCATAAAGACACAGGGGTATCTACATACTACATATAAAACATCTAGATAGTAACATATATAGAGGTATAGTAACATTTTTTTAAAGTAGGCAACTCTCATTTTTTTCTGTACCCTGTTAGATAAATGTTCATCTTCACCCTAATTTAGTATGCCACAATTTTGATATTTTTTATTACAGTGAGAGAGAGCAGATATCAGAGAACAACTTGTGGAAGTCCATTGTCTTATTCGAATATGTAGAACCTAGGAATTGAACTCAGGTTGTCAGACTTGCCAGCAAATTCCTTTACTGCTAAGGCATTTTGCTAGTCAATAACTGGCAAGGTTAATATTTCAATTTTTCAGATAAAATAATGATAATTAGGATAAGGTACCATAGTTTCCATGGGGTCCAAATGACATTCAAACAGAGACCTGCCAGCATTTAAAATCGAGTCAGTGCTCTCCTGCTTCTGTTTTTGTCTGGTTTCATGGGCAGTTGGAAACTCACTGAAATGTTCCCGGGGTGTCCTTCTACCAAAGAAACAAAGGCAAGCATAGCATATCTGAGTCTCCGAGTGTTCATCCTCCATGGTGCCCGAACCAAGAAACTGTTCCTAGTTAACTCTTTCAGTCCTACTTCCTTAAGAGGGAACAGTCACACACCATTTTACACAGGCAGAAAACACCTGGCATTATAAGAGGTGGGGCAGAGCTGTGACTCCATCTCACCAAGCCATTAGTTCTAAACATGGAGCCCTTTGTGGCTACAGTGCACTGACTACCAGAGTAGCTAGAGAGCTTTCTTATGCTTGAAACTAACAATCAAAATATGATTGATGAATGACCTCTGACTAGTCTGGAGGCTCTGTTGAAAGGTGACTATCTGAGCCCTTCCTCAGATCCAGGAGCCCAGCAGTTGAGGTAAAAGGTTAGTGTATAACTTCAAAGCCTACATGTTAACCAAAACAGCACAGTGCTTGAGTTTTACTACCATGTTTAGCATGGAATTCACTACTGGTACTTCAAAAACATATAACCAAGATGAGCTGTCTTAATGCACAAAGCAAATAGCCATCCTCTTTAGCATTTGTAGAATTTGTGTTGGGCATTGGTTGTTCTTTACAACACTTTTTCAACATTTATGTATTTATTTATCATGTGTGCACACCTGAGTGCATATGTAGAGGTCAGAGGACAACTTTAACAACTTGCAGGAACCAACTGTCTTCTGCCAGGTGGATGCCAGTGATGGAAAGCAGGTCGACAGGTTGACAGCAAGCACCCTCACCTGCTGCACCTCTGAGCAGCCTGGATTGAGCTCAGCTGACCCTGAGATGAGCTACAGATTGAAAAGAGTGGGAAGCCCCATGATGGTAGTCTCCAGACAGCAGTATCAATGCCCCCTGGACTTCCCAGACATTCCAGATAAGTAAAATGCAGCAGAAACATTCTATGGTCAAATGCTTTAGGTTTTATTTCACATAAAACCATTAAAGTTACTAGCATGGAAAGAATCCTTTCTTATAACTCATCTTGGCTGAGAAGTTTGGCACAGATTGGCTCAAGTGACTTTTCTGTGACTCTTGAAGTTATACTTCAGGAGAGTGTGGAGGGGCCACCGTCTACCCAATAGCTTAAGAAAATCGTATCTACTAAGAGTTTATTTTGGCAAGAAACCACACTTTCTTTGTCATGGGGGAAGAGATTCATCAGAATCAGTAGAAAATAAATTTTCTTTCAGAAATCTCTAAAAGACAACATATTTTCTTGTTCAGTGGTCTTTTAAAGTTGAGGCTGTTTATTGAAAAAGAGATTATATCTCCATTATGATAAAACCAAGTTTTATTCTATCAACACATCTGAAAATTCCACAAACTCACAAGGACAATGGAGAAAAGTGTTAGTTTACACTGAGGTAGGAGACATCAGAAGCTTGGACAGGGAGCTGACTCGCCTTGGACTTGAAGCCACTATGCAGCCTGGAACAGAAACATAACACTGCCCAGAGAGAGCTGAGAGCAAAAGGAAGCTTTATAGAGAAACAGGAAGGGGAGCTGAAAATGTATGATGGGGTCCCTTGATCATTTCTTAAAGAAAAACACAGGAAGAGAAAAAGGATTGGCGAAATCCAAGACTCCTAAAGCTCAAATGCTGATATTGGCAAAGCAAGACCAGGAGTTGTTATGAGTCTCAAAGATGGAGAAGAATAAGGGAGCTACAATAAATATTAGAGTATGTATGTGCATCTGGGCTTGGAGATGTGGACTGGGCTTTAAGATGTAGAGCTGGAATGAGGAGCCAGGACAGATCTAATCTATTTCCCAAGGCCCTCCTCCGTCCATGTCAATTATCCAGAACGTGGTCAAAAAGTTCTGAAAGCCTCCTGTGACCCTGTTCCTCTCAATTAGTGCTTCTCTTCATCATTTATTTTCCCCATTCTTCAAGGTCTAGGCAACACTTGTCTTTCCAATAATCTTGACTATTCCTGTGTATATTGACTGTGTTCTGGGAACCCTGGCTCACTAATAAATGATATCATGGTTTCTTCCCTAGATCAGTTTTGAGCAAACTTTTCTTCATCTCTACATCCTATGCCTAATTTCTTTTTTTTTTTTTTGCCCCGCCCCCCTATGCCTAATTTCTTAAATTCATTGGTTGTATTTATTTTGTACATGTATACATATGTGATGTGTGTACATGCTCAAAAGTCTGTGGGATCTTGTGGGGGTGTATATGCATATGAGGGAGGGTTTGCAATTTCAGCTATCAGCAGCATAGCAGAACACCAACCTAGAGTACAAACACCCAAGAGCTTATTCACTCTAAGTTAGATGATGACTGTATATCATACATGTATTGATGAAAATATGTTTTGCTTGCATATAAAAAGCTTTAAGTTCAGAATGCAAAAGTATTTATGTTTCTATTCCTTCTTTTTTGTTTGTTTGTTGTTGTTTTTGTTTTTTGAGACAGGGCTTCTCTGTGTAGCCTTGGCTGTCCTGGAACTCACTCTGTAGACCAAGCTGGCCTTGAACTCAGAAATCCGCCTGCCTCTGCCTCCAAAGTCCTGGGATTAAAGGCATGTGCCACCACTGCCCAGCCTATGTTTCTATTCCATTTTTGAGTTTATTGTTACATACAGTGAGAGAGAATGGAACTTCATTCCTTTGCATGTGAATGGCTGATTTCTCCCATGACACTTACTGGAAAAGACACTCCTCTTTTAATGTACATTTTTATCACCTTTACTGAAAAACTAGTTGCCTATTTACCTCTGGGCTCTTGGTTCTGTTTCACTGGTGTTTGACTTCATACTAATGCTGTGGTCTATATTAGATCTATATAAGATGGTCACTATAGCTCTGCATGTATTCTGACTCAGGTATTGTGATGACTTCCAGCACTGCTTGAATTTGCTTAAGACTGCCTTTTTCCCACATCCTATTTCTAGAGTGCATTTATATTTCAACATTTCCACTTTGTGTCTTGAGTTATTTCCAAAATTAGCCAATGTGTAGGCTCTTCATCTTCATCCAGCAAAGGGATGGGATGCTGTTTCTCTGCTAGAGAATAGCCATTATTACTATGCTCTGGGTTACTGTTTTCTAATCTACCATGCAAACTCTCAGAATCAATAATGGTAGCATGATCTCAGATAGTCAAAAGATTGAAATTAATTTTGGTTTAGACAAAAATCATATATACACCAAAAACAGAGAAAATGACATATAGGAAATTTAATAGAGAAATTTGGCATCAAACTGATTCATTCCTAAAAGGCATGACGGTCACTATTTTTATTAGGCTGGCACATCATAGAAGTCACCCAGAGATAGGTTTCTGGTTTCTTGTTGCCATTGTCAGAGGCTCCTACAGAGAAAGGGTGGGACTTTGTCAACCATAGCAAACAAGAAACAGTATTTCTGGGAGACTCTGTCTGGCTCCCCTCTGTGTACTTTTAAAACTTACCATCCCTCAAAAAACTTTCATTAAAATGTTTCTACTACTTTTTCTCAGTTAAGAACACAGCCTGTATTGGTTTGTATTTTGTGTGTGATTTCACTGGGAGAATGATGCCCATTTTTAACATCAAAAAGCTAAAAAAAATTAAATTAAATTAAAAAAGTAACACATAGGTCAAGGGTCTACTTCACAGAGAACAGGGCTCACATTAAAAACCAGAATCCAGCCAACATGAGCATGCTGGGACCTGCTGGGGCTTGTATGTACTTCCCATGTTTTAGAGTGTTTTCTAGTATTTATTCCGGAAGCAGGACACTGTCTGTCCCTCATGTATTTTCACATGTCATTTGCTTTCCTTCCCTAGCCTTTTTTGCCATGGGCTATGTCCATCATCGGGTGCAATCTCTGTGGAAGAAGTTAGCACAAGTCCATGGGGAAACTTTGCAAAGCCAGATGGGCTACTGGGAAGCAAGGCCTCCTCCTGCATCCAAGACGGGGCTTAATGGACCACGTTTCCCCTTTGCTTCCAGTCTATTTTCAAAGAAAAGTTTTTACTTAGGTAATAAAGGCTGTAATCCATTCATCTTTCCTGATAAGTTTCTATATATTTTAACTAAAAACAACTCATATAGACAATAAAATTGGTAATGGTCACAAATTATGGCTAAAGCTAGATTTCAAGGGATTTCCATGTAATTTCCAACACTTGAAATAACACAAGATGCCAAAGAGCTCAAATGGAATGTTACCTTTTAAAAGAGCAACTTAGCAAAAAAATAGATGTAAAAAAGCCAAGAACTTAAAAATAAGTATGAGGTGACAGGCAAAGTAATTAAAGCAATTAAGGGGAAAATTAAAAATAAGGCTATGATCCAACCATAACCTTCTGGTGTCAGTGAGCCAGGAAATGCAGTTCTCAAAAACCTTAATAGATTTTCTTTTTAAAGACTGACTGTGAATTTTCTTAATGTTGTATCTCTGATAAAGTTCCTCTTGTAGAATACAATTTCAAAAGCAAATAACCTGAAGTATAAATAAAGAAAACCTACAAGTTGCCAAGTGTCTGGTAAATTGGAACAATTTATCTGTACATCTGAAGAGCCTTAGAAACGAACTGAACGGAGACAGCAGCAATGCTCTTACACCATTTTCACCTCACCCTGTTCACATACACACCCAAATGCACGTGCACACATGCACCTACACACACACACACGCATACAGGACAGTGGAGAGAGGTGGGCTTCATGCACATGCAACCATGCACAACAGACCCATGTGCACATGTACCTATGTTCTCTTTCACTCATGCATGATGAGTGGAGAGAGGTGGGCCCGAGTGCCCTTCGCAAGCTTCAGCCTTCACATATTATTTCTCCTCACTAGTTTCAACCTCTGCCTCTTTAGCAAAACAAACACCACTTGCAAAGAAAAACTTAGAGTTCTTTATCAAAGCAAGTGCATCCAAAGAAATGAATCAGTTTCTGCAAACACTGGATTCAGTGCTTTCCCCATTGTAGCGCCTACTGTGTGTGTCTCCTGGAAAATTCTGAAACCTGTCCTAGACTGGAATGACAGGGATATCCCATAATATAACTGCTACTAGAGAACAGTGAAATCCCAAAGAGGCATTATATACATCTACCATGATGACCCTGACAGCTGTTCAGGAAAATCCATGTACTAATAAGGACACAGGTTGCTTTAAATATATACTATGATGGTAAATTCAATGAAAATTTACCACACAAAATTCCAAAATCTTTCCCCCTATAAATTATCATGGACTATAGATATTACATTCTAACTTTCACTGGGCTATAGATCTCTCCAATTCCAACAAAACATGCACATGTTTCAGGCATATTAATATTAGACACTGGGGATAGAAATATGAATAAAGAGGGTGCTGCCTTTGACAGTCTATGATCCACAGAATTAAGCTGTCATGGAAAGGGGGCTTTCCTTGCAGCTGAGCTGGTATCAGTTAAGTGATATTATTTTAATTTCCATTGTTCTTGTGTGTGCCTGGAAATCATTGGTTGTTCAACTCTACGCTTCCTTACCTCTAATAGAGAGAAGTTCCACACTCCCTACAACAGAGCTTTCGGAGTTCTGTGCTAGATGGAGTGAATATTCTCTGTGATCTATGGTGTTTATGTGGATAACAAGGGCAGCAATCGTTCTGTACTGTTGTTTTAAATACATATATACATTGAATGCTTGCTTGCAAGTCAGCTGCCTCTTTTATATAAAACACATAGAAAGGTTTATGGTGTAGCTGGCAAGGAGTCGGGGAGACCAGTGAACCAAGGGTGAATAGATTCACCTCAGTGGTTTTCTTACTCCTGTATAGACTCACATGTGCACATGCAAATCCCCTCATATGACTCGACTCTCCCTTTGTTCTGGTGCCAGTGTCTTTTGACTGCTGAGCAGCACTCTCCCCATACCTTTTGAATGCCTAAGCCAAGGCTCTCTAGCCTCTTGTCCCTGTTGATGCACAGGTGACCCTTTAAGCCTGTTCAACCACAAGCGGTTTGCATGTGAGAAAAGCCTCCCGAGACCATTCAAAATATTCTTACAGCAACACAAGAGAACAGTGGGGAGCAGAAAGAAAACCAATGGAAAAGGCAAAGGCTTCACTCTCTTGGGGTGAACTATACAGAGACAGAGTAGGGATGTCACTGTCTCCCTCAGTCGAAGTTAAGTTTATAATCTTTCACAAAAATCACAACCAAAATAATCAAACAGGAAAAAATTATCTAGTGATCTTGCTGCAAAGGTAAAAAGCAGATTTCTGAAATGCAGAGATATCTTTAATGAGGGATGTACACTAAAACAATAGCTGATGCCTGAAAATCGCAAGTGCTAGACTCCCTGAAGCTCGTTGCCATTACAGCAGTGTCAGAGCATGGCGTCCAGGAAGGACAGTGCAGAGAAGGCCATGAATTGCTGAAGGAATGTGTTATTTGGCAGCTCTGAAGGGTTCAAACTCAGAGAGAACTCAGAAATTAGTTTTTCTAAAATGTTTCTCAAGTACTCTAAGCAGAGAAGGAACTGACTATGCAGTTAGTTATAGGCAATGTGTCTCTGCTCCCAGGGCCAAGTGTACCGTCAGAAGACACACGGAGTTCTGGCAGCCATGTTCAGGGTTGTGTGGTGGCAAAAGTCTCTCCTGTAGACATGATTCCCCCGTGGCAGGATCAGACAGTGCTACACCATTCTCCCTTGTGACGTTAAGTAGCCATCTTTGAGAAGCTAGTCATAATAGACTAATTGAATGAATTGCTAACACATTCTTTAGGAGTCTCAGAGTCTTTCTTCAAGATGCTCAGAATTTTTGGAAAGCTTGAAACAGTATATGTGAAATAATTGAAAATAGCACTTGCGATTCTAAAGGGCTCAACAAATGTTGCTTCAGTTTTATGTTGTGTGGGCATTAATGTCTTCCATGTAGCAGAGCCCGTTACATCCTGCCTTCTTCCTGGACTTTTTTCTTTTGCCTATTTTAGGATGAGTCTTGATATACAGCCCTGGTACAATGTAGCCACAACCCGACAATCCTCCTGCCTTGGCATCCTGAGTCTTAGGATTATAAGCACACTCTGCCACACACAGCTTCCCCCAAGCATCTGAACTATAGAAAACTTGATGGTTAAATGACTATCATCTTCTGTTTTGTTTCCTTCCTCTCATTCCTTGCTCTCAATGTAGAAACATAAGGTCAAGAGCAAGTGTGAAACAGTATGTCTGACAAGGGTGAGTGTGAAACAGTATGTCTGACAAGGGTGTGTGGGGGACAGTATGGCTGTCTAGGGTGAGTGGGGGACAGTATGGATGTCTAGGGTGAGTGGGGGACAGTATGGCTGACTCCTTTCTCAAACTGAAAAGCCGAAGTTCCTTCTTTGCCAATGATTCTTCTGTTCCCTGCTGCTCTCACTTTCTGGCACCCATCACCACAGTCACTAGCACAATCTTTCTTCTATCCAATTTGCTCTTGTTGCTCCTGCTACTTTTGCCTGCCCACTCCCACACTCCTTTAAAATCATACACTACCCTGTCTTCTTAGCAGTAATTTTCCCTTCATGTTAAAACATTATATAGATTTAGCTCTTGTTTAAATTTTTTCCTTTCTTTTCTGTGCTTTTTGGTTATAGTGTTATTGGAATTTTTTTGTTGGTTAAAAAGTGTGAAAATATATTAAATACATTAAACATTAATCATACTTTATTCACATATATAGAAATATATTTCTAAATGCAAAAATATACATTACACATACAAACTCACAGGTACACCTTACCCCTTTGGAAAATGAGATAGATAATGTTTCATAATCTGGAATTACCACAAAATTTGGATCATCATCATTTTCCTCCTCCACCATCATCATCATCAACAAACACTTGATCACCAGCACAGAGGAAATAGTAAGGAAGAAGTCACCACAGGACTTGTCATAGTGAGGTCCACGTGGCTCAGAGTAATTTGTACATCTTAATTCCATCTTACTTTGTTCCCATGGGAGGTACCATCTCCTTTGTCTCTGCAAAGAGGAATGGAGGCAGAGGGCAGGGCTAGGACCATGAGGAGGCTGTCTGGCTCCAAAACCATATTCTCTAACCAGGGTCAAAGCTCTCTAACTTCATCTTTATACTATCTCTTTGCATCCAAAAGTGTTGGGACAGGTGATGGGTACCTGTTCTCTTCACGTAAGTCAACAGGACGCTTAGATGAAGCAGGCACCACCCCTCAGTATCCTCAAGTCATCTAAACTACTAAAGTGTTTTCCCTGGGGACTGGCAGCTAACCCTAGGTACCCACCCTATGCTTCAAAGAGTAAAAAGCTCCTCTTGAAGGAGAAAACTAGAAACAAACAAACAAGTCACCATAGACTGCCAAAATACATTCTGACCCATCTTCTAGCTGGCAGATTAATTTTTTTTTCGTTTGGGCATTAAACCATGGGTCATGAAAATATCCAGTCTATGCTCAGCCCAAGAAGAAGTGGAACAAAGGAGCAGTGTTATTCATTATGGATTAACACAATCTGAGGAATTTGAAAGTCATTTTCTAGGTGATGCAGACATACTGTTAAGACATGTCCTGGGGGACTGGAGAGGAAGACTCTGGTTAAGAGCACCTGCTGTACTTATTGAGAACCTGAGGCTGGTTCCAGTGCCCATGCTGGGGAACCCTCAGCCACGTGTAGCTCCAGCTCCAGGGTTTGTAATGCCCTCTTCTGAACTCCAGGGCTAGCATCCCCTCTACCCCACATGTACATTCCTGCACACAGACATGTACCTAGACACATACATAATTTTTAACCTTAAAAATGTATTGGGAAGATACTTGAGCTGGGTCTGGTGGCACATGTATGTAAGTCCAATACTTAGGGCAAGGCAATAGAATTAGGAATTCAAGACCATCCTGGCTATGTGTGTCAAGTCTGAGGCTAGCCTGGGCTATATAGTAAGGCTGTATTACAAAATAAAATTCAAAAGGAAAGAAACCAGGAAAGATGCTTCAAAGTCAAGAGACTCCACAGACAGGCATACAATATCACAAATCAATGGCAGAGGTTTTCATGCTACATTTAATAGGGGTGCATTTGGAAGTGACTGAGGTGACTCAATTGTTAAAGCACTCACAGCACAGGCATAATGAAGACCTGAGTTAAAATCCCTAACACCTGCGTAAAACCAGCCAGCCCTGGAGCGATGCCAGCACTTCTGGGGCTCTGAGCAGGCAGCTCCCTGGAGCTGAGCTGCACATGCACATGCACAGAATACTAAGTCTCCTGCTTAGTGTGGGCTTTCGTCCCTACCCTCAGTCTCTCTATGGTGTGTGTGTGCGTGTGCGTGTGCGTGTGCAAAATGTCCCTAAAATCCAAAAACATCTGACAGTATAAATATTTCTTTCCTCAAGCATATTGGTAAACACGTTCAAATCACTATTTCTCAAGGTATCTAAGTCCAATGCCGGGTGCTCTGCATCCTAATCCTTTATTGATTGACAATGAAGCAAAACACAGTTAAGGACATATGACTAGAGGAGTGAAATAAAAAAATTATAATACATTTAGAACCATTTGTCTTGGGTTGAAGAGATGGCTCGGCAGTCAAGAGCACTTGTTACTCTGGACAAGACCCAGACAAATTATCTATAACTACAATTCCAAGGGAGCTAAGACACTTTGTTGACCCTCATGGGCACCAGGCATGCATGTGGTACACATATATACATGTAAGTAAAACACCCACACATAGACTATAGAATTAAAAAAAAACAAAACAATCATTTGTTTTAACACCAGACTTTCTAGAAGTCTGCAGTGGCTTCTCTGCTCAGAGGGTGTTTCATTTCTGCCACTTGACATTGCTCCTGCTCTATCAGGTTCAGACGCCTGGTGGGGAATGGGACCCCATCACACCCTGTTTATATTCCTCACAGTTTGGAGGCATCCACAGTGGCTGAATGCATTTGGTTGTCTCTCTCTATCTTTGCTGCATGAGGTCTTCCATTGCTCCTGGTCTGGGAAACTCATTAGTGAAGTCTTTCCTTCTTTTGTACCTCCTCTGTCTCTACTCAGTTGAAACTCAGTATGTGTACAACCTGTTCCAAGACAACTTAAAGGTTTTGGAGTGTGGCAAATAAGTAGTTTTCTTTTACCAATAAGTCCTGTCTCCTATAAAATTGTTCTATTCTTTATTTTTTATTGGATATCTTCTTTATTTACATTTAAAATGTTATCCCCTTTCCTAGTTTCCCCTCCAAAAATCCCCTATCCCCTCCCCCTCCCCTGTTCTATTCTTTAGCCACAAACATATCAAAACTTTATAATTCAAGCCATTTTTGTATACTAAATGCAAAAACAAATGGGAAAAATTACTGGATCTCGACCAATAGAATTTTAACTTGGTATATGGTAAAAACTGAACCAATAAAAATCATAATGAATATAATCACTTATAAAATTATATAAAAAATTAAGAACCTCAATATAATAAAGCATTGAAGAAAGATGGATAATGCCAATGAGTAGAAGCAAACAGTTTTATCTCCTCATTGTTAAAACACACATAAAACATCACAAAGCTAACATACCTATGATGCATCTTTGCCCATGGAAATATATAAGACATTCTCAGGAAGCATAAA
Organism: Mus caroli; assembly: GCF_978045245.1. Taxonomy (NCBI): domain Eukaryota; kingdom Metazoa; phylum Chordata; class Mammalia; order Rodentia; family Muridae; genus Mus; species Mus caroli. The sequence continues at coordinate 11,226,134 of NW_028227256.1, forward strand.
AGAATTTCCCCAGAAATCTCACACTTGTGCTTGTTAAGACAAATAATCAGAGATACAGCTGAGGTATGCAGAGCACTGCTGTAAATGCCCAGACAGCGGAGGGGTTAAATGCAGTGCCCCTGAGTACCATGCAGCCATGAAAAGGATGCTTTAGAAAATCACTTACTGATGTAAAAAGGTGTTTACACAATTTGCCTATGGTATGCATACATATATGAATGGTAAGAATTTTTTGTAATAGATGATTGAAAGTAGTTTTGCTCCTCCATATTTTCTAATTTATCCTCAACAAATAATGTAGTAACTACATAATAAACATAAGAAATGAAAATCATCCAAAAAAATCCTTCAGCCAGGAAGCAGGAATGAGGAGTCAAGTTAACTATCCTTGCATCATAGTAAACCAAATTTAGTTTGTGAATCTGATGGCTGGTATCTTAAAAAAGTATCAGCAAAATGTTTAGTTATAAGAAACTTTTTCTCTAGTACTCGATGGATGCATTGGCAGTTAACAATCTGCTAATTACAAGTGCAGATTCAAGTATTAGTCTTGAAGAGGCTCTGACAAGCCGTGCTTGAGCTGCCATTTTACCTGAATTGTATCTTCGCCATGTTTTGTCTGCAATTTCAAACAGAGACCCAGACACTGGTTCTTGGAAGCATTATCTTGAGGCTTCATTTGGTAGCTATAATGGGATCTGTGTTCATTCGATTTGGTCTTTGGTAGGTCAGTGAGTCAATACACTTTATGTAATATAGTTATAGATCAGAGTGTGCTGTCCCCGAACACTATCCCAGCACTAAAATGAAGAAACCATATTCCTCGTAGAAAAGCTGGTTGGTAATCCAGGGGCTTCTACATACCACAGCACAGCCTCTTCTGTGGTCAACTTCCCTTACTTTTTATTTTCTTTTTCTAAATGGTAGCAGACACAAAAGCAGAGACTTCAGCATTTAAAATAAAAAGAGCATTTGAAGTACCACCTGGAGAGATCATTGTATCTAATTCCTTCATATAAATAGAAAATCTTGGTCCAGAGGGCAGCAAGTGAAGAACCTAATTTGAAATGTGTTGTCATCCTGTCTCTGAGCCCAGGTCACTGGCCTCATCAACTCCCAGCTAAGCATCACATTTGCTTTAGGAATTCATAGGCAACATTTGAAGGGAAACAGCCAAGAGGCTGTATACAGACCTTGCATCTGGTAGCTGTACGGTGCCTGTCCAGGTTGAGGGGTACCAAAGCTTGTGCCATAGCTAAGAAATCCCGTCTGTCCAGGTGACTGAGACTGTGACAATCCACTTTCCGTCTTGATGCCTGCCCACAATGCACCTAAATCAGTTAGTGACAGCTGATCTATCTGTTCGTTTTCAGAAGCTGGTAAATATAGACAAGTATATACCCCCCAACTACCCAGTCAAATCCCCACAGTTCTTCTGCAGGAACACAAAACATGAAGGCTTACAGTTGGATGCCATAAACCACAAGGTCAAGCTTTTAAAAATGTCTTGATTTGAATTTTGACATCATTCTCTCTGATTTTCCTGCATTTCTAGAAAGCAGAACTCTTGAGGCATCGTTTCCATAACTCATTTTGCTATTTTACTAGGGTAGGTCACTCTGTCATAGTCAAGAAATAATCACAATGAAAGGTGGGCCTCACGGTTCTTCAGTTCTAAATCTCCTTTTCCCTAAGAAGTAGCTACTGAGATCCTATCATTGCCATCTTCTTTCTCAACTTTGATGCTAGTGCACAGGACATTCTGAAGTCAAAGAAAGCACTACAGGGTCTAACAACGTGGGGGAGCTTTCTTCCAAGTATCTAAGTCAATGGCTCTCAGCTTTCCTAATGCTGTGACCTTAAATACAGTGCCTAATGTTGTAGTGACCACCAACCTTAATCTGTTTCATAGCTACTTCATCACTATAATGTTGCTATTTTTATGAATCGTAACATATAGATCTGATATGTGACCCTCATGGGGGTGGCAACCCACAGGTGGAGAGCCACTGATCTAGATCTTTCTGGAAAGGAAGCATTAAGACAGTAGAATATTAAAGACCTAAACCTCAAAAACAGTAGAATAAGAAACCTGTGAATGTGGCCAGTAGCTCCTTTTATCCCCACTAATTTTCAAATATTTAAGTGTAATTCTTCTAAATGTAGGCTAAATTACATTTGAACTTATATTATTATGTAATAAATACAAGTTTATATTTTACAAAATTACAGAAAAATAATTGACTTTGGGCCTCAAATACTTCCCCAAGCACCAGGATGGTCCACTCGTTCCAGACTGAGACCTGGCAACACAGAGGTAGGCCACTGGTCTTAATTATAATTAAAGGCAATCATGCAAATGAACAACTGTCCTTAATTCCCACAGAGGGAAGACAGAAACATTCCTGCCAAGAGAATTCACATTTTTCAATAATCTTGGTTTCCACTGAAGATAAATTATATCTTTAGGATCTAGGATACACAGAAGTCTGGCTATTTATTTCCATTTTAGGGGAATTTTGTGGGTAGAATGGAGTTAGGTAATTATCCTAAGGCAGTGGAAGAACCTGACTGGGCTGGAAGAGGCTATTTTCATTTCTTGAGTATTTCTGAATACCTCATGATGACCTTAACATTGAAAACTGAGGACAATCTTAACATGGGAAAAAATGACGTACTATGTACAGGTAATTTCAAGTCAATGAACAACTCACAACATGTAAATAATCCCTGGAAACACACCTGCCTAGACAGGTGGCTGCACAGTTCTAGAAACTCCGTTATTTCCATGTTGCCACCAGTAGGGAATTTCCCCCTTCGGTCTCCACTCAAGGGTGAATCTTTTTCCAGCCCTAACTGGGCCACATGCTTCTCCCTTGGAGACTCAGAATGGGGAAATGGGTAAGAACAGACATGGAAAGGCAAGAGGAGGTGGAAAACACTAATCTACTCATGGGCAGAAAACCCATTTTCCTAGGAGCCTGTGGGCAGATGAGCGACAGATGGGAATCTAAGTCGTAAGAAATTCATTTTCTCTCTTATCTGCTATTCTCACTATGAAAATCTCTCACCCCACTGTGGCTGCATGGGGAGAAGACTAAAGAGAGGAAGATGAGGAGGGCAGTGGGCAGGGGTCACTTCCCCTGGGAGTACAGGTGGGAAGTCCATGGGCAGGACAAGCAATTTTCTACAAATTCAATTCTGAACACACAAACTGAAGACTGCTTTCATCCACATTGCAGCATACAGCATACGATGCAGATTGTGACTTTTCTTCATCCCCAGTGTAGTCTAAAGGACTATTATGAAAAAAACTTGATCTACTATCTACTACAGTGAAAAACTCGGAATGAAAGTCACAGAAATGAAGGACAATTTTAGAAAATTCTTTTTAATGATGTTTCTAAAGCTTGCTTCTAAAAACCCAGCATGTTAGATGGTATTGAGTTCTGGTGGTTTTTGAAGTAAATCTACAGAATCCGGAGTCATAAGTAAGTTACACTTGATTTCTATGTATTTTAAAAGAAACTAATAGATGGTCAAATTACTTGAGGTCAGGAGACAGTGCTGAATGGAAGAAAGTTGTTTAGCTTCTAAGGAATGGCAAAATACTTTAATAGACCAGCCACGCTTTCAGTAGAGTGGTGGAAAGTACACGACACAAAACTTGTACCAACGGAAGTCTAATGGAACAGGTGCCAAAATGTATCCATCCTATCGGCTACAGTAGGACCAACTCTTCTAGTCTCTTTCTGTGAGTACTTATATGCTTTCTCTTGATTATTCTGTGGGGTTTTTTTTCTTTAAAATGCCCCATATTCATATATTTTATTTGATTTAATTGGTTGAAAAATTGCAATCACAACTCATTGAAGAAAATGTATTTAGAATTTGAAGTCTTCTGTAAACAGAACTTTGGGATTTGGCTGGATTTATTTTTAATTTACAGGTTTTGGCCCCATCACAATTGAGTTAAATTACACCAAGATAAAGATAATCTCCAGGTGGGAAGGAGCAAATGGCATGTGAGCTTTGACTGTTTCCTGATCCTCGCCTTCAAAGTGCGGTGCGGGTGGTGATATATAGATCACTTTTCCTAATGGGTGATAATGCTGAAATTTGATCATGTAACCACCCCCAGGTTTGGGGCAAGCAAGAGTTTGTTGAATTCTGCATGTACTTCCTTAATCATAGCTGGGTATCTGATAAACAGGAAATGGATCTTTACACCAAAAGACTTCATTCATAGAAGTTTTATCACAAATATGCACAAAAATACTTTGGATTCCAGAGCCAAGTGCTCAGATGCCAAATTCAGATATAAGCAGAGAGAAAGGTAAGTAAGGGGCCTACAACCCAGGCAACCTGTTAACTACCTCTGACCTCATGGTAAGAGGTCACTGTCTGCACAAAACTCACTAGCAAGAATTACAGAGACTTTATAATAAACGGGGAACATTGAGAAGTGGCCCAACAGCCTCATTGTTGAAGTACTTGAGCACACAACATCGGCCCACCAGAATACACCATGAGAATAATGGTCCAGTGACTCACCATAGGAGGAAATTCCATAGGGCTGTCCCGGCTGTGGGTACGTGGCGTAGGCTGTGGCTTGTTGCATTCCTGTGGTAAACTGTGTTTGCCCATATGCAGCCATAGTTTGTGAGGAAGGGGTAGGGAGAATATGTGGGTATGATCTGCTATTTGTCAGGAATGACAGAAAATAGAAAGCCCATGCATTAGATGGGAACATGCAAGGTAACAATGAACAACTGCATCACAAATTCCAGTTAAAGAGTCTCTTACAGTTAAACTTTCCACTAGCATTGACAAAGCACTTCAAAGGACTCCAGTGCTACCAGGCGGTACTTAAAATAAATTTACATATATACGCATTTAATTAAGCCTCTACAAAATTCACTTCTACTTAAATTAAGATGTAACATGGGCAAAGACATGACTTAGAGTAAGGTAAAGTCTACATAGAAAAGTCACATACTGATTAAGAGAAAATACATCTTACTTGGAAGGATAAATCTGTGGTGGAGAGAACGGGTGAGCTGGTCTTGGACTAAAGCTGCTGCTTCCGAGAGCTGAGGAAAAAGACAACAGACACAGAGCACACACAGTGAGTCAGCAGGGAACCTGAGGATCATACTTCTGAACATGCTAAAAACCAGAAACAACCAACCAAATGTAACACTGTGACCTATGTTAGACTGGGTGATTTCATATAGCATGTCAAAGAGAGCTGGAGAGATGTGTCATCAGATAAGAGCATGGACAGGTCTTCCAGAGGACACAGGTTTGATCTCCAGCACCCACCCACTCATCTGTAACAACCATCTGTAAACTCAGGTCTAGGGAATCTGATGCCTTATTGTGACCTCCTCAGGCCATGTACACACATGGTATAGAGACACATGCAGGTAACCCACCCATACAGCTAAAATAAATACGATCCTTTAAAAAGACGGGCACATACATGCTGATTGAATGGTTCTGATTTTAAATAAACTTTTTAAAACCGAAGATACAGCCATAAATACTCTTCAAAGTGCTTTGGTGGTAGACTGCTGTCTCCCAGAGGAAAGCCGGGATGAATCAGAGGTAGGAAACTGATAGGTCCCCTGCCGCCGATTGTCCATACACAGCAGGAACACACAAACCTCAGCATGTATTAGCAAGAAGCATGGTCTAATCTCTCTGGCGAGGCAAATGGAGTCAGTCACATTTGCCTGTGTTGATTTAACAATGCAGTTTAGTAAATCTGCATCCCCAAATGTCTATAATGTCTCAGGTTGCACGCAAAGCCTGTTTGTTCTTGGGCTGCCCTGTGTTCCTGTTCTCTTAGTTGTATTCTTCTTGGATGTTCAAGCAAATATTTTTCCTCCTTAAGGAAGCAGTCAGCATTAAAGCTAAACTCACTTTCTTTTAAGCAGATTCTCTTGACTCTGGTTGTTTCAAAAATTTACCAGGCTTCTATCAAATGCTCTTCAATACTCATTCAAAAAGCAAAAACCCATATTCAGTAGTAGAAGAGTTTTAAAAGTTGGCTGTTGTTTTAAGTAGGACAATTTACCTGTGTAAAACAACACGCATTTATTTGTGACTACATATTTTCCCCTTCAAATCTCCCAATGCCCTTTGACTAAAATGCATAGTGTGGATGCAGTTCTTATAGACTGTGGCATGGCTGCTTTCTTCTCCTATTAATTGTCACTGCCATCAGGGGCTCTGTCACGTAACGTCTGCATCCCACTCTCAATGTCATGCTCATGCACTCAGAGCGTCACATGCTTTCTCATTTGTCTCACAATGCATTTATGCGGGTCACACTTCATTTCCCAATGGGTAATTAGAAGAGGAGGAGATTTTGGTTAGAATCTCAGGAGAGATGAGCTATCCTGCTCCATCCAGATAACTAAGACTGGTTCTAAGGACAACCAGCAGATCTGCGTACATTCTAGCCACACACACTACCAGATTTCCACCATTGCTGTCACCTTAGAAGGGACAGAATCCACATGAAAGGGGTTGTAGGACAAACTGGTTCACATGCCATAGCTTTGAGTACTTACTGAATACCTACTTGGTCCCAAGGCCCTGGCAAGATGCAGCAGAAGCAATCATAGCAAGATAAGCCCTGTCCTCCTCATGGGAAGTTTTGGGAAATGGTCCAGTTTCTGGAGGGAGGAAGTGGTAACCAAACACTGAGACTATGAGGGATTCCTGACACTTGTCTGGGACAAGTAGGTGTCTTGACACCTGTAGGGACAAGCTCTTCCACTCCCCTTCTTCTCTAGGCATTAAATAAGGACAAGGACAAAGTAGACAGTGTCTGCAGGTGGCTGAGAAGAACTACCTCCCCTGAACAATCAGAGTTCAAAATAGTTGTTTATAAAACAAATGCCAAAAGCCACCTACTAACGGAAACTGCAGAGACACCCTTTACTCTTTTCTAGATCTAGGCCTGCTTTCCAACTCCTGGGTCACCGTTCCTTAAAACAAAGAAACCACTGGGAGATACAGTTGGCTACTGTCTTAGTCAGGGTTTCTATTCCTGCACAAACATCATGACCAAGAAGCAAGTTGGGGAGGAAAGGGTTTATTCAGCTTACAATTCCATACTGCTGTTTATCACCAAGGAAGTCAGGACTGGAACTCAAACAGGTCAGGAAGCAGGAGCTGATACAGAGGCCATGGAGGGATGTTCTTCCCCTGGCTTGCTTCCCCTGGCTTGCTCAGCCTGCTCTCTTATAAAACCAAGACTACCAGCCCACAGATGGCCCCACCCACAAGGGGCCTTTCCCCCTTGATCACTAATTGAGAAAATGCCTTACAGTTAGATCTCATGGAGGCATTTTCTCAACTGAAGCGCCTTTTCTCTGTGATAACTCCAGCTGTGTCAAGTTGACACAAACTAGCCAGTACAATTGACCTCTTGTCAACTTGACACACAAACACATCACTAGTAAGCCTCAACCCTTAAATTCTTATTCATCCCCAAGATCTAAACAACTTTAAATGTCCCACAGTATTTACATATTAAAAGTCAATCCCTTTAAAATGTCCAATATCTTTTAAAATCCAAAGCCTTTTTACAATTAAAAGTCTCTTAACTGTGGGCTCCACTAAAATAGTTTCTTCCTTCAAGAGGGAAAATATCAGGGCACAGTCACAATCAAAAGCAAAAAATCAATCTAACCATCCAATGTCTGGGATCCAACTCATGATCTTCTGGGCTCCTCCAAGGGCTTGGGTCACTTCTCCAGCCATGCCCTTTGTAGCACACATGTCATCCTCTAGGCTCCAGATGCCTGTACTCCACTGCTGCTGCTCTTGGTGGTCATCTCATGGTACTGGCATCTCCAAAACACTGCATAACCCCTTCAGTCCTGGGCCGTCAATTGCAACTGAAGCTACACCTTCACCAATGGCCTTCCATGGCCTCTCACAGTGCTGAGCCTCAGCTGCTCTGCGTGACACCTTCATGCCTTCAAAACCAGTACCACCTGGGTGACCCTTACACATTACCAAGTCCAGCCACAGCACAAGGTACAACCTTGGCTATCACTGGAACACAGCCTCTGTGCTCTCAGAAAACACTTCCCAGGAGATGTCACCTCAATGACGCTGGTCTCTTCTTAATCACTGCTAATTTCTTAGCTCCAGCTAACCAGCATCAATAGTCCCAGTAATGCAAAGTTTTTGCTTTAGTAGTTCTGGTATCTTGTTAATCACAGCTGATTCTTCAGCCCCAGCTAACCAGAACTACAGTATCTTCACAATCAAAACAGCAATGGCCCTGAAAAGAGTCTTTAATTTTCCCTCTGAAATTTCACAAGCCAGACCTCCATCTTCTGCACTGTTCTCAACATTATCTTCCAAGCTCCTACAGAACATCTGACAGAGCTCTTAACAACGAATGGATCTTCAAGCCCAAAGTTCCAAAGTCCTTCCACAGTCCTCCCCAAAACATGGTCAGGTTGTCACAGGAATACCCCACTCTGCTGGTACCAATTTGTCTTAGTCAGGGTTTCTATTCCTGCACAAACATCATGACCAAGAAACAAGTTGGGGAGGAAAGGGTTTATTCAGCTTACAATTCCATACTGCTGTTTATCACCAAGGAAGTCAGGACTGGAACTCAAACAGGTCAGGAAGCAGGAGCTGATACAGAGGCCATGGAGGGATGTTCTTCCCCTGGCTTGCTTCCCCTGGCTTGCTTAGCCTGCTCTCTTATAAAACCAAGACTACCAGCCCACAGATGGCCCCACCCACAAGGGGCCTTTCCCCCTTGATCACTAATTGAGAAAATGCCTTACAGTTGGATCTCATAGAGGCATTTTCTCAACTGAAGCTCCTTTTTCTGTGATAACTCCAGCTGTGTCAAGTTGACCCAAAACTAGCCAGTACAACTATCATATAGTAAGTCTGTGAAATGTGCTTTCCAAGTATATGCATTTTGTGTGTGTATGTCTGTGTGTGTGTGTGTGTGTGTGTGTGTGTGTGTGTGTGTGTACATGAGCGCACATGCACATGAAAGTAATGAGAACTGGGAGCTACAGGGTGTGGAATCTAAGTATAGAACCTGAATCAGAATTTAACTTCAGCTCAAATCAAGTCCCAAATCTCATATGTGGTCTCAAGTCCTTCACCCCCAGCCTCCACTAATGAGGTTGAATGCTAGGTCTCATAGGAGCCTTGTGAAGACTAAGTGAGATGATTCACAGGAAGTGGTTAATACAATGTTTATATGAATAAAGAATCTTCTCTGATTCTCACCACCCATTTGTCCCCAACCTTGCCCTTCTTTCTGTTATTGACATGGTATATGTGTACATGTGTGCAAAGGATAGAGGCTAACCTTGGGTATCTGTTCTCAGATACTGATCACTTTATTTTTTGAGACAGGGTCTCTGACATGCTTGGAAGTCACAGATTAGGCTGAGTGGCCAGTGAATCCCAAGGGGCAGCTTGACTCTATCTTTCCAGGACTAAGAATACAAGCATGCGTCATAATGGCTGGCTTTTTAAGGTGGGTTATGGGATCAAACATAAGTCTTCATCATTGCACACAGTTATTTAATGCATGAGCTATCTCCCCAGCCTCGCCTCTATAATAAGCACAATCACTAGCTGTCCAGAAAGTGGTAGAATTTTTGACCCATGGTTTACATACAAGGTCTTCAGAATACATAGAAGGAACATCTTTGAAGATGGGGTTTGGGGACACAAGCACACCAACCTTTGAACCCATCTCCTATGTCATCTTACCATCAAGGCACACACTCCTCTCATGTCTCCATGGAAACTGGAAACCTCAGTCACCATCTCATGTCCTTCTTCCATTCACCCAAATCCTAAAGCAGCCTGTTTATCTAGCCATGGCTTACATGCCCAGCCCTAAAGCAGCCTGAGGATCTAGACATGTGTTGCACACCCAGCCCTCTTCCAGGACATAAGCCCTGCTTCACCTTCTCACCATGTCACACTGAGATGACTACAGCAGCCATGTGGACACTTAGGGACAGCCTCCATCACACTCTACCCTCCCTCTCTCCTGCCACCACAAAGACAGTGCTTCAGGGAAGTCACTCCACATCCCTCTATAGCTCACAATCTTGCAGCCACTCACATTACTCAAGGAATAACTGAATTCCTCGGCAGAGGACTCAAGGAGGCCAAGGCTTTCATACCCAGCTGTTTCTGATACAATGCAACCAGCCTGGACTTCAGGACTCCTATACACATTGTCCATTTTATGTTTGTCCTGGATGTTCTTCACGATAGACCCCCTGCCTTGTAGGACTTTTCTTTTCTCTGATTGGAAACCTGGGTTGCTAAGCCTTAAAGCAATGGCTCTCAACCTTCCTAACACTGAGACCCTTTAATACAGTTCCTCAGGTCGCGGTGACCCCCAGCCATAAAATTGTTTCATTATTACTTCATAACTGTAATTCTGCCTCTGTTAGAAATCATGATGTAAATATCTGTTATGACATGTATATGACATGTGACCCCTAAAGAGGTTGCAACCAACAGGTTGAGAACCATTGCTTTAAAGGGAACACTTACTGGGTGAATACATAGTCCATGTTCAAGAGCTCCAGCTTTGTTTGGACCTCTGACTGTATGTCTGCCCTCTTTTACATTTCTAAGCTGCCCCCTCATGCGTTCCTATTCTCCATAGCATGTTCTCGGTCTCCTCCAACTCTGCAAATCCACAGGTCTCACTAATCCTCACTTCAGAGGAAAGCACAGACTGAATTCACGATTCACGGATTCATGTTTTACTTTACCGAGCAAAGATGAATGGTTTGCCACCGGTATTGAAAATACAAAGCTAACAAGGGGCAGAATCTCTTCAAATTCTGAAATTCTGTTACCCTCCTCTAGTAAGACTGTTTAACTTTGTGATTTAATAATACTACTTTTTAAATCTATAAGTGCCACACACACACACACACACACACACACACATATCTAATAAAGAAACTCTAGAAAATAGACAATAGCAGAAAAAAAATTCAAAAATGTATCCTGCTACCCAGACACAAACACCATTTTTGTTCTCATATATAGAAACACATTCTTGCAAAGAAATTGCCTTTTGGACTAGAGAGATGGCTCAGTGGTTAAGAGCACTGACTGCTCTTCTAGAAGTCCTGAGTTCAATTCCCAGCAACCTCATGGTGGCTCACAGCCATCTATAATGGGATCAGATGCCCTCTTCTGGTGTGTCTGAAGATGGTTACAGTGTACTCGTATAAATAAAATAAATCTTTAAAAAAAAAAAAAAGGAAAGAAAGAAATTGCTTTTCTTTAAAAATAAAACCATGCTCACACTAAAGATAGTACTCTTTTATTTTATTTTTTATTATTTTATTTTATTTTGGTTTTGTGAGACAGACTTTCTCTGTATAGCCCTGGTTGTCCTGAAACTCACTCTGTAGACCTGGCTGGCCTTGAACTCAGAGCTCTGCCTGCCTCTGGCTCTGAGTATTGGGACTAAAGCTATGCATCACCATAGATTTCCAAGATCGAATTCTATAGACGCTGCCCTTTCACTTCATAGAACTAAGATTTTATCAGGTCACCATTTTGTTTGTTTGGGGTGTGAGTATGTGTGTGTGTATGTGTGTGTGTGTGTGTGTGTTTTTCTACATATACATTGTATATAGGTATTTATGCATGTTCATATTTACACACGTGTATAATAGCTGTGTAGGAATGAATCTGCCATATAGACAGTGCTTCTTTTAAATTCTTCTCTGCTTTTATTTCTAGTTCAATACTCAAACATTATCTTTAATCATCTCTGTGGCAAGGTATTATGTATGCTTTGTGTGTGTGTGTAGGGGTGTTTCTGGCTTCTGGCTTCAACGTTAATAAATTCCAACTTTACCATCCTGTGTACTCCAAAGTTTCAACCTGCAAACTTTTTGAGCTTTGGTGTTTAATATATCTGGCACCTTCAGGGAGTTGGTACTCTCGTCCAACATACCCTGAATTATAGGGCAAGACATGTTACATGTGTGCCTATATCTACTTCTCTATGTCTTGCTTGACTGACCCAAAGGCCATTGGTCATAGATGGCTTAAACTTTACATCATAAAAGTATCGCATCCCTCATGTTCCCATTCCAATTTCCAAAATTTTTCTGCAATTTTTCAATATTTCTTAATCAAATTAATGAAAAACTTTAAAACTGGCTTCTCTCTTGGATTCATAACTATAAATAATTAACGTAAGTGTCAGCCTGTCCTTTGGTGTCTCCCATTGCATAGAGCCTAAAACAACTCCAGGCAAAACTTGCTGGTCTCCTTTGACTCTGAAAGCACTCCCTCTGTAGTACATCCACATTGCCCACAAAGTACCCATTGGTAATGGCATTGCCAACTTCCACAGCTTCATGTCCTCCATGCTATGCACCCCTCCAATATGGTAACCAACCAGTCAGTGTCCACCACCCCCACCCTCATTGTTCCATGTGAGCTTTTACTCTTTTTTTCCCAGATCCAAGTGTAACCATCTAGTCTGGGATGTCTTTCTAATAGTCTATCTTGGCCTGATCTCTGCCAGATCCCCATGTGGATGCTCTTCAACCTTGGTTTTTCCCTCTGCTACTGTCAAACCACTAGGATAATTTTTCAGTTGTTAATCCCATTAAGCCCTGAACTGGGACCATTTTCATATATCTATGAATTTATGATGGCTCAAATCACATTGCCTGGGAGGAGCCATATGCCATCATATGTGTTTTGAAAGAAGAAACTGACATAATGCACTCTGTTATTTTCTTATTGTTCCCACCTAATATCATTAGTACCAAAATTGTGCATGCATAATTAATTTTATATCTGCATGTAAGTTCATTTCCATTGTGGTATGTTGTAAATATATGATTCTAAGAACTTGATCATCAGTCATAAATCTGAGAAGGCAGAGTATTTCTAAAATACAGATCTTAAAAACAGAGCAGACCTTAAAATTACAGCAGACAATACAACAGAGGTATACAACTTAAAGAGTGCTTCTGACAGAAATCATTTTTCATAAAATAATCCACTCTGGGTATCATGGCAAGTGTGTGGCAAAGGTCTCACAGGAGGTTATGCTACCATCAAGTTCTTCGGAGTATTTCCATTCTGACAGACATGAAGTGTGTGTGCTGCTTTCTAGAGGATGTGTTAGTGTGGAAGTAAGGAAAACCTAGGAATCCCACACTGTTTCCCAGAATCAACCTAACATAGACCCCCTTCAGATGAGAGTCACACTTGATGCTACTAAGTCTACTTAGGATGCTTTCAAGAGTCAAATTTTGCCTACGCAGACTTGCATGATCAGAAAAACAATGATACAAATAAACGGAGAAGTATCATTCACATATAGTTAATTTTGTTGAAGAGAGGAGAAGCAAAGTCCATTTGATTTCCTCTTTGGAGACTAATGTTACTTGCAAACACATCAGAGGGGATATAAAGCCTGGGGCTGTTCATTTGCTATTTGGAGGAAAGCTGTGTCTGCCATCTGTATCTGCAAATACTCACTTACATAAACACACATAGCCGTATAATAAGCTCAGAAAAACAATGCTTAGTGCGAATTGGAAAATCTCATTTTTGTTCCTTACCTGAACCTGAGAAACTGTCTAAAGACCCGTCTGCTGCAGTTGAAGCTATTTCGCTGCTGCTCATTGGCTCTGTTTTAACTACAAAAGTAAACACATATCGTATACTGAATTAGTAGTCATTTATAAAGGTATAGAAAAGAAAATATAACATCCAAAATAATGAGAAAAATCATTTTATAATACAATATTTTCATACTTGGACATAAATCAGATTTTTACACTAGACACTCTTTTGAAAAATTCACATGTCAAATTGCTTCTCTGTAAGAATGTGCATTTTTCTGTTGCCGATTACCTTTTAGATTAGTGGTTCCAAACTTGCTAATGCTGCAACTCTATTTTTAGTAGAGTTTCTCATGCTGCAGTGACCCCAAGTATAAAGTTATTTCATTGCTACTTCATAAATGTAATTTTGCTACTGTTATTGATCATAATGCAAATATCTAATATGCAGAATATTTGGTATGTGCCCCCTGTGAGGACTGAGACATAAAGGCTTAGAAACAATCCTTTAAATGATGAATTAATTTTGCTGTTACAGTATATACTTACTAATTTGCTTATTAGTAAAAATATTACAGTATATATAACATACAATCTGAAATTACTTCTTGGTGTTTATACAGAATCTATTATTTAGCCAAGCAGTAGGAAAGAAAAATTAAAAAGAGTTTGAAGAAGCAGGGAAAAATAAGTGGCCATTTTTAAGCCTCGCAGGTTCTATGGTGATTTTGATCATGTGTGTTCATATGCATCTACTACTACTATACACACACACACATGCGCACACACACATTTCTTTAGATATCTAGTGTAGTGCAGACTCGAAGATTCAACCTTAAGTTACTAAACTCCTATCACCACGACATTTCATATTCATCAATATTTTTTTGCACTATGAAGAGAAATTTCCCATTTCAAAATAATATTGATAGAAGATACTGTGACACATATCTATGAACTTTTTCTCAATTTAGGCTATAGAATGTCCACAAAACCCACTCCCAGTAGTATGACAGGACCCTTGTATACCACTAACAGGATACCACTGACTGCTCCAGAACTTAGCTTAGAACTTAACTTTTCCTCCCTAAGTTTAGAATCCCTTTTTTGGAGAACCATCACTGGACTGCTCCTAGCCTATGTGTGAAGGTGACTTAGTCTCTATTTCAAGTGAACTAATACTCTAAAGTCAACCTGAAACTCTATGTTCCCTGAAGTGAAGGTTCTGACCAGAGAGTATTCGGGGAGAGAGGCTCCTTCTTCAAAGTAGAAACATTCTGGGATGGGAGAAAATGATAGAGAAAAGAGCTCTTCTGTTTCAGGGTGTCACCAATCTCTCCAAAACAGTAGGCAGAGGACTCACCCAGCTCAAGTCCTGGCCCTGGGCATTTTACACACACACACACACACACACACACACACACACACACACACACACAAGTGGTTTTCACATGAAACATTATAAGTAGATGGCAGATAGTAATTAAAAAAAATTCCTTACATGGTTTTTAAACAAAGTTGGAAGAAATACACACACATGCGTACACATGTGCACACATACATGCACACATCCCAAGACTAATGGAACTCATTCTGCCTGATTGTTTTCATGTAGACCACACAACAGTGAGACTCAAATTCTGACTCAAGTTTTCACTTTTCTGCCAGTTGTTTTGGGTTAGAAGTCTTAGTTGATGCTAATGCATGCTGACAGAAGCCTGCCTTTCCCTTCTTCCCAGCATGACACCACCACCTAATGTGCTTACTCTTCATAACCACTGCATTGCCACCACAGCTGTAGGAAAGCCAACAGTAAGTCTAAGGGAGTTTCCTGCACAAGATGTCCAAATTATACTCAATGTTCCTTTAAAGACCTAAAACAAGGCCCTCATCAAATCCTGTGATCACAATTGGTCTAGTCCCCTTTCTAAACAGATCACCAGTGGGAGACCACTCGGAATCATGTCACAGAATTTTCCCTGTCCAATTACATTAGTGCAGAAGAGGCCTGTGATTGAACAGAGAAGAGGGAGGCAGAGCTAAGAGTTGCAGAGACAGAGAGCATCTCAGTTGGAGAAAGGAGAAGGCAAGATGACAATGAATGTGAACCAATGTGACTTTTACCAGTCACAGGTAGTTATGATATCATAAGGTTAGAATAATTGCGATAAAGTTTTTATCATTATTATTGTTGTTATTATTTTTATTATTGGCTCTGAAATTATTGTATTGGCATCCTTTAAATGAGAATTTATTGATACATATATCTGATTGGTTAATTATAAGGTTTAAGAGTTTTGATTTACTTGGTTACTGGAATGTGGAACCGCCAATGGCGGAGAGGGACCACTATCCAGGAATAAGAGAGCCAGACACTATGAGGACTAGCTGAAGAGAGTTACTGGCAGCTGGAGCCTGGGAGCATGGTCTGGTCCTACCGGAGAATTAGCAGGATGAGAGGAGCAGGAGCATGGAGAGTTGGCAGGTTCTCATTTTTTAATATTTCCCATAGCGGAATCAGATACCTTTTGCTAAGCAAAAGGGTAGAATGGGATAAGATGAAAACTGACCATGTAAAATGCCTACTATGGGTTAGCTTTTTTAGGATGTTATCATTGTAAGAAACCCTTAGGTCCTTACAAGGTCTCAGAATCTCCTTAATCAGTTACTACCTTGTTGTCTCTCTCACATGTAAAAACTGAACCTAGAGACTAGGAAGTACTGAAAATTGTGATTTAATTTAGCAAGTTCCTTTATTCTGAGGCCCATGACCAAAGCTCAATGAAACGATAGATAATAAGTAGCACTTTGCAAAAGTTAGAGTTGGGAGAAGGCGGCCCAGGCTCAGTGTCACAGGCTATGGTTTGATTAGAAAGCAGGACTCTGCCAGTTCCCACCCTCGGAGCTTCCAGGCTAGTGAGCTTACTGGATGATCTCAAGTAGAAAGTCCCTGCAAAGATGTCAAGAAAAGATGAACAACTCTTCTACTGCCTTTATTGTTCATCCAAATTGCTTCTACGTCTGCCAAATCTAAAGTCAACGATTCTATAGCTTGAACTATACAATTGATCTGAGAAAGTTTACCTACAACAAAACCCCTTCTATATGTGTTCCCCTGAAATCTACATCTCTCCATGATCATGCTCAAGCAAGTGGCAGCTCTTACTCCCACCAGGACTTCAATTGTTCTTGAAATCCATTAAACTTAGGGAAAAAAGAAAGGGAGGGAAGATGATACTCTCTTTGAGGTCTCAAGATCATTGCCTCTTTGCTGTCATTCAAATACAGCCATCTATACACTAAAAACCAGAGTCCCACTGAATCTAGATTCTAAAAAGGCTCTCTGTTAAAGAGGAGATGATTTCCACAGAAAAACTACCAGGATGTGCATGATTCTATCAGTCCTGTAATAGAATACTTTGATCAACAGGAGCCTAATGATTTATTGTGATGTAAGATATTCTCTGAGGGGCTGAGGAGATGGCTCAGTGGATAAGGAGCTTGCTGTGTAGGCATGAATACCTGAGTTTATATCTCCAGGATAAACTATGCATGGCAGCATGCACTTGTAACATCAATGCTGGAGACAGAGTGGAGACAGGTAGATCCCATGTGCTGGGATTAAAGGCATGCACCACCACTGTCTGGCTATTCTGGCATTTTTAAGGCCAGTTATACACTAGCTGAAGAACTGAAGAGACAAAGATAATATGTGTCCACTTAAGTCTTACTCACTCCACCTTACCTGAATGATCACACAGAGCAATATGCTGCAAAGAAGATAATTGAACATCTCTCTGAAGCTTTGAGTTTTAAATACCATGTGCTGACATTTTATAAAAGGTACTGTACTACGACCTCAGTTTACTGGAAAGTAGTCATTTCTTTTTCTATTATTGACAATCCTATATCTCTTTTTCCCTTTGCTTCCAGTTCTGGCCTGCCATCTGACCCTGGGCAACAGTCTCATAGTTCTTTGAAGTATGCAGAAATTTTATCACGTGACTACACATTCCAGACCTCAGCTATCCTGGGACATTGCTACTTTTCAGATGTTCCACAAACATCCATCTACCAATGCCTTTGAGCATCAGTGTTGGGGTCAGAACATTTAATCAACCTGCTGCTGGGTTTTCTACAGTTTAATTCTTTGGACCTAATCATCTTTTTTACATGATTTTTAAAAATTATTTATGTTACCAAAATATAACACAGATTCACAAAATATTATGAGAAAGATCTGGTACCAAGAAGGAGCTAAAAATATGTTCACAATCATCACTAATAGAAACAGCAAGCAGTATAAATTCTGCTCCGTGGAACACCCATCTCTTTTCTATTGGAAAGAAGAAATACTATGAAGTAAGAACAAATGTAGAGCTGAAAGTCCCAGCTTATTACTAAGAGTACTGCAATCTAGCTTTACACCAAGAATGCAGGCCTAGAATAAGGTACTTAACATTGGGCACCTTGCTTTCCCCCTGTCACTGGGTATTATATACTCAGATGAGGATAAAGAATGACAAAGATTATAATCATTTCAGCAGCACACTGGGTCCAGGGCCAAGCTTTATAATCACCTCCTCTCTTTGTACAGCATCTCTTTAAGCATGAGAAATTAAAATATTTTTCTCCCACTGGTTGAGTTGTAGGCTAGGAAAATATTCTGCCATGGAACCACATCCCTGGCTCCAAAGGCATTTTTGAAGGTACAGAAAACACTGTTAAAATCTATCAGAAGCCCCAGATTAAAGCCAAGCTTATGCTGCCAAAAGAAATGTGAGGATCTAACAGGAAAAAAAAAAATCAATCAGTGGGCCTTCCCTAAGGAATGCCAAATCAAATTAAGTAAGGTTTCTTAGGAATAACCCAAGGATGCAGAACTTAATCATGATTACATTAAGAAAACTAGTGCCTTGGACATCACTGTCGTCAGTGTATGCTTCTTCCGAAGAGGCAGCCCAGCAGGAGAAGGATAGTGTAGGGGGTATCAGTGAGCAGTAATTTCAGAATAAATGTGGAAATTCTACCATTCTTTACAAAGTAAGTAAGGTGACACATGAAAACAAGAACCCCTCTTTTTATACTATAAGTGGAGACTCTTGACTATCAGACCACTGCGACAGGGTGAGATTAGCTGGGACAGCAGTCAGCCAACTAGGCCCTGCCATGTTTATCAACTTCTGGATGAACTTTAAATGTTATGGTCATGAAAACACTTGTCCAAACTAACAGGGCAATCAGAGAAGTGTTCAATCCATAAGTGATAATTCTCCCATATATAAGTTCAGACCTAAATGATAGCTCTGCTTGCTGGACCTATGCCAGCCTGTGCTGTGATGGATTTGCACAGAAAAACACATGGCTGTGGAATGGCATCAGGCTGGATGAGCATCAGTCCTGAATCCTCCACTCTACTCCAGTCCCCCTCCCCAGACAGTATCTAACCTCATCTTCCTGCAGTTCCTTGCTTGGCATAAGCCCAGACACAAAGGGACTTGAGAAACTCACTTTGTCAATCTTCTGCTTCCCGTGCTTCCTTCCTCTCAATTGTGACAAAAACCTCATCACCTCTAAGAAACATCCCATTTTCCTCATTCACTCCCTTCCTCCAGACCCATTCAGAACATGCATCACAACAGCGGTCTTCCCGAATCTCTGTCTGTTCTCCCCTGCCAACCTCAGCAGCCTCACATAGCCAGTGTGGAACCCAGGGCCTGCCATGCCACGTCTCCACTCTATGTGCTGTATGGGCTCCAATTCCCTAATGAAGTTTTACCAAATCTAATCACAGAATGGGCTACTTTGCACTGCCCACTCCAGCCAGCTGCTCTACACAGTGAGCATGAGAGAACAGACACAGTTAACATGCTGGTGGACTCTATTTAAGCAGTCTTTTCTTTTTTTTCAGTTCCTTGTGAAAACCCATCATGGGGCAGTCTCTGTTTTCCATTTCTATCTCCATTGGTCCTTTCCCACATTCCTCAGTCTGTAAGCCACACCTCATTCCCCACCCACATGTCCTCAGCAACTATTTTATAGAGAATCCTGAAGCTGCTTTAAATTGTTCCTCTCCCTGCAACATGTCGGCTGGTTAATTTCAGTTAAAAGCTCCTGTCCTTGGTCAGGGATTGCTTTCTGCACCAGCACCTTATTCCTCCCTGGGTCTCTCTCTTCTAGGCTTCCTTTGAAGCGATACCTCACTGCTTGGCTTCACAGGATCTTCATTCTCACAAAGCAGCTTCGCTTCTACCCAGGGCCATGGGCTGGACTCCCTGAACACATTGTATGCAGGGCTCAGAACCGAACGCAGGGCCTTAAGCTACCTAGTGCTCTGCCCTACCTCTCTCCTCCTTATTCATGAGCTGTCTCCCAACCACAATCCTTTCCAGGCTGTCTTCCTGGGCACTTGCTTTTAAATTGTCAGCATCAACTGCCTTTTCTATGCCACGAATCCTTCTGTTACTTCCTTACAAGGCTTTTCCCAAGTTCCAACATTAAACTTTTCTTGGTTTGACTTTTTTAAGCCTTCTAAATAAACCCTTTTCTGCAACAGTTTTCCTTTAAGTCATTGATTCCCTTTTTCTACTGTATTATCTTTCCTCTCCACCCCCCCTTGCCCCCCATTGCTTGCCTCTGTCTACTCTGGGGTTCCATAATTCTAATTCTTTCCTACCTCACTCCATTTTCTTTCACAATAATTTTTCTTGTCATCCATACCTTTTAAAAATGATTTTTACATAAACAACTCCTCAATCTTCATACATATACACACAACGTTGTCTGGATTAAACCTGACCCACATCCTGACTAAACATACCACCACCTCCCTCAGAAGCCTTCGCTTTTATGTCACAAAGACTGGATGCTTCCCTTCTGGTTGGATTTCTCCTGCCACCTCATTTCTTAGATCCCACTACCATTGAGCATGCCTCAGAGACTGATGTAGAGACACGATCTCCTCTGTATGGTGTTACTTAAGGTTGTGAAACTCCAATTTTGCTATTCCTCCTATCTTTTTATGTCCCCACCACGAGATGAATGATTTTCCTGTACCTTATGTTCCAACCATGATGAAGTGCCCTTCCTCTGACAAGAACCTGAAAAGCCAGGATGTGGCCCACTGGAACACCGATAGAGTGTTAGCCGAGTGTGCATAACACTGGCTTCTGTAACCAAAAATGAAGGTGGGGTAGCATATTGAGTCCACCTGTTCACAGACTCATAAAATACATAGTCCAAATACCTTTCTTCCTGGTTACCTTAGGTAATTTGTTACAGTGACAGAAAGGTGACAAATCAAACCTATAACTTCTACCACTGTCAACTTTTCCATCTACCTTCTAAACCTCATGATCATTCTCCTTCCTAATTACCTTCTGCCTCTTACAAAGGTGGCAAGATTGGAGCAGCAGGTCTACTCACTCAACTGTAGACAATTATATCTTTTAGTGGCCTAGATTTGCACAATAGTTCTGGTACTAAGGTCTTAGATAGATACACCATAGGCATGAATGAAGTTTTTATTCTCTATTTATTATGCATTGACTCTTACAAAGCATACAGTCTTGTCTAATTGTTCTGACTCTGTGTGACACTATAGTCTATAAACCACATGCCCCATGTACCCTTATAAACAGACACTTAAACCACAGTGGCCAGCGCTTTCTCCCAGCTCCAGCTTTGCCAGTCTCTTAACTGTTCTCATTAAATATTGGATAACCTTTCCATGGCTGAATTATATACTTCAAAATCCCCCTGAGTCTTCCTTAAAGAAGACTATGACTATGACTTAAGCATAGTTGTTTCTCCTTGAACTTTAAAGCCTGTGTCTGTGCCTTTTTCATATATATATCCACTTCAACCCCACTTCATATCTCATAGTCTCAACCATCTTGATGTAGGATAAATTTTTTCATAGCAGGAGAAACATTTTTAAATTGTTCTCTTGACACAACTCAGGCCAATGCATGGCTCACAGAACCCAGTAGTTGTAGAAGGAATACATCAAGTCAAGAGGTGCACCCACCTGAAGACATGCTTCACTTAATTTAAACTACTAGACGCACTGCTCAGGCAAATATAAACATCACTGAAATCTAAGAGAGCTTTTATCCACCCTGCATTATTACTCTGGGAACATATATGCAAGTTCTCTCATCAAAGTATCTCATGGACATGACACACAGGCAACACTTGTGCCATTTGAAATCAGGTACAATTTGGGCATTATTATAAAACAAAATATCTTTGGGTGCTTGTTTGTTTAGAGCGTGCCCTTCCTGACTTAGGAAGGAGACAGGGAAATAAATAAATTACCCTAGTTTGGGTAATAATGATGCTGTCGAGATCAAAGAGAGAAAAACACAGCCGAGTAATGGTTCAGATTCAGTGACATCACTTATCCATTCAAAGCTCTTAAACCACAGGCAAAAGTGAAAATGCATGCTTTTGAAAAACCTTTACCAAGTGGTTCAAAAGGAAGCAAATGGCACCAAATAAAGGTGGCAAAAAGTGAGTAAAATTCCACACAATAAATCAAAGTAGAGAATCTTCCTAAATATATATTTTATATGTCTGACTTTAAAAACACATCAATGAATTATATTCATTCACCATGTGATTTTTCTTTACCAAAAAAGCACATACAACTATAAGCTCAATGCTTTGCTTCCAGGTAATTCTCACTTAGAAATGAATGAGGCATCTCTTTGTGTTTGGACTGAGCCTACAACTTGACATCCTCCACGGATTAAAGTCATCTTCTCTGGCTACCAAGAGGGGAGAAAAATATTAACTCTTCCAAAGGAGCACAGCTTGTACAACCTCAAGAATAGAAAGCCATGTTTACCACACTTCACCTTAAGGTGGTACACAATTGGCTCAGGGACTGGGTATTTGCATGTTAGCTGGTAGGCTTCTGGGAAAAGGCTGCATTCTGAGGACTCTGACCAATCAATCAAGACATTAGTCAGTCCATTGATAGTCTTATAACCCTGCAGCATTACCGGGAAGTGGTGGAAGGTAGGAAATGGGGCCTAGATGGGTGAAGAAGGAAACTAGGGGTCTGCTCTGGAGAGACCGTCACCTGGCCCCTTTTACCTGCCTCTGGACCACTGTGATCCGAACTGTGAACTGTGGGGTGCATGCCCATCAGCAATGATGCTCTCTTTCACCTCAGGCTCAGGTAATGCAGCCAGCTGATCACAAAATGAAACCTTTAAAACTAAAAGCCAAAATGCAATCTTCCTCCCTAGCTGCTGGATTCAGCTCCTTGTGTCAGGCATCCCATCATAGTAAGGAAAATAGAAGGAACACACACAATCAAAAGGAAATGGTAGGCAACTTGAAGACCTGTTAGTCACAGAAACAGCAATGACAGTGGCTTGTGAAGAGGCTGAGGATAGTGGCCCTCTTGTTAAAAAAAAAGTAAATGCAGGTTCCCTAGAAAGATCCTTTACAATGCTAATTAGCTCCCCCCCCCCCCCCCCCCGCCCCTGCCCGCCCCGTTAGTATTCTTGTCCCGCTGGCTCAAGTTCCCAGCACATCAAACCTTGGATGGATTGAAACCATACTGGAGCTCACAATCCAAACATTCCCTGAATATGGTGCCAGCTTGCTACCCAAAGCTCTCTCACAGTATCGGTCCCTTTCTCAAAATATTCACTGGCTTCTCCTACTGGCCCAGAAGTTCAAATTCCTCAGCCTGGTCCTCCAAGAGCTGGCTCCAGTCGACTCCCCCAACCCTATCTCCTATCAATTCCTTCTGCAGCTCAACCTTTCTCCTCCCTGTCCCTGGAACTATCCTACCTTTGTTCCCAGTGCTCTCTCATTAGCATGCATTCCAGCTCTTCCCCACCTATTCAAATTCTACCCATTCCCTAAGGGCTCAGATTCCACCTCGGCCTTGAAGCTCTGCCAGAACCTAGCAAGCTGAAGAGCTCTTTCTTCTGAACTCTGAGGGCACTCTTGTTTGCACCAGTGGCTCCTAACCTTCCTGAGAATGAAGCCCTTTTTATGACACCAAAATATTTCAGAACCCAAGGATAGTTCTTTCTAATCTCCTGATGGAGAAAGTACAGGGTCACAAGACATGCTGTGAAACTACTGACACAAGCTTCACATTTGAGCAGATATAGCAGATGTACATAGGAAAAGGCTGGCCATGTGACTTGCTAATGGCTCACCAAATACACAAATTTGGCTCTATACACAAAACAGTGTTCTCACCGTCAGCGATCACTCTCCTGCTCTGCATCATGGTCTGAAGGTCTTAGTCTCCAAAAGCTATTTTGGAATATTATTGTCCTTCAGGTTTTTGCCAAAAGTCAGAATTTGTATCTCCCTCAATGAGACCATGAGCTCCTTAAGTCAGGGTCAGCTGATACTCTTAGTTGAACTGTTGAGTTTCTTTGCAATGCTTTGTGCACAGTAAAAACTTTGTTCTCCCCTTCTATCCCCAGTATTGTCTGAAGAAGTTTACAAAAGTTGTAGAAAGGCAAGAGGACCACCAGGTGAATCACCATAACCAACCAATTGGAGTCACTAATTAATATTTTACTGCTGTGCTCAGCTGACTGAGCTAGGAGTCTGCCTAGCTTTCCTATATCTGTCCTCAAAAAGAAGAGGAAGAAGAAGGAGGAGGAGGAGGAAGAGAAATAATAATCTCGTTCATCTATCCTCAAATAAGTTGTGTATGTCAACGATTTCTTCTAAACAGTTCATCATTCACATTGTTAACATGCATGTTTGTTTATGGCTCCTTCTTTTTTCAGTAGAATTATCCAGACTGAAAGGTCCAGGTTTTAAATGTGCCCTTCAATGATTTCCAACAGACACCATCCTTTAGAAACCAAAGAGCAAGCTAAATATTCCCTTTAGCTTGCTATAAGGGAAATATAACACAGTGGTAAAACAAGAAAAAGCCCCATGCTAAGAATTTAGCATGTAATACAGCAGACTCCATTTCTGACATAAGCAATGTCTTGTGTAGCTTTTAGAATGGAGAAGTAATAATTCATTACATAGTTGTTATGTGTTAAGCACCTCTTGTGTGGTCAGTATGTACTGAGCACTTTATAAGCCAGCCATAGCTCCTCTACTCCCCCATGGCAAGCATAAAGAGCATGTATTAGACTTGTGTCCTTTCAAAGATGTGAAAATTGCAGCCTAAAAATATTCAGTAATAGCCTGAGAGATCACATGGCTGGTTTCTCACTGTTGCAGTTAATTTCTCTTCTATAAACCCGCTGAAGAGTGTAAAGTTTCTCGAGCAGAGCCTTCTCATCCTGGACTGCTCCTCTCTATAGCTAGAGATAACCCGAAGGTGGCACTGAACAGGCTAGTCTGGGAACACCAGGGCACCGAGGAGAAGTGTATCAGTGTATGTTGCAAATTAGCAGATGGTAAAATCAACCAGTGTTTGAAGATTGGAAGCAGATGATCTGGCTCAGACTCAGAACCTCAATCATATCAATATGGAAGGATGGTTTATTTGCCCAAAATGCAATCAAACCACCAAATGATTAGTACCCCTTTCCTGTCTCTTACTAAGCCCCAGGAGCTCCCAGAGAGTCCCCTTACTCACACTCAAGATTAAATGACTGAGTGCTATTAAGTACATCAAGTACTCTGAGTGAGTACCTGCAAAAGCTGTTCAGCGATACCAGAAACCCAGAGTAGAAACAGACTCTCATCCCTCCTATGGAGGCCCTGCTGTACCAATTCCAAAGGACAGGCTTCTTTAAAACACAAGAGCCATCATTATTTCATAGCAGCTACTAATGTTTTGAACACATAGCAGATGCCAGTAATCGTTCTCTTAATTAGTCTGTCAAGAGTAAATGGGTAATTCCCATTGCACAGCAAGGGTTTAAGAGTCTATCCAATGAACAGAAGCACTTTCTTAGAGTCAGAATGTGTTCAGTCTGCTGACTGAGGCTCTCTCTGTAGGTACCATTATCATCTTGATTACACAGGTCTGAATCAAAGGCCAGGAGCTTGCTGGAGACTGACTGCCCTGTGAGCCTCTCCAGCCTGCTCTACTGCTCTTAAGACCCACCTTTGTTACATGGACATAAATCGCTGAACTGACTCTGAGCCCCAACTAGTCAGCCTGTGAAAGAGACACTCTCAAATCAGGTTGCCACTTTCCTTCACTTTTCAGTATGGCTCTTGTCTCAGCCCCATCTTAAGGCAAATATGAAATTGGTGCTGAGCTGATATATGTAAACAAGTAGCATGGCTTTGGTAATTTAACCTGTCCTTTCTCACTACCCACCCTACAGCACTGCATTGGTTAAGACACAAACTCAGTCACAACACTTCTATTTACCTGCCCAAGTTTTGAGCCTGGTATGCAGAACTAGAATCACTTGTCCGGGTTTACACTTTGGCCTCATTTCTCTGCACGCTGTGTTGTGTACTTAACACACAACACACACACACTTTACACTGACTAAAGTGTGATGTTTTATTACTCCTTCAATTGTTCCCTTCCTTAAAATTTTTGCTTCCAATTACTTTTGCCATATTTTAAAGATGCTTAGCCCATGTTTACTAACAACAACCTTGCATATCATTATGCCACTTGATTTTACCACATTATGTAGGAGTGGTTTTATCATTACTAAATTTCAAAATCCAATAGTTCTACTTGTAAAACAGTAAGTTATTATGGGTCAAGTGTAGATTGGCTACTGTATTATGGGTCAAGTGTAGATTGGCTACTGTAGCTCACATCAAAGGCTGGCGATGATGTTCACTGTGGCTGTTCGCTGGATGGACCAACTAATGATGTCCTCAAGAACTGATCCATGAAGATGAGTACTTTCCAAAATGAAGCTTTAACTAGTTCCCTGAATAGTTAATGTGTTATAAGTAATATGAATGGATGCCCTGCTCCTTTCATGACTCATTTACATGATTTACTTAGTAGCATGGGAATTCATTCAACAAATGCCTATTCCAGAGCTGCCAGATATAGGGCACCATGACAGTGAACAAGTCTGTCCTGCCTTCAAGGAACTCAGGGCTCTGCCAGCAAAATAATAGTGTATGTGGATACTGTAAACCTTGCATCTCGGCCATAATATTAGATAAGCAGATATAAAAAGTCTTCAAGCAGGTAAAGAACTTCAGCAGGCATGAAGTTTGTCATCTAGGAACTGTGTGAATCTCATGTTTCAGAGAAAAGGAATGTAAGGTCTGAGGCAATCCCAGCATGCTTATGTGTCTCCTCTCCAACACAGTCCATTCTCTCTTTGTAAAGCTGGTATCTACCCACCACTGAGTAGAATTGGAAGAGAGATATCCTCTATCCCTTTATGCTGCTCATCACCGAGGCATCCTGGCAAGGTCTAAGAAATCAGGAATCATTTAAAACAGGCATGGACTTGCCTAAACGTTCATGTCTTCCTTGAAGGAACCAGAGGTTTCTCCTAGAAGGCAAGATGTTTTGGGACAAGTACACCTTTGCTTATTCAGAAGAACCAGGGTAGAGATGTCATGGAGCACTTCTTCTCTATTAGCAACCAAAAAATTGAACACACTCTGAATCTAGTCACTAATTACCAAGCAGCCAAGGTACCTGGAAACCCTGGGCCAACTTCAGCAGCAACCATGGGAATTCCTGGGTTTACTGCAAGTATTACAATAGGGCTAGTTTATTAACAGGTGACAGGAGAAAACAGACTGTCCCCCAACTGGTCCACATGTGCTACCTGTTTAATCCTCTCTACTTTCTGTCTTCCAAGAATGCATAGCTTCTAGCTGTCCATGGCTGGTTCTCAAAGCCAGAAGAAACGGGACCATCCACATCATGACCCTCTGAAAAATATTTCCTGAAGTAGAAAGTATTTACTCTGAGCAGTAGCAAAAACGTTTTTTGAATTTCACAAATGTGCATATAATGATGGCTATTGTAATGAAAAGCAGAAATGATTCTCCTTTTTCCTTTTCATCTCAAAGAAGCTTAAAGCAAGCAGGGGCTGGCTGACAGAATTATAATTAAGTCAAAAGCTTTGAAAACTAGTTAGAGACAGCTCCCCCAAAGTTAAGCAATTGAAGCAATATGCGGGGCATGTGTGGACACAGAAGAAATCGCCCACACAATCTCACACACAAGATCGCAGGCATAACTAGCCTAGGCAGTCACCATATCGTGAAGACCTCTTTCTATCAAGGTCACTGCCCTCAGTTTGTGTGCAGTCTGCATGCACTGCTCAGTGGCATTCTCCATGTTGAGGGTACTAGCATGGTTTGCAGCTCAGACACTAAGCTAGATGAGGAAGAGCATACATTCCAAAACCCTGGGCTTTGGATTCTGCCCACAGCTCTTCAGACACCAGTGCAGATTCCAGTGGTACCCATGAAACTTGGTCTTTAACTTTTACAGCTTTCTTTGTAAAACAGGAATCATACCATAGAAGTGGCTATTATTTACATATGGCCTAGCAGTTAATATTAATAGACACAGTAAATTCTTGCTCACTAAGTTCCAATTATGCCACAAGGTTTGCATTACATGCTCATGGCAAGCCTAAAGTGAGAGCTGTTGCTTTCCTCGTTGCTCTGATGAGAACAGAGTCACATGGTAGCTCCTCTGCCCCACTTTCTGCACCATGCAGCTGGGGTTCAAACCTCCCTTCTTAACCTTCCTCCTGGCCATTTTCAGGAAGTTTCTGAAGATTTAATAAAGCAAAATGTGGCAAACAGTCAGTGTAATGACCAACAAATTATTCTTAAACAGCTGTTGGCATTATTAACAGACATGTGAGAATTATTGCCATGTATATAAAACATAGCAAATATTAAATTCTGACTAATAATTTTATTCCTTCATAGGTTTTGCTTTAGAGTAATTTCTAAGAAGCCAATTTTGTGGCCACAGTCAAAATCCTAAAAATGTTATTTAGGAATGCCTTTCCTCATAGTGTCCCTTAATCTCCCAGAAACTGAATTATGTGTAGAACATAAACAGGAGTAATATTAGATTAACATGTTTCTATTGACATCAGAATATTCAACCACAGATACACAAATATTGTCAGTAAAAAGCAGCAGCAGACCCTAACTGCACACATTCACTTCGTTGGGAGACTTCCTGTAAACAAGATTGAGTAAAGATACTCTCGTCAGCCAGAACTGTATTTTACTGAAATATGTAGGGAAGAAAATTAGTTCAAATAATTTGCTAGTGTTCTAAACTTTGTAGAAATTACTTTGTAGAAGTCGCTTTAAAATAGATTCTGGTAACAAAGATGTGGACAATTGTATCAACCTACCACCCTAAAATATGCAAAACACAATTGAAAAAGTTTTAAGTTCGGGCAATTTAGCCACCTAATTCAAGACCACAATCTTGGAAATCTGATACACCAATTCAAAGTTACTATATGAATTATTGTAGGAATTCCTGCAATGGATGGGAGAGAATTCCCACTACATCAGCTTTTACATCCTTTGAAAACTGCACATTTCAGGTCTGAGCTTTGCTCCGCCTCCCCCTACCCGCTTAGCCTTTTCCCAGCCCCCATACAACCAAAAACAAACACTCACATTGGCAGGATAGAGCTCATCAATCTCAAACTCCTGCAAATCGAAGACAATCAGAAAAAACAAAGATGTTTAAAAAACTGCTTTGCAAAAAAACAAAACAAACAAACAAACAAAAAAAAAACCCAACAGCTTTGCAAACAAGGCTCTAATTAGGTGTGTAAATAAATTCCTTTACTGCTAACTTCACTCACAAGGAAAGTAGTTTGCAAAGACTCCTCACATCAGGAATATCATCACAAGGCTTTGCATACTGCAAGCCTACGTACCCACGCACCAGAAAGGAAAGCCTCCCTTTCTTTCACACGGGACACTCTGCTATTCAGCTGACTTTATCCCAACCAAAGCTGATTTCTTTAAAGTTCTATACTCAGAACAACAACAGACAAGTCATGCAAACTCAGCCAGAGCCAACTGTAAACTACACAGAGTGTTGGCTGGTCCTTTGATTAATTTTGATTGAGCTGGGACTATTTTAATATTGCACTTAATATCTATCATGGTGTGTGTGTGGGGGGGGTGCGCACGTGCACACACTACACGAAAGCATACTGAGAAGTGAGTATTTGATAAGAAATATCTTTCCCATTATACCTTAGAAGACATTCAGAAGATTAGGGGAGAAGGTTCAGGATCACAGTGCTTTTGACCCTTCCCTCGTATCTCTGGCATTAACCTGGTCAACAGTAACTTACTGTTCATTGACTCCCTTGGCAACCTATGTCTTTCCACAGAGCATTCCCATTGTCAGTCAAGCAAGCATCCTCTGATGCTTACCACTAGGTAACTACCATTACCTACTTGTGTTCTACATCTCAAAGGTTTAGAAGCTGGGTAACACCAGCTGTGAGTTGCAACAAGAAGCAGAGATGTTGGCATTAAAAAAAAAATGCAAGGAGTTTTCAAACACACAACAATCAATTGTTATAACTCAAAAACACTGTGTTTGAAAACTAAAAAGCACAGCTCTTGAGCCTGGAGTTTTGGTGTTTCTGTCCTTACCCTTGATGTGAACCATGAAAACAGGCCAGCGCTGGCCTATGAGTATAGAACCTCCAAGCACTGAGTCCTAGAATTTGTCAGCCGCCTTCAGAAGAAACGTAATATTCTTTGCTTCTCCATTTTATTTCCTTCCTGTTTGTTCTTAGGATGAAGCTATGGTTATGCATAGAGGAGATTTTCTGTTTTCTTAGCCTCATGATATGGACACGGGATGGCAGGAAGTTTAGAAATTGCCTCTGAGTTAGAGAAGACAGCCCACGTACATTCAGCCAAAGCCAGCTGTAGACAAAATAGACGTTCTGCTGATCATTAAATTAATTTCAATTGAACTGATACTATTTTCATTGGGCTTCTGGGAAGTCATTTAAATACCTGTTGTGGGGTGTGTGTGTGTGTGTGTGTGTGTGTGTAGTGTTTATACATATATAACACATATGTTTGGGGAGGTGTGGTGTGTATGGGGTATATGTGGGGTGTTCGTGTGTGTGTGTGTGTGTGTGTGTGTGTGTGTATGTGTGTGTATACAGAGAACTGAAGTATTTACTATGGACTGATGGGACATGTTATTTTAATGACTAGTTTGGTTTTTTAATAATTTATTTACCTTTATGTGCATTGTATTGAGTTAAAGACAGTTGTGAGCGTCTGGTTGGGTGTTAGGCGTTGACCCATGGTGCTCAGAAGTACAGGCAGTGCTCCTAACCACCTAGCCATCTCTCCAGCCCCTTCGTGGCTAGTTGTAATGAATTTCTTTCTTTCCTTCCTGGTCCTCTAATTCACCGATAAATATTTTAGATTTCAAGCTAAATCATATCCCAAAGAAGGAATAGGAAAATCTTTATTGACTATATCCTAGGGTAGCTTGCCAGATATTAATAAATTTACTAATTTTAAGCCCAGTTCCTATGATGGTGGCTGAGAGACATGAAACAAGACTAGGATGGAACAGAAAAAGGAGTGTGATAAGTTGATTCACAAACTTAAAAATCTAGAATGTTGTGATATGTCTAACAGAACATAAGTAAAACTCACATCCATATCTTAAGCTGTATGCTAAGAAAATGCTCTAAAATTTCCAGTAAAGTGACAAAAACCTTCCTTTACTGCACTGGATAATTTACAGTGAGAGCTTCTATTTCTGCTCCTGATCCTACTGCATCCCAGCATCTCTTTGCCTCTGTCAGCACACTAGTGAAGAAAACCTGAAAGTGGGGTTCAGTGAATAGATATGCACTCTTTTGAAACTGGGCCGTGAAAGTTCATTTCCAAGACTTAACACAGTGGAGATTTCTTGGTGTTTTTGATTCATTGAGACAGGATCTCCTACAGCTCACGCTGGCTTCAAACTCACTTCCATGGTTGAAGCTCACTTTGAACTGCTGATTGACCCTCCTGTCTCCAGCTTTCTAGTGCTGGGCTTACAGTTCATCCTCAGAGTCTGCACGATTAACTTCGTTGTTGTTGTTTGCTTTGTTTTACTATAAAAAAAATTACTTCTAAGAACCAGGGGCAGTGGTGTAGGCCTTTAATTGCAGCACTAGAGAGGCAAAGAGACAGATGGAGATTCTCGATTCCAAGGCCAACCTGTTCTATAGTGAATTTCAGGACAGGCAGAGCTACATAGTAAAACTATGTAGCAAAAAAATCAAAAAAGAAAACTGAACGAATGAATGAATAACAGAAGGCAGGGAGGGAAGGAAAAGAACTTAGTTCTAAATATCTTTTAGAATGAATGTTGCAAAAGCAATCATAAAAATGATCTCAAATATTTCATTATTCCAAGCTAATTTTAATTATGCAGAAATATTACAAAATTGAATATATTCATGAACATGGATGGGATATCAAGGTATGAAACATAAATATTTAGAAATATGTTGGTGCTCCATATTTTCTTTAAAATCAAACCACATCTCTTTCCCACAAACATCCAAGGCAGTGCCTCACAGATACACGTACTCAGCTTAAATAGAAGCCGGCTTGTCAGTGACACATTGAAAAGATGAGAATTTCTTGCTGCTATTTCCCAATATTGTATAGAAGAGTTATTTTTGTATTTTTAATTTCCTCCCCATAGTAAATCTTATGAATCAAAGTAGTTTAGCAGGCTTAGTCCTCCTTGCTTACGAGGCTGTCTTTTTTTTTTTTTTTTTTTTACACAACTGTGACAGGTTTGTACCTATGGCCTCTTCCTGGCTGCACAGCAAGCACCCTGACAATTCACAGGGTCTATCTGAGGCAGATCCAGCAGTGGGTGGCTTGTTTGTGCCCTAAGGCTTTTAAATCTGAAGATAGATTTAAGCAAGAGAGGAAGTAGAACCAATCGACTGCTTTCACTGTACAAATTCTATACCCTGCTACTTATATATTAAAACTGTTTCTGTGTAAATTTCATTTGACGACTGAGATGGAAGGAAAGGTGCTTTCTCCAGAGAAAGCTGGGTTGCTAACTCAGCACAAAGCTTCTTCTTTCACAACAGCTATTCTCCATAAACTCTGGGCAGGAACATACTCACTTGTCAAGAAAGCCAGCAAACAGTTGTAGATAAAAGTAATTACTATTGGCATAAAAATAAGACATAACTGAAAACTCAGAAATAAATGATTTCTGTGTTTTGTTATGAATTTCTTAGCTTTTCACATTTTAAAGGGCTTTCCCCAATACACACTCAAATATTGCACCCAAACGATAATATTTACATTATTTACAAAATGATTCATAAATTAATTATGCTTATGTTTTTTAAAACCTGAGCAAAAATATCATGTCAATTGGGGAACTGATATGTAAGGGCTTGTCTATAAATCAAATCCTAACACAGATGACCCATTAAACTTCTAATAAATCTTACTTAATGAATCTGTCACAATCCTGAGGCTTACTAACAAATATATGAGCACCAATATCAGTGAAGACTTTTTCCACAGGCTCCAGCTGAAATTAATGTAACCCAATGGGGTTACATTAATGTATCCTCCTATACATCTGAGTTATAAAAATATACATTAATGTATCCTCCTATACATCTGAGTTATAAAAATATACATATCACCTAAGTGGCTGTGCATAACAGAGTAATGTGTACACATCAACCTTCTGTATTTTGAATGAAATATGTATGGATTGAAGAAGATGTGTCTATTTATATACAATTTACATGAACATTCCTATGTACTAATTATGTTAAAATAATTATAACACTATGTTTAAAGTATTCTACTCAATCTCCAAGAAAGTGAATACATGTTATGCCTACTTGCCAAATAGGCTTGTGTACTTCATAGGTATTAAGTTTTAGTTTTTCTTGTTTATACTACAGTGGCCAAAGCCACAGGCATACTAGACACAAAAACTGTTTCCCTAATTTAAGAAGTAATCCAGTTCAGTGTTGACATTTAAAAGAATTTTGGTTGTATTTGCTAACAAAACAGAAAATAAAATGAAACAATTCCAAATTTTCAATAGTCACTATAGCAAAATGATGTAAAGTAATACCATGCTTGGGATATGCAGATCAACAGAAGAAACATATTCAAATTTAAAAGTATTATGTGTATATACATTGTATATATTTTAATACATATGCTTATATGTGTCTTAAAATAACACCAGTCGATGGAATGTGATAATCTAGTAATATTGGAGTCCCAATTAGAGGAGAACACGGATTAAGTCAAATCACTTAGAAGCGAAGGGAATGTCTGATGAATATGAGGGCTGGGCTCACAGGCAGAAAGAGAGCAGACACTGAGAAAGAGACAGGGCAGAGCAAGAAGAGACGGACTCACCTTCGGTGCCATTGGGAGTCATGGAAGTACTATTTCTATGAGAGCTATCGAGTTTGGGACCACTGGGGGATTCGCTATTACCACTCAGTCGGCTATGCGGGCTGGTTAGATCCTGCATTTCCATAGACCTAAAGACAAGAAGCTTTCTGTTTGACAGATGTACCAAATTCATAACACCACTACTTAATGTGCTAACGACTTGACACCTCCTTTGAAACGCACGCACACAAAAACCCCATTGTGTCTATTTTCTTAGACTGGTAATAGTTCACCTTGCATCTGACTCCAGCCCTTTTCGTCACGTGTGTTACTAAAAGGTGTCTCTCAGCCTGTGTAGCCAAAGTTTAACATGCAGTTTTTTAAGTCTTTCCCTCCTCTTGTATAATGATAGTCAGAAGCTAATGTCAGACAATGGCATCGATTTTAGCATTCAGAGGAAAACATGAAGTCATATTTATATTAAAACAAAACCCCAAGCATGACTTTCCTAAGAGAAAAGGCAAACATGTGAGCACATGGAACAGAAATAAATCACAATCTGTACACTCTGTCTCATCTAATAAATTAGCACCGGGTACCCCCTTTATACTTTAACACCCAGTTGTTATTTCATGGGTCTCCAAACCAAATAAAACCCTTGAGCCTCCTGCCCAGTGACAGGGAATGCGACTGTCCTGATGCATATGTTTACTCTGGCTTACTACTTAATTGTTCCTCTGTTTCCCTTGAAACAAATGCAGCATTAAAACCCTGTGATGTCGGCTCACTTGCTTGCTTTGTGGATTACATACAGCGTAGCCAATTGACAATGGATAAGGCCCGCAGCTCAGGCGGTCCCAGGGACCATTAGCATTCCGAGTACCTCAGCTGTCACTTAGGGGGGAAATGGCAATTCTATGCAATGCTGTAATTTTGTATTTTCACCATATTTAAACCAGTTCAATGCCTCCCAGATGGTTCTAAATTTGCCGGTTACTTCTGCGATATAAGCACAACAGCAAGGCGTCGTCGTGACAATTTCAGAACTCATATGTACCATGCTAGTGCATGAACAGTGAAACTACTTAAAGTCACTCCTTAGATACAACTCCATTTTCTGACAGCACAAACTTTTAAAGTCTAATGCCCATTCACTATATCCTAAAATTATATTTTTTCTAAAGACTCATAATCCATGGGTGTGAGAGTTAATGTTACACATATAATGTTGATATTATTTGCTCCTCACCTCACCTGTGTCATTTTAATTGAGAGGCTACACTGGAAGTGACTGATGGACATCAGTTGTAAAAGAGCTTTTACATGAGCCATTTTACTTCCTCAAAGTATCTGCATTCAAACAAGAAATGATTTCAAATCCAGTGATTCCTAATTATCATTCCACATTCATTTTTCCTAAGAACAGACAGCAACTGCCTCAAATCAAGACTCTTATGCCTTTCCCACATAACATAATTATTTTTTACAAGTGCACTCATACACACATGTGCGTGTGCACACACACACACACACACACACACACACACACACACACAAATTGGTAAGTCGTTCCCAACCCAGCCTGTTGCTATTAATAGAAATAATTAAGAAATACTAGACAAATATAGATCCGGGTCACAGAAAGGTAAGCTATAAAAAATGTTGAATATCAACGAAAGTCTTACCTGCAACTTGAGGAAAGAGCAACATCGGAACTGCTGTGAGACGTTTGCACCTGTGGCCGGGGTAGACAATTAGAAGTGGTTGTTAACTGTGCTTCACTGTCAGCTCTTAATTACTTAGAGCACATGGCTGAGCCCTACAATGCTCACTTTTAACCAAAAGAGAAAAGGGAGGATACTGCAGCCAGGAAAGGCATAGTGTCTTTAAGTGGAGGGCTCAACTGTTGTTTCTTCCTGCAGGTCTATCCTCCTCCCCTCCCCTTGTCAGGAGGGGAAGGCAGTCAAATGACGGGCTCGTGATTCATCACTGGCCTATGACAGCTGCAAACGGGATTACCCCTCCCCCAGTCAACACGCAAAGCAATCTCGCCCCAGCAGCTTGGAAAAGGTGCTTGGGAAGAAAAAAAAAGCTATTAACAAATGAGTATGTTTAACAGCAGCAGTAGTTGGGGCATTAATCCCCAGCATCCTCCAATCTTTCATCTGCTCTAGCCAGCTGAACTAGAGTGCCCGCCCACCCCCTTAGCCTCCTCACTATTTCTTATCCTTATCAGGATGGTTTTCTTCCAGTTACCTATTTGTCATTTAACAGTCAATGATGCTGTGGTCAAGAAACAAGGCAAAGACAGGCTTTCATACCCAAAGTCCCAGCTCTCAACAATGTACTCATTTAACTATGCCAAGGTAAAAGCCAATGAGTATTTTTATTCAGCAATACTGGACAACATGAAAGTGTGTGTGTGTGTGTGTGTGTGTGTGTGTGTGTGCGCTCGCGCGCGCGAGCACATGCACATGAGTCCCATCTTGCAGACTGAAGTAGAATGCATATTTGAGTACGCGATTCACCAGCCCCGTCACCCTGCATATTGAGTTTCCAGATAAGTTTGAATTGAGGAATTTTACTGCACAGCTCCACTAATTCAAAGTAGTACTAGTCATTGCTCCTCAGAGGCAGTTGTGAAGGGCCAGCAGGTAATGAGTTCAGGTGAGCCAGGCTGATGCCCGCTTGCAAGCTCCCACCAACTCTTGGGCAGACAGAAAGAAACACTGGCTAACTTCAGAAATGGCACAGTACTCCAAATGTACGTTTGATGTACGTTTTCATTCAACCTGAACTGACATCAATTAAGGCTGCAGAACAAAGATGAGAACTGAAGCGTCTCAAATGACATTAAAGTTAGCCACATAAACATCTTCTGTTGAGTCCTGCTAGTTTTTAATTATGATTTATGAAATTAAGAAACACAACCTTTTTAGCAAGAATAAAGCATCATTAAGCTTGAACAACTTGGTATAATGTTACTTGGAACTTCTTCTAGGTATGCATTTTTTATGTGCAGGACAAAAACACTTCTTTAAGATGTTTGAGTAACTGAAGTTACGGAGTGCTAACTTTAATGACTGTAGAAGGCCATTATTTGCTAACAGTTTTCTGTCATTTTTTTAAAGTTAATGTTCTCACACAAGATTAAACGGTTTTCTTTAGAAACTGCAGCAATATATCTCAAGGATAAAATTCTCCTACTTTTATACACCTGGGATAAATTATAGGTGAGAACGGACTTCATTTTCAGAACTCTCCTGGCTTAATTACATAAAAGTACATTAAAGCATACTTACTGCTCAATGCTAAAATACATCCCCACTGTAAAATCCGCCAGAATACCTAATCTTGAAAATAGAACTTTTATTTCATTGTAAGCTTTTAAAGTTTCATTGTATTTATATTTGAAGTTTAAAACCTACTGTTTCTCTCAGTTTGGCAAAAACATCAAATTTGGTAGTAATAAATAAATAATAATAATAATAATAAAAACAAAAAACCCACCAATGAGAATATTCTAATGAATTTTGTTATTGAAAAAAAAAAAGCAGCTTAAGAGTGAATTTCTTTTCTGCTGGCAGCCTGGCTTCTCCTTTACTTTGAGAGAACAGTTTTTGAAAAGTCCGTAGCCATGATCTTCCTCTCATTAAGTGTACTTCAGATATATTCTTTTGTGTCTCAAGGATTATTTAAACCATGTGTTGTGTGTTACTGTATTTAAAAATGACTCTTTAATCAAAATAACTATAAAACAACTAATCCTCACTTAGGCTGGTCAGCTGAGCCCACATCGTGGTCCAGGAAAAATAAATCTACTCTCAAGAATGCGAATGCAGACAACAATTAGACACAGATGTGAGTGAAATTAGTTACAGTTTACAAAATGCTACACTTCACATGCTTTAGGTTTTTATGTGCAGTGCAAGGTTACAGTGTGGTAGGGAGACGTCCTTCTTCCTCCAGTGGCTTATCTAAAAAGCACACCTCTTTCTGATGGCTGGACATTTCCTCCTGGGTTTGAAAATGTCTGTATAAGCTTTTTTTTTTTTTTTCATTTAAACCTCTAAAACCAAGGTGCATTTCAAAAAAATAATAAGGGATATTTTCATTCAAAGTAAGGGGAGTTCGTGATTTCTAAAAAAGTTCTGTTAGGTGCCCAATAAGTCTACTTGTTTTATCTGTAAAGTTAATATAATTCCTGTTATCTTCTAATATGTTATTTTTAATTTCAGTACTCTCAGGAATGCAAAATTAATATACATTTTATTATGAATGATAATCTCCTAGCACAACAAAGTCATTCATGTTAATGCTTTTTAAACCCCCTTCAAGTAGAAGCCACACGGTTGTAGCATATAGCCAGACATGTGAAAGAGAAAGGAGAAAGATAACGGAGCTCCTGAGAGTTGCAGTCACGACTCCTGCTCTAGGAACTATGACTTCTGATTAGTTAATGAGGTCTTTTAAGTTTGCCTTTTTTTTCTAATTAAATTTATAATTCTTCACAGATGTAACTTTTGTTGATGTTCAATTTGTCTCCCTCATTTTGTTAAAGCTCACATAGTACTTCGTCAATCCATTGAACAGCCACATTAAATCTGCTAATACCGTGCTCTTCAACCCCAGAAATTATTTCCAGAAGGCAAACGTGCTTTGAGAGATCATCAAACAAGACTTAAGGTACACATTTTATCACACTTTCCCTACCACAGAGCTCAGGATACAGAGCAAAATTCATGACTTTTGCCCTGTTTATTATACTTTGCTAAATCACCAATCAAAAGCGTCTGACAGAAGATCATGTATGAAGCCAAAAGTTAATAATGTTCTGTGCAAAGTAAACTGCAATAGAAAGAGATTCTAACTCTCAGCAGCATGGAACAAATGAAATGAGGGACTGTCTAAACTATGGGGTTCCCATAGGCTTTTTTTGCTTGCTAGAAGCAATTTTTATAAAATGACTAGAATTTAAAACTTTTTTCAAACTGAAAATAAATTTTCAAAGTGAAAGTAGTGAACATACATCTAAGTAGAGCTGGCAGGCAAGCTGGTTTTTTGCCCGACACAGATCAACCTGTGTGCTCCCCAATTTGAAAGACAATGGTTATTTTCTAATCAGAATGTATTGGGGGGGGGGAGCAAAGAATGCTCTGGCCACATTTCTCCTCTGTCTGCATTTCCAGGTCTCTGTGTTGTAATTAATATAAATCTGAAGTCTTAAAAATAAAACCTCACCCTAAAGTGGGAAAGAACTTCTACCGGGAGATAAATGTTTGTCACATATTAACACTGCATTTTCTTATCAAGGCTTCCATAAACTAAATGCTCAAATGCTAGTGATATTATCTTAATGTAGTATTCTATATAGCTTTTTGCATTATCTCCTTTAAAGAAACCGAGAAAACATAATACTTCTGAAACCAAAAACAAACAAGTGCTTGGAACACATCATTCCTGCCTTCAGCTTTAAAAAGGAAAGGACTGTTTTCAAAATCAGCATTTATTGACAATGTTGACTGAAATACTTTTGGTTATATGATAAAAAGAGATTTTGTTCCTGCTGCAAGGACCTCTTTTTTTTCCCATTGTATTCTTAGGAAATACATTTTCACACTCCAATGGAAATTTTCTTTTTCAAAAAATCATTTATCATGCCTGTGAAACTCACAGAGCAGCTGACTTTATTTGGCACTTAAAAGTTGAACTGAACGGTGGCTCAATTAGACTTCTATGTCTGTCACCACAAAGAGTTTTCAAAGGCTGAAAATCCACGGCTGCTTGCTTACTTACTAAACACTTTGGGCCTTAGGAGAACTCAAGCATCGAGAAAGTCAAATATTAAATGTTTGATCATATGAAGGCATGACTATTCCTGTGTGCATGTCCCCAAACTCTAAACAGAGCGGGAAAGACTCTCACAAGCATAAAATAAAACCTTCTCTGAAAGACATTAGAAAGACAACTTCAAACCTATACATCTACACAGCATGATTCCCAGCTAACAAGTTTCTATACCCCTGGCCATCTTAAGAAATGAAACTTAAAAACACTTGTCTAAACTCAATGACAGTTCATAATGTATTGAATTATTGCAAACGTTATGCTTAAATGTCTTCAAAACTCCTCCCAAGAGTGTAAGCCTATAAGTTGTTAGCAATTCAAATACTGATTTTGAAGGGCAGTGCTTTACAGGAATATTCAAAAGTTTCAAAATCTGGAGTTTAGCTTCCAAGTGCACTCAAATCACAAAAAGGGCCAGAGAGGGACAAATACTTTAAGGGGCCAAAGGCTTATTGTATCAAATACTGAAGATGAGCCCGCTTAGTAAAGTCGTTGATAAATTTGCTTTGGAACAAAAAGGCGTCCTTCTTGAAAACATGGTTATCAGTTCGTTGTTCATCTGCTGAGTTTTCCGTTGTACATCTTTCCTCATTTATCAACCTAGCCGTAGAAAAAGTCATCTGTGTAATAAATACCGCTAAGTATACCTTTCGTACCTATACATCTATGCATGGATATAACCCTGTTCAATACCACTCAATATTCTGGGGCTAGTGCAGCGATTAAGAAAAGATATGAAATAATTCCCCCGTCTGAGAATATTACCTAGTGTTCTACTTATCTATAAAAATCATAACAAAAGTAGTTAATTTGCAATGATCCTTTAATGATCCTAATGGCTCCGATCATTTGGAGGGTAAAGATTGCAATTTTACGACGGAACCCAGCGGCTTCTAAAGTCCCAGGAACAGAGTGCTTTTTTTTCTTTGAAAACAAACCAAAACCCTAATAAAGGCTCTCCAGTTATCTCGGGCTTTGCCCACCAGACAGTAAGTAGTTCTTGGTCATTAGTTTTTCAAACACCAGCTTGTACTTACAGCGCTCACATCTGCTGCCTCCACCGGTTTAGTGTGCTCCTTGGAGTTTTCTGTGTTAGCAGACCTCCATTCCTGACATAGTTTGGCTGCTGCGCAGGAACAAGGGGACCCGGGAGCTCTCAGAGGCGCTGTGACGCGGCTGGCAGCGGAGCGCAGAGGCCGGGGATTGCCCGGCTCCCGGGGACTGCGCCCGGGCGCTGCTGCAGGCTCGGGCTGCGGAGCGACTGAGCGCGATCGCCTTCCCCAGGAAGGACCCCGCCACCGCGCACCGCCACAGGAAGGCTTCCAGTCGGAAGTGGCCCTGCACACTCGCTACCTCGCCGCAAGCTCGGAGCCATCAGCTCGCCGCGGTCTGTTTGGGAACGGCTTTGCGCCCCAGCGAACGGCAGCGGCAGATAGCATCTGAGACGCCTAGACAAAGAAACAGCAAAATCTCATCCCCCCCGATTTGTTTGCGCAGCCTTGTAGGTCTGCCCACGAAGCCTCGGGGCTTTTTGTTTTGTTTTGTTTTTGCAACGCAAACCACAGCTAGTCTCTTGTCCTGACCTTATTGGTTTAAATGCAACAATTGAGAGGAGCAGAGCTTGGTCTGACTCAACCTCGCTGCTTAAAAAAAAAAATTTATTATGTAAATGACGCGCCCCATGATATCTGAATAAACAGCTGTGGGGGAAGAACTTGTGGGAACCTCTGTCAACACACACACATCCTCCCGCGCCAGTAGCTCCCAATTAAGATCTTTGGGGAGTAGTTGCATGTTATCTTTTACACTTTTTCAAAACTTTTTTTTTTGTTTTTGTTTTTGAGGACCTGAAACTTAGGAGAACGGATACTTTTCACACTTTTTCCTAAAGTACCTACCTACTTACAGGTCTGGAGAAGATAAAAAAAAGCCGTTTCTATGAAGTAGAGGGAGAATGGGCAAACGTGTTAGCTATTAGCAGCTTAACAATGAAAGCCTGGCGGAGGATTCTGCAAGGGTTGCTAGGAGGCCAAAGGCTTCAGTTCTTTGGCTAGGACCCAGATAATATTTCACCATTAACATTTTTAAATGGGTCTTGAGAAGAGATTCGTTTAGTCTGGAACTTGCTTTGCAACTTATCCTTTTAAAAACTCATAACCTTAATCAATTCAGAATCTATGAGTTAGGCGTTCGTTCGGTGACACCTAGGAGTGGAGCTTCAGTTAGTGTTTTATCCAAGTCAAGGGCTTAGCCATTATGATAATTTGTAATCTTGAAAGAATGTGTCTCCTTATATGGATTAATATTTTGTCGGTCCTATGTCTCAGTTTAAATGCAAATGCAAACTAACACTCACTCAGAAATTGAGTCTAGAGACGCATTTAAAATGCATTTTTATCATCACCAATATTTCTATTCTATGTGCTCTTTTTATTAAAAAAAAAAAAAGACTCTCCTTCTTTTAATTTCTCACCTTGGTATGAACATGTTTTTAAATCACAGTAACTTCACATCAACTAATAGAGGAGATAGATGGGTCCTACCTTAACTCTGCTAATTAGAAAACGAAAGCACCTTCAAATGATGCAAACAAAACCCAACTAAATGGTTCTAAGGACCAAAACTCCAAACAGGCGGTCTCTCTTCCCCTCCTAGAAAGGATGCCAGTCTAAATTCCTTGAAAAGGAGCACTTTGTCAATCCTAAGAGGCAGCTGGGACTTGGAACTCACCTAGGGTTTCATCTTGTTCAGCACCAGCAAGGAACCATGGGCTAGGTATCTACCATATTTGGGAAGCCAGGTCGGAAAACAGTCGATTGCTATTGGATCATATATGCAGCTGAAATAGTTACGTTACCTCCTACAGCACTCTCTCAGACCAGAAGGATCAGCTATTCAACATACCAAAGTGCATGTGCAGAAAAAGCAAAGTCTATTCTGGAGTTTTCTATGGCAGTCAGGTAAAATCTAATGCTATACTAGGTCTATTTACAATACCAAGCACCCAGACAGTAACTTCTTTTGCACTTAGATTTGTTACTAAATTACCCAAGACATAAAATTTAACCTCTGGCTTAAACTTTACCTTCAGCTATGGCATTCATGCTTCCTATAGGTTAAAATTATTTTGGACATGTATTGCTAAAATGTCATTCATGCAGTTCATAAAAGAGTATATTGGAGAATCCAGAATGTTCACACTATGTGAAGTCAAAGCGGCAGAAATACCATGTCAGCCTTACATACAAGTTACTTGTCTATGTTACAGTCAAATTTATCGTATTACATGTACTTTTGTAATGAAATTCAATAATTTTTATTTAAATAACCAAGCAAAATGCCTTCAAAGAAGTGACTCGTGTAATTATGAATAAAATTAGGAAAGATATGATGAATTTAATGTAACCACTAATGGGTATAATATAGCTCATACCTCATAATTATGAAACACACAGCTTAGTCACTGGTTAGAAGAAATAACCATGTGCATATTTACCACTCTTAAATAGTTTCCTTTTTCTTAAGCAAAGCTAAATGTATTAAAAAGAATCGCATGTTTACCTATAAATTTTGTCTGGTTACTAACTCCAAATATATAGTAATTATTCCATATGCAGCTTGAATCTAAAGTATGATATGCTATGATAAATAACCAAAAGGTAATATTATGAAATTTTTATCAACTATAATTATATAACTTGATCACATACCACAAAGAGCCAAACTGTTTCCTAAATCTGCCCTAGAGCTTACACAAAGCTGAGGAAAGTTGGCTGGAAAGTTCAGTCTGAATGGGATGTTTGAATACCCTAACAGAGATGCAAAGATCTTTCATATAACACTCTTACCACCAAGCAGGTTTTATTGGCCAGGGCAGCTCTTGCCTGACTATGCTCCCACTTAGACGTCAGATGTCTGCCATTCTCATAAACGTTTCCAGTACTTTTAGATTAGGACAGACTTTTAAAGAAAGATATGCTCACAAAACCCAACAAACATCCTTAGACAAGGTCCAAAGCAAGAGTGTCCTTGCAACACTACAAGGGAACAGTTTCTCCACCCACAGGAACAAATAGCTAACTAAGTACATTAACATAAGAAATGCTGAGAAAATCTGGCCAAGGCACAGTAAAGGATTCCCCTTCCATTTCAGTAATGGCAGCGGATTGCTCCGAAGGACCGTGAACTTTCCAGTAAAAGATGTCTTCTCCTCCTCCTCCTGCTTACCCCGTGGATTAAGCACCCACGCCCTTTCCCTGGTTTCTCTGCACATGCAACCCTTAAGAGGTGACTGATTCTCAGGAGGGATGGCAGTGAGTTTCATAATTTAATTAACACGTTAAGGACAGACGCCTTCTCTCCCAAAACGAAGTGACTACTGTCCCCCCTCTCACAGGATTAAAATCAACAATATCAGAATATACAGTGTCTCACAATTTAAACTGTTGGAAGTACAATGGGAAAGAAAATATCCCAAAATATCATAGTTCAACTCCCCCTGCCTCCTGGTATATTTGTGTTTCTTTTGCTCTGCACCATAGCACTAGAGTGCTAGCTTCTTTGTAGCCCCCTGGGGGGGGGGTAACTGAGTAGTTGGTCAGTGAGCCTTGCTGGTCTGTGGACTGGTCCCTTCCATGGCACGTGCTTTCTCTACTGGCATGACATCTACAGTGAGGGTCCTGCTTCCAAGTACCCTTCAGTTGAAACACAACCAAGAAAAACATCCTCTATTTATTTTAAGAATGATATTAAATCCACCAAGCAAAATGTCTACCAACATTTGCTAAATGCTTTCCATTCAAACTCCAACATGAATAGCTTTTAACAGTAAATTTAAGGAGGCAATTGCTATTAGCTGTACCATGGAAACTTATTTTCATAAATAATATAGACTTTGTACCAACACAATAGGAAAATAGAACCCATTTCCTAACCCCATAATAACACATTGGTTTCTATGTATAAATCATAACCATTTATTTATTTAGAGAGGGAAACTTGTTATCCTATGTAGTAATGACTGCCAGTAGGATGTATTTTTTTAAAAATTATTATTCT
Organism: Mus caroli; assembly: GCF_978045245.1. Classification (NCBI taxonomy): domain Eukaryota; kingdom Metazoa; phylum Chordata; class Mammalia; order Rodentia; family Muridae; genus Mus; species Mus caroli. Next base: position 11,271,007 of record NW_028227256.1, read on the forward strand.
TAATACAAGCTTTGGATAGCACATCTTGATAATGAAATCATGAGCAGTGGCAATTATTATTATTTTTTTTCTCCTCAGGAAAGGGCATGGATGCTAAAGGCTCTTTAAGAAAAAACATGACACAATAGATTTTCTCTTCCACATCATTTGATTTTCCAAAATGGCAAACAGAGTTAGTTTTTCTTCCTTCTGTCAAAAATATGTAAATAACTGTTCTTGAAAGCACATGTTTGATCTCAGCGACAAGCTGTTTGCCTTCCCGCACTGTAAAATGGATCTCTGTTGACATGGAGCAACCTAGGAACCTAGGAAACCCAGGGTGTCTCCTCTTCAACATTTTGTTTTTCTCTAAGCCATAGGCAAAACCAATCTTGTCAGCACCTCCCATAACATGTAAGAGGATCTGGAAATTTGCTTTGCCTTCTCCAGCTTTCACCACAGCCCAGCTCTCAGTTTTTAAATTCTTCGGTAACAATGAACAACTCACAGATGGAAAGGCAAGACCATTGGCCAAGCACTGCCTATGTGTCGGGCACTGAACTAGAAACCACTTGTCTGCCTGAATCCTGGTTTTTAATAACTTGAGTGTTTTTCTCCCTACACTATTTGTTTGGAAAATTACCCCCTTTTTTTGTAGCAAATCACCTCTAAACAGCAGATGGAGCATTGAGACATCTCTGGCTTCTGGCTGTGTCAATCATTCTGGAACAAGGTAAAATGCACCAAGGTTAGTCAATCGAGAAAGGTGTGTGTTATGCTCGTATACATAATGTGTGTGTGTGTAATTTCAATTATACATATATGGCTAGATACTCATACATATCATACAACATCACTCTATAGCATGAGATTATTCATAAGGACATTATTAGTTCAAAATTATTATGATTAGTGCAAAATTAGTTCACTGGTTCAAACACAAATATGTTAAATGGCCAATGGGAAAAAATATGAAGATTCCTTAAATCTGAAATCATCAAATCAGGAATCATGGGTGTGTTCAACGTCATTTATTATAAGAGGTGAGTGATCCTCCTCAAGTAGGGAAGAGAGAGAGACAGAGAGAAAGAGAGGGCATGGATGCTATAGGCTCTTTAAGAAAAATATGACACAATAGATTTTTCTTCCACATCATTTGATTTTCCAAAATGGCAAACAGAGTTAGTTTTTCTTCCTTCAGTCAAAAATATGTAAATAACTGTTCTTGAAAGCACGTTTGAGACACCCTGAGAGAGAGAGATAGATAGATAGATAGATAGATAGATAGATAGATAGAGATATATAGATATCCTAAAAACTTTCTGAATGCTAAAGGAAGAGTTCTGAGTTGTAACCAGCAACAACCATAAGGATAGCCTGCCTTACCACAGTCACTGTCGTCCTCTTTGCCTTCTTTATTTTCAGTTACCCCGTGTTGTGCTTTGACTCTAATAGCTACTACATGATAAACACTTGATTTGTTTGCTGTGGAAATAATCACATTAAAATGCACTCCAGGCTTCCCAAGACACATGTGGCTTGGTTTTAAGTCTTCAGAATTAAGGAACACTTATTATTTTATACAGAAGCTTCCGTGGGAGAAAGCAGCCCATTGAGATGCCTTTTCCTTCAGGCTTCCTTCACTCCCCCTCCCTAGAAAAATAAAGGGCAACCTCCAAAGCTTTTTTAGACAGAAGGTCACAATTCAAAGGCCTCGTAACTCAATCCCGTGCAGCAATCACATAGCTATTGAAAATACAGCCAGAAGCACCACAATTCTAGCTATTTCTATTAAGTGACGTCCATAGGTCCACAACCTGAAGGTTTCTCTTAAGTGTGAAGTTTCATACATTCATACTGGCCGGGATCAAGTTGCCTTGGGATCTTGAATTTTATTTTAGCATGCTGGAACAAAAGAGGAAAGAAAAAGGTGGACAGTACTGCCTAAGTACAACAATAGCTGGCAATTGCTTGCAAAGGGAGTGCACCCTCCAGAAGTAACTTGTAAACAAGGTGAAATGCTTTTAGCTTTTGGATCCCTGCAATGAACAAAAGGGCATATTTTGGTGGTTTCATAGTTGGAGTATCCTACTGATTACTTAAATTTGTGGTTTAGGTTGCTTCTTTGGAGATTTTTTTAATTTTTTAAAAAGGATATACGTGGCCTGGTTTACCTGAATTGCAGAGGTTAAACAAGATGGAGTACCTAGAATCTTTTGAATAGTGTATTTGGAGATTCCTAAAAAAACAAGGCTCTGGTTGACAGGGAGTTAGTGCCGGTGGCTTGTGGGGGTTTTTTTTTTCGTTGTTGTTGTTGTTGTTTTTCTTTTTTTTTTTTTTTTTATCAATACAAGCAAAAACAAATAGTTTATCAAGAGGTCAGAGTGCCAGCGGAGAGCCCTCCAGTGTATGATTCTCATTGACAAGCTCTGCTGAAAGATCCACACATCCCCCATTAGTCTGGCCCCCAGGGATGGCTGTTCACTTTCCTTCCTGTCCTTGCCTGAAAGGATGGTAGGCCCTGCCAGCCACAGTGAGGGAGGGGGCCAATGAAAGGGCAAGGGGGGAGGGGGCCAAGGAGGAGGAGAAAGGGGAGGGGCCCAAGGAGGAGGTGGAGGAGGTGAAGAGGGTGGGGGCTAAGGAGGAGGAGAAGGGGGAGGGAACCAAGGAGGAGGTGAAGAGGGAGGGGGCCAATGAAGAGGGCAAGGGGTTAAGGGGTCAAGGAGGAGGAGAAGGGGGAGGGGGCCAAGGAGGAGGAGAAGGGGGAGGGGGCCAAGGAGGAGGAGAAGGGGAGGGGGGGTCAAGGAAGAGGAGAAGGGAAGGGGGCCAAGGAGGAGGTAAAGAGGAATGGGGCCAAGGAGGAGAAGGGGAGGGGGCCAAGGAGGAGGAGAAGGGGGAGGGGGCCAAGGAGGAGATGAAGGAGAGAAAGACAAAACAAACCAGACCCAGAAAGAAGGGTCCATGGCAAAGATCAGAGCTGCCCAAGCATCAGAGCCCCTTAGGTTAGAAAGTCTAAGAAGAGAAGGCAATGCACATAGATACATGGATTTTATGTGTTTTAAACTGACAAGCCCATCACTGATGTCTCCATCTTGTTTGTGAGAAATTACATCTGATAAATCTAAAAAAATACAGCAAATATAGATGATTCATTCCCCAGAAATAAATTCATTCATAATTAATTAATGAAGATCCTTAAAGAGGAGGAACTTAGAATCAAGCCCAGGTTTGACTATTGTTTATGAGTGAATGACTGACACATGAAAACACACACCCACATCTTTGTACACACAAATGAAAATCATTTCTCTGAATTTATTTTGCTTCCATCCACCACTACCCTCCCCCACACAATGCTATACTATATTTGACATACATATTTGAGTGAGACTGGAAAGATATTGCACACTCATGCCTCTTTGAAACATCATGCAAAAGCCCTGGCTTGCATTCCTGTCTTGCCATGTTCTTTACATGTCTACTACTATTTCGAGCTCTTTCCCCCCGAAATTGTTAGAAAGGTTAACTACTACCTACACTCAAAGGTCTGGACTACACTACAACAAATGCCCTAAAGGTTAAAGTGGGTTTTAATTCTGGCTCTGGGGTGGGTTTTCTCTTTACCTTTTGCTGACATTCATCTGTGACAATGTATTATCTTTCACCTGGCTGACATAGGTTGATGAATGCAAGGTTAGATCCCACCTTAACAAAATAGCGTGAGAATGAAGGCCCAGAGAGTTTTTAAGACTTAGTACTTGATGCAGGCAGTAGGTGCTCAACAAGTGCTGCTTGAATGGACTAAAGCAAGCACACAATGCTCCCCGGTGCAACTCAACCCTAATTTGTACAAGAGAAAAATCATTTCTCTACATTTCTTTTGCTTCCCTCTGCCACCACTTCCCCCTCCCCCACCAAAATGTTATACTATATTTGGTATGTATATTTGAGTGAGAGTAGAAAATGATATGAAAACGAGAGATTTAAGTTTGTTTTTTTTAAAGGCTATCACATATTGTATGTCAGTTCTAACTACTACTGTCTTCCTAAAGCCCTCCAGTATCCTAGTACCAATCCAGTTCCTTTTCAGTTTCTGTTGAAAACAGTGCAGAAGAACTGATGTAAGCGAAGTGAGGAGGGGAGGTGGTTCGCTGATTAGAAGCAGTTGTTACTCTTGCAGAGAACATGGCTTCTGTTTTCAGCACACATATCAGGAAGCTCAAAATGGTTGCAATTCCAGTTTCAGGGAACTGATGGCCTCTGGCAGGCACACATATATACATGTAAAATAAATAATTAAAAATGACATGCATACACAATGGAATAAAGATACAGTTAAGAATACCTTACAATTTCTTAGTCTTAAATTCTTCTTTGTAGAAATACCTACAATGTTGTCATTCTCAAAATTTGCTGTTTCTATGGCATCCAGAAGTCTAACCAATCAAGTTAGTTAGGTGGCCTGCCAAATAGGGCTCAGTAAATACTTATTATGTGTCTTCTATTTGCCAGGTATTTGGGACACTTAATAAAGCAATAACCCAAAAGATAAATTTCTCATGTATACACAGAAGAATATAAACCTAACCTAACCTCCCCACCAAGGCCATAGAACAGTCAGCTCCATATATTCATGATTATGGTCAGAGCCTGGACTCAACTTTACTGAGAATTCTGGTTAGAGGAAAGAGAAATAAATATCTGAGATTCTTCTTCTTCTGGAAGGTCCCCAACCTCATCACCCAAAGTAAAAAACATGGTCATTATTTAGGAATCAACTCTACTATAAGCCAACAATTAAATACAAGTCAGTGTTTAAAGAAAGCCTCTACTAAGACACACAGAAATCAAATGAAGAGTAACAGAGAACAGATCAAGACAAATATTGGGCAAATCAAAATAACTCCCTTTATCATTCCTAAGAGAACTAAAACAGTGCAGTCATGAAAGGAGAAGAGAGTAGCAACAGTGCCCCCAATCCCAAACACAAAGTAAAAAAGGAAGGAGATCCAAAGAGCTGGGGTGTGGCTCGACGGTAGAACTGTGTCTAGTATGTGCAAGACCCTGGGTTCCATCCCCATCGCTCAGGAGGAAGAGAAGGAAGATGAGAAGAAAGAAGGATGAGGGTGGGAAATGGAAGAAGAAATAGAAGAAAGGCTGGAAAAGATACATGGGAAATAAAAATTAGGATAACAGAAATGTCCAAATCAATAAGTTGGCAAAATAAACCAAGGCAGTCTCCAGGAAAGCAGGAAGAGGCAAGAAGCAGCAGTCCTATATACTCCTGGTCCAACATCTAAATAAATGGAGCTTTAGAAAGCCAGGGGAGGACTGACTGCATAATGTTATCGTGCACTGAGTAATGATTATCCTTGTATTGTTCAAGTGATAATTTCTCTATTCCAGTATCTGACTTCAATCTGGACGTGGCATTGTAATACCTTGGGTTAAGAATCTCCAGTCTCAAGTTTGTGTAAACAATGCTCACCCTTTATTCTCTCTGCTTTGTCAATGAAAGCTGGAAAAGCCAATAACTAGGTAATAGAGAAAATCAGGTGGGACATTCTGCAGAAAAAGGAATCAGTCTGAGACAGAGCAGGCCAGTTGGGAGGAGGGAGAAAAAAGACATCATAGGAGTTCAGCTGGACCATGGAAGGTCCTAAAGGCAAGGATTATGGGAATCTCAGCTGGGAGTTAGCAAGATTAGATTAGAGGATTAGAATAGAACCATAATGCCTAATTATTGCACTTTTAGGATGTGAATAAATCTTAGTATCTCTGTATCATAACTTGGGAACTCTCTAGGTTTAAGAAAACTGCTGCCATATTAATTTCCTGCATACATTCTTAATAATATTAATTGTTACAAGAGAGAAAGGACAAAATTCAGCTGATGACTCTAAAATATTTCTTAGAACATGAGGTTTCAGAGTGGAAGAGCTCTGGGAGTTCCAGATAAATCAGATGAGGACAAATTCACACTAGTAGTTGTTGTTGAAATGTGTTCAGCACACCAAGAAAAAAATCAAATAGAACTAACAGCATCCTAGAGGAGGAAAGCAGACCACCGCTGAAATACAGACCATAACTAGATTTCTTAACTGGGACGTTCTAGAAGGTGAAAGGGACCAGTGACATTAGAGTCCTTAAGAAAATGAAATTTGCCGGGCGTGGTGGCTCACGCCTTTAATCCCAGCACTCGGGAGGCAGAGGCAGGCAGATTTCTGAGTTTGAGGCCAGCCTGGTCTACAAAGTGAGTTCCAGGACAGCCAGGGCTATACAGAGAAACCCTGTCTTGAAAAACCAAAAAAAAAAAAAAAAAAAAAAAGCCGGGCGTGGTGGCTCACGCCTTTAATCCCAGCACTCGGGAGGCAGAGGCAGGCGGATTTCTGAGTTCGAGGCCAGCCTGGTCTACAAAGTGAGTTCCAGGACAGCCAGGGCTATACAGAGAAACCCTGTCTTGAAAAACCAAAAAAAAAAAAAAAAAAAAGAAAATGAAATTTACTTAGAATTTTATAACCTAGCAAACTTACAAAAAAAAAAAATCATTTAAATTAAAGTCATTTTCAGAAGTACAAACTTCAAAAATAACAATTACCTTTGATTTTTTTTCCCTCTGGAAGCCAAGAGACGATAGTTTCCACGAAAGTTAGGACTCACGTGTCTTTTATGATGGAGATTATCTACATTGGAAGGAGGTGAACATAAACCTGAATCCTCATAGAATGGAAGCACACAGTTGTTGGACCCTGTCTACAAAAATCAACCCGGAATAAATTGAAGACCTACATATTATATACCATAAAACCCTAAGAAAACATATGTTGGGAAGTTTCTATGATTCGTCTGGATACTGTAGCTCTGCAGAGGACATCCAAAGAAGAAGCAGAGGCAGAAACCTAGTGAGACCACAATAAATCAAAGTTGCCCCAAAGGAGACAACAAGACAAAAATGTCAGTCAGTGCTTTGCAAATAAATGTTCACAAATGATGTATCAGACAAGTGGCTACTATCCAAAGCTTGTAAGAAACTCAAATCATTCAACAGTACACCAGATAGCCTAATTAAGAAATCCGCAAAGGATTTGAGGAGGCATTTTTTTTAAAGAAGACATAAAAATGGCCAACCAGTATATGAAAAAGATGTGCAATGATCTGGAAACGCTGGTGAAAATCACAATGAAGGAGAAGGGAGGCCATTCATTGGGTAAGAGTATTTGCTTTGCAAGCATGAAGACCTGAGTTCAAATCCCTAATACCTACATAAAAAGCTGGTGTGATTCTCCAATTGTCCAATTCTGTAACCCCAGAGCTATGTAGTCAGGAAGATCACTAGGTCTTGTTGGCCAACAGCCCAGTTTCAGGTTCAGTGAGAGACCCTGTCTCAAAGGAATAAGGTAGAGATTGAGAGTAGAACACACACACACACACACACACATACTGAGGTATCACTTCAGTTCTGTTAAAATGTCTATAATTAAGAAATCAAGAGAGCCGTACCCACAAAGATGTGGAGAAAAGGAGCTCCCCTCGACCAATGTCGGTGGAAATGGTAATTGAAAGAGGTGTTTTGGAAAACAGTACAGACATTTTTTAAAAACTAACTATAGTTCTAATTTTTTGAAGAATCTATCTTTACTGATTTTTTATTACAGTTGCATTAATTTTTAAGAGATTTATTTCCTGTGTATGTTTTTCCTGTGTATGTGAGTGTTTTTATGTATGTATATATACTTCAAGTGTGCCTAGTGCCCATGGAAATCAGAAGAGGATACTCTAGTTGTTTTGCTATATACTGGAGGTGCTGGGAACCAAACCTGGGTTTTCCCCAAGAGCAACAACTTCTCCAGCTCCTATTTTATTTCCACCAACAATGTCTACAAATTTCTCTTTAGCAACATCTCCATTAATATGTTATTTTTTGGTATTTAGCATTTGTAGATATTTAATATATTTATCATTTTATCTTTGAGATACAATGAATATCTAATCCATTCTTCATATACTGTATACATGTGTACAGATGTACATAATAGTATATTGTTCAGCTTTAAGAGAAGAGATCCTGGCAATTGTGATAATGTAAATAAGGAGAAAAATACACTAAGCAAGTAAACCAGACACAAAAAAGAAAATTCTTCATGGAAGAGTAGAAAAGTGGTTTCTAAGATTTACAAGGGAAGGAAATAGGGAGACACGAGCTAGAGGTTATAAACCTGGAAGTAAAGAGGGTTAATAAGCCTAGCAAATTCATGGACCACACAAGGAATATAGTTAATATAGTTAATAATATGTTATATCATGAAAATGTGCTCAGAGTATAGACACTAAGCACTCTTGACACATGAAAAGTAATTAGGAAAAGTGCTAAATAAGTTAACTTGATTGATAATACTAATCACCTGTATTCATCAAAACATTATGCTGTATACCTTAACTATAATCAATTTTAGAAAAAAAGTCAAAATAGTATGTGATGCTGTAAGAGCTTATATATACATAGAGTAATTTAAGTGCCAAGAGTGGCTCTAGCAAAAGCCATTATACCCATGCTGGAAGATGACAGACTGGTGGTGCTGGTGTCGGTGTGTGTGTGTGTGTGTGTGTGTGTGTGTGTGTGTAAGGAAGGGAGCAAAACAGAGGAGTCACAGCATCATCTTACAAATTAAACACTGAAGTTAACAAAAGACAATGGAAAGCTAGAAGTAGTTTTCTCTAGGAAGGAGAGGGGCCATGAAGGGGTGTAGGATAATCTCTCCCCTATAACAACTTCCCAACCACAAAAAGCCCAGATGGGCTTAGTGCAGAGTTCTATCAGACTATTCCACAAAATAGAAACAGAAGGTACTCTACCCAATTCATTCTATGAAGCCACAATTACTCTGATACCTAAACCACACAAAGATCCAACAAAGAAAGAGAAGATCAGACCAATTTTTCTTATGAATATTGATGCAAAAATACTCAATAAAATTCTCGGTAACTGAATCCAAGAAAAATCAAAATGATCATCCATCATGATCAAGTAGGCTTCATTCTAGGGATGCAGGAATGGTTTAATATATAGAAATCCATCGACATAATCTACTATATAAACAAACTCAAAGACAAAAACCACATGATCATCTTGTTAGATGCTGAGAAAGCATTTGACAAAATCCAACACCCATTCATGATAAAAGTCATGGAAAGATCAGGAATTCAAGGCCCATACCTAAACATGATAAAAGCAATATACAGCAAACCAGTAGCCAACATCAAACTAAATGGAGAGAAACTTGAAGCAATCCCACTAAAATCAGGGACTAGACAAAGCTGCCCACTTTCTCCACACTTATTCAATATAGTACTTGAAGTCCTAGCCAGAGCAATTAGACAACAAAAGGAGATCAAGGGGATACAAATTGGAAAGGCAGAAGTCAAAATATCACTGTTTTCAGATGATATGATAGTATATATAAGAGACACTAAAAATTCCACCAGGGAACTCCTAAACCTGATAAACAGCTTCAGTGCAGTAGCTGGATAGAAAATTAACTCAAATCAGTGATAAATACTTTTTAAAAGATACACAGAGAGCAATGTGGTAGGAGCTCTATGTACCTCAGATGTGGAGATCCTGAGGGCTGCCTTCTAGCACTCCAAAATAAAGGGCAGGAGTAAAATTTGAAATGCCTTTCAGTTTGGAACCCTAGTTGCCAAAAGGACAAACTTGGGCAAGTGGTTAAGAATGGTAGACTTTGACAGGCCTGCTAGCACTCACCTTTAATCTCAGAGGCAGAGGCAGGCAGATCTCTGTGAATATCAGGTCAGTTTTATATACTTAGTGAGTTCCAGAACAGCCAGGACTACATAGGTAGACCCTAAAAGGGCTTCTCTATACAGAGGCCAAGCCTTAACCATGGATTCAACTTTGAATCTTTTAACTATGGAACCAGGTCCCATGTATCAACCTAAACAGTGAGTAACCAAAAATCTAATGGCCTTGCTTCATGTGAAATTAGACTTAACATAACCTCCAAAAATGCAGAAATAAGTTTTAAAGTTTGTACATGGGTTATAGTCACAATAAAATATAAAATATAAAGAGATGAATGAAAGCCATGTGAGGTAGTAGACATCTTTAATATCAGCACTGGTGTGGGGGAGGCAGGTCAAGCTCTGTGAGTTCAAGGCCAGCCAGTATCTCTACAGGGAGTTCCAGTCTGTTTACATAGAGAGACCCTGTCTTACCAACCAAACAACAAAAACCAACGAATAAAAAAAGAAGGAAATGAATTAAGACAAAGAGACTTCTGCTATTGATCATGAGGACTGAGGACAGATAAGACAATATGTTTTTATAATCATTGGATTCCTTCATGTGTCTTTCGTTTTTAGGATACTGGGAAGTTTGCTGCTTCCTTTCAGCACTAACTTATTATAATCAGAATTGTATAAGGAGAATTCTGTGTGGAAAGAAGATTGACTCACTTAAACTCAGGAGTTACACTAACTCAGTAAGTAAAATTTATTGCCTGTGAAAAGTAGCCATATTTACAATAAAATACACTCCACAGATTGATGTATAAGCTTTGGGGCTAACAACTATTTACCAAAGCACATGTGAATGTGGGGATTTCTTTCTCTACATGGGAGGCTTCTTCAGGTTGTGAAAGACTCGCTCTGGTACAGTCAAGAGAAGGCAACCAAGAGACCCCGAGTCCCCAGTGGGAGCACAAAAATGCTTAGAAATGAGGTGGTGTTGCAGCCTCTGGTGAGGACAAAACACCATCAGTGGATCACTAGAACCTGGAGACCATGGCTTCACAGCCAGTGTGATGCTGGTCAAGGGGGAGCTGCACCGTGTCTGCTTCCCCAGCTTGCTCATCAAGAGCAAGTAGGACAATGGCAATTTTATTGGGTCAAAGGAAATATCTAGTACCTCCCAAGCACCCCAGATATAAGAGTGGCCTAGGGAAAAGGGCCTACAGGAACAACCTCTGCTGTCCTGAGGAGAAAGGGAAAGGACAGTGTTCTAGAACAATCCAGAAATGTTAGAATTTAAATGCAAACAGGACATGCCCTCCTGCAGACATGTTTCTTTGAAATAGATGTCAGCAAATGATTCTGTTAAGTTTTGTTTGTCTACAGCCTGTTTGCAAGCAGGATATGTAACATTGTGGAAGCTTTGATTTCACAACTGAGTTGTGTACAGTAAGTATTAGCCACTTTTTAAGACTCATTTCTGAGGCTCAGATGCAGCCTTCCTGCACCAGGCCATCATTACAGAATGTTATCCCCTCTCTTCTGATTTCTTTGGAGATTGGAGGGTGAACATCAGACTCCCAGCATGCTGTAATGGCCCTGGATGCTTTAGGACAGGCCACCGTTCCCGGCCCCTTTCCAGTCCTTCCATGGGCAGCTATTCTCTAAACCAGACCAACGACTCTGTGTTTTTGTACTTTCCCTGCACTCATGTCTAGCCCCTACTGTCTTTCAAACTGTGGCTTGGCACTCCCTTAGTAATCTGACATTTTGACTACTTTTTAAGGTCACCCATAATTTATCTGAACCAAAGTTAATTCATATTTGTGGCCCTCCCTGGTTCTGTTTTTCTGTTTCAATTAGGAGCACAATGGATTCCCCACAACCCAAACTAGAACCATACAGCTGTCACCTGATTCTTCCTTTGCTGTGTCCAGAGTAAAGTCAAGTATAGCTGATGTCAGCATTCATTTTCTTGAACTTCATGTCCCCTGGTCTTACCTGCTTTCTTTTTCTAACAGATGCCTCCCAATTTGTCACTGTAGTCATTAGGGCTGCTATTGATATGATAAAACACTGTGGCCAAAGCAACTTACATTTAACTGGGCTTATGGTTTCAGAGAATTTGAGTTCATGGTGGGGCAAAGGCATGGGTGCAGGGACAGCTTGAGAGATCACATCTCGATTCACAATAATGAGGGAGAAAGAATGGGAACCAGAAATTGTGTGAGAGTTTTGAAACTCAAGTCACACCTTCTTATCCTTCCCAATAGTCCTACCAACTGGGAGAGAACTATTCAAACATATGTGTTTATAGTTGCCTTTCTTCCACCCCACCAGAGTCCCCACTTCACATATGTACCTCAGTCCACAGGTGTACTCAGGTTTTCTGTATGCCTATTTGAGAGGAAGTATCCCTTGATTTCTTTTGTGATTTTGTGGAAGCCTGGAAGTTGGAGGTTGTGGAAACATTGAGAAAGTATGGGAGGAAAAAGGCAGAAGAATAGAGGCAGAAGCAAGCATGGCACAGTGTGTGTGTGCAGGCACAATGGCACAGAAGCAAGTGTGAGACAGTGTGTACATGCAGGTGCTACGGTGCAGAAGCAAGCATGGGACAGTGAGTGTGTGTGTGTGTAGGTATAATGGCACAGAGCAACTGGATGGGCAATGAGAAACAGGGAGAAATCAAGACTTCATCAAATTGAGAATAGCAGTCTTGTCTGTAAAGTTGCTGTTCTGAAGTTGTGTGTATCAATCATTCACAAACATAGAAACATGGCCAACACTTCTTTCTCTTCAGGGCTAGAGAGATGAAATGGGTTCAAAAAATAAAGGCACTTGCTGCCAAGCTTAAAGATCTGAGTTTGATTAGAACAGACTTGTCAAAGTGGTTCATACACACCGTGCCACCAAGGCACACATGCACATGCACACGCACACGCACACACACACACATGTGTAAAAAACTGTTAGTTGTTTTACCCAGTTTTCTTAGGTGTGACTTTCCCAACATACTCTTCACCATTATTCTACACTCTCTGCTCCATAGTCAGCATACATCATTTATAATTGTCTCTTCCAGTGAGTCAATTGGGGATTTACTGGCATTTATTAAGTGGTTTTTTTTTTTTCTAGACTGGTATAACACAAAAAACATATTTTTCTATACACAACACAGGTGTGGATCCAAACTAATGTCTGTAAAGCCTAGGGCACTTGAAAATTTGTTTTATATTAGGCTAATCATGTTATGAATCTGTATTTTCTTTCTACATCACAGCCATCCTTATTTTTACTAATGTCATAAAAGATGAGAGGAAACAACACCGTGGATACGAAGGCTACCATCTGATCTTCTGCTTATTGGAGTAAGACTAGGAATCTTAGCAGAACCACAGATGAATTACATAATATTTATAAAAGGATCTTATAATAAAAATGAAGAAATCAAAACCAGATGAAAGTAGCTAAAAGCTTTATTTTCATAATTAAAATTATATTACACTGAATTAGAGTTGTACTTACACAGTGGTAGCAAATCATTTTGTAGAATATTGAGTTACAAGTTGCTAAAATATACTCAGCTTAAAGCATAAAAGTATCTCTGGGTTTCCTTCCTTAATAAATATTCAAATTTTAAAGATTCAAATTTTAGCCTATGCTAAACCCAAAGTGAAGCACACATGCTGTTGCATTACCGTTAGTGTTACACTCACCTTAGATACATTTCATCACACACTATTACCTTATACAAGGATTACCTTATACTACAAGGATTTCTCTGTATTCCATTAATGTTACCAATTATCCCTTTCCAGAGCACACACTAATAGGAAACAGATAAGCAACAGTGTTTTAAGTACATGGAGTGTTCTTGACCAGCACAGTGGATGTGCTTATGTCTTAAATCAGTCTTCAAAACAAAGCAGAGGTGGGTCATGGGCCTTACATGCTGCCTCCAGTACAGACAGAGTGACTCTGCAGTTTGTATTTTCTAAGCCTAGCAGCTTCTTGCTTCAGTCTTGGAGGTAAGTCATCACTCAGGGTACTGTCTCCTCAGAAAGTACAGTGATGGGTCTGTCTCACAGTGTTCTGGAATAACTTAGACTCTCAGTATCATGTCGGTGAACATTGACATCAGCCCACATTTCAGAAGATCAATAATGGGTATGATGTGCCAGACATGGGAATGGGACATTGTTACCTTTTAAAACCCTCAGATCACAATGGAACTGAGAAGGTATACATTTGCTCAACAAACTTTTCTTCTGGGAAGTATTTTGTGACTGTTATCTTGGTTTTCTAAGAACTCATTCTACCTTTGATAAACACTTAAAAAACAAGGCTTCCTTTAAGGAAAGGCAACCTAACACGACAAACCATTTCAATGAAGTACTAATCAAAATGGTGATTCTCGCTAGTTTCTAACACCTCTGAGAGCTTGGGAACATTTGGACAAAGATACCTTCACCTCTCCCCTGACCCCCACTTTGGGAGTAAGGTGGGGAGAGGAGAGAAGAAGAAAGAAAAGAGAGGAAAGAAAGGAACTTGATAAAGAAAGGAACTGGGGACTGGAGAGATGGCTCAGAGGTTAAGAGCACTGGCTATTCTTCCAGAGGTTATGAATTCCTTTCCCAGCAACCACAGTAGCTCACAACCATCTGAAATGGGATCTGATGCTTTCTTCTGGTGTCTGAAGACAGCTATAGTGTACTCATATACATAAAGTAAATAAATAAATCTTGAAATAAAGACAGACAGAAAGATGGAAAGAAGGAAAGAAAGAAAGAAAGAAAGAAAGAAAGAAAGAAAGAAAGAAAGAAAGAAAGAAAGAAAGAAAGAAAGAAAGAAAGGGAGAGAGAGAGAGAGAGAGAGAGAGAGAGAGAGAGAGAGAGAGAGAGAGAGAGGGAGAGGAAGCTAAGAATGAAATGCTGTAATTTACAAATAGGTAAGCACATGCATGACTACAACCATCTGCATAAAATAAAATAAAAAATATAAAAAATCCAACTGCTGGACACATTTGGAAAAAAATTGGATATCTGATATAGGGATAGCTAGTTTTAACAGTCAACCTGAACAACACAACATTAAATAGATTTGGATGAGTGTCTCAATAAGAAATCATCTAGATCATGTTGGCTGGTGGGTATGTTGGTGGGAGCTGTCTTGATTGCTATTTGGCCCAGACCTCTGTGATTGGCACTGTTGCCTAGGCTGGACCCTCATCTGACTGAGAGTGAGGAAAGCTGGCTAATACAAGTGCACATATTTGTTTCTCTCACCTGTAGATTATGGGTGTGGCGTGACCAGTTATCTCCAACTCCCCCCTCTGTGACTTCCCCATAATGAGGGAATAGAACTGGAATTTTGAACCAGATTACTAGAGAATACAGAGTGGAGGGGAAGACAGGGCTCATGGCATTGTAAATGAGTGCTGATGAGAAATGGGAATAGGGAATTTTTAAAGCGAAAGGCTGTTGCTCTCTGCTATCTTAGGACAACCTGGACTCATAAAATAAATTAAACAGATACTTTCATACTGAGTCAGATCACTTTGCATCACCACTGTCTCATGGCTGCAAAAAGTGGCTCTTCATATGGCATTGTTGATTGAATAGGAGAAGTTTTTCAGTTCACGTCAGCAGTCGTCTTTACATTCCTGATGGTAATCATATTGTGACAAGTGTTAAGAATACAGGTCAATCGGGACATGACCTCTGAACTCAGTGCTTATGCTCCAATAGTCAACCAGAGCCTGAAATGATATGTTATACAAAATGATATTTATTATACAGGGCTGGCAAGGTGGCTCAGTGGGCAAAGGTGCTTGTTACCAAGGATGCCACCCTGAGTTTAACTGCTGGGAATCATGTGGTAGAATGAAAAAACTGACCCATGCAACATGTCCCCTGATCACCATGTGTGTCATGGTATGAACACACACATATAAATAAGTGTAAAAATTAAATGGCACAATCTGATAGAACAGAATAGTCTGAAACCAGCTCTATAAATAGAGGCAAAAATGCAGAACACAAGGGAGAGTGTGATTATGATGAGTTATATCAAAACAATATCATAAAGAAGGAAGTAGGACTGACAATATACCTCAGTTGGTACAGTGCTTGCCTAGAGTGCATAATGTCTTGGGTTGGACCTCCAGCAAGAACAACAACAATAACAACACCCCATAGGTATTGGTCTTTGTCTAATCCAAACACTCAGGGGGTAGAGGCAGAAGGATGGGAAATTCAAGTTATATTAGTTTCATAGTGAGTTTGAGGCTAGCCTGGGCTACAAAGAATGAATGATGCAGGGCATCATTCAAGTAAGAAGTCAAACAGAGCATATTTTGTAATGGGACAAAAAATGGAAAGTATGGTGTCTTTTTCAATCTATAAGCAGAACTTTGCTGACATGTATAAAAACAAGTAGCATTTTCATTTAGAAAGGTCATCCTGGTACACTTGTGTAAATTATAAATCATGGAGAAAAAAAATAAGAGGCAGAAATACCACCTAAGGCCTGGGGAGATGGCTCAGAGGTTAAGAACACTTGTGGCACTTGTAGAAGATCCAGGTTCACACAACCATCTGTAAACCCGTTTCAGGGGACTCATCAGACATGCACACAGTGTACACAGAAACATGCAGGCAAAACATTCATCTTTGTAGCAGTAAAAAATAAAAACTCTGCAAAGGAAGTACCACTTAAGGAACCATGGCAGTGGATTCAAGGAATAGGTAAGAATTAAGATCAAACAAAAGCTATTTAATAAAAAAGAAAATCTGAAAAAGTCTAAGTGGTTTACATCATGGCAGGAGAAGGTATTTCTTGGTCCAGCTTGGGGTGGAGAAACTTTGCTAGCTACTGAGAATGATGGTGAGAATCAATAGGAAATGAGCAGAATTGCATAAGTCCGGATGGCATGGAAAACCCCCACCTTAATTGTGTTAATGTATGCTATGAAAGATCATGAAGAAGCTGCAAGATGCAAAGCTTGGAAGTAAAATTATTAAAAAATGAAAAGAAGATGCAGAGCCTCTCTCAGGCTCCCCCCAGCTCTCCACACAGGAATGTCAGAGTCAGTCTGTTGCCTCCCAGAACTCTGGCAAGACAATGGAGACCAAGTCAGGGCAGGTGGAGGGAGGGAAGGAGGGAGGGCTGGAAGAAGGAACTGGACTCCGAAAGAGTGGCAGGAAATGCTCAAGATGGTGTTTTGTTTTGTTTTGTTTTGTTTTTCTCTGCTCCAACAGAAGTTAACATTTAGGATATTGTCTTTTAGTTTTCACATGTATTATAAAATTTATAACACATGGCATTTAATTATATTGCTAAATCCTAATTTCTGTAGAATAGAAATGTGTCAGCATATGGGTTCTCTTCTCTTATGGCAAATTTAGTTCCCAGTGGCAGGTCAGGTGAGACCTGAAAGACATCAGAAATCCCCGTGTGCTAAATGTCTTGCACATACCCACATGTGTGTAAGGGTTTTCTGATTCTCTTACCTACTCAGCTTTTGTCAAGAAGGGTTCATAGAACTTTCATGTCCACTTCCTGAGTTTGGCTTTTGAAGGTGGGATAATCAATACCATGAGAAAAGTCCTTAAACAGAAGCTATTAGCCCCAGACAAATTTGAAAAAATAAGATGGTCCATGTATGACTGCTGCTGATGGATATGGTAACAAATTTGAAGCTAATTTTGACACAAGATTTTCCACTTCCAGTGGGGGTCTCTAGCTATCCCAATTTTTTATATGGTATCACCAAATGTTCAGTCAGAAAGTTTGAAAGTTTCCATATAAATATTGAGTAGTCAGAATTTAAAGATTGCATGTATTTAATGTCATGTCAGGTATGCCAATAAAATTTCTTTAAAGCTTTCAAAATATTGTACTTATATTTGTAAGTGAAATTTGTCAATTACTCCCTATTTAAAGTTTTGTTTTGCTATTAATGTTAAGCTCTTTGGTAAAACTACATAGGAAAAAAAATCATCTGTATGTATCAGTTTCATAACTCTAGGAAGATTCTTTCTTTAAAGACAGACGTACCTGTCAATCCTTTTTCCAACATTAATTACTTCCTTCCTTGACCTCTGCTAGAGAGTGTGTCAAGGCTCTGCTACATTTCTGTAAATCTCTTTTCTGACTGTTCTTTAGACTTTCTGGATCAAATTGGCTTGCTCTGTCTGCATTCTTATGTTATTTCTGTTCTTTTATTGGGTCAATAAGTGAAGTTTCTACTTTACGTATTTGTTTATTTTTAATTAAAGAAAACGTCCACCTGTCCTTGGAAGTGCACTGTAGCAAACTCCTATTATTTAATTAATTTCAAGAGGGTTTGCCTTTATAGCCACCAGTATGGTTATCCCAGATTCTTTAAAACCTTTGATAACAGCAAGGTCTTGGCTCCATTAGTTACTAATTGTCTTTTAATTCTGTATGGCAAGTAACTTTGGGGTTACATCTCAGACATTTGATATTCTGTTGGTTTACTCTGGATCCAACTGAAATCATCTGGAGAATGTAAGTTTTCATTCCCTCTGGTCAATTTCAGACAGTAAGTTCTATCTTGCCTGTGTGGGTTGTAACTCCAATCTCACTTCTGATTTCAGCCATTAGCTCACTGCTTGAGACTTACCACTGGGAATCACCCAGAGCTTAGCTTATGGCTTTGGCAGTGGACTACATATAGAGGGGTACAATTCTAGAACATTCTGTTTCATGTCACACATGCAGGACTAGAGATGAAAACAAAATTAGGGACTCTCTTGTCCAGCTTTCTCCTCTATGATTCCAATCAGCTTTGTCTCTTAGCACCCCTTTATCTATTTTGTAGCTTAAAAGATGGTGTCTCTCAGAACTGTAGTTTGAATTCCTTAGCCAGGGCCTGCACACTATGCTTTATGCTTTGTCAAAACATAAAGATTGGTTAGGAAATTAAAGATAAATAGTACTTCTCTCACAGATTTTAAATCACAGATTTCTTCTCCCACTTCATCTCTTCCTAAGCAGAAAAACAGCACATTTTCAGTGGGGTGCGTCTTCTATATCCACAGCGCCACAGGAGATGGGAGATGGGAGATTTTATTGTAGTGATTTTGGCTTGAATTGCTTTACATTTCTTGTTTTATGTCTAGAAAGATGACCTGTACCCAATTCTTGCTTTCTATACCTCTGAAGCTCCAGGACCAGGACTGGAAACAACTGTCACATTAAAGCTCTCACAGGAAAGAGGGAAACAAAAGTGAGACTTGTCCATATGAAAGTTGCTTCACCAAGTCTTTACCACACTCCATTATTTTCCTGCATTTTTCTTCTCAGTTTGAATGGCTGCTTCTCAACTTTCTCTATAGCTTTGGTATAATTGGTGAGAGATGTTTGTCACACCCACTCCAGTGGAGTGGGTGTGACAAGTTCTGAGGCAAAAAGTTTCATGGAAACTGGTCTCTTGGAGGTCCTTGGCATTCTGAAACATGGATGTGGTCCAGATTTGTCAGTAGAGGGTTTTGCATGCTTTCTTTCAGTATTGTTTTATTATAAGTGCCTCCAAGGATGATTTGACAAATAGCCGAGTTTGATTGGACGTTGTTTCCGGGCCTCCACCGGTGTCCCAACATCCTAGTCAATTGTTGGGCTAATCTTGGACTTGGAATTTCATAAGAATGTTACTTATTCAGACAAAATGCCTCCAGTGTTGAAAGAGAGATAGTGAAAGAAATCAGGCATTGCAGTTTACTGGATAAGAGTTAGAAATTTCAGGGCAAGTTCAACAAAGTAAACTTAGAATTCTCATTACAGTAATGTATGGCAGACTACATTACAATAGAAGAAAGTTGGTGGGCTCCTCTGGTAAATGTAGGTTCCCCCCAAACACTTAGAATAACAGCCGAGTCACTCCCATATGCAGAAATTTACAATGGTCTAGGAAGACTGTGGGTTGTGATTTAAGAAGGAACTAGAGTATTGTATTATTCATGGAAAGGTTAGCAAGAACAAAACCTACCTGGTGCATACGTTCACAAAGCCCAGAAGGATAGCATAATTAGGTGTTTACTAAGGGACCCCTGGTGGTGGGTATACAATAGACTAGAATTGTGGTTAGGGTAAGAAGCCCTCACACCTGGCTCCTCAGAATAAGCTGACTTTATTTTTTTTTAATTTTTAATATTTTTATTACATATTTTCCTCAGTTACATTTCCAATGCTATCCCAAAAGTCCCCCATAGCGCCCCCCACTTCCCTACCCACCCATTCCCATTCTTTTGGCCCTGGCAATAAGCTGACTTTAGATAGGGCTGATTTTATCTCAGTTGTAACCACTACCTGGTTCCTGTTAGCTTTTATGTATGCTTTTTTCCACTTTGTGTAAAGAGTCATTATGTATCGGATGACCTCAATGTATCTTGGCTGATGTATCACCTATCTTCCCTGTTTTCTTTTGTAATGACTATATAAGTCTGATGCTTGCTTTGAGAAATTACACTAAGATTCAGCACTCTCTTCTGTTCATGTCTGTTTGTCACTTGCTGACTCCTTGCCCACCTGAGTACCAGAACTCTGATTCTCCCCAGGGTGAGGGACCCCGACTGGGTCTGCCTGTGGCAGATGTTGAGCTTTTCCTCCCTTTAGTTATACATGGAAGTCTTCTAAAATTTACATTTTTAGCTTTCTTACCTGCTACTTGGTTATTACTATTTGGGAATTTTTCATTTCTCTTTTGGAGGCAGGGTTCTCTCTCTCTCTCTCTCTCTCTCTCTCTGTCTCTGTCTCTGTCTGTCTCTGTCTCTCTCTCTCTGTCTCTGTCTCTGTCTCTCTCTCTCTCTCTCTCTCTGTGTGTAGTGTCTATGGTATATGCATGCATGTGCAGAGAAGACATCACATGTACTATCACAACCCTCTCCACTGTATTCCTTGAAACAGAGTCTCTCGCAGAACCGGACGTTATGCCAGCAGCCAGCAAGCACCCATTGTCCTCTTACTGACAGCCACCATAGCACTGTGGTTATTAGTACAGAGCCACATTCATCTTCTTTACTCAGACAACTGGGGAATATGAAGTAAGACCTTCATGCATATGCAGGGAATACTCTTTCCATCTGAGCTGTTTTGTGAACCTGGGATCGAGTTTCTCTTGAGCCAGTCTTTCTGTGTGCATATTTTTGTGGCAAGTCTTGTATTTCTAAACTGTATTACACACTATTTCCTCATATCTCATAATGCCTTGTCTGTCTCTTCTATACATGCAGTTCTTTGGCTTCCCTTGAGACAAGTCTTTGTTTCACTCCCCCCCCCCCTTTAAAAAAAAAAAAAGAACCTCAGTTATTTTAAAACCCGTGGGCTTCTCTATTTTGTTAACATTTCCAAAGAGCAAAATTCTGTTTCATTTTAGTTTTCTCTGTAATATTAGTCTTCATTAACTATTATTATATCAATATTCTTTGTTTACTTGGCTAGGTTCTCACTACTACAATGACATTATTTTAATACTTTTCCCCAAGACTAAAATCACCCCGTGATGTAAACTTTCCTTTTGGCTACAGCAGATCATACACATTAGCATCTTACATGGCTTTGCTGTGAAACACTCTCACTGAGAAGTGATTAGCATGTAGGTTGTTTGGATTTTAAGTGCAGCCTCTTTCTTTAGCTTCTTAAGCAAGTTACTTAACCTAGTCTTTCCTTAGTTTATCTGTCAAATTGAAATAATAATGGGACATAACTCCCAAGAACAGTCTGAAAGTTCAGATACGAGTTTTATTGAAAGTAGGTATGGGGGTAGATCCGAGGTTGATATTGAGTAATAGGTAACTGCTGTTGTTGTTACTACGGCCACTGCTTTTTGGCTGGGTTTTAGTGAGTTCCTCTTCAGGAAATATAACTTTATTTTGTTTGTTGGTGTTGTTTGCTTTCTCTCAGCAGCCATAAAAGTCAAACTATCAAGACTTTTCAAGTAAACAGAGGGATGAACAGTGGGTCTTAGTGTTGTGTCTTGGGGAACTGTCCACTGTTAAACGGTGGGAGACAGTCTCTACTCCCAACATTGCTTGGCACAATAAAGGCCTTACTCTAACTCCATCAACTGTGGGAAGCTCCGCCATCATGATAAGCGCTCTCCAACTCTGTAAATTCAGTAGGATGGAGCATCTGAGAACTGCATGCATCAGGTAGTCAAATTCTCATCTTTCTGAAAAGGCCCATATCTTTCCCCTCAAGAGTGAGGAGTGATATGATCTATAAAACTCTTAGGTCTTAGTGGGAGACAACCAGCTTTTCCTGTGACACTGGGGTTGGAATCTCTTCAGATGGAAGATGATAAATCTGTCAAGAGCTGAAAGTGAGTGATAAGAGTTACCCTAGCTTACATAAGAATTTCATTTTACACAGAACCTAAGGACGAACTTAACTTGATGTGCAGAGGATAAAAACAAACAAACACAAACAAACAAACACCAAGCCTGTTGTTAAATGTTATAGATCCAAATATGTTAATAAAATCTAACATGCTTAAAGATTAGAAAGTTTAATTATTATCTAAAATTATTTTAAAAGTTTAAATTTAACACATATAATAATGTATTCCAGTCAAACAGTCTTGAATGTGAGGGGCAATGAAAAACTTGGGCAAAATTATTCCGAATTTATTGGAAATAAAATATGCTGAGGATTATCTCCTGAGGCCAATATGTAATACATAGCTGTCATTCCAGCATTGGGGAAGTAGAGGCAGACCAGAACATCAAGGTCACCCTCAAGTGTAAGAGACACTGTCTCAGAACAAACAAGCAGAGATTCTGAAGGTTTCTGTGTTTTTGTTATTTTTGTTTGTTTGTTTTTTGAGGCAAGGTCTCTCTACATAACTCTAGCTGTCCTGTAACTCACTACGTGGACCAGGCTTCTTGGAGTGCACAGAGATCCACCTGCCACAGCACACAGCTTTCTCTGATATTCTGAACTGAATAAGTCAAAGATTTGTCTTCTAATTAATAAATTATTGTAAGACTAATTAAGACAGCATATTTTTGCATAAGAATATCTATAGAAATTATAGAAACAAAACATAACTCAAAATAAATCCAAATAAATAAGGATATTAACTTAGGCCAGTAATGGAATTTCTGTTCTGTAGAGAGAGCAGGGCTTATTTAATAAATAATACAAACGTTGGTTGGAAATAGGCATATCTAAATTTTGCTTGCATACTCTGTATAAAAATTAATTCCAGATGGATTAACAATTCAAGCATTGATATTTTAAAAAATATTAAAAAGAAGACTAGGGTGCCATTAGTACGAGCTTTGAGTAGGTGAAAAATGCCCCACTCCAGGCCAAACAGGAAACTGAAGTTTACAAATGAAAAGGTATACAAAATTGAGCACATTAAGGCTTTAAATTGTGGCGTGACAAAGCCAGCCCAGCTGAGGTCAAAGATGATACAGTGGAAATATATTTGCTCCAAATTGAGTTAATAATCAGAAACAAGCAAAGAACAAATTAATTAGAAAAAAAACATACAATCTGATGAAATATTTTTCAAATTGTTCAATCAGGCAATTGGCAGAAGAAAAGATGCAAACAGCCAATAAACACATGCAAATGAATACATCATTACTGGCAAACCAAAGAAACACACACATACACACACTGAAGAGGTAACAAACATCAAGCTCGTGAAACTGTACCAGCTGGGGTGGAAAGTCCCACAAATGGCATTGTGGGAGTAAAGAATGATACAATGGATTGAGAAGGCAACATCAGAGTTTGAAATGATGCACTGAAAGGGATCCCACTTTTGAGAATGCATCCTACTGACATTAACAAGGAATGGTTAGTAACAAGCCCTTTTCGAGCCCCATCTTGCTGGTGGCAAGGATGGAAGTTGTTCCATCATCTGTCAGTAGAGAAAAGAACAGATCAGTTACAAGGGACCAAGAGGCTGCTGCTTATTAAAGAACTATCCTGGAAGGTGGCGGTCTGTTGTCAGGTTCAGAAAAGCATGCTGCCATGGCACTTGGAAACAAACCCAAAGCCATATGATGCAGATGGAGAAAGTGGTAACTGTGGGCTTCAAGGCAGCAGCCTCTGGGTTCTTCAAAGAGATGAGGATGGAGGGAGGTTGAGGGAAGGCAGTGAACTGTTAAATGTAGCTTTGAATGGTTTCATGTCTTAATTACTCACCTATTCTCAAGGATATTATAAATTGATAAAGACCTCTGGAGAACTGGCTGCCATAGTCAATTTGACTCTAGTAGAGTGTTTGAGAAAGACCCAGGAGTTCAGATAGAAGTTCCCTGTGGGCATCTAACTTATGAAAGCACATTATACTTCAGTTCAATTTAGGGATCTTCCATGTTTAAGAAAGCAAGCAACCTAAACAGAGCTGCCCATTTAAAACAGTAATAAATGCTAGTGTAGGGATAGCTTTTGAATATAGCTGTAATGTAATTATTGAAAAGCCCCAGCCAGGAAACGGTTGAGATGCCTCTGGGAGTAAATTTGCCATGCAAGTTTCCTGGTCTTAGTTCAATTCCTGGAACTCACACATCAAGGTTAAAGTTATTCATTGACCTCCACAAGCATGCTGTGGTGTATACATGCAGGCACATGCACACAATAATTGGTAATATCTACAATAATACTGATAATAGTCATTATTATTATAGAAGTGCCCTTATTGGTTATCCAATACAAAGTGGCTAAGTCCTGCATTTATGATCAACAAAATCAAACTCAGCGGTTGTTTTTCATATATTTGTGCATATGCATACATACACATTTATGTAATGATAATAATTAGGGAAGAAAAGGCTGTAAATCTGAGAGTGTGGCAGCACAGAAGGAGTTGGAAGAAGGAGACTTGGGAAAGACTGGAGAGACAAAAGGGAAGGGGAAAGTGATATAATTGTATTTTAATCAAAATGCATAAAATTAATAAGTAATTCTGTTAAAGCCCTAGCCAGAAGAGAAAAAAAGAATATGGGAGCAATGATTTTCTAAGTGCTGGTTACAACATATTAATTGGTCTTGGAGTGAAGTGAATGGACTTCGCTTACACTTTGAAAAGAGAATTAGAACATAAAATATCGGAGAGCAACACACTCAGTGAGCTATTAGTCCATCAACTTTCTCCAGCACACTGATTTCATACATGCGCATCTGTACTGGATGTACAGTGATGAGAAACATTTATTACTATCAGTTGCTGTTTAAAATGTTTAAAAGCTTCTCCTATGGTGCATGGGTGGCTCATACGTCTAATCCCAGTACTGGCAAGGTTGAGGCAGGGGCATTGCCCAGAGTGTGAGGAGAGCCTGGGTGACAAAGGGAGTTTCAGGATATACTGGACCACAGAGTGAGACCCTGTCACAAACAGGCAAACAAAGCCATTGCTTTGTCAACCTGATAGAATAATGAAGGAAGAGGCACTTGAACTCATTTTCCACAGTCATAACCCCTCAAGGATATCGTCTTCAATAATGTCTACTACAGGGTCCCCAGTTAAGGCAGACCTATTCTACAAATACATATAATATATAGGCATGGAATGGTACTACTATATCAGGCATTGTAGAAAGGCAAATGGGCATAGAGTCATCCCTATAACCGCTGCACATTACGTTCACCTTGTAACACCTGCACCCTAGACCCGCACCCTCACCATCATTGTTTTTCTCTCCCTGAAGCATTGGTCACTCCAGACCTGCTCTTATTTTCATTTTTAAAATGGGAGATTCCAGTTAGAGCAATGCTTCCTTAGCCCATGATCTTATCTCCATTCTCTCTTCCTAGGTGGCTATTGCTTCCTGCATGCAAGTTGGGCCAATCACAACTACAGACTGGAACTTTCCTTCTACCAAGCTATACTATTCCCAGCAGAAAACGCTTGGAAACTGCCATTAACATGCGGTTTTCATACTGTTTCACATCATGGCCTCTGTCTTCTAGAGCAAGTTCCTTAAGTATAGGACAGCTATCTCTATTGTCGATACTGCTTTGATTTACCCAGGACACAGTGCTCTGTGTGGGATCCAGTGGTACAATGTTGGAATGAGTGAGTGATCAAAGCCTCACTACTTGATAAACCCAACACTCAATTTCTTACAGCTCTTTGCTTCATAGTTATATGTTTTACCTTAACTTATGTTTCTATCCTCTGTGTATTCCCTCTTTATTATTTGATAGATATTTACAAGCTTCCTGTGCACATTTTACAAAGAACAACTTACCAGAGTTGTAAGCTCTTATTCCTCCAATCACTGCAAATGTTGTATGACAGGGGCTGAGTTTAACCATTTCCCCATCTCAGCTCTGAAGCTGCATTTTCCTCTTATCAAACACCAGGACCAATGACAACACGCAAGAAATAAGGAATGGCAGAGAAACAGACAGAGTAAAGGAATCACCAACAAATCCCAGGTCGTGGTAAACTCCTGTAGAACAAGGAACTTAACTTTTTAGCAATGGGCAGTGTGTGCATATGTCCAAACTCATCAAATTACATCCATGTCTCTGGTTCGTCAACTATTCTTCAATAAAGCTACAGAAGATCAAGCAAGAGAAATTGAGAGAAAGAAGAAACAGAAGCAAACAGAGTTTTAAAGATATTAATGATCTCAAAGCGTAGATCTTTATTATTCAAACATTTGAAAGGAATATATAATATTCATGCCAAATGGTAGAAAGTAGCAATTCTAGAAATTAGCATTCATAGGACACTTGTCATCTAGCTATATGTAGGAATATTTCACCTAGGTGTAAAATGTATATGACATTATGATATTTACATCATCTAGCTATATAGGGAATAAGTCACTTAGCTACAAATTTATATGAGATTATGATATTTATATGTTTTAACTTTAACTTTTACCAATATACACTGAAATATCTAGGGATGAAATAATATGTTTGAGATTTGTTCCAAACTAGTGCAGGGATATATGCATATATGCAGACAGGTGATACAAGATGAAGCTGACCAGGAACCAAGAGCATTATTAAGTGTAACAGATAGATGGGTATTTACTATGTTATAGTTGAAACATTCCATAACAACCTACTAAATGTCTCTAGTACCTAAGTGGCCACCTCTGAGGGCAATTTTCAAATTGTAATCATAGCCTCTACCTGTATTTGCTCTGTTTCTTGATGCTGTGAGTGCATGCCTGACAAGAAGCATCTTGGGAAAGAAGGGCTATTGTGGCTCATGGGTGGAGACTGCAGCTCATCATGGTGGGCAAGGCATGGTGCAGTTTTGTAGAGCTTAGAGAGTACACTTACAAAGTCCTCACCCTCAGCAGATCCAGAATCAGGCTGTGGGAAAGGTGAGGTTCAGCTGCCTTTCTCCTTTCCTCCTCCTTATTCACACTAGGGTGCCCATCTACATGCTTTTACTATGTGCGATCAGAGGAGCTCATCACACATAGTTTAAATGTCTGTAGAAACAACTCGACAGACACATCTAGAAATGTGTCTCCTAGGGGATTTCTAATCTAGTCAAGGAACGGTGGAGGCTAACGGTCACAAATGTCATACCTGATGCTCAAGTTTGATTTTAGCATCTGTTCCATGCCAGCTTTTCTTCACCTGCACTATACCAATCCTGGCTCTGCCAGCAATACTGCTTCTCTGGCAGTGTACCAGGGTCTGGGACTTCAAATTTAATTTTGAGTGGTCAGAGAGATTTGTAAAAATCAGTTGGAACTGGTCGAGAAACAATAATATACAAAGGCAACTTTGCAAGCAAAAGAGTCTGTAATCCCAGATGCTAATGATACTGAGGCAGGAGCCCCCCCCCTGCCCCCCTACCCCCCGCCCCCACCCCGCGTCCCCCACCTCCCCGTCGCAAGGCTTGCCTTGATTGCAGTGAGTTCAGGTATGTCCCTGTTGATTTAGAGAAACACTATCTTTTTAAAAAAGGCAATAAAAGGATTGTGGGATGCAGTCAGTGGTAGAGTGCTCATCTAGCATGCAGAAGACCCTCTGAGAAACAAGAGGAGGAAGAGGGGAAGAGCGGGATGACTACGATGATGATGACAACGGAGGAATTAAGATGGAAAGCGGTGGTTACAAAAGTGAGAGATTAGAAATAAGAAAGTGAATGGAATCAAGAAAAGAAAAGACTCAGGGAGATTATCTTTTAAAGTAAAAATGGAATCTCTTAGAAGGTGTCCTAGAACTCTACTTTCTAAGCAAGCAGCACCGGTGGCTTATGTTATGGCGATGACAGCACCAGGTGCTGCCCACAAAGAGACAGCCTCCCTGGCAGGAACTTCTCCGTCCTCTGCTCTAGTGATGCCAGTGTATTTGCTTGCCTTCCCTACGCTTGGTTCATTACCCTAGTTCTGCTTCTCATTTTACTTTCTACTGATTGTTCTTAACCTCTTTTGGGTCATGGACTCCTTTGGGAATCCAACACAAGGCATGGTTCATTTCCCCGGGATAAAGTGCCCATAAACACCTACACTCAAAATTTGACATGTCAGTCTTTTATTGCACTAGAATATGCTGACCATAAAGCAATCTCTTTGGTGTCTCGAAATTTAAAAGAGCCATTTCCTGACTGTAGGAAGAGAAATGCAAATTGTGTGTGCAAGAAGTACTCTGTGCATGAAGGAAAATCACAGTGCTGGGATTTTTGAGAGATCATCTTAGAGCAAACAGCAATCTGGTACATTTGTGCCGTATTTGTGTATAACTGATTTTAACTTCTATTTAGATAACAGTCACAGCTAAGAAGCTTACTTCTCAAGGAATGTAGCAAAAAAGATTCATTTTTGCTCTGTTCCTTCTTAGATGAGGCTACATGTCACAAGCTAGGGTTCCTAGAAAGTAAGCTGATATGATTGACACGTGGACGTTTATTAGGGGATGCTGTTCGGGTAAACACTGTGGAGGAGTAGGGCAAGAGTAAGATTAGGTGGAAAGGGATAATGACAGACAGCATCGAAGAAGGCCTCCCCAGTCTGGTGAAAAAGCCCTAAAGAGTTACCATCTGTTGAAGAGTCTAGGCCATCATAAATCTATGTTAATGAACCACTGGATACAGGTTGCCAGGAGGGCGTGCCCTTGTGGAAGGCTATGTATGCTTCTTCCTCCAGTCCCTACAAAGAACAGAGAGTGAAGGAGCAGGTCGCAGTGGCTCTCCCAGAAGGAGCTGCAGCGATGAGCCCTTTGTTCCTGGAGAGGGTCTGGGAAACACCCAATAGGGTCTGCTACAGGAGACTTCATCAGTAAACACTAATTTTCAAAGGCTCTTTGAAATGAATCTTTGTCCTGTCATTTTCTGTGTGTGCAAGTCTACTCTACCATCCTTCACAAGGGGTGGATCTTCTGATTTTGCTGCAGAGAGAATGTCCAGAGGTCGCCATCGCTCTTGCTCTTGCCTATATTTTATCTGCACTCAAGGTTTTCTATAAAAACTCACCTGCAGGTTCCTCTTTGGGACTAAATAGTTTCCTAAGCATGTTTCAAAGAGTTCCTTAAAGTTTTTAAGTCTAGATATTCTCCCCAAAATGTACACATTAGGTCATCCATCCATAAGGGAAGCAAGGTTGTGCTGTGGTTCTACTTCCTCAGATGGTCTGGAGTGCTCTTCCTAACCAAGTTGCAAGTTCAATGGCTTAAAACTTGAAAACCTAGGAATTTCCTTTTGAAGCAGAGGAAACTCAGACTGTCATTCTCTTTATGCCAATGAACTTCTGGAATAGATATTTAATGCAAACTAAATCTGTGGCTCTGATCAGGTAAATGAAGATGATCACTTGAGACAAGATCCAACATGTTCCAGAGTAGAATGTTGCACATATTCTGTTTATAGAATAGTGATACTTTCCATGACCAAATCCTTGTCCAGCAGGAATACTTTGTGGATACCATCAGCAGCACACACAGAAGAGATTTTTCCAGAGCACTTAGAGCTCTTGGAAACTGGTTCTTATTAAAAGAAGAAATTCTCCTTTACTCTTCTCTTTTGGTATGATAGAACCAACTTCCTCTCACAACAACTAAACATAGAGTTAGCAAGGACGTCTTCTATGTCAATTATAGTTCTAAGTGTCTTGTTGTACTGTCTCACAACTCACAGTATGCAGTGCAGGAAGACCATGACCCCACCCCACTTCACAGGCTTCTGTATGGAAGAGAAAACTGGTAGAGCTTGAGATGAAGAATCGGGTGATGTACATGAAGTAAGGATGAGGGGAGGGTCAGACATTGGCTGACCTCAGACTTTGTCCTCTGACCTTTACTTTATGGTAATTTGAGAGGTGACACTGTTAGTTTGCAGATCATCTCAATATTTGTATATTGAAGGTTTTCAATTGCTTCTTTTTTTTAAAGCTATGGTGGCTTCATGATTCTGTCAACAAGACTTGGCCACAAAGAAGCTTGGTGGTTTCTTGGTGGTGTGCCATGCTGAGCAAGAAAAGTAAAACCAAAGATTGCTGAGCATTTTATTGGTATTTTCCATTTATAGGCCAGTTCAACAATAAAGCTAGTCAGATTCGTATGATTATGATGGCAGGGTGTACTACTTAACTTTTACAACAAGGAACTTCATTCAAGAGTAATGTGGGGATACTGATAGAGATCCAACCCTCCTGAGTTTGGGGATTACAGGTCTACAAAGACACAACCACATATTACAGGGTTGGAAGTCAAACTTGGGCTTTGTGCATGTTAGGCAAGCACCCTTCCATCCTTAACCACAAATAAGATTTGATATACCCTTCATCTTTTCCATGCACAGAGCAGCTATCTGAAATTTTGTTTTATAATATATTATATCATGTATTACATATCACCTTATATATTATACATTATCTTAGAAAACTTAGTAAATTATTTCATTTTAAATGAATAATCACTGAACGTCCTAACATCTCAGACACTGTTCTGGGCTCAGGGAATACAGAGAGAAGCAGGAGAGTCAGCTGTAAAGTAAGTCTGTCTGTCTGTCTAACTGACAGACAGGGATGATAGTGAGAAGGAAACTGGGTTGAGATGGGAAGGAGCTATGTATTACATGTGGTCTCATAATATGAGGTCATAATCCCAGGAGGTGACACTCAGAAAGGTCAGTAGACTGTAGATGTCTAAGGAAGAGCAGGGACAAGGCCTGCAGAAGGGAAATACTCAGGATTTGTGGAAGGAGATGAAGTTAGGCTGGAGGATCAGTTAGGACATCTAATGTTGCAGAGCACTGTGGCTTAGGATAGACCCTCTGGGGCATGGGAACATTCTTTAAAGGACTACTGTGGGAATAGTGGGATTTGCAACACCAACCTGGGAGTGTACCAGTCCACCATTTTATATATATGCAGGCTTGTGTCAGGTGTTTCCTTCCACTGTTAGCTAGGATGTCACAAATGGTATCAGAATGATAATAAATTCTGTGCTGATGAGGCCCAATAGAAATTTCTGTGCAATGAGTTGACATTACTACAGTGATTACAAAAACTCAGTGCACTGTAAAAAAAAGTTCCTTTTTTGAGACCCTCACTCTTGATTTTTAAAAATGTGTTTGTTTGTTTTATGTACAATTGGTGTATTACCTACTTGTATGTCTGTGTTAGGGATTCAGATCCATTGGAAGCTGAATTACAGCTATGAGCCCCTCTGTGACTGCTGAAAATTGAACCCTGGTCCTCTGGAAGAGCAGCCAATGCTCCAAACACGGAACCACCTCCCCAGCACCCCTCCCCTATTATTTTTTTTTTAAATAAAGGTTACCAACATGATATAGTGTTTCAGTTTTGTTTCAGCTCCTGGAGACAGAGATAGGAGGTGAACCTGAGACTACATTGCCTATGAGCTGAGAATCAGGAAACCTGGAAGCTGATTATTCACAAGTTCATTATACTAGTCTATTTTCAGCTACCTGAAAAAATTTCCATAAAATTTTTTTTGCACCAGAAGTTAACATATTACTAACATTCACATTATAATATAGGGTTGTTTAAAATACATACTTAACTACTAATTATTCTCATATTTAAAAATCCAAGCCATATTTGATCTAGCTGATGAGTGAGTGATAATAGAAAGAGTCTAAACTGAAGCATAAACTATATTAAGATCTAAAATGGAATGTCTACAACAGAAAAGCATCTGACAGCCAATTCTTCTGAATAGTTTTCAAGTACAATAATTTTAATTCTCAGTACAATAGCTTTTAAAAGGACTAAATACATATTCCCATTAAGGCTTGCTAGATATAGTATCCCAAAAGTACTTAATAAATTGTATCTTCCTTAGAAAGGAAAAAGGTGATGAGCTGAAAAATGTTTAGCTTAAACATGCATAATTGATAGGTTCCCTAGTGCAAATAAGTGTCTGATAAATAATTAAATTTAATCTCATTATAAGAGTTTTCATAATGGGATAATTTAATTAAATGAAAGTCAAAAGGGTTTCTAAGGGTTGGAAGATGTCACTGTTGCTATATTTGGCTAATGGTCTGGGGCTACTGAGTGAAGACAGCAATCCACATGGGTGCATGCATTATTTAATGGCTCCCTTTGAGATGGGAGAAAGGGCAGATCAATGATAACTTGTCATTTCATCATTGCTTACAAAGCACATTTAAACAACCTAGGATGTGTTAAAGGTGGAGATCATTCAAAAGTAAAAAGAAACAACGTAAAAATAAATGTTATATCCATAATATGAAACCAGAGGTTTTTACATTTTTAATTAGTATACACGTTTCCCATATGCTACTATTTCAATGTTTCAAACCTTTTACTAACATAAAAATAAGTTTAAAGACCCTACAGCAGAACCTCATGAGCTACAGCAGAGTCAGGTTGGATCTGGCTCTAAGTGAAGTAATAATGGATATAGTGTGTACATCTGATACTAAAAAATTGATAGCTGAGTCATGAGGGACCCATTAACAAGCTTTCTGAGTGAGCAGGTTTGTGCTTCAAGTCTGCAGAAGCACTTAGCTGAACTAGAATAGTACAGCTAGGTCCTTATCTCAGTTACAGGTGATCGGTTCTGTGGAGATGAACGGCGAGGCTACTGTTCTTCTATTAGCCGTTATATTTAGCAGAATCGTTTGGTAAGAGTCAAAGGTGCAAACATCACAAAATTTAAGCCCATTTCTTCCCCCTTACACAGTTACATGGCAAATACCTATGTGAAGGCCAGGCTTGCTCTTGAATTTTAAGTTTAATGTAACTTTTGAGTGGCAGAGAATGAACCTGCTGGCTTGCCAGCTGGATTTGCATCTAGTATAACTAGTCCCTCTGTGAAACCTGAGTCTTAGGGGCTCTCTACACCTTGGAAAAGGAGGTGCCTTGTTTACAAGGAGCCTCCCTGTTTTCATCAAGGGCACAGAGATGGATGAGAGGTGAGTGATCAATCAATCTTGCCCTTGGTGCTGTTAGAAAGAATCCCACTGAAAACTTGATGGCTACTTCTCCTGGATGAGTTTGTCAGAGAATTATAGATGGCCACACATTTACCCTGCCACTTCCCTTTGCAGGGAGGAAACTAACATCTGCAGAAGGTGACTCACTCCAGAATAAATCCCACATCTGGGTTCTAACAGTTTAGGGATTTTTTTTTACCATACCTTGTTATCAAAGGAAATGGTGTATTGAATGTGATAAATAGCTAATGTTTGTCAAAATGTGTATTTGTTAACAAAATTTCAAATCTCTCTCTGTTACCCCCCCACTCCCCGTGTGTGTGTGTGTGTGTGTGTGTGTGTGTGTGTGTGTGTGTATGTTGATGGATCCTAAAGGCTGTGGACATAAATCATGGTGCACTTTGAGCAGGTGCTGGATGCAGGTAGCTGGTAGCAGCCACCATAGACAACACAAACACACAGAACGAGCTGGCTTTGTCTTTCTTTGCTCTGGGTTGCCTCCAAACATCCCCCTTCCCACCAACCTTCAATTAAGACGTATGGGATGTCAAATCTGAGCTAATGTGTTCTCTACAGCTGCGCTCCTGCACCTGTGAAATGAACAATGGGTTGTGTTGTCCACGTGAAAGGGGGGGGGGGCGGCAGGAGGACATGGGGCAGGGAATCATGGGAATTGAAAATAACTGACATCCCTTCTCAAAGGCATTCTAGGTGGCACAGATAGATAACTACCTAAAACTAGCAACTTTTTAAAAAGGTGCATTGTTCTTTTCTGTAGTAGTCTGACAGCTCTTTCAATTAAAGAAACAAACAAACTGAAAAAAAAAAATCTCTTCACTCAAGGTAATGGTATGAGCCCTTGTACCTGGAAACGTCTTGCACAATGATCCTCTTTTCTGGGTGACTCTGGGACAGTGAGGTGATTTGCTGTGATGCTGGCCCCTTTAGCTCTTTTGCCCCAATACCATGTTAGAGATTTCAAATTATAGTCTGGTGAGGGTTTCTGGCCTAAAGCTAACAGTAGTCAGGACAAGTTTTCTAGTCCATTCTCTCTCTGGAGGCCTTTCAGGTTTTATTCTCTGGGGCTGCCATTTTCTAAAAACCACAAGTGGTTCCTGGTGCCTGGGAAGGTGAATGGCAATGAGCAGGTTTTCTTAGACCCAGAAAGCAGATTGTCTACAGCCAGCTGATTCCTGTGCAGATCATATTTATGGTTTTGTCTCGGAGTCTTCCGTGGGCTGCTCAGGTATTAGGAACAATGCTAGTCAAGACACGTATGGTGATTTTCATTTTTTCACAGCAGACTCTAAAATAAGAGTCTTGGGGAAATTCACCCAAGTCACAAAGATAGTTGACAAAGTCAGATCCCAAATCTTGTCTTCTTTTTCTAACTCAAAGTACACTGTTTTCTCCACCACTAGAGACTTATGTCATAAGCATCCATTTTCAGGAAGACATGCTTTGTGCTGCTGTGCCTGCATATATAAATGTCTCTGTTGTCATTCCAAAAAGATATTTAACAGGACAAAGTGGAATAGCAAAAAATAGCCTTAAATCTTAGTTTAAACAGTGATAACAGCAAAACACTTTAAACTCTCTGAAATATTTTTCCTTAACAACATTGCGAATACGATTGACTCTTGTTTCAACATCTCTATGTAACAGTGTGACCTCAGTGAATTTTACAGTGCTATTGTGTTTCCTCATCTATCACATTCTAACAAAGTATTATTTGCTTTTATTCTTTAAATCTATAAGAAAAATCCATAGTTAAATTGATTTAATTCCCTCAGGACACTCCAATAATAGTAATAATTTTCAATCAGCATATAACAGTCTTTGCTTTTCTGGTTCTGTCACCCATATTTTCTTCACACTGTGATTGCATCTTTGCATACAGGATTAGTGATCCATGACAAATATGGCAGAGAATAGAAACAAGTGTCTCTTTGGCAATTTCATTTCATGTGCTTCAAGTACATAGTGCGGCCATTTGACATTGTCTGGTGAGATACCCTTGACCCCGCTCCCCAGGCTCAATCCTCTCCATTTCATAAGACAGTTATTAGAAAATGTAGATTTATGATTTAAAGGTATACATCCCCAAATGCCACTATACTACAAAAATTTCCCAGAAATTATACAAACAAGACCTCAAAACAGTTGAGGAGACACCATCTTGTATAGTGGGATCACACTCTGGTGAGTCCAGTTTGTACTTTGCCTTTGTCTTTTTCAATGTCTCTTTTCCTCTGTAATCTTAAGTTGATATTCAGCAATAATTAAAATAATGGTAAAAAAAAAACCTCCTTATACAAGCAATACATTTACTGCTTCCTTAAATATAAAGCATGATATTTGATGAAATTATTTCAGAGATATCACTCACCTTCTGCAGGTCCTTTCTGAGCTACACCACCACCTAATTCAGGAGTATGGAGTTTTCAGTGCTAGGTTATTCCTGTAGAAATGTATTTCTTGGGCTATCATATAATGAAGTTGATTTCCTATAATTGGTACATCCACCCAGATCCATGGCATCTAGCCAATGTGCTCATTCCTATGATGAATATGGGCACTCACAACTCAAGTGCAGCCCCTCATCAATTGGTGATGATTCATGAGTTATACAAGTTAAACAGCAATTGCTGGAGCTGAGATTACAGTTCTTATATTGACCTTGAAATGGCCCCAAGTGCCTTAGAACATTCTTGGGGTTTACAAACACAAGCACATCATGTATGTGCTACATTTCTGTGAAAATGTAAGACTCACCTTAATAAGATGTCAAAATGTGCTAGAGGCAGAACTATTTGGATGTTGACAACCTGAAGATGTGTGATCTGCAGATGGCACCCTCCCTGCCCACACCCAGGAGTACGTGGCACTCTCAATGTTTTCTCCACTCAACAGGATCAATGCTTGTTCTCCTTGAACTTTCTGCTAGCTAAGCTTTTTCTTTTTAATTGGGTAGGGCAAGGAGTTTTTTCTGACATTCTGTGTCTTTTCTTAGCTTGGCCTGCTGGCCTCGTGGCCTAACATGGTCTAGGAACTTCTAGACACTCAACTGCTGTAGAGTGGAAGAAGTGACTGGCACCAGGCCCCCAGCATCCCGTAGGATTCATCCAAATCCTAAAGAAAGCACAGAAAACTCCAGAGGGCAAAA
This sequence comes from Mus caroli, assembly GCF_978045245.1. Lineage (NCBI taxonomy): Eukaryota > Metazoa > Chordata > Mammalia > Rodentia > Muridae > Mus > Mus caroli. The sequence continues at coordinate 11,307,282 of NW_028227256.1, forward strand.
TATAACTTATAAAATTATATTTTGATGTATAAAAATATATGTTGATAAATTTTACAAAACTAAAATTATGCTTTTTTTCTTTGGCAATGCATATAGAATTTTCATGTTGGTTTGTGTGTGTGTGTGTGTATGTATATATATATATACACACACACACACAAACCAACATGTGTGTGTGTGTGTGTGTGTGAGAGAGAGGGAGAGAGAGGGGGGAGAGAGAGAGACAGAGAGACAGAGAGAGGGAGAGGGAGACACAGAGAGAGACAGAGAGGAAGAAAGAGACAGAGAGAGAGATAGAGAGAGGGAGAGAGAGAGGGAGAACACAGCTGTACATGTACCATGAGGTACTTGTACAGGTCAGAGCACAACCTAGGTATGGATCCTTGCCTTCTACCTTGTCAGGGTCTCTTGGTTGTCACTGAGAACTCCAGGCTAGCAGGGTATGAGTGTCCAGTGATTGCTCTCAGTCTCTTTGCCATCTTGCTCTAGGAGTACTAGGATGACAGATGGATGCTACTGCATCCAGCCTTAGCTCAGGTCCTCATGCTAACCTAACATCCTTAACCCACTGAGTCATCTTTCCAGCCAGCACATTAAATTATTATGTGTTCTGAAATATAATTAAACATCTTTCCTTCAAGGCATACACTAAAAGGAAAGTATACTATGTATAATTAAGAGTTAGACATTTCACCCATCTAAAGAATGAAACTGTCAGGTTCCTGTGCAGATTTGGATATTCTTTTTTTTTTCTTTTTCTTTTTTTATTATTAGATATTTTCTTCATTTACATTTCAAATGCTATCCTGAAAGTCCCCTATACCCTAGCCCCGCCCTGCTCCCCAACCTACCCACTCCTGTTTCTTGGCCCTGGCATTCCCCTGTACTGGGGCACATAATCTTCCCAAGACCAAGGGCCTCTCTTCCCAGTGATTGCCGACTAGGCCATCTTCTGCTACATATTGCACCTCTAGATATGAGCTCTGGGGGGTACTGGTTAGTTCATATTGTTGTTCCACCTTCAGCTCCTTGGTACTTTCTCTAGCTCCTCCATTGGGGGCCCTGTGTTCCATTCAATAGCTGACTGTGAGCATCTAGTTCTGTATTTGCCAGGCACTGGCAAAGCCTCACAAGACACAGATATTTCAGAGTCCTGTAAGCAAAATCTTGCTGGCATATGCAATAGTGTCTGGGTTTGGTGGCTCTTTATGGGATGGATCCCTGGGTGGTGCAGTCTCTGGATGGTCCTTCCTTCCATCTCAGCTCCAAACTTTGTCTCTGTAAATTCCTCTATGGCATTTTGTTCCCCATTCTAAGGAGGAACGAAGTATCCACTTTTTGGTTTTCCTTCTTCTTGAGTTTCATGTGTTTTGCAGATTGTATTTAGGTATTCTAAGTTTCTGGTCTAATATCCACTTATCAGTGAGTGCATATCATGTGAGTTCTTTTGTGATAATGTTACCTCACCCAGGATGATATCCTCCAGATCCATCCTTTTTGCATAAGAATTCCATAAATTCATTGTTTTTTTTTTCTTTTGTTTTTGTTTTGTTTTGTTTTTGCTTGCTGGAACCTTCTTTTTTTTTTTAATTACATATTTTCTTCATTTACATTTCAAATGCTATCCCAAAAGTCCTCCAGAACCTCCCCCACCCACTCCCCTACCCACCCACTCCCACTTCTTGGCCCTGGCGTTCCCCTGTACTGAGGCATATAAAGTTTGCAAGACCAAGAGGCCTCTCTTTCCAATGATGGCCGACTAGGCCATCTTATGATACATATGCAGCTAGAGACACGAGCTCCAGGGGGTACTGGTTAGTTCATATTGTTGTTCCACCTGTAGGGTTGCAGACCCCTTTAGCTCCTTGGGTACTTTCTCTAGCTCCTCCATTGAGGGCCCTATGTTCCATCCAATAGCCAACTGTGAGCATCCACTTCTGTGTTTGCCAGGCCCCAGCATAGCCTCACAAGAGACAGCTATATCAGGGTTCTTTCAGCAAAATCTTGCTGGTGTATGCATTGGTGTCAGCATTTGGAGGCTGATTATGGGATGAATCCCCAGGTATGGCAGTCTCTAGATGGCCCATCCTTTTGTCTCAGCTCTAAACTTTGTCTTTGTAACTCCAGATTTGGATATTCTTGGTCATGCAAAAGTATCTTCTTTATTCGAGGTAGTGATAGTGCACACCTTTAATTCCAGTACACAGGAGGCAGAGGCAGGCAGATCTTTGTGAGTTTGAAGTCAGCCTGGTCTACAAAGTGAGCTCTAGGACAGCCAGGGCTATACAGAGGAACCCTGTCTGGAAAAACAAAACAAACAACAAAAAGTATCTTCTTTAAGAACTGAATATTTCACTAATCTCTTAATATACTCATGTATTTGGTGTATGTGTGTGTGTGTGTATGTGTGTGTCAGATTACTATTCAGTATTCTAACCATAAACAAGAATGCTTCATGGAATAGAATAAAAAAGCAATAATATTCCAGAGACCACTGGCTAGATAAGCACAGCAAGGATGAATTAATTACCAATGGTAAAAAAGAATCCAAGGGCAAAATTCTGAGAAAAATTCAGCTCCAGGCTGTCTGTGGTGGCAGGCAAGGCGTGGCTTGGTATGCCAAATTTATTCTTGTTTTGTTAGGATGTCTGAGATGTAGGAATAAGACCACAAAGGGAATATGACATCATCTGTTCCAGTTGGCATACTATAACGCTGGATAATAGGAGTATGCGTTTAAAAACTAATCAGAAACTCTAGTATGGACTAGAGCAATTGTTGTGAGTGATTTCCTTGTATAACCCTAGAATGCAAAATACAGTCCTTAATAATGTGGTTTTATAATTCTAAGAGAACTTTTGGATCCATTCATGAAGTTGTAAATAAGTAAAATAAAGTTAACATTTACATGTAAAATATCCTTGAGTTGTAGCTTAACAAGGGGAGAGGCCACATGAGGGCAGGGAACTGGATGTAGAATAGTGGTTCTCAGCCTCCAGGTCATGACCTCTTTGGGGGTCAAGCAATCCTTTCACAGGGGTTGCCTAAGACCATTAGAAAACACAGATATTCACATTATGATTCATAACAGCAACAAATTACAGTTATAAGGTTGTAATGGAAATAATTTTATGGTTGGAGACACCACAACATGAACAACTGTAGTAAGGGCAGAAGCATTAGGAGACCTGATGATGCAGGGGATGTATTTAGTTCACAGGATCCATCAAGTACAGAAGGACTGTGCTCTGGAGGAGAGAAGGGCTGGGGGAATGAACCTGCATAGAGGAAGAGGAGTGACCTCCCTCATTAAACCTCTACCTAATAGGAGGGCTGTTCCTGGGGAGCACTAACCTCCTTAGCAGGAGGAAATTCAGCTGACACCTTGTTTGAATAGCTTTTATATATCCTCTGCTTGGTGTTTCAAAACCAACTCTGCAGAATAGAGATTTGGTTTACTCAAAAATAAACAACTTTTCCAACATCAAAATCAAAACCCTAGAATTCTGCTCAACACTTTCTATGTCTAAGCCCCGTTATTGTTAACAGTGATTGGACTCTTATTTGGTTCCTTTTCTAAATAAGTTGTTTTTAAGAAAGTGGTGTCGTAAAAGCAAAAAACAAAAACAAACAAACAAGAAAGTGATGTCATATGCATGATTGAAAGTGTTGTCCTACTTATTATGCATTTGAAGAGGAGAGAATAAAAAAGAGACAATCAAAAGGGAAAGGGTTTGGATGCAGAATAAAATATGTGAAACAATGCCCTGTGATTTGCTCGAGATGGACAGCACAGTCACAGGGGTCCTAAAGCTACTTGAGAGATGCAGGCTGCCTCTAGGAGGGGCTGAGATTTTTTGTTTCTCTCTCCTTACAACTGACGTCAGTTTAGCAGTGGTTTTCTCTCAAAACTACTGTTCTCCCAAAAATTGCAATCTCCCCTGACCCCCTTCCTTTTTCCTTTTCTTCTTTTTTTTTTTCTTTCTTGGCTGTTGGAGTTGGCCTCACTCTGCTTCAGACGGGAGTTTATTCGAGGCAAATCTCACTAAACTACAGCAGCTCATGGGCTCTTTCCTTCCCTCCTGTGTTGTTTGGTTAGTTATTTTCTTCTCCCCTGCTGTTTAATGACCTGGTTGTAGTTTTGTTTTATGGCTTTTCTTTTTAGATGATGAAGATTAAAAACAAGAGAGAATAAATTTCTGAGGCATCATGCCAACACACACACACAGAAGTAGAGAGACTCGAAACAGTTAAGATAAGGCTGCCTGCCTGGAATGTTACTGCATTAGCCCACATTGGTCCCCAGTATATGCTAACATGGCCTTTTCCTTTATCCCCAGTGAAGCTACTGAAAATTTACAATGCCAGTGCACAGGATGCTGGTACAGTTCAACGTATATATTGAAAATGTGAAGATAGGGAGAACTGGTACTTCCCCCAAAGCTTTTAAAGACTAGACCACTAATATAATTTATGTCTTCAGGGAAGGGTCTCATGGGAGAGTCAGCCTTGGCTCCTGACCGTGTTTTCCTTGAATGAATCAGCTGAGATGGGAGAGGAAGGTTTTAGTGCACAGAAGGGGTGACTGACGGACAGACTGAAATGGCTTTCCCAGAAATAGCTTTAATTAGTTCTGTTTGATATTTTGTTTGTTTACGTTTGAGGGAAAGCTCAAATATTTTTTTTTTCAAGAATAAGTGTTAACAAATGTATTTACTAGAACATCAATTACTTTGTTAGTGAGTCAATCCTGTGTCATCTTAGGGAAATGAGGTTTTTTTGGTTTATTTTGTTGGTTTTTTTTTTAGTTGTTTTTTGGTTTATTTTGTTTTCTTTGTTTTGTTTTGTCTTGTTTTTTTTAAAGCAATGGAGTGAAAAGGCAGAATAAGATTTATGTCTTTGTAACTAAGCTGAATCCATGTCACAAATTTTAAATGTACACAATTTCCATTGTACAGAAAAATTATAATGCAAATATGCATGAATAAGATATCTTTATGTCTTCCAGGCATAAGCTTGTAACAGCCCCCCTTTTATCATCCAAACTCAGTCAAGACTGGAGGAAAACTCAGCAGAGAGCATAAACTACACAAGCTTTCCTCGAACAGGATCACGCAGCAGCCAAGTCTACCCCACCAACGCGGCTATTTCCCCCCATCGGAAAAAGGAGGGCTGTTAAATTTAAGAAAGAACATCTGTTTTTCATTGGAGGCGCATTCAAGTGTTCATTAAAGTGTCCAAGACGCCTTTTTCTTGTTCTATTTCACAATGGGCTGCCTTTCTAATAGTCTTGCAAGTTCAGCTGTGACTTAGAAACCTCAGTCATTGTGGCATTTCTTTTGAAAAATGCCAGAAGAAACTAAGGGAAAGCCGAAATCTTAAAGCACAGTTGCAATTTTATTACCGGGCACCTTTTCTGTACTTCCTAGGGGTGTTTATTTTCTTCAATTATTCAATTGGCTTCACTGAACTCGAAGACCCAGGGACACCCTCCCGAGTCTACCGGGAGGCTGGGCACGACCCAGCTTGAAGCAGTTGGTGGCATTGGCTCCTCTGCTGGACATCTTCAGTCACCTTCTGATGAAGGCAGCCCAACACAGTTCATAAGGAATGGGTTAGGTCCCAGTTTTTTTTCCAGATTCATTTGAATATATAGTTCATCCACAATGTCAAAGTCATCATTTTTCAAAAATCTCCTTTGTGGGTTTTTGGGTTTCTTTCTTTTCCTTCCTTCCTTCCTTCCTTCCTTCCTTCCTTCCTTCCTTCCTTCCTTCCTTCCTTCCTTCCTTCCTTCCTTCCTTCCTCCCTCTCTCTCTCTCTCTCTCTCTCTCTCTCTCTCTCTCTCTCTCTCTCTCTTCTTCTTCTTCTTCTTCTTCTTCTTCTTCTTCTTCTTCTTCTTCTTCTTCTCCTTCTTCTTCTAGCATTAGACCACTAAAATTAACAAATGAGCTTGGACATTGACTTCTTTGAGGAAAGGGAAATGGTTTTGTGTACTTCTTGGGCAGGTTTGTTTGATTTTTTTTTTTTTTTTGGTTTGTTTGATTTTAACCAGTAAACTGCACCTACATATAACTCAAAAATTTTTACTTTAATAGATGATTTAAAAATATCTGGTTGCTTGAGCATGCAATGAAGCAGTAAGAAAAGTATTTTTAAAGAATGCTGATAAATACCCTCCATAATAACCATGTTTGTAATTTAGACACTTTTGGTAGGGTTGTTGAATATGCTAAATTACAAAATATCTAGGATTCCTTGGTGTGACAAATAGCTCAAAGTGGTATAGATGAGGAGATAAGAGTCTGGCACATAGTAGGTTCTCAGTAAATGTTAGGCCTGAAACCCTAAATGTGTTGACTAGAGAGTTTGTGCTGGTGTTTCCCAAATCATCCTATGTCATGGAAAGAAGACTTAGCATTTCTGGCCAGTGACTGTGATGCCTCACACGGTAGGTCCTTTACATAGAACACAGTTCTTATGTGGGTACCACTGCTGCTTCATTATTCTTAGAGCTTAAAAATAAATCAAATTGTAAATCAGAGAATACTAGCATTTACAATTAGTGTTTTAAAATTTGGATCATGTGGGCAAAAGATACATTATACCTTAGTGTTGGCATTATCAATACAACTAAGTGCCCTGTGGCAAATAGCTATAAACATAGGAACTGATGGATAAGGGTGTATGTATATGCATCTTTATACATAAAGAAATAAATTAATGTGGTAAAAATAGTTTAAAATCACCATTAAGTCATGCTTTAGTATCATGGCCTAAGCTGTTTAAATTTTATTTTGTATAAATGTATTAATTCACAAAATAAAATTTATTCATCTTATTACAAAAGATATAACTAGTGGCCTCCCAAGAGGTCCACTAATACCTTATGATTTTAAAAGTATTTTAAATTTGTTTTAATTGTGTGTATGTGTGTGAATGTGAGTATCCAAGGAGGCCAGAGGCATCAGATCCCCTAGAGCTCAAGTTACAGGCAGTTATGAGCCACCAGACATGAGGCTGGGATCCAAACTTAGGTCTCTGGAGGAACAGAATGCACTCTTAACTGCTGAGCCATCTCTCTAGTCACAGTACCTTGCCATTAATGAAGGCTCCCTGCTAAGTCCTTTACATTAGTTATATCATTTGTGTTTCTTTTTTTTTTTTTCTATAACTGTAGGAGAATCATGTAAAGAAAGGACAGACATTATCTCTGTGCCTGTTACAATTGCAGGAAACTGTGGTTCAGAGAAGTGGTGTGCTACCCAGAATCTCACACAGCCTGTCAGGGGGCTGGAGAGCTTATATTATGAGAGAGAGAGAGAGAGAGAGAGAGAGAGAGAGAGAGAGAGAGAGAGAGAGAGAGAGAGAGAGAAATTGAGAATAGGATGAAAGTCATAAATCAGTAATGTTTGGAATGGTGCCCTGAGTCATCTCCCTGATTTGGGCTAAGAACATCCAATTGTGTCATGTCTAGAAATAACTCATGGTAAATAATTTATCCCCTTGGGGGAATACTGGAGCCAGCCCATCTGGGATGCCAGCCAAGGAGTTGTTATCCCTGAAGCCAACCAGGTCTTGGGCTACAAGGTATCCTGAAACAGCTAAAAATGGAGAAGGTTATAAGTGTGGAGTTGGCACAGAGGGCAAGCAAAACTACCTGAGTTGTGTGGGAGCACTGCCAAAAGGCAAACTAGGGGATAAAGGGGCAAGCGAAGTCAGAGTGAGAAGCAGAAAGCAGCAGCAGCAGCAACAACAACAGCAGCAACAACAGCAGCAGCAGCAGCAACAGCAGCAGCAGGAGAACAAAGAAGCAAAACCTCCAGGGCACAAGGTCAGAGGTCAGGGTGAGTTGGCTTCAGTATTTCAACAAAGTCTTTCTAGTCAAGATAGACACCCCAAGACCTCCAGGAAATAAGAGAAAACTTGCTAGTTACAGATAACCTGGAATGTTATGTTTTATACAGTCCTCTCTCTAATATTAACTTGGATGCTTGAAATCTATTAATACCTCTGTTGAATATAGATCATATTCTCTGCTCTGTTAGATATATAGAAGAGATAAAATATAGTCCTTAGTTCTGATGTGTACTTTTTGGTAGGGAGAGGAGGGCGGTTTCTCTGCCTGTGTCCCTCTCTCCAGAGTTTACGTTTACTGAGCATCTTTCTCACATGGCCCATGCAGAGATCGTGTCTAACAGTTGTTTGGTTCACCTGTCCCCTGACCACAGCACTCTCTTTAGTCTTTCTTTTGCTTCCACTCTACTCCGAGGCCCCCAAACCAGACCCCAAATTCCTAATGTCACTGTTCGATAGATGATTTAGATCTCTGGATATTTAGACACACAGGCCTTATTTTTTACAGTTAATTTCAGAATAGAAAGGAAGAAAGAAAGAAAGAATGGAAAGAAAGAAAGAAAGAAAGAAAGAAAGAAAGAAAGAAAGAAAGAAAAGAGAGAAAGAAAGGAAGGAAGAAAAGAAGGAAGAAAGGAAGGAAGGAAGGAAGGAAGGAAGGAAGGAAGGAAGGAAGAAAGAAAGAAAGGAAGGAAGGAAGGAAGGAAGGAAGGAAGGAAGAAAGAAAGAAAGAAAGAAAGGAAGGAAGGAAGGAAGGAAGGAAGGAAGGAAGGAAGGAAGAAATAAAGGTCTCAAAGTTCTAGGGTAGGAAATGGGATTAACTATAATGAAATCAACATCTTTATGAAGAAACTGCTTTAGGGCATCAAAGTAAAGTTATTTGTATTGAACTGTCTAAGAAGACACTGTGCACCAGTATTTTGGGGACCTATTTAATTATGAGTTCCTGCTTCTTAAGAAACTCAAGAGAACACTTTGAGAACAGTCTCCTACTAAGATAGAGTGGGGAGGGTATCTCCTTCACACAACCTGTAAACTCGACACCATCATGCATGTATCTGTCTACCATGATGGTTTTCCAAAGCCATTCTGCTGCATAGATGACCTACCTTATCACAACTTTCGGGGTTGGCCTATGATTGTTTGTAGAGTCTACACTGGACAACTTGTCATTGTGCCTGCCTCCATTTACTCCACTGGTCTGAAACACTCCTCTCTCCTGACTCATCACCCCCACCTCCCCATATTGCATAGAGCAATAAGATTATTTTTCTACTACTACTGTCTTATTCTTCCCTCTACTTCCCTCTCATTCAGCATTGCCCAAGTATCCCTGCAGTTTTTCTCAGGTATTTCCTTCTAAGTTTTTGCCATATGCAGAACTATGTGGCATGTATATCTTGCTTTCTTAAAGACACCATCAGCCACTGAGGACCATAGTTTTGTTTTCAATAATTTTATACTTAAGGCTTAGAAGAACCACCCACACCTAGATGTAAACAAAGACAGTATACCAAGAATAATAAGTGGAAATAATTACACTTTAGAAGCTCTGTTGTGAATCTTTGCCCCGACAGCACCTGACTGACAAGAGGAGGCTGGATATACTGTGCCAGTGCATCCAGAATGGTTGCCCTGGGTCCGCCCACTTTCCTGTTGGCTTTGGGTAATAGAGTGACCCAAAAGCTTTCGCTGAGTTGTCATAACAAAACATTTCATGAGACTCTTGCTTTTTTCAAGACTAAAAATGTATTTTCTTCTTCTAGAGACTTACATTCCAACACCACAATATCTGTAGTGCCTTCCAAAGCCACAGTCTTCGGTTTTCAGGTGGCTGTGCTGTATTCTTCCCTGTGTTTCTCCCACTCTGTGTAGGGGCATGCTGGCACCAGTTATATTACATTGGGATCCACTCAATGACACTATTACCTTCATCTTCTCTGTAAAGGCCGATCTTTCAATGCAATCATATCACCAAAGGTAAAATTAACATGAACTTCCAGATGACATAACTTGGCCTATTCCAGACACCTTTGAGTAACAAAATTCAAGAGGATAGAACCAACCCCAGTGCTAAACTAAAGACAAAAGGAGGAAGACTAGATGTAAGATTAACTTGTTTTCCTCTAACTCTGCATTCTATGTTGCTTTAGATGTCTTTGGACATATTACTGTTTATTTCTGGGTAATGCATTGGTCACAGTATTGGAATTTTTGAATTAGGAAATGCTTGCCTTTTCTGTTGCAGGCATCAAAACAGGCAAAAGATCCAATGAGGCTTAAAGGTACTATTAGCATTAGCTAGCCATCTGGTCAGCTTCAGCTAGCCTTGCCCACACTTAGTACCTGTGGGGCAGTGAGCTGTGCACAGACAGCCTGGTCCTAGGTAGAGCAAAGGTCTGGAACCCCAGTGACTTAGTAGGTGGTGATTTCTACCTGCATGGGACAGAAGGTGTTCGGTCACACCTCCTGGTCCCTGACTCCTGTCATGTAGCTACAGCTTCCCACAGTCCCCCCAGTCCCCGCAGAGAGGTGTGTGACCATCAGTCATGTAGGAGCCCTCCCACAGGCAAATAAGGTTACCCCAAAGCTCTCAGACCAAATCAATGAGAAGTACCTTGTCAGACCCTTATTCACCTCAAAACTGTATATAAGAATCCCATCCAGAAGGATTAAAGCTGTGTGAGAGCTACTCTATCATCTGAGCCTTCTGTCCTAAAAACTGTAACACTTGGGAAGAGGTCTGCTCTCTCGAATCGCTGCCTGCAGCTCCGCAGCCCTCCTCACTGGATAGTTGGCAGTCTCATGAGCCCAGCCTGACCCGACTCAGTGCAGGGCTGCACAGAGTAACCAAGTAACCTGGAAGGCACGGCAGAAATGGAGGTGGAGCCAACTGCAGCAGCAGAAGCAGCAGAGGCCATTTTCCCTCCCTGCCCACACTTGCTTCCCTTCCCTGGAACTCTCGCACCAGGATGGGTCAGAGTTCTCCATCGAAAGCCTCTGGTACACAGGCCCACAGGACCTTCACATAAAGGAAGTCTCCTGCAGCATCCAGTAGATGTACTTCTAGAAGTGGGAAAGTGTATATTTAATTTTACTCAAAACGACCCATAGAACTCTAGTATCTAAAAAATAAAATCACCTGCATATACAAAAAGGTGGGAGGAAAGATTGGAAAAAAAGAACATGAAAGTTCAGGATACTCCAGTTTCTCCGGTTTCACTAGAATATTTCTGTCTTGTGAATTAAATAAGTACCATAACATTTTAAGATCACATGAATGACTTTAAATGAAACAGAAGCAAGTTCCTATGGTCAAGTGGGGAGAGAAGCATTGAAGAGGCATGGAATGCAGCTAGTACCTTACATGGCAATCAGTACAGTAGGAAGCATGTTTACCTGCTGAAGTTAGGGAGCTGTGACTTCAATGGGGGAGTGGGGTGAAGCTAACAATCCCCAAGGAAATAGATGCCAGGAGAAAGTACATTCTAGACTCCAGGAAGAGTGAAGACAAAGGTCCTAAGTTAAAGAGTGATGGTCCGAGGAATAACCGACCAGAAGCAAGGCTGAAGCATCCACACAGATGCAGGGGAGAAGATGGAGTGATGAGGCAGGGCCAGACCCCTCAGGCTCAAAAACCCTCATTGTTACTCCCTGTGAAGTCAGAATCCAAAGAGGTTCTGGGCAAAGAGTGACAGGATCCCACATGCATCTTAGCAGAACATCTCAGCCAGCACAAGGTACACACACCAGGTACACACACCAGGTCAGCACAAGGTACACACACCAGGTCAGCACAAGGTACACACACCAGGTACACACACCAGGTCAGCAAAAGGTACACACACTAGGTACACATACCAGGTCAGCCAGCACAGCGTACACACCCCAGGTACACACACCAGGTCAGCACAACGTACACACACCAGGTATACACACCAGGTCAGTCAGCACAATGTACACACACCAGGTACACACACCAGGTCAGCACAACATACACACACCAGGTGGAAAAGAGCAGGAAGAGGTCATTTCAGTAGCTCACTTAGCTGGTGTGTCAGCTATGGATTACTGAGAAGGGGTCAATTCCTAATATTTTTGAATAAGCAGAGCCAACCTTATTTGTGAATATTTTGAATGTGAAATACACTAGAGATATATTGGAGGCCAGATGTATTTTTCCTAACCCTCTAAATTATGGTGTTTCCATTCAACACATTTTAAAAATTACACACATATTGATTAGTTTTCAGTAAGGTTAATAACTTTCTAAGTATTTAATTGTGAATTGAATACTTGAGAAATATGCTTTATGATCTAGCACATAGTCTCACACATTTAGGTGCCCTAATGCCTCCTTCATAATTATAATGAAATCAACATAAATAAAAAAGTATGTGTTTTCAATGAAGCTGTTTCTCCAAAAACACTGCTTGCACAGGGGGTCTGTGGTAAGAGGGCTGCTGCAGAGGGAAAAGCCTTACACAATTAGATAAGATAGGTCAGTAATTCAACTCAGAAAACCTATTTGCATTGGTTCTCTTGATTGTAAAAAAGAACAGAAGAGAATTCTTATCAAAGAAAAATTCAGAGTAACATAAAAGGTGAAAGATAGCCAAGGAAATCAGGTTCTTCAGAATGTGGCTAGAAGACCTTCCTGCAAATCTTATACATCTGACCTAGGAACAGGCTTGGCTTGAGACAGCACAGATAGGTGTGAGCTAATGTTGTCAGAAGAGATAAATTAACTGAAGTGCTCACAGGACACGGGAAAAAAAGCCCTGTGATTTAGAAAAGTTTTTACTAAAGCCTTAATAGTAAAACAAAAATGTAAGAGCAGAATGTAATCTTCACAAAATTCATGCATACAACGAAAAGTCTAAATAGACCTACTTATGCTCTTACCAAGGCAACATTAATTTAAAAACATGTATATATGCATGTACATATATATTTATATTCACTTGTAAGTGGATATACACACATGTACATAATTCCCATACAGCTGAACACATGGCAAAGTATCTTTAAGATAAAGACAGTTATTCCATAATTATGTTTTTCATCCACCTGTCTTCTTGTCACTGTTTCAGGCTATGAGATAGCTTCCTGTATCTTCCCATGCCAGTGCATGTGGGTGTATGTGTGTATTGTGTAGGAGCACATGTGGAGAGTGGAGGTTAGCATCTGTTGTTTCTATCTCTACAACGTACTACTTGAGTTGGGTCTCTTGCTGAACATGGAGTGCACCTTTTGTTTAGCCTGACTGCCAGGAAGTCGCGCATACACATGGCTGCCTGCATTGCCAGTGCTTGCCATTGTGACTCCCTTTTATAGGGTGCTGGGGACCCATACTCAGATCCTCATACTTACATGTCAAATGCTTTGCCTACTGATCCATCATCTCAACCTTGAACTGGTTCAATTATTTTTATTTCACTAATAGTCACAGCTGCTCTCTGGAAACTCTAAAATCAGGGCTATACTGATTATCTTGTTAGTCATCTCTTTGGGGGGGGGAGTATTTGTTAGGATTTTTTTGTCTAAATTTTTTTTAAAACCATAGTTCCATGTAGCCCACACTGGTCTTGATTACCCCAAGTATGAACTCCAAGAATAACCTTGACTTTCTTGTCCCCCAGCCTTGGATAGAGTGACAGGCATGTACCACCACGCCCCATTTATGTAGGGGCTGGAACCCAGGGCTTAGCACATGCTGGATGGTAAACTCTACCACCTGAGTTACATTCTCAGTCCATCCTGCTTTTAAATCATTTATCTTTTTAATGTTTAAATGAAGTGTGAGCTTTTTGAGGTCAGGGAACACATGGATTATTCCTTAGTAGTTAATAGACAGCGATATCAGGTTACTGTATTTTATGAATGAATGGGTTAATGCATATTTGATTCATAAAAGTATTCATTTTCTTCCTTTTTACTATTAAAATTATCTATTGGAATATAAACTAAATAAATATAATCCCCAAATGGTTGTCTTAGGGATAAATAAATGTGGAGCCAGGATCCAGTCATGTATTTAAATATCCTGGGGGGAATAAAGGCTATTAAAATAAAGCAAGGGAGGACTTAGAGGATTTTCTTTTTCCTTTCAACCATGTTTATGCTATTAACCATTCTTCTTAAATCTCAAACACACAGGACTTTTTAGACACATGATTAAGCAGATCTTCTTTAGCTTTACCACACGAGAAGGGATCTGTTCACTTGTATGGAGCTGTTCTCTGGTAGGCACCTTTCTTATCAAATGATCAGTAAGGCAATCTCTTGGCCCAGAGCCTTTTCTTGGCACTATTCAACCCACTTCCAGCTTGGGTGGATTCACATACGTGAGCAGCCCACTGAAGCTGAGGTAGCTGATGTCAGTTTTGCTGGGCTTTTACACTCTTTTATGAGGATCCATTAGAGTTAGATATGGGGTCAGGGAGATGGCTCTAGGGTTAAAGTTTCTGCCACGCAAATCCTGGGAAAGAGGAGCTGAGTATCCCCAAAGCTGTCTAGTGAGATGAGCCAAATTGGGGAGCTCTGAGTTTGATCGAGACTCCCTAAATAAAACAGAAAAGCCACGGAGGGAGATTTCCAACATTAACCTTGGCCCTCCATAACACATGTGCGCACACACACACACACACACACACTCACACAGGTGAACCCACATGCATGCAAACATGCACACACATACATATGCATACCACACACACATGCACACATGAAAAAGAAAAAGACAAAAAAGTTAGATATGATAGAATTTACAGTATTTAAGCAAGCAAACTTATTTCTCCCATATCACCAAGAGGTTACTTCTTTAAGTGCTTTGGTACAGATTGTTTATATTGATATTTAATGGTATACTTTTAATTGTATTGTAATAAGCCTGCCTCGGGAATTATTAAGACAATGGAAGTGATTGAGTATTCTAACGTTGTAATAATACAACCTGATCATCATAAATGATGTTACCTAATGTATGTAAATGTAGCTCAAAAACTGTAAAACTCTATTAAAATTCAAGATTAGATGACACAGACTACAGACCATCCTCTATAAGATTTACATTTCATTTATGTCTATTTACTGTAAGTAAAACTTTTTAAAAGATGTTTTAAATAACCCACTGTAAGGAACATACCCTGTGAGAGATCCATTATTTACTTGCCTGATGTATATGGTACACTTATACCAGGCCATTGCCCTTCCCAATAGTACCATTTAGTACAAACAGAGAAATAATTTGTTTAGCTACATAATCAGGAGAGGCTGCGCACAATAAAAGAAAGCATTCTGGTTTTTAAATGAATAAAAATTGATTGTGTCCCTATAAAAACTAAATTGGCGGAGTGTTAACTGCATTTCACATAAACATCTGTAGCAGACTGTGCCTCTCTGCTGGGCTGTAATGCAATATAGGACACTTAGGAATAAATGCATCCTCCAGATGAGTTCAGGGAGATTTTCTAAAAGCACCTGATGAGATTGTCAAAATTGGGTTAGTCAGAACTGCTAATGACACTTACAGGGAAATCTTTAAACAAAATTATTTGGCACTTCTTTTCTCTTGATAAATTATATGTAAATTACCGTTGATTGAAAAATGTTTGCCTTGAAGGCACTAATAAAGTAAGGCCGTTCTTCCTCAAGCATAGTCATTCTTGTTAGGGGGACTTGAAACGGAATTATGCTGCTTTCTTTTTATAAACTATTTCCATAAACTGTGTGAGGATACCAGAGATTTCTATACTTTATTTTCAGTTTGTTGCTGGATATTGTAAATAGAATACCATGTTTACCTTTTGGTAGTTCCAGGTAGGCGTGTAAATGTCTGTATATAGCCATATGTTGAGCTGTCTGTTACTTTGTATGTATACCTTTGTATACCCTGGGTACTTCTTGGCAAGTATTTACATTTTCTAAGCGAGCCAAGATGTCCACGCCTTTCAGTGCATTAGTTTGTGCCAACACTCTTCTTTCTGTCAGGATGTCTAGTATTTACAGATAGTTTCATCCTTGGCACAAATAAAAATAAAACTTTGTCCCTGCTGGTTCTAATAAATAGTTTTGGTATTTATCCCTTCTACTAAACTGTCACATAGTATGTTAGAAAGGAGAGTGTTCAATGCCAGCGTTCCTGACACCAGCTTTAAAACCGTAACAGGCTCATGAAGGAGCAGATGTACAGCCAAGAACCTGTGGATGGTCTCAGTCACTCATTGTCCAAATTACATACAATATGTGTAGACTTTAAAAATGCAGAAAACCGTGCAGAACTCTGAGGTTGTCTCTGGACACAGTACACAAATGGAGCTTACTCTTGTATTAACACTCATGGTGAACATTATCCATAGTAGTTTTTAAAAGAAACTGAATGTTAAGATGAAGCATGCCTTAAAGTGATAGAATTGGCATGTAGACCAGTTACACAATACTTAGCTAGGAGGTATGTGAATTGAATACTACAAAACAGTAATTATAGAGTACATGCCATGAGAATCATCTTAATTTTCATAAAAGCTCAAGGAATTTTATCTGTAGTTTAAAATTCTATGAATTTATAAATTAAAAATTGTGTACATATATTTGAACCTGTATGCATGTGTATATGTGTACGTGTGTGTGTTGTGCATGTGTGTATGTTTGTGTGCATGTGTGTGTGTATGTGTGTGTATTCATAGGCTTAGAAAACAGCGAATGACTATAAACATTACAAAAGAGTCTTGAGCAATTAGATTAGATATTTGCATTTCATTTTCTTTTTTCCCTCTTTTTAAAATTTTTTATTGGTTATTCTATTTATTTACATTTCAAATGTT
Source organism: Mus caroli (assembly GCF_978045245.1). Lineage (NCBI taxonomy): Eukaryota > Metazoa > Chordata > Mammalia > Rodentia > Muridae > Mus > Mus caroli. Next base: position 11,323,958 of record NW_028227256.1, read on the forward strand.
ATCCCTTTTCCTGGTTCCCCTCTGCAAGCCCCCAATCCTACTCCTCTCACCCTGCTTCTATGAGGGTGCTTGCCCACCCACCCATCCACTCCCACCTCACCACCCTAGCATTCTTCTATACTCTATGCTCAGGTATCAAGCCTTCACAGGACCAAGGGTCTCCCCTCCCGTTGATGCCAGATAAGGCCATCCTCTGCTACATATGCAGCTGAGGCCTGTGCTTTCGTGTATATTCTTTGGTTGGTGGTTTAATACCTGGGAGCTCTGGGGAGTCCAGTTTGTTGATACTGCTGTTCTTCCTAATGGGGTGGCAAACCTCTTCAGCTCCTTCAGTCCTTCCCCTAACTCCTCCACTGGTGTCCTGTACTCAGTTTGATGGTTGGCTGCAAGCATCTGCATCTGTATCAGTAAGAGGCTCTGGCAGAGCCTCTCAGGAGACAGCTATATCAGGCTCCTGTCAGCAAGCAGTTCTTGGCATCAGCAATAGTGTCTGGGGTTGGTGGTTACATATGGGATGGATCCCTAGGTGGGGCAGTCTCTGGATGGCTTTTCCTTCAGTCTCCATTCCACTCTTTGTCTCTGCATTTCCTTTAGACAGAAGCAATTCTGGGTTAAAATTTTTGAGAAGGGTGGGTGGCTCCATCACTCAAACTGGGGTCATGCTTAACCTCTCCATATGGTCTCTACAGGTTCTCTCTCGCCTTTGTTGGGTATTTCAGCTTTGTTTGCGTTTTCAAGTGACTTTTTCTTATTCTCAAAGAAATAACTACCTAGAAGACCAACATTTCTTCAGAAAAAAAAAAATAAGAGGTATGTTTTTTGAATTTGAGAAGCAGGATAAAAATGACTACTTGGGGCTATATAAAATGTATCAGAAAAATAAATTTAGCTCAGGCAGCTAGTAGCACTCTGTTAAAAGATCTATTTAACCAGGTCTTGTCAGAGAGTCCCAGAGACACTGCAAACTGACTTTGATAGTGCCATGACATGAACACTTCTCCAGGCTCATGGACTTCTGAAGCTTAGATGAATTCCCTGCTGGCTGGGCAATCCTCACCAAAACATGGTAACCAGCAATGTCTTTAGTGTCCATATTAAAAGGGGTATTTGTTGTTGTTGTTCTATTATTCTGAGTCTTTAGATCACAATAAAATAAATACATCGCATATGGAATCATAACCAACTGACTTGCTCACAATCAAATATTTTCAGTAAGTTCATGAGCATATACAATGCATTCATCTCTAACAAATAACCTAGATCAATAATGAAGTAAGTTCAAACATTTCCCGCATTGTATATTGCATTGTGACAGACACTGAAGAATACTATAGACAAACCACAATTCTTATCTTTAAGGAGCGCAGACTCCCATAGAGAATTCTAGACACTTACAATATTTAATAAGATTAAAATACATAGTATGGGGAAGGAAGCATTTCCAGGCTTGACCAATGTTAAAGGAATGGTGTACAGTGGTTTTATGAAAACATAACAACTGTAGTAATGCCTGGAATGTGGAACATGTTCATGGGTGGCAGGAAAGGAGGCCCTTGCAAGGGCCCCAGAGACTCTGGAGTGAACACTGCCTATAGAGGAACACAGCTAAGATTGGTTCAGCCCCAGATCTGGGAAGACAGATAACAGGGGAAACAGATCTCTAGCTGCAGCTTATACAGCAATATGCCAAAATGTGCACAAAAGGGCTGAATCTGTACAGTGAGGTTTGCAGCAATTCTTTATGGATCTGACTGAGGAGAGCGGTCTCAGAGCTAGAATCCAGACAGAAGATCCTGAAAAATTGATTAACTAGAGCAGGCAATGAGTAGATTTCAAATTGCTAGACTCCCAGGAAGCTTCACGGACCAGGAAAGTCAGGCACCTAAAGAGGGGCCAGAGAGGGGTTCTACCAAGCTGCTGAATCAGCTGAGCCCACAAAGCCGAGAATCCACAGAGCTCAATGTAAGTAAGACAAAAACCTTTTCCACACATAATATAAGATGTTACCAAGCTGAGACTAGATCCAGAATATTCAACCATGTATTCACAGCTCTTACCCATACTCAACTGTCACTCCCCCTACACACACACTCTATTGAAATGCACTGCTCAAATCTGTTTGAATAAGTGAATGAGAAGAATGGAAACATGTTATTACAATACAATACAAAATGCTGAAATTGTAGTTGAAGACTATGAAAGAAGATTGGAAATAGCTCTCTGTTGAACTTCAGTTTCAAGAAGCCATGCATCTCTTGGGATTCTGGTCATCCAGATGGCATCTCAAGAAACATGTTGAATGATTTTGAACATCTTTCCATTTGGACATGATTCTAGGACCCATTTTTTATAAACACTCACAGTCTCCTCCATGCTTTCATGGAGCTACTTAGCTTATCATTCATTCTGGTCTTAATGGTCTGAAAGTAGAGTTGTAAAGCCCAATGGCCTGTTCTAATTCATATACTAAAGACTTTCAGTTTCTAGACCATCTATTCAGTCATTCCTTCCACAGATCTTATAATAATGTTTAGTAATTAGTGATTATGTTTAGAGATGGGCAAGCAAAGTCTTGATTTCTCCTACAGATTCTCCATTTCTGTTTCCTTGTCCTCAGATTAATCACAGCACCCTGGCAGGTTCTGTGGACTTTCTATATAGTAATTCCACTTATAGTTTTCATATAGGCAGTGCCACATGAGCTCATGCATATTTGTTTATGTTTTTGTGTGTACAAATACAGTTTTATGTGCCACAATGGCAGGGTGAAGGTCAGAGAGCGCTGAGTGTCCATCCTTGTCTTCCCTTTGAAGCAGTCTCTTGCTCATCACTATGTCCCATAAGCATCTAGGGATTCTCCTATCTCAGCTCCCATATCACTGTAGACATACTAGAAATACAGATATTTGCTATCCTGTCTGGCTTTACATGGTTTTTGGGGAACCATCTCTGGTTCTCATACTTGCTTCTTTGTGGCATAGACAGGCAGTGTCTTCTGAATGCTATATTCATTTTCTCTCAGACACTGCCTGTCTATGCAATCAACTGTCTATGCAATCAGTGGAGATGTGCAGCCTACTGTCACATCTGCCACAAAGAAGCAGGAAAAAAAAAGATTAGGTTAAGATCCTTTCTGCTGGGCAAACTGCTAGCTAATCTGCTCCCCTAGAGACACCATATCCTAAGCCAGTCCAGAAGATTCATTGCCCTCAGGGTAACAAAAACCAAAGTTTGAGGCATCCCAGGAGATCTGCTGCCCAAAGGGCAACTAACACTACAGCCTGAGACATCCAAGGAGATCTGCTGCACACAGGACAACTGGCATCCCAGGAGATCTGCTACACACAAGGCAGCCAAGTAACTGATCTCCAGCTGGTCTGCTCCTCTGAAGACACCACAGCTTACAGGTATCGCAGGAGCTCCTCTGTACACAGGGAAAATGGGCAACAGACAACACAGTCTGAAGACCTCCTGGGGACTCTGTGGCATACAGGGCAACTAACCCGACAGACTGAAAGCCTCCCTGAAATTCTGCTGCACACAGGGAAACAGAAACCATAGTCAGTAGACCCCCCACCCCCCACCCCTCATCCCTGGAGAACATCATCACACAGGAAAACAGCGTGACTGCTCCTCTGAAGACCCAACAGTCTTATGGCCTCTCAGGAGATCTACTGCAGCCAGGGCAACAGATCAGCAGCTTATCTGCCCCTCTGGAGAGCCCCTAGTTGGAAGGCCCCACAGGTAGTCTGTCACAGTCAGGGCTACAGGCCTACCAGGAAACCTGAAGCAACCCCAGGGTCAAAAAAGGCAGATTCAAGACAGAGTCACCCAGACCAGCAAACACCAGGGATATTCAGATGGCAAGAGGCAAGCACAAGACCATAAGCAATAGAAGTCAATATATGTGGGCATTATCAGAACCAAGTTCTCCCACCATAGCACACAATGCATACACCAACACATCTGAAAATCAAGAAGCTGACCTAAAATCCTTTCTCATGAAGATAATGGAGTCTTTAAGAAGGATATTAATAACTCACTGAAAGAAATACAGTATAGCACAATGAAACAAGTGAAGGAATTGAATAAAGCAGTTCAAGACCTAAAAAGTGGAAGTAGAAACAATAAGGAAAACACAAATGGAGGCAAACCTGGAAATGGAAAACCTAGGAAAGAGGTCAGAAATTGCAGATGTAAGTATCACAAACAGAATACATGAGATAGAAGAGAGAATCTCAGGTGTAGAAGACACTATAGAAGAGATTGGCACAACTGTCAAAGAAAATTCAAAACATAAAAAACTCCTAACCAGCATCCAAGAAATTTAGGACACAATGAAAAGACCAAACCTAAGAATAATTGGAAAAGAGGAGAATGAAGATTCCCGGCTCAAAGGACCTAGAAATGTCTTCAACAAAATCATAGAAGAAAACTTTCCCAACCTAAAGAAAGAGATGACCATAGAGATGGATGAAGCCTATAAAACATCAAATAAATGGGACCAGAAAAGAAAATCCTCTTGTCACATAATAATTAAAACACTAAACCCACAGAACAAAGAAAGAATATTAAAAGCTTCAAGGGAAAAGGGCCAAGTAACATACAAAATTACACCAGACTTCTCAGCAGAGATTATGAAAGTCAGAAGAGCCTGGTCAGAGGTCATTCAGACTTTAAGAGAACACAAATGCCAGGCTACTGTACTCAGCAAAACTCTCAATCAAAATAGATGAAGAAACAAAAGTATTCCAGGACAAAACCAAATTCAAACAGCATCTATCTACCAATCCAGCCATACAGAGGATTCTAGAAGGAAAACTCCAACACAAGGAAGGTACCTATACCAAAGAAAAGACAAGATATTAAGCATCTCACAACAAAGCCAACAGGAAAGAACCATAAGCACATCAAGCCACCTACAAAAACAAACATCAGGAACCAACAGTCATCTGTCTTTAATATCTCTCAATATTAATGGACTCAACTCACCCATAGAAAGACATAAGCTAACAGACTGGATACACAAACAAGATCCAGCATTTTGCTGCATACAAGAAACACATTTTAATAACAAAGACAGACACAATCTTAGAGTAAAAGAATGGAAAAAGGTCTTCCAAGCAAATGGGCTCAAGAAACAAGCTGGAGTTGCCACTCTAATATCCAGTAAATTAGACTTTCAAACAAAAGTTATCAAATATGATAAGGAAGGACACTTCATATTCATCAAATGGAAATCCACCAAGAGGAAGTCTCAATTCTGAAAGTCTATGTCCCAAGTGTAAGGGCACCCACATTCATAAAAGAAATTTTACTAAAGCACAAAACACACATTGAACCCCACACAATAATAGTGGGAGATTTCAACACCCCATTCTCACCAGTGGATAGGTCATTGAAACAGAAACTAAACAGAGACACTGTGAAACTAATAGAGGTTATGAACCAAATGGATTTAACATATATCTACAGAACATATCACTCTAAAACAAATGAATACACTTTCTTCTCAGCACTTTATGGTGTCTTCTCAAAAATCAACCATATAATTGGTCACAAAACAACCCTCAACAGATACAAGAATATTGAAAAATTCCATGCATCTTATCAGATCACCATGGACTAAGGCTGGTCCTCAATAACAGCAAAAACAACAGAAAACCCACATACACGTGGAAACTGAACAACTCTTTACTCAATGATAACATGGTAAGGGAAGAAATAAAGAAAGAAATTAAAGACCTCCTGGAATTTAATGAAAATGTTTACATCATACCCAAACTTATAGGATGCAATGAAAGCATCCTAAGAGGAAAATTCATAGCACTAAGTACCCTAGTAAAGAAACTGGTGAGATCTTACACTAGCAACTTAGCACCACACCTGAGAGCTCTAGAACAAAAAGAAGCAAACACACACAAGAGGATTAGAAGGCATGAAATAGTCAAACTTAGGGCTGAAATCAACCAAATAGAAACAAAGAGAACAATACAAAGAATCAACACAACCAAAACTGGTTCTTTGGAAGAATCAACAAGAGAGATAAACCCCTAGCCAAACTAAATAAAGGGCCCAGAGGCAGTATCTAAATTAAAAAAAAATCAGAAATGAAAAGGGAATCATAAAAACAGAAATGGAGGAAATACAAAAAAATCATCAAACAACTGGAAAATCTAGATGAAATGGAAGGTTTCCTATAAAGATACCACATACCAAAGTTAAATCAAAGGTAGGTAAACTATCTAAATAGGCCCATATCCCATAAGGAAAAAGAAGAAATCATTAAAAACCTCTCAACCAAAAAAAAAAAAAAAAAAAAGCCCAGGCCCAGGGCCAGATGGATTTAGTGCCAATTTCTATGATACTTTCAAAGAGCTGATACCAATATTCCTCAAACTATTCCATAAAATAGAAACAGAAGGAACACTATATAATTCTATGAAGCCACAATTACTCTGATACCTAAACCACACAAGGACCCAACCAAAAAAGAACTTCAGACCAATCTCGCTTATGAATATCCGTGGAAAAAATACTCAAGAAAATTCTTGCAAACTGAATCCAAGAGCATATCAAAATGATCATCCATCATGATCAAGTAGGCTTCATCCCAGTGATGTAATATTTGAAAATCCATTAATGTAATCCAGTATATAAACAAACACACAAAAAATCACATGAGCATTTCCTTAGGTGCAGAAAAAGCATTTGACAAAATACAACACGCCCTCATGTTAAAAGTATTAGAGAGATCAGGAATTCAAGGCCCATACCTAAACATAATAAAAGCAATATACAGCAAACCAACAGCCAATGTCAAATTAAATGTAGAGATATTTGAAGCAATCCCACTAAAATCGGGGACAAGACAAAGATGCCCACTCTCCCTCTATCTATTTAATATAGTACTCCAAGTGCTAGCTAGAACAATAAGACAACAAAAAGAGATCAAGGGGATACAAATTGGCAAAGAAGAAATAAAAGTATCACTATTTGCAGACGATATGAGAGTATACAGAAGTGACTCCAAAACTCTGCCAGAGAACTTCTCAAGCTGATAAACAACTTCAGCAAATAGGCTAGATATAAAATTAACTCAAATAAATCAGTACCCTTCCTGTATACAAATGATAAACAGGCTAAGAAAGAAATTAGGGAAACAACTCCCTTTACAATAGCCATAAATAATATAACATACCAGACAAATGAAAGATCTGTAAGACAACAACTTCAAGTCTCTCAAGAAAGAAATTGAAGCAGTGTCAGAAAATGAAGAGATCTCTCATGCTTAGTGATTGGCAGAATTAACATACTAAAAATGGCCATCCTACAAAAGGCAATCTATAGATTCAATACAATCCCCATCAAAATCCTAGCACTGTTGCAGGAAATATTAAAAAGATAGAATGGACACACTCCCGCGCTCACACCTCTGTCTTGGGAGTCTGGCCAGCCATGCACTGGTGGGCAATGGCCAACCTGTTTTTATCTTGAGATTCTGACTCTGAACTCCACAATCTCTCCACCCAGCTCGCTAAGTTCCCACTGGTGAGTTGTTACCACACCAACCCCATGCTTCAAATCCCCTACGGCCTTTGTGGAGCACCTCAGGCAAACCCACCCTTGGCCACCATACTTTTCTCTCTTGAAGACAGACAAGCTATGTCATGAAGGAAAACACAACACAAACTTAGTTCAGAAACAATGGTAACTCAATCTCTGGGCATAATAACTAAAGCCTAATCTTGTAAGCCTTATTAAAATCTGTTTCCTCATGTGGTGAATCCTTGCAGATCCACTATGATATTGGGAAACTCTAGCAGCTACATCTTACTCCTCTGTTGTCCCATTCCAAAGAGAGCTTAACTCTCCCCTGCTTCCTCTCTTCCTCCGACCAACCTGAAAGCCTTGTCTACTCCCCCAGTGATTGGCTCATTTATTCATTAGGGGATTGGTTCACAAGAAGCCACCTGAGTATGCGACTCATTCCTCATTGCAAATAGCCTCTCCCGTGAAAGCAAGCAGCACAGAGCCATCCATAACAGAACACATTTCTTCAAAGACATGGAAAGAGAAATTCTCAAATTCATCTGGAAATGTAAAAAAACTAAAATAGCAGGAAAAAAAAAACAAGAAAAAAATGAAACAATGAAAGAATGGCTGGGGAATCACCTCCTTGACCTCAAGCTTTACTACAGAGCAATAGTGATAAAAACTGCATGGTATTGGTACAGAGACAGACCCGTGGATCAATGGAATAGAATTGAAGACCCGGAAATAAAACCATACACTTACAGACACTTGATCTTTGTTTAAGCCATACATAAACAATGAAAAAAGAAAGCATCTTCAATAAATGGTGCTAGTCTAACTGGCTGTCAATATGTAGAAAAGTGAAACTAGACTCCTATTTGTCACCTTGCACAAAGCTCAAGTCCAAGTGGATCAAGGACCTCAACATAAAACCTGATACACTAAATCTAATAGAAGAGAAAGTGGGAAAGAACCTTCAACTCATTGGCATGGGAAAATTTCTTAAACAGAATTTCAATGGCCCATGCTGTAAGATCAAGAATTGATAAATGGGACCTCTTGAAACTGGAAAGCTTCTGTAAGGCAAAGGACATAGTCGATAAGACAAATAGGCAACCTACTGATTGGGAAGAAAATCTTCACTAACCCCACATCCAATAGAGGGCTAATATCCAAAATATATAAAGAACTCAAGAAGCTAATCACCAAAAAACCAAACAACCCAATCAAAAAATGGGGTACACAACTAAACTGACAATTCATAACAGAGGAATCTTGAATGGCTGAGAAACACCTAAAGAAATGTTCAAAGTCCTTAGTGATCAGAGAAATGCAAATCAAAACGGCCCTGAGATTTCACCTTACTCCAATCAGAATGACTAAGATCAAAAATTCAGGTGACAACACATGTTGACGAGGTTGTGGAGAAAGAGGAACACTCCTCCATTGCTGGTGGGATTGCAAACTGATACAACCACTTTGGAAATAAATCTGGAGGTTCCTCAAAAAATTGGAAATGGATCTACCTGAACACCCAGCAATACCACTCCTGGGATGCCCCACCTGCCACAGGGGCATGAGTTCCACTATGTTCATAGCGGCTTTGTTTGTGATAGCCAGAAGCTGGAAATAACCCAGCTGTCCCATGACAGAAGAATGAATACAGAAAATGTGGTTCATTTACAAAGTGGAATATTACTCAGCTATTAAGAATGAGTTTTGCAGGCAAATGGATGGAACTAGAAAATATCATCCTGAGTGAGGTAACTCAGACCCAAAAGGACATGCATGGCATGTACTCACTAATAAGTGGATATTAGCAAAAAAAAAAAAAAAAGTGCTGAATACCCAAGATACAGTTCACAGAACTCAACGAAGTCAACAAGCTGAAGGGCCCAAGTAAGGATGTCCCAGTCCTACTTGGGAGGGAAAGAAAGCAACCACAAGTGGGGAGGGATGAACCTGGGAGAGTAAAAGGATAGGGGGTGCAGAGAGGGGAACATGATCTAGTATTGGGTAGGGGAAAAGGACTGAAATCCCAGAGGACCAGCAGAAAGAATGGAAACATTCAACCAGCTGATATGAGACCCTCCAGATGTACCAGAAAACTCTCAGGACTCATAGAGAGAGACCTTAGATGAAATGCCCTATACTGGGGAGAAGGAACTTGTAGAACCCACCTCCAGCATCAAGTGTGGTATGGGGTTGACATCACACAGTCAAAACTCTAACCCATAATTGTTCCTGTCTGGAAGAAATGCAGGGATGGAAATAGAGAGGAGAAAGAGGAAAAGAAGGTCCAGTGACAGGCCCAAAGTGGAACCCAGCTGAAGGGGAGGCCCCAAGACCTGATACTATTACAGAGGCTATGGAGTGCTCACAAAAAGAGACTTATCATGACTGTCCTATGAAAGACCCAACAAGCAGCTGAAAGAGTCAGATGCAGATATTTGCACCCAGCCAGTGGACAGAAGCTGCTGACCTCTGTGGTTGAATTAGGGGAAAGCTGGAAGAAGCTGAGGGGGAGGGTGACCTTGTAGGAGGGCCAGCAGTCTCAATTAATTTGGGCCCCCTAGATCTCTCAGATACTGGCACACCAAGCGGGAAGCATACACCAGCTGATATGAGGCCCCCCCAACACATATACAGCAGAGGACTGCTGGGTCTGGGCTTAGTCAGAGAAAATGCACCTAACCCTCAAGAGACTGGAGACCCCAGAGAGTTTAGAGGTCTGGTGGGGTGGGGTGGTGGGAACAGGGGAGTAGAGAGGAGCTATGGGATGTGGAACAGTCGGAGGGTGTCCCAGGAGGGGAATATAATCTGGAGTTTAAAAAAAAAAAAGATTAGGTTAAGTATAAAAATAAAAGTTTAAGTAAATGGCTGCTGCTGCTGAACTTCTCCTTAAATTCTGGGAACTGAGGTAATTTTTCAACTGTCCAAGACAATGGATGAGAGGGTAAATCCGGCCTGACACAAGTCAGAGATCTGAATAAAGTAAAACATTTAATCATCATCATCTTCATCACCACCACTAACACCACTGCCATCATCATGTAATGGTGATAGCTAGAGACAGAACTCAGGGCCTTGACCTTGTGTGGCAAGCATTCTACCACTGAACAACACCCCGACCCGTAAAAGTTGGTGTTAATGTCTGATTGGATCTTTCAAGATTGTGCTGCAGAGATTGCCTACAACCATGCATGCACTGGTATATTTCTGAGACAGCGCTTCCTAACAGGAACCCTAGAAGCTAAGGTGACCATGTATGTTTAGTGACCTGATACACCCTAGATGACATGGCTCTAAAGCCAGCTGGATTTATACTAAAAGCCTCTAAAGTTGCAGGCCCTTGGTAGTAGATGTCTGTGAGTTCATGCACGTGCTCTTGTGAGAATGTGTCATGTTGTATATGTACTTATTTGTGTAGGTATATGTAGAGACCAGAGGTTGATGTCTTTCTGTCTCTTTCCGACTTATTTTTGAGATGGAGTCTCTCACTGACCCTGAACGTTGTCATTTCAGCTGCGCTGTCTGGTCAAAAAGTCCTCTGGATCCACTGGTCTCTTCCAGTCTCCATGGCGCCCTCCCAGTAATGGGGTTCTAAACCTGTGCCATGCCTCCTGATTTTGCAGAAGTGAACTCAGATCCTCATGCTTTCATGATCACCACTGAGCCATCTCCCCAGATCTATAACAGATCTATAACATCTGCTTTAGGTTTTCTCTTATGTACAGCAAATGTTTTAATTAGATAAGTTAAAAATTCAGAGAGCAGATGGCTGTATATTACAAATACTAATGAACTTTTTGTTTTCACTAAAGCCATGAGATAGGCAGTAATTTGAATTTCAAGATTCCTAGAATCTGGACTCCTAAACAAGTGTCAAGCCTATACTAACTGGCTGAGTGGATAGGTTGCTGCAGACCCTCAAGGAGAACACACAGTGGTCCTTTTCTCTTCTGCCCACTAGATATTCTGATATTCTTCATCTCATCAATTGACTTGAATTTTAGGTGGCCAGTGAATATATAACCAGTAATTACCCTAGTCCCTTTCTGACACTGCAGGAGGGGTTTATATATGGGGTACATCAGATTGGACATGGAGACAGATTTCCAGGGTTGAACTGAAACCTGAGTAGAGCTGGATGCATGGAGTTCAGGAGAATGACTACAGGTGGGGACTCAGAATCCAAGTGAAGAGAACTAGTGAATTCTCACCTGAGAGCTAACAGAAAGCCTAGTGATAAACTAGTTCCCAAGAATAGAATGTAAGAGCATATATGCAGGGGAGAAAGACAGCTAGAGAAAAAATTTTAAGTGGATATATTTTGGTAGTAACACAAAGCATTAAAGATTTAGTCAACAAAGACAGATTAATATTTACAAACATGATTTCATCATTTTTTTTAATGATTGAATAATAAGTACCACATTTTCTTTGCCCGCCATTAGATTATGGGTACATATCCTGATTCCTTTTACTGGTTATTATGAAGGGTGTTGTGACCACCATGGGAGTGTGGTAGTCCCTCTGGACTTCTGACTTCACTTCTGTACAATGGAAATCTAACAATAACAAGAGTACACTACACACCTCCAAAAATCTAGAAGCAAGAAGTCTGAGTGTTTTTCTACTAACAAAAGACAAACACTTGTGGAGATAGTTCGACTCATCCTGAGGTAAATATTACATGGCACACAAATTTCTCAAAACATCACATAGGGGTGGTAGGGAGATGACTCAGTCATTGAGGTGCTTGTCACAGTTTGGATCACCAGTACCCACCTAAAAAGCTAGGCACAGTGGCATGTGCTTGGAATCCCATGGCTGAGGAGATGGAGACAGGGGATTCCTAGAGCTAGTCAGCTAGTCTTGTTGAATGAATACGCTCCAGGTTCTGTGGCAGACCCTCTCTCAAAAACTAAGGGATGGAGAGATACAGAAAGACACCCATTGATGACCTCTGGCCTCCGACACACATGTGTTCTCGCAACAGCATGCACACAGGCACACATGTGAACATATACACCTTGAACACACTCTAAGGCATCCTTTTCATAAGAACAAGCTCACTAGAGAATATGGGGAGAGAAGGTTCTGCCAATCAGGGCTGACAGGTAAGAACAGTCCGGTTCCTCGGTGAGAGGACCATAGCTCTAGGCTGAACTATGCTAGGCAGGATGTGCTGCTTGCTCACAGCAGGCAGGCATCTCACACTATTCTTGCATAGGCTTAGAAATCCAGAGCTGGGATTTCACATCTGAGCCCTTATAAAACAATTCTGTCCTAAGATCAGAGTTAGATTTAAGCTGTGTGTGCCATGGTCTAGATTAACATCACAAGAGACAGGGATATAAAACCCAACATCAGAAAAGTATTTCTCAACATGGCCACTGCTAACTTCCTTGTGGAAAAGATTTAGTTTTCTAAGAACAATTTTAAGATGTAACATTTTTTTCCAAGAGCAGGATATGCTAATTCAAACCATGTGTGAAACTGGAAAGAAATGGAACTGTAATTAGGCTTTATCAAAAAACTCCTTGAGGACAGAAGACCTCTATCCGTAGTTAAGAGCACTTATTTCTCTTACAGTAGACCCAGGTTCTGTTCCCAAGACCCATGTGAATGGCTCACAATGGCTTGAAATTCCAATTCTAAGGGGACCTGATACTTCTGTCCTCTGCTGTACATGCCCACACACAGACCCAGACATATGCAGAGGTTTAAAAATATATAAATCTGTAAAACAAAATATGAGTCTCAGAAGAAAACTGTTGCAGGATTTTCCCTGTCCAATTACATCAGTGCAGAAGAGGCCTGTGATTGGACAGGGAAAAGTGAGGCAGAGCAAAGAGTGGCAGGAACAGAGAACATCTCAGGGGAGAAGGGGAGAAAGGAGAATGGAGGCTGACGTGAACCCATGTGGCTGGAATCAGCCACAGGTAATTATGCTATCATAAGGTTTTATCATTATCAATTGGCTCTGAAATTATTTATTGGCATCATGAAAATTGTGATTTTATTGATACATAAATCTGATTGGTTAACTATAAGCTTTAAGAGTTTTAATTCTATCTGGTAATTGGGTGTTGTGATGGCTGACTGTGGGGTGTGTGGGGCTTTGTGTGGTAATGAGAGGAACTTGGGGCCCCCATGGGAGATTTGGCAGGTAGAGAGACCACAGAGTTGAGATCACTTGGCTGGAGCCCTGTGGCCTGCTGATGCTGGCACTAGTGTGGGAATGTGCCTGATTGCCTTTTTAAATATTTCCCGCAACAGAAAACCAATGCAATGCTTCAGCTATATCATCTCCACTAGAATAATCTCTATTCACTTGTTTGTTTATTTATTATCTTTAATGTCTCTATGTCTTAAGGTTAGGAATCTGCTTCTGAAATCTGATGAATTAGCAGTTGAAAAATCCACTCTCATTTTCTCCTCCAAAACTTCTATTTCAGGTAACCCTTGTTAACCTCACTCCGTAGAATGACTTGTATGTCACAGAAACAAATCAGATTTAATCTTCTACCACTGCTAGAACATAGATTCTGAGTGGCTGGCTGCTGAGATGAAGATCTTTTATCAGTGGTTAATTGGATACTAGGTATCCAGCAAATCTCTCCTGAACAACTATTAGTTAAATAGCAGACAAAACTTATATGCAGCTTTAGTAGATGCTAAAAACTACTTTGACCTTCTCTGACACCTAATGACCACAGGAATGTAAGTACTGAGGTAAATTTAAAAAAAAAATGATTTTCAGGGACAGGGTTTCTCTGTAAAAGTTGCCCTGGCTGTCCTGGAACTCACTCTCTAGACAAGATGGGCCTCAAACTCTGAGATCAGCCCGACTCTGCCTTCTGAGTGCTGGGATTAAAGGCGTATACCACTACCGGCTAAGTTAAGTAACTGTTAAGCTCTTGCTTTATAGATGTGTATTTTTCATTTACAGTAAGGTTCTTTCGCTCATTTCACAAATGAGCAAACATTAATGTCACAGGTCTTCCTCCACATTAAGTTTGACCCCTCTTCCCCAGTTACCTCTTCTGACTAGTACAATGCATTTGGTAAAGTCAATTGCACGGCACTGTGGCAGTTTCAGGCTTCTTAAACACATTTTCTAAAGCCTTTAGCTGTATTTCTGAGAGGACTTTGGAATCATAAGAAACATTTAAATAAATCTTTTGCAATAATGTTTTATAGCTGCCCATGTGGCCTGTGGCTCATATAGCTTTTAACCCAGTATTTCACTTCAAGAAAATATATTTAAACACATGTTAAAATCGTCTCTGCCTCCCCTTGTATGTCATGAATGTTGGTAAGACGAGCCGACAGGAGTTCTTACCACTTGGGAAAAATATTACAATTGTCTTCTGATGGGGTCTGATGGGTTTTGATTTCATTTTGTTCTGTTTCCACCCCCACCCCCACCCCCAAGTGCCTCTCTGTACATTTGAGATTCCCAGTGCCTTGGCTGGGGTGAAATCCACAGTGCTGATCACTTCTAACATAGCTGTCCATTTGTCCCTGATGTTCTGAACTAGAAATGAACACTCAGATGTTTTCGTTTTCCTGGGTCTTCATAAAATGTTTCTGTCCACACTCTTTGTGCCTTATCTCCAGTTGCCAGTCCAATAACCTTGAAACATCTTCCCACTTGGCAGATACTGACATCAGCATCTACTGCTGCAGGCACCCATTCCTCAGTGCCCTGGAATTGCCCATCTAGAACTCAGTCTCACTGCTATGGTATATAAGTGGCATATATGACAGATTTAAATTCTGTGCTTCCTCCATCACAGAAGGCAGTCATCCTACTTATCCTTTAGTACTTACCATTGGGCATTCAAGCTGCTTAAGATGCCCAGTTTTCCAGTCTAAGTAGTCATAACCCATCTGGTCTTAGACTGTTACAGAATGGTTCCCTGTTCCTATCCATCTATCCAAAGTGGGATAAAAACAAAATAAAAAACTGAGGAAGACCTTCAAAATAGTTCCAAACATTAGGTCTTTCAAGTTGCAGTCCAGTGAGCTTTGTGGCCTTCCAAGCTGGCCACTTTACCCTCCATCTCCTCATCAGCAGAACCTCTATAAAATACTTCAGCATGGCCTCCATTTTCTTTTCCTCTCAGGTTACTCAGCTCTATAGGATCCTCATTTACACTGTCATCTTCACAACTCCCTACTATGTCCCAGGCACTGCTTGCCTCCTTACTATCCATATCTACATTTTCTTTTTCATTTTCACCTTTAGGCAACTTATTGAACTTTGCCTAGAAATTGTCTTTCTATAAATTGTGAATTTAATACTGTTTTCCACACCTCAACATAACCTCACAGACATTTCTCTTCTTCAGGCCCTATTTCAGGATTCCCTCACCATCAATCTTCTCTCTTACATCACTCTTCAACTCTCTTCTTTCTTGCTATGAGGTACCTTACTTTGTTGAGCAGACCTATTAAAATCCTCTTCATTGGTAACAGCCATATTCCTGGTTTTCCTAATATGTACAAGGTAAAGGGCTCAAAACAAAGTCATTGGGTGATTCACTGGCCCCAAACAAAGAAAATATTTTGAGCACACTTAAGTTATTGGCATGATCATGATTTAAGCAATAAATAAAATTACATTGACAATGTAATTTACTATAGTAATTTATGGCTATATACAATATAACATCAATATGATGAGATTTCTATGCTTCAGCTGGCTCGCTTCAGGTAGGAATGGCACTGGACTGGTAGCTGAAAGCTTACATGTTATAAAAACAGTCATAAGGCAGAAAGAGAGAAGAGGGAGGGGAAGGACAGAGAGAGAGAGAGAGGGAGAGGGAGAGGGAGAGGGAGAGGGAGAGGGAGAGGGAGAGAGGGAGCCAGTTAGCTCATTGGGAATAGCATGGGCTTTTGAATCCTAAAAGCCCAACCCCACTGACACAACTCCTCCAACAAAGCCATACCTCCTACTACTTCCTAGACAGAAGTTAACTGGGGATCAATAAGGTCAAAGTCTATGGGGACCATTCTCATCCAAATCACCACAGGCATCTTTCTTTTAAACGAAATAATAAACATTCTATTTGTTTTTCTACTGTAAAATTACAAACTTTATATACAAATTAGCCTTCAGACTCATTTCCAATTGATGATGTGGCAGAAGACATGGCCTATCACAGTCTAAACTTCATCATTTATTCAAGAAAACAAAAACAAAAAACCAAGATAGCATCTTTCCTGGAAGCAACAAAGGATCATTTCTTATTAGCTCCTAAAAAATGCTAACATTTACTACTGTGGTTTTGATGTGAAATTCAATAAAAAATGTTAAAGAAACAAGGAGTGATAAAGTAGAACAACTTAAATTATGTTTTCAAAACATAGGATGTCTTAAGTTTGATCATTTCCCAACAGGTGATATTTTCTTACTCTACACTTTGTCCAGAAAGCACTGAGAAGAACTGTTGCATCATATGACTGCTAAGACTCTGGGTTGCTTGTAAGCCATTTCATTTAGAATGGAGATGTGTTGGTGACTGAGGAGAGAAGGGTAGATGATCTGCCTTCTGTCTTCCTCATGGTGCCTAAGGAAGAGGTAAGTCTCTGATCCCATTTCTCTTTTTGTCAAAAAAGTAAGTAGAAGGAAAATTCTCTTGAAAAATGAAAATAAGATTGGGAATCAGGCACACAGTCAAAGAATTGGCTCAGAGGAAGTCATACAAATGCACAAGGAGACTTTGTTTCTATCTAAAGTACACTAACTCCTATTGACTACTGTGATGGAGTGAATATTCTCTCTCTAACATTGAGGTTGGAACTTAATCCTCACAGTAGTAGTATTAAGGGACCTGGGTTCTCAGTCTCATGAGTTTATGTCTAATAAGAGCCTGGAAGGAGTCAAGAATCCATTTACCTTTGACTTTCAAGGATATGAGAGGGTTTTTCCAATCCAATCGCGTGGGACCTGAGACAGCATTAGAGAAGCAGAAAACCCGGCCTGACCAGGGTCATAAATCCCTTCCAGTTGGCGCCAGCACCAGGTCATCTTGGGCAGGGAGTCAGCAAATACCCCTAAGGTCGATAGAGGACAGCTTCCGAGGCAGACCCCGTTTCGGGCTCGACATCTGGGCACATTCCCTGCCAGAAGAGAGGTGCCCACCCCACCCAGGAAGGATTTGTTGGAGCACCTGGGGGAGCCATCTTGGTTCCCGGATCTCTCGGAGACTAGTCTGCACAGGTGAGAGTGTGGACTACAGAAGCTAACAGATTTTGGGAAAGGCCCTGTTTCAGGCCTTCATCTTCTGCCAGGAAGAAGGTCCGAGCACCAGATATCTGTGCACATTTCCCTGTAAGAGGAGAGCTTGCCTGCAGAGAGTGCTCTGACCACTGAAACTAAGGAGAGATCTAGTCTCCCAGGTCTGCTGATAGAAGCTAACAGAATCATGGGAGGAACAAGCTCTAACCAGAGACAACTATAACAACTAACTCCAGAGATTACCAGATGGCAAAAGGCAAACATAGGAATATTACTAACAGAAACCAAGACCACTCACCATCATCAGAACTGAGCACTCCCAACTCACACAGTCCAGGGCACCCCAACACACCTGAAAAGCTAGACCCGGATTTGAAAGCATATTTCATGATGATGGTAGAGGACATCAAGAACGATTTTAATAACTCACTTAAAAAATACAGGAGAACACTGCTAAAGAGTTACAAGTCCGTAAAGAAAAACAGGAAAACACAACCAAATAGGAAGAAGTCCTTAAAGAAAAAGAAGAAAATACATCCAAACAGGTGATGGAAATGAACAAAACCATACTAGACCTAAAAAGGGAAGTAGACACAATAAAGAAAACCCAAAGTGAGGCAATGCTTGAGATAGAAACCCTAGGAGAGAAATCTGGAACCATAGATGCGAGCATCAGTAACAGAATACAAGAGATGGAAGAGAGAATCTCAGGTGCAGAAAATTCCACAGAGAACATGGGCACAACAATCAAAGAAAATGGAAAATGCAAAAAGATCCTAACTCAAAATATCCAGGAAATCCAGGACACAATGAGAAGACCAAACCTACGGATAATAGGAGTAGATGAGAATGAAGATTTTCAACTTAAAGGGCCAGTAAATATCTTCAACAAAATTATAGAAGAAAACTTCCCAAACTTAAAGAAAGAGATGCCAATGAACATACAAGAAACCTACAGAACTCCAAATAGACTGGACCAGAAAAGAAATTCCTCCCGACACATAATAATCAGAACAACAAATGCACTAAATAAAGATAGAATATTAAAAGCAGTAAGGGAAAAAGGTCAAGTAACATAAAAAGGCAGGCCTATCAGAATTACACCAGACTTTGCACCAGAGACTATGAAAGCCAGAAGATCCTGGACAGATGTTATACAGACACTAAGAGAACACAAATGCCAGCCCAGACTACTATTATTCCCAGCCAAACTTTCAATTACCATAGATGGAGAAACCAAAGTATTCCATGACAAAACCAAATTTACACACTATCTTTCCACAAATCCAGCCCTTCAAAGGATAATAACAGAAAAAAATCAATACAAAGACGGAAAACACGCCCTAGAAAAAGCAAGAAAATAATCCTTCAACAAACCTTTTAGAAGACAGCCACAAGAACAGAATGCCAACTCTAACAACAAAAATAATAGGAAGCAACAATTACTTTTCTTTAATATCTTTTAATATCAATGTACTCAATTCCCCAATAAAAAGACGTAGACTAACAAACTGGCTACACAAACAGGACCCAACATTTTGCTGTTTACAGGAAACCCATCTCAGAGAAAAAGACAGACACTACCTCAGAATGAGAGGCTGGAAAACAATTTTCCAAGCAAATTGTCTGAAGAAACAAGCTGGAGTAGCCATTCTAATATCGAATAAAATCGACTTCCAACCCAAAGTTATCAAAAAGACAAGGAGGGGCACTTCATACTCATCAAAGGTAAAAACTTCCAAGAGGAACTCTCAATTCTGAATATCTATGCTCCAAATGCAAGGGCAGCCACATTCATTAAAGAAACTTTAGTAAAGCTCAAAGCACACATCACAACTCACACAATAATAGTGGGAGACTTCAACACACCACTTTCATCAATGGACAGATTGTGGAAACAGAAACTAAACAGGGACACAGTCAAACTAACAGAAGTTATGAAACAAATGGATTTAACAGATATCTATGGAACATTCTATCCTAAAAATATATATATACCTTCTTCTCAGCACCTCATGGTACCTTCTCCAAAATTGACCATATAATTGGTCACAAAACAGGCCTCAACAGATACAAAATTATTGAAAATTTCCCAGGCATCCTATCAAATCACCATGGATTAAGGCTGATCTTCAATAACAACATAAATAATGGAAAGCCAACGTTCACGTGGAAACTGAACAACACTCTTCTCAATGATACCTTGGCCAAGGAAGGAATAAAGAAAGAAATTAAAGACTTTTTTAGAGTTTAATGAAAATGAAGCCACAACATACCCAAACTTATGGGACACAAGGTAAGCATTCTAAGAGGAAAACTCATAGCTCTGAGTGCCTCCAAAAAGAAACTAGAGAGAGTACACACTAGCAGCTTGACAACACACCTAAAAGCTCTAGAACAAAAGGAAGCAAATTCACCCAAGAGGAGTAGATGGCAGGAAATAATCAAACTCAGGGTTGAAATCAACCAGGTGGAAACAAGAAGAACTATTCAGAGAATCAACCAAACAAGGAGCTGGTTCTTTGGAAAAATCAACAAGATAGATAAACCCTTAGCCAGACTCACTAGAGGGTACAGGGACAGCATCACAATTAACAAAATCAGAAATGAAAAGGGAGACATAACAGCAGATCCTGAAGAAATCCAAAACACAATCAGATCCTTCTACAAGAGGCTATACTCAACAAAAATGGAAAACCTGAATGAAATGGACAAATTTCTAGACAGATACCAGGTACCAAAGTTAAATCAGGATCAGGTTAATGATCTAAACAGTCCTATATCCCCCAAAGAAATAGATGTAGTCATTAATAGTCTCCCAACCAAAAAAAGCCCAGGACCAGATGGGTTTACTGCAGAGTTCTACCAGACCTTCAAAGAAGATCTAATCCCAGTTCTTCACAAACTATTCCACAACATAGAAGCAGAAGGTACTCTACCCAACTCATTCTATGAAGCCACAATTACTCTGATTCATAAACCACAGAACGACCCAACAAAGATAGAGAACTTCAGACCAATTTCCCTTATGAATATCAATGCAAAAATACTCCATAAAATTTTTGCTAACTGAATCCAAGTACACATCAAAACAATCATTCATCCTGACCAAGTAGGTTTCATTCCAGGGATGAAGGGATGGTTTAATATACGGAAATCCATCAATGTAATCCACTATATAAACAAACTCAAAGACAAAAACCACATGATCATCTCATTAGATGCTGAGAAAGCATTTGACAAAATCCACCACCCATTCATGATAACAGTCTTGGAAAGATCAGGAATTCGAGGTCCTACCTAAACATGATAAAAAGCAATCTACAGCAAACCAGTAGTCAACATCAAAGTAAATGGTGAGAAGCTGGAAGCAATCCCACTAAAATTAGGTAATAGACAAGGATGCCCTCTTTCTCCATACCTGTTCAACATAGTATTTGAAGTCCTAGTCCTAGGAGGTCAAGGGGATACAAATTGGAGAGAAAGAAGTCAAAATATAACTTTTTGCAGATGATATGATAGTATATATAAGTGACCCTAAAAATTCCACCAGAGAACTCCTAAACCTGATAAACAGCTTCAGTGAAGTAGCTGGATATAAAATTAACTCACAAAAGTCCATGGCCTTTCTCTACACAAAGGATAAACAGGCTGAGAAAGAAATCAGGGAAACAACACCCTTCACAACAGTCACAAATAATATAAAATACCTTGGCGTGACTCTAACTAAGGAAGTGACAGATCTGTATGATAAGAACTTCAAGTCTCTGAAGAAAGAAATTAAAGAAGATCTCTGAAGATGGAAAGATCTCCCATGCTCATGGATTGGCAGGATCAATATTCTAAAAATGGCTATCTTGCCAAAAGCAATCTACAGATTCAATGCAATCCCCATCAAAATTCCAACTCAGTTCTTCAACGAATTAGAAAGAGCAATCTGTGAATTCATCTGGAATAGCAAAAACTTTTCTCAATGATAAAAGAACCTCTGTTGGAATCACCATGCCTGACCTAAAGCTTTACTACAGAGCAATTGTGATAAAAACTGCATGGTACTGGTATAGTAACAAACAAGTAGACCAGTGGAATAGAATTGAAGACCCATAAATGAACCCACACACCTATGGTCACTTGATCTTTGAAAGGGAGCTAAAACCATCCAGTGGAAAAAGGACAGTATTTTCAACAAATGGTGCTGGCACAACTGGAGGTTATCATGTAGAAGAATGCGAACAAATCCATCCCTATCTCCTTGTGCTGAGGTCAAATCTAAGTGGATCAAGGAACTCCACATAAAACCAGAGACACTGAAACTTATTGAGGAGAAAGTAGGGAAAAGCCTCGAAGATATGGGCACAGGGGAAAATTTCCTGAGTAGAACACCAATCACTTGTGCTGTAAGATCAAGAATCAACAAATGGGACCTTATATAATTGCAAAGCTTCTGTAAGGCATAAGACACCGTCAATAAGACAAAACGGCCACCAACAGATTTGGAAAGGATCTTTACCTATCCTAAATCAGATAGGGGACTAATATCCAATATAAATAAAGAACTCAAGAAGGTGGACTCCAGAAAATCAAAAAACCCCATTAAAATTTGGGGCTCAGAGCTAAACAAAGAATTCTCACCTGAGGAATACTGAATGGCTGAGAAGCACCTGAAAAAAAATGTTCAACATCCTTACTCATCAGGGAAATACAAATCAAAGCAACCCTGAGATTCCACCTCACACCAGTCAGAATGGCTAAGATCAAAAATTCAGGTGACAGCAGATGCTGGCGAGGATGTGGAGAAAGAGGAACACTCCTCCATTGTTGATGGGATTGCAAGCTTGTATAACCACTCTGGAAATCAGTCTGGCGGTTCCTCAGAAAATTAGACATAGTACTACTGGAGGATCCTGCAATACCTCTCCTGGGCATATATCCAGAAGATGTTCCAACTGGTAGGAAGGACACATGCTCTACTATGTTCATGGCAGCCTTATTTATAATAGCTAGAAGCTGGAAAGAACCCAGATGTCCCTCAACAGAGGAATGGATACAGAAAATGTGATACATTTACATAATGGAGTACTACTCAGCTATTAAAAACAATGAATTTATGAAATTCCTAGGCAAATGGTTGGACCTAGAGGGCATCATCCTGAGTGTGGTAGTCCAATCACAAAAGAACTCACATGATATGTACTCACTGATAAGTCGATATTAGCCCAGAAACTTTAATACCCAAGATATAAGATACAATTTGCAAAACACATGAAACTCAAGAAGAAAGAAGACCAAAGTGTGGACACTTTGCCCCTTCTTAGAACTGGGAACAAAACACCTATGAAAGGAGTTACAGAAACAAAATTGGACCTGAGACGAAGTAATGAAAGGATGGACCATCTAGAGACTGCCATACCCGGGGATCCATCCCATAATCAGCCTCCAAATGCTGACACCATTGCATACACTAGCAAGATTTTGCTGAAAGGACCCTGATATAACTGTCTCTTGTGAGCCTATGTCGGGGCCTGGCAAACACAGAAGTGGATGCTCACAGTCAGCTATTGGATGGATCACAGGGCCCCCAATGGAGGAGCTAGAGAAAGTACCCAAGGAGCTAAAGGGGTCTGCAACCCTATACATGGAACAACAATATGAAGAAACCAGTACCCCCTGGAGCTCGTGTCTCTAGCTGCATATGTATCAGAAGATGGCCTAGCCGGCCATCATTGGAAAGAGAGGCCCATTGGCCTAGCAAATTTTATATGCCTCAGTACAGGGGAATGCCAGGGCCAAGAAGTGGGAGTGGGTGGGTAGGGGAGTGGGTGGGGGGTAGGGGACTTTTGGGATAGCTTTGGAAATATAAATGAAGAAAATACCTAATAAAAATAAATAAATAAAAATTTACATACTCATGAGTCAGTAACCCAATATTTTAAAAGTGTAAATTCTATATGTTTCTAAAATATGTAACATTAATATGTTTTCTAGGATGTAAGTTTCTTTCAATATTGCTTGTATCTAAGATAGAATCTAGGATTAGATATTATAGATACCTTAGCTGTTTATCATCTGGCATTGCAGATTATTAGATGTTTCATAAAGCAATATCAATCCTTTACAAAATATTTTCTTCTGTATAGAATACCAAAAACTCACTACTACCTAGGAAAAAGGAATCAGATTTGCTTTTGTTGCCCTTGTAGTTTGTATGTTTTGTTTAACATGCTAAACAAGTTTATAGGCCACACTCTGCTATTGACTTCTACACCTTTGAAATGTAAATGATTCTTTGTCTCCAGGGTGCCATTTAAAACACACATTTTTGTAATTAACTTTCAGTTTCTTAATAAGTCATTCTAAGTGCATCTTCCCATTAGAGTCACTGATTAGCAATAAAAGCATATCATATATACCCAACTGAAGTGCTCCTTGGTTGCTATGGATACTTCAGAACCCATGTATTATCATATTTGAGTATATACATAACATGTTCTGCAATACTGATAGACTAGTGGTAATTATTTCTATGAGCAGCGTACCTATGGTGTGTTTCCCTTTCCCTCGCTTTGGCTATAGTGACTAGTCCATTGAGTTTCAGGCTTCTAGGCACACTAGCATTCCAATTCCTTGTCTGTGGCACACAGGTTGTAATTTTAAAAATTTATTTTATTCAATGAGTGCTTTGCCTGCATATGTATCTGTGTGCCATGTGGGTGCCTGGTGCCAGTACAGGTCAGAAGAATGAGTTGTATCCCCACTGTGTAGGGGCTGAGGATTTGACCCAAGGCCTCTGGAAAGGTAGTCAGTGCTCTTAACTGATGAGCCATCTCTCCAACCACTCATGCTACAATTTTTCATGAATGGACTAGTGATGGAGGATGCAACGAAAATGGTGAAATATATCTACATCTAAGGGAAATTTCCAACAAGTCATTGGTTAGTATTTACTACTTTCCAAAAATGTTACAAACATACAGCATGAGTGGAAATAGTGTCAGGAAACTGCATACCATAAAATGGCTATATTAGTCAATTTTATGTATATTTTCCAAAAAAAAAAAACAGTTTTCTTTAAACAAACAGTTCTCAGAGATACATTGTGACTAGAGTTGTTTTCTCTGCGTAAACCAGGCTTCCTTTTAACTGTAGATGTTGATATAGTAAGTGCCCATATGATTCCATGTCTGCCATGATGGCATTTGCAATGGTCTAGCCTTTGACATACTGTGCCCCTCTGAGTATTTATGTAAACTGACTACCACTTAAAATTTAAAATGTATCAGAAGTTTAATTTACTTTTATGAATTTATCAATGAAAATAAATTATAGACCTCTTAACAGATTCCACATAACTTATATGTATCAGTGTAGATTCATAATCTAGACTTGACTAATGACTGTTTTTGGATTATTTGATCATTAAGAAAAAAAGACATAAAAATAGAAGATTATCAGATCCAAGATATCCAAATGATAAAACTTTGAACCTAATGTCACCAGTTTAGCCAGCTACCACCCTTCTGGAAATTTGACTGTTCACAAGACCGTTGCTTGCATGAGCTATAACAACAGTTTTTCAACAATGTCCTCTTTTAACTGCCAGAGTTAAGAAGAAGAAAAACAAACTTAGTTGATATTGGGAAAGTATTTTCCTTTGCTTATGTCTGGCATGCATTCTCTCTCTAACAAGGCTGATAAAAATGAAGGGTGAAGGGTGTATTTGGATTCAAATGATTTGCTCTTTCTTTTTCTCCTTGGACTTTTCTGTAAATTCTGAGACTTGAAAAAGTCAGTACATACCCCTCCTTCCTTTTCAGTTTTCACACTGCCCAGAAGAAAGAATGGTCTCCCTCTGATATGACTTAGAATCCAGACAGAAATTTCATTAGTAAGATGGAACCAGCTTTGAGTACTACAAGAATCTGAGTGTTCATCTCTAGAAAGAGATATCTAGGATCTGGGTCTCTGGTCTTGGGACCTTCAGTGACTAATGAGTTAATAGAATGTGCCACACTGGTGAAAGGAAGAAAAAATTTTAAAATAATATTGATGAAATATCAGTTATGTAGGAAGTATAATTGTGACTTTTTTCTCTCAAATGTTTTATATTCTTCAGAGGGAGGAAAATATCTATGCAATAATATGACCTTAGTAATAAATAGCTAAATGTATACATCAATGAAAAGGCAAACAAACCAAACCTACCACAATCCATCATAAAGAAATATAATTTAACTTTTATTCCTGGCTATAAGTGTTGGTGTATCTTAAAAAGGAAATGGGAGAAAATATATCTGCTCAGACATTTCTGTTTATTTTACCACATCATTTAAAAGTTTAATGCTTTTAAACTCATCTTGAGATATTAGCAGTTCTCAAATTATGTGTGATTCAACTTTTTGTGTTTGGTAGTACTGGTTCAAGCCTCAGGGAACAGCAATGCTCATAATAAAACTGACATTTCACAGGACTCCCAGGACTCAATTAGAAGAGACTCCAAATTGCCTCTCACTCTAGGGGAAGGCCATAATATAGTTCATTTAGATTATAGGAAGACAAATAGAAAGGAACTGTTACACTATGGGGCTTTAGAATGAGCAGTGGGAAAGGCAGCTGCATGTGATCCCTTTTTGTTTTCAATATTTGACAAGTTTGTTGTACAAAGTAAATTCTAACATAGGCTGATGAATATATACTGACACATACATGTACAATTTTAACAAGGCTTGTGCAGACTCATCAAGGTGTGTTGTGTATATGAGTATTTATATGTGTATGTAGAAATATCCATGTATGTGTATATGCATGTGTGGCTCTATATTTAAGCTTAATTAATCCTAGAAAAACTATTTTCACATAAATATAACATAAAATCATCTAGTTTCAATGAATGGACTACTTTTACTTATTCCAAAGTAAATTATACTAATAACTTTTGAAAATCTTTAATTGGTAATGGGCATATCTTTATAGAGTATATCTTCTAAAGAAAAAATTTCTCTCCTTCCTCTGTCTCTGTCTCTGTCTCTGTCTGTCTCTGTCTCTGTCTCTGTTTCTCTCTCTCTCTCTCTGTCTCTGTCTCTGTCTCTGTCTCTCTCTCTCTCTCTCTCTCTCTCTCTGTGTGTGTGTGTGTGTGTGTGTGTGTTGGGCAGGATTGAATACGAATGCTCTCAAGATCTTCACCTCTCTCTGTTTCCACAAATCCAATTCCAGAATCTCGATCCCAGCTCAGCAGCAGTCCACCAGTTTTGGCTACCTTCCCATCCCCCACCCATCTCTAGGGGATTTCTGAGATATTCTCCTCCTCATTTCCTTTCCTCAACTCATTGCTTTAACTCAGCCTTTGGCTCTAGTAAGGAGTTCCTGGGAAACCACAGGTCACTCTGACCAGGAAAGCAAGTAGGTTTATTTCAGATCTTAACCTCTCCCTCCAGTCCCACAAGTCCAATACCCCAGTCTCATCACCAACTCTGTAGCAGTCTTTTGCTGTGACTTATTTATCATTATTCTCTGTCACCATGCCCAAGGGACAAAACAGATCCTGGTGGAACACTTTGCTTTCCTCCACCTGTGTATGCCCTAAGTCCCTCCCCCATCCCATACAATCTAAGTGTCAGCTCTAAATACCCAGATAAACATTTTACCTGGAACCCTAGTGATGACATATATCAGGATCCCAAAAAAATTTCTTACCAGATAACACACAGACACAAGATTCTCCTAAGAACCAGAGAGGGCAAACAGAAACCAAGGAACAAAACCCACTAAAATTTATAATCTTCCCAATCCCAGAAGCCTAAATACCACCTTTAAAACACAATCAATAACATCTAGGGTAATATGTGTCCACTTGATTCTAACAATCTTTCTACAGCAGGCCCTGAGAATTGCAACATAATTGAAATGCAAGAAGAAGACATTAAAATAGTCTGTATAAATGTGATAGAGGAAGTGAAAAAAATCTCTTAAAGAAATCTATGAAAAGACAAACAATGGAAGAAAATTAAACAATTCGAGACCTGAAAGTGGAAATAGAATCAATAAAGAAAACCCAAAGTGAAAGGAATCTGAAAATAAAAATTTAGGAAGTTGAACAGGAAGCTGAGAGGCAAGCTTCCCCAATAGAATACAAGAGACAAAAGAAAGAGTCTCAGGTATTGAAGAGATAATAGAAGAGAAATAGACAACTGGATCAAAGAAGATGTTAAATCTAAAAAATCAGGAAACAAAACATCCAGGAAATCTGGAACACTATGAAAAGGCAAAATCTAAGAATAATAGGAATAGAGGAAGGAGAAGAAACCCAGCTCAAAGGCATAGAAAATATTTTCCACAAAATCATAGAAGAAAATTCCTTAACCTTAAGGAATTCTCCTTAAGGAGATGCCAGTAAAGGTATCAGAAACATACAAACACCAAATAGACTGGACCAGAAAAGAAAGGCCCCTTAGCACATTATAATCAAAACACTAAACATATAGAACAAAGAAATAATATTAAAAGCTGCAAAGGAAAAAGACTAAACATAAAAAGGCAGACTTATTAGAATTACATCTGACTTCTCAGTGGAGACTTTAAAAGTCAGGACAGATGTGCTACAGACTTTAAGAGACCACAGATGCCAGCCAGGCTACTATATACAGGAAAATTTACCATCACCACAGATGGATAAAAGAGGACATTAAATGATAAAATCAAATTTAAGCAATATCTACCTACAAATTCAGGCTTACCCAAAGATCTACAAGGTAAACACCAACCCAAAGAGGTTAACTATGCCTAGGAAAACACAGGGAATTAAAAAAAAAAAAACCTAGACCAACAAAACAAAGAACAGAAGAAGGGAAGCATACTTGCATAAGTTCACATACATATACACACCCTACCACCACCACCACCACCACCACCACCACCATCACCACTACCAGAAAAATAGCAGAAACTAAACAATACTGCTCACTGATTTCTATCAATACCAATGTTTTCAATTCCTCAATAAAAAGATACAGATTACTGAACGGATGTAAATACAGGATACTATACGGCTGCATCTAAGAAACACACCTTAACATCAAGGATAGACATCATCTTGGGTTAAATGATGGAAAAGGATATTCCAAGCAAATGGACTTAAGAAACAAACTGGTATAGATAGTCTAATATTTGACAAATTATCAACCCAAAACTAATCAGAAGAGATAAAGGATGATACATACATCAGGATAATCCTCCAAGAGGACATTCAATTCTTAACATCTGTGCCCCAAATACAAGGGAACAAAAGTTTATAAAATAAACACTTCTAATGCTTAAATCACCCATTGAAACTTACACAGTGATAGT
Source organism: Mus caroli (assembly GCF_978045245.1). Lineage (NCBI taxonomy): Eukaryota > Metazoa > Chordata > Mammalia > Rodentia > Muridae > Mus > Mus caroli. Next base: position 11,353,089 of record NW_028227256.1, read on the forward strand.
GGGAGACTTCACTACTCCACTTTTGCCCAAAGACAGGTCAACCCTACAAAAACTAAACAACTGGAGCTGGAGCTAACTGAAGTTATAAACCAAAAGGACCTAACCATTATTTAGAGAACATTTCACTCAAACACAAAACAATATTATCTTCTCCTCGGCACCTTGTAGAAATTTCTCAAAACTGACCACATACTTGGACAAAAAATAAGTTTCAACACATACAAGAAAATGGAAATTATGCCCTGCATTCTTTCTGATCACCATGGACTAAAGCTGGATATCAACAACAAAAACAGCAGAAAGCTAACAAACTCATAGAATCTGAATAACTCACTACAAAATGAAAAATGGGTTCAGAAAAAAAATAAAGACTTCCTAGAATTGAATGAAAAAAATTACATAACATACCCAAGCTTATGGGATACAATGAAGGTAGTTCTGAGAGGCACTAAGTACCTAGATAGGAAAACAAACAAACAAATGAAGAGATGCCATACTTGCAGCTTAGTAGAACACCTGAAATCACTAGAGCAAAACAGAAGAAACCACAACTAAAGAAGTTGACAGAATGATATCACCAAACTCAGGGCTGAAATCAATAAAATACGAACACCAAAGAGGTGTATGCATATGTGTGTGTGTGTGTGTGTGTGTGTGTGTGTGTGTGTGTGTGTGTATTTGTGTGTTTGTCTGTGTATACAATGAATCAATGAAACAAAGTCATTACTCTTGGAGAAAATCAATAAGATTGACAAACTTTTAGCCAAATTAAAAGGTGAAGAGAAAATATCCAAATCTACAAAATTAGAGATGACGGGGAGCATAATAATAAACACCAAGGAAATACAGGGACCCATATAACATACTGTGAAAACCTGTACTCACCAAACTGGAGAATGTAAAAGAAATGGTTAATTTTCTTCTTCTTCTTCTTCTTCTTCTTCTTCTTCTTCTTCTTCTTCTTCTTCTTCTTCTTCTTCTTCTTCTTCTTCTTCTTCTTCTTCTTCTTTTTCTTCTTTTTCCGAGACAGGGTTTCTCTGTGTAGCCCTGGCTGTCCTGGAACTCTCTGTAGACCAGGGTAGGCTCGAACTCAGAAATCCGTCTGCCTCTAGATTAATTTTCTTGATACATACCACTGACCAAAATTAAATGAAGGTCCATAAGCCATTTAAATTTATAACCCCTACTGAAATAGAAAAGTTTATTAAAATTCTCCTAATAATGAAAGACCAAGGTCAGATGATTTTGGTGAAAACTCAATTAGACTTTCAAAGAAGAGTTAATGTAAACACTCCTCAAATTATTCTACAAAATAGAAACAGAAGAAACATTTTAAAATTTGCTTTACGAGGTCACAGTTACCCTGATTTACAAACTACAAAAAAGAACAACCCAACAAAGAAAGACGATTACAGACCAATTTCCTATATGAACATAGATGCAAAATTCTCAATAAAATATTTGCAAACTGAATTCAAGGATACATCAAAAAGATCATACATGATGATTAAGTATGCTGCACCCTTGAGATGCTAGGGTAGATCAACATAAGTAAATTGAAAAAAATGTAACAAAGAAACAGAAAGACAAAAATCATAGATAGGATCATCCCATTAGATATTGAAAAAACCTTTGAGAAAATCTATCAAACCTTCCTGATAAAAGTCCTGGAAAGATTGGGGATACAAGAGACATACATAAACATAAAAAAGCAAGTCTATACTCAACATCAACTTAAATGGAGAGAAACAAGGCAATTCTAATAAAATTAGAAAAAAGACAAAGCTATCCACTTTCTCCATGCCTATTCAATATAGTACTTGAAGTCTTCCTGAGAGCAATAAGAACATGAAGGAGATCAAGGGGATATAAATTGGAAAGGAAGAAATCAAAGTATCTTTATTTGCAGATGATATGATTGCATACATGAATAACCCCAAAAATTCCATAGAGAAACTCCTTCACCTGACAATACTTTCAGTAAAATAGTTGGATACAAAATGAACTCATAAAAATGAGTAGCCCTGAGGGCCACAAGCCTCTTCCGGTCAGAAAAGCACCAGGGTAGCTAGGGCGCAGGGTCGGCTGACACTCGCCAGCTACCCACAACACCCGCCACAGGATCTTAAGACTTCTGGTGAGTGGAACACAGCTTCTGCTCCAATCCAATTGCGCGCGGGACCTGAGACTGCATTAGTTAGGGAAGCAGAAAACCGGCCTGAGTAGGACCACAGGCCTCTTCGGCGTACCGTCAGCTAACCACGACCCCCGCCACAGGATTTTGAGACTGCTGGTGAGTGGAACACAGCTTCTGCTCCAATCTTTAAACAGTGACAACGACAACAACTAACCCCAGAGATTACCAGATGGCGAAAGGTAAACGTAATAATCATACTAACAGAAACCAAGACCACTCACCATCATCAGAACCCAGCACTCCCACTTCGCCCAGTCCAGGGCACCCCAACACACCGGAAAAGCTAGACACGGATCTAAAAGCATATCTCCTGATAATGGTAGAGGACTTCAAGAAGGACTTTAACAACACACTTAAAGAAATACAAAGGAACACGGGTAAACAGGTAGAAGACAGTAAAGAGGAAGCACAAAAATCCCTTAAAGAATTGCAGGAGAACACTGCTAAAAAGTTACAAATCCTTAAAGAAAAACAGGATAACATAATCAAACAGGTAGAAGTCCTTAATGAAAAATAGGAAAACACATCCAAACAGATGATGGAAATGAACAAAACCATACTAGACCTAAAAAGGGAAGTAGACACAATAAAGAAAACCCAAAATGAGGCAACACTGGAGATAGAAACCCTAGGAAAGAAATCTGGAACCATAGATACCAGCATCAGCAACAGAATACAAGAGATGGAAGAGGGAATCTCAGGTGCAGATTATTCCATAGAGAACATCGGCACAACAATCAAGGAAAATGTAAAATGCAAAAAGATCCTAACTCAAAACATCCAAGAAATACAGGACACAATGAGAAGACCAAACCTACGGATAATAGGAGTGGATGAGAATGAAGATTTTCAACTCAAAGGACCAGCAAACATCTTCAACAAAATTATAGAAGAAAACTTCCCAAATCTAAAGAAAGAGATGCCCATAAACATACAAGAAGCCTACAGAACTCCAAATAGACTGGACCAGAAAAGAAATACGTCCCGACACATAATAATCAGAACAACAAATGCTCTAAATAAAGATAGAATACTAAAAGCAGTAAGAGAAAAAGGCCAAGTAACATATAAAGGCAAGCCTATCAGAATTACACCAGATTTTTCACCAGAGACTATGAAAGCCAGAAGATCCTGGACGGATGTTATACAGACACTAAAAGAACACAAATTCCAGCCCAGGCTACTATACCCAGCCAAACTCTCAATTAACATAGATGGAGAAACCAAAGTATTCCACGACAAAACCAAATTCACAAATTATCTCTCCACGAATCCAGCCCTTCAAAGGATAATAACAGAAAAAAACCAATACAAGGACAGGAACCACGCCCTAGAAACAACAAGAAGGTAATCCCTCAAAAAACCTAAAAGAAGACAGCCACAAGAAGAGAATGCCAACTTTAACAACAAAAATAACAGGAAACAACAATTACTTTTCCTTAATATCTCTTAAAATCAATGGACTCAACTCCCCGATAAAAAGACATAGACTAACAAACTGGCTACACAAACAAGACCCAACATTTTGCTGCTTACAGGAAACTCATCTCAGAGAAAAAGATAGACACTACCTCAGAATGAAAGGCTGGAAAACAATTTTCCAAGCAAATGGTATGAAGAAACAAGCTGGAGTAGCCATTCTAATATCTGATAAGATTGACTTCTAACCCAAAGTCATTAAAAAAGACAGGGAGGGACACTTCATACTCATCAAAGGTAAAATCCTCCAAGAGGAACTATCAATCCTGAATATCTATGCTCCAAATACAAAGGCAGCCACATTCATTAAAGAAACTTTAGTAAATCTCAAAGCACACATTGCACCTCATACAATAATAGTGGGAGACTTCAACACACCACTTTCACCAATGGACAGATCATGGAAACAGAAACTAAACAGGGACACAGTGAAACTAACAGAAGTTATGAATCAAATGGATCTGGCAGATATCTACAGAACATTCTATCCTAAAACAAAAGGATATACCTTCTTCTCAGCACCTCATGGTACCTTCTCCAAAATTGACCACATAATTGGTCACAAAACAGGCCTCAACAGATACAAAAATATTGAAATTTTCCCATGCATCCTATCAGATCACCATGGACTAAGGCTGATCTTCAATAACAAAATAAATAATAGAAAGCCAACATTCACGTGGAAACTGAACAACACTCTTCTCAATGATACCTTGGTCAAGGAAGGAATAAAGAAAGAAATGAAGGACTTTTTAGAGTTCAATGAAAATGAAGCCACAACATACCCAAACTTATGGGACGCAATGAAAGCATTTCTAAGAGGAAAACTCATAGCTCTGAGTGCCTCCAAAAGGAAACTAGAGAGAGCACACATTAGCAGCTTGACAACACACCTAAAAGCACTAGAACAAAAGGAAGCAAATTCACCCAAGAGGAGTAGACGGCAGGAAATAATCAAACTCAGGGGCGAAATCAACCAAGTGGAAACAAGAAGAACTATTCAAAGAATCAACCAATCAAGGAGCTGGTTCTTTGAGAAAATCAACAAGATAGATAAACCCTTAGCCAGACTCACTAGAGGGCACAGGGAAAGCATCCTAATTAACAAAATCAGAAATGAAAAAGGAGACATAACAACAGATCCTGAAGACATCCAAAACACCATCAGATCCTTCTACCAAAGGCTATACTCAACAAAACTGGAGAACCTGGATGAAACGGAGAAGTTTCTAGACAGATACCAGGTACCAAAGTTGAATCAAGATCAGGTTAATGATCTAAACAGCCCTATATCCCCCAAAGAAATAGAAGCAGTCATTAATAGTCTCCCAACTAAAAAAAGCCCAGGACCAGATGGGTTTAGTGCAGATTTCTATCAGACCTTCAAAGAAGATCTAATCCCAGTTCTTCACAAACTATTCCACAAAATAGAAACAGAAGGTACTCTACCCAACTCATTCTATGAAGCCACAATTACTCTGATACCTAAACCACAAAAAGACCCAACAAAGATAGAAAACTTCAGACCAATATCCCTTATGAATATTGATGCAAAAATCCTCAATAAAGTTCTTGCTAACCGAATCCAAGAACACATCAAAACAATCATCCATCCTGACCAAGTAGGTTTCATCCCAGGGATGCAGGGATGGTTAAATATACGGAAATCCATCAACGTAATCCAGTATATAAACAAACTCAAAGACAAAAACCACATGGTCATCTCCTTAGATGCGGAAGAAGCATTTGACAAGATCCAATACCCATTCATGATAAAAGTCTTGGAAAGATCAGGAATTCAAGGCCCATACCTAAACATGATAAAAGCAATCTACAGCAAACCAGTAGCCAACATCAAAGTAAATGGTGAGAAGCTTGAAGCAATCCCTCTAAAATCAGGGACTAGACAAGGCTGTCCACTTTCTCCATACCTATTCAACATTGTACTTGAAGTCCTAGCCAGAGCAATTCGACAACAAAAGGAGATCAAAGGGATACAAATTGGAAAAGATGAAGTCAAAATATCACTTTTTGCAGATGATATGATAGTATATATAAGTGAGCCTAAAAATTCCACCAGAGAACTCCTAAGCCTGATAAACAGCTTCGGTGAAGTAGCTGGATATAAAATTAACTCAAACAAATCAATGGCCTTTCTCTACACAAAGAATAAACAGGCTGAGAAAGAAATTAGGGAAACAACACCCTTCTCAATAGTCACAAATAATATAAAATATCTTGGCATGACTCTAACTCAGGAAGTGAAAGATCTTTTTAATAAAAACTTCAAGTCTCTGAAGAAAGAAATTATAGAAGATCTCAGAAGATGGAAAGATCTCCCATGCTCATGGATTGGCAGGATCAACATTGTAAAAATGGCTATCTTGCCAAAAGCAATCTACAGATTCAATGCAATCCCCATCAAAATTCCAAATCAATTCTTCAACGAATTAGAAAGTGCAATCTGCAAATTCATCTGGAATAACAAAAAACCTAGGATAGCAAAAACTCTTCTCAAGGATAAAAGAACCTCTGGTGGAATCACCATGCCTGACCTAAAGCTCTACTACAGAGCAATTGTGATAAAAACTGCATGGTACTGGTATAGTGACAGACCAATAGACCAATGGAATAGAATTGAAGACCCAGAAATGAACCCACACACCTATGGTCACTTGATCTTCGACAAGGGAGCTAAAAACATCCAGTGGAAGAAAGACAGCATTTTCAACAAATGGTGCTGGCACAACTGGTTGTTAACATGTAGAAGAATGGGAAACGATCCATTCCTATCTCCTTGTACTAAGGTCAAGTCTAAGTGGATCAAGGAACTTCACATAAAACCAGAGACACTGAAACTTATAGAGGAGAAAGTGGGGGAAAGCCTTGAAGATATGGGCACAGGGGAAAAATTCCTGAAGAGAACAGTAATGGCTTGTGCTGTAAGATCGAGAATTGACAAGTGGGACCTCATGAAACTGCAAAGCTTCTGCAAGGCTAAAGACACCATCAATAAGACAAAAAAACCACCAACAGATTGGGAAAGGATCTTCACCTATCCTAAATCAGATAAGGGACTAATATCCAATATATATAAAGAACTCAAGAAGGTGGACTCCAGAAAGTCAAATAACCCCATTAAAAAATGGGGCTCAGAACTGAACAAAGAATACTCACCTGAGGAATACTGAATGGCAGAGAAGCACCTGAAAAAATGTTCAACATCCTTAATCATCAGGGAAATGCAAATCAAAACAACCCTGAGATTCCACCTCACACCAGTCAGAATGGCTAAGATCAAAAATTCAGGTGACAGCAGATGCTGGCGAGGATGTGGAGAAAGAGGAACACTCCTCCATTGTTGGTGGGATTGCAAGCTTGTACAACCACTCTGGAAATCAGTCTGACGGTTCCTCAGAAAATTGGACATAGTACTACCGGAGGATCCAGCAATACCTCTCCTGGGCATATATCCAGAAGATGTCCCAACCGGTAAAAAGGACACACGCTCCACTATGTTCATAGCAGCCCTATTTATAATAGCCAGAAGCTGGAAAGAACCCAGATGTCCCTCAACAGAGGAATGGATACAGAAATTATGGTACTTTTACACAATGGAGTACTACTCAGCTATTAAAAAGAATGAATTTATGAAATTCCTAGCCAAATGGATGGACCTGGAGGGTATCATCTTGAGTGAAGTAACACAATCACAAAAGAACTCACACAATATGTATTCACTGATAAGTGGATATTAGCCCAAAACTTAGGATACCCAAGATATAAGATACAATTTGATAAACGCATGAAACTCAAGAAGAATGAAGACCAAAGTGTGGACACTGTGCCCCTTCTTAGAATTGGGAACAAAACACCCAGGGAAGGAGTTACAGAGACAAAGTTCGTAGCTGTGATGAAAGGATGGACCATTTAGAGACTGCCGTATCCAGGGATCCATCCCATAATCAGCTTCTAAACGCTGACACCATTGCATACACTAGCAAGATTTTGCTGAAAGGACCCAAATATAGCTGTCTCTTGTGAGACAATGCCGGGGCCTAGCAAACACAGGAGTGGATGTTCACAGACAGCTATTGGATGTATCACAGGGCTCCCAATGGAGAAGCTAGAGAAAGTACCCAAGGAGCTAAAGGGATCTGCAACCCTATTGTTGGAACAACATGATGTACTAACCAGAACCCCGGAGCTCTTGTCTCTAGCTGCATATGTATCGAAAGATGGCCTAGTCGGCCATCAATGGAAAGAGAGGCCCATTGGACTTGCAAACTTTATATGCCCCAATATAGGGGAATGCCAGGGCCAAAAGAATGGGAATGGGTGGGTAGGGAAGTGGGGGACGCTATGGGGGACTTTTGGGATAGCATTGGAAATGTAATTGAGGAAAATATGTAATAAAAATATTAAAAATTAAAAAAAAAAGAGAGTAGCCCTTTATTCAAATGACAAATGATATGAGAAAGAATTCAAGAAAATAACACCTTTCACAATAGCCTCAAATAATATAAAAATATCTTTGGAAAATTCTAACCAAGCAAGTGAAAAACTTGTATAATAATAACTTCATGTCTTTGAAGAAAGAAACTGAAGAAGGTATCAGAAAACTGAAAGATATTCCATATCAAAGATCACCAGGATGAATATCTTTAAAAATGGCCACCCTGAAAACTATCTACAGATTCAACACAACTCCAATAAAAATCCAAATACAATTCTTCACAGATCTTAAAAGTCAGTTTTCCACTGTCTTTTTGAAACATAAAAAACCCAGTATAGCTTTTTAACATTCCCAAATTAAAAAAAAAAAAGAAACAAACTGTGGGAGGTATCATTATCTCTGATTTTAAGTTGTAATACAGAGCTATCCTAACAAAAACAATATGGTACTGACACAAAAAGAAACACATTGATCAATGGAATCAAGTGGAATTCCTACATATAAATCCACACACCTACAGATGCCTGATATTTTACAAATAATCCAGAAACATACACTGGAAAAAAAGACAGTATCTTCAACAAACGGTTCTGGTGAAACTGAATGTCAACATGTATTCTTCTGCACAAAACCTAAATCCAAGTGGATCAACGACCTCGACATAAAACCAGATACATTAAATCTGATAGAAAAGAAAGTGGGAAATAAACTTGAACACACTGGCACAGGGAAGAGCTTTTGAGCAGAGCACCGTCATCACAAGCACTAAGATCAACAATTAATGCATGAACCTCATGAAGCTGAAAAGCTTCGGTAAGTCAAAGACTCCATCAATCAGACAAAGTGGCAGCCTTCAGAATGAGAAAATATTTTTACCAACTCCACATCTGATAAGGACTAGTATCCAAAATATTTAAAGAATTTAAAAAACTAAATATCAAGGAAACAACCCAATTTTTAAAAAATGGGGTACAGATCAAAGAATTATCAAGAGAGAACACTCAAATGGCTGAGAGGAACTTAAAGAAATACTCAACACCCAGATCCATCAGGGTTTTGCAAATCAAAACTACCTTGAGATTTCCTCTTACTCCCATCAGAATGGCTAAAATCAACAAAACAAGTGGCAGCTGCTCATGGTGATGAGGATGTGGAGTAAGAGGAACAGGAATCCATTGCTCATGGGAGTGCAGGAAGATGCAGTCTTCCCCAAGCTCTGGCTATACCACTCATAAACATATGCCTCCATATGCTCCACTCTACTACAGAACACGGGCATTTCTGCTCTGTTTATAAGAGCCAGACATTTGAAACAATCTAGATATCCCCCAAAAGAATGCATATAAAAGTACAAAAAAAATGTGGTGCATTTACACAATTATTACTTAGCTTAAAAAAAGATCAGGAAAAAATCATCCTGAGTGAGGTAACACAGATCCAGTAAGACAAACATGGTACGTATACACTTATCTGTAGATATTAGCTGTTAAGTCAATAATTACCAAGGTACAGTTCACAGAACCACAGATGTTAGGTATAGAGTAAGAGACTAGGAATATAGAGAGATCTCTTTAGGAAAGGGAAATGAAATAGATATCATAAGTGGACAGGGGTAGAGTGGAATGGGAGTCCCAAGCCTCATATCTATATGAATTACCTAAACTACACAAATAAGTGGCTCTCTGATCCCTGGGCTATTTTTCTTCTGTTTGTTCACTTTGTCCAACTCTGCTGTGTTACTTTTTGTTTTGTTTTGTTTTGTTTTATTTATCCCTTACAAGCCTGTTTGTATTTCTAAAGGGTGACAGAAAGGAAGTGAATCCAGAAGGTAGAGAGGGTGGGGAGGAACGAAAAGAAGTGGGAGGCATAATCAAGATACATTATGTAAGGAAAAATAAGTTTTCAATTAAAAGGAACATAAATTGGTTTACAGAAATCACTCTTGGATAAGATTATCTTAAACATAAGACAATCTGACAATTTTACCACCATGCGATGTGTGAAAAGTGTAATTAATGACAGCATCACACATTTATATGTGACCTATAAATATCATTTGGTCAGCTGAGTCATGAGGCCCTCTAGAAGGAAGAGAAACAAAGCCCTTGGCATTGAATCCACGAAGGAAAATGCACAGCACAACCTGGCATTGCTACAGCTTCCATAACAAAAATGGAAGTACTCCAAGAACTACAATTTCCAATGGTTATATGGCTTTAAATATAATTATGAAATTCTTTGTCTTGGCTCTTTTCCCATACATTCTAAATAATTTTTAAAAACACTTTCTCCAATTATAGATTGCCACTTGGACAGACACATTTTACTCTATCTCCACTTAAATAGGTATATATTTGATAGGAATAATAATCTTACAAATTATATTCATAGAGTTTAATATATCTTCAAAACAAGCTTTACTGAAAGTCAAAGAGAGTACTATTTATAAATGAAGCTCATGCTATATGTGGATCTGAGTGTGGTATTACATATGTCATTTAAATAGTTGATAAAGGGGATATTTTGTAGAAATATAATATATTCTTATCATCTCTTCTGAAGGAATAAAGAATGGGCACTCTGTCATGGAAATTTAATTTCTGGAATTAGGGCATACCTGTGGTTACCAATGTCAAAGTTTTTCTTCTGACTTTAAACCATGCAAAGTTCTGGCAGTTCCTTCTCTGTGTTAAGCACATGGTATAAAGTGGAAGCGCCGCATCATGCCTCATGTGCGCATCTTTTAAGGCTTACAACCCCCCCCCTTCAGATAGACACCAATTACTCAAAGAGATCACCGATGTTCCTGAAAACTGGGAATCCTTCTGTACGAAGAATGTACAACGATCTCTGAGGGCATAACACTGGTTCTCATAACCTTCATCATTAAAACATGAACCCTGTCTTGCAATGGCAGCTGTCTCCTGTAAAAACATCCATAAGTGCATGCTAGGCTAGTGTTTTCAGCATCATTTCTTTTCTCCCTTTAGAAGAGGGCTTTCAGCCAATTTCAACACTGCTTACTTTAAGCCAATTGCTCTTACCTCTCTGTCAACATTTTGTTAAAGGAAAAACACACGACTAAATACAATGTTTTCAACAAACAAATAACCTAAAGACTCATTTGAGTCAATGAGAAAATTTCTACTGAAATGCTGGTGATAGCTCGCATCTGATCACCCAATAACAACTATTTCCTTAAATGGTACCCTAAAATTCTCAACATTGTTGAAATGCTCTTATACACAAATTTGAAGGATACCCAGGCCATCTTTTAAATATGCGGTACTAAATATTTTAAAGCGATTATTGTTATTTCAGACATGCTGAGCTTTCCTATGTATAAACCTTATTTAATCCTCACTCCAATAGATTCTTGGCAACGCTATTGCATTTCTTACTAATGAAGCACTTGAGGCTCAGAGAGGCCAAGTCTCTTACACAGCTTTATTGTCATACATCAAGTGGCATTAATTATAAGGTATAATACATTTTAAGGTGCTAAAGTCTTTCACTTAACCAGTGTTCCATGCAATTGTGTGTTGTATATGAATTTTAGATGAAATTTTGGATAGCTGATTAATTGATAGATGTGCAATGTCTGGATATGGTTTCAATTGCGGTGATAAAATACCATGCAGAAAAGCAACTGGAGCCGAGAAAGCCATAAAATTCAAGTATCTTGGGGAATTTGGCTGGGAAGTAGCCAGATTAGCTTGGAGGATTAAAATATAGTAGTACTATTTAGTTGTTGTGCCTTTAAAGCATGTTAAATGAATATGATCCAGTCTCCTTGGTTTGCTAGCTAGCCAGGCTAAGAGAATGCTGTAACACACTTATTAAAAATCCATTAACACTAGTCAACTCCTTCTGTGTTTTGTCCAGGCTTGGTGTTTGGGACAAGCTATTCTGGATCATCATGCTTACTTCTGGACCAAATCCTGCCTCTGGGTTCCACCTACTAACCAGGTCTATATGTGAGTAGGAGCTAGAAGAAGGGATAGGAAACATTGGAAGAGAAACATTGTTTCAAGTGTGCCTTCTGTAGAGCATACTTCATTCCAGATCATTGGACAACTCTCAACAAGTGTAGGGCTGAGAACATAATGTAGCCTCCAAAGATATTTGAAGCCATTCAGACTAGCTATTTTTCCAGGAAGACATCTAGCATCCACAACAGTGATTTGTAGCAAGGCAGAGTGAAGAAATTCCCTAAAGAGCTACACCCCTAAGATCTCTGCTCTCACTGCTTTCTCATTGCTACAAAGTGCTTTCAATATTACCCAAGCAATCTTAAGTTATCTGTCAAGTAGTCTACAAACCTGTAAGAACCATAATTTCCACAAAACACCTCACTGGCGTCTATACAGAATAATTGTGTAGTCATTGAGGGAGCAGCTGGGGGACACTATGTTTATATGTCAAAGGTGACTTATGTAATTAAGAAAAAGAAGAAAGAAAGAAAACCTCTATGTTTAGCAGTACAGAAACTGGCTCACTAGATTTTGGTCTACCTTTGCAGCAGAATAGTCTCCAATACCTAAACAGAATGAAATATACCTTATGTGCTGAGAAATATCCAGAAAGATCAGAGGAAAATGTAGGCATGTACAGACCTGGTCAGGAAAGGCCAGGCAAGCCTATGTATGTGCTCCCATGCAAGGAAACCTTCTAAAAAGTCAATCTAGAAGAATTGAGAGTTTATTTCTATCAAATGGAACTAGATTCTCTAATAAAGGGAAGTCTTGGTTTTTTAATGATCTTTTGTCCTATTGAAATACGTTTAAGCCATATGCATATGCTCCTTTCTGAAAAATAAGTAAGGCAAACAGAACTTGTTTCAAACTTTAACTCTTTTCCATAAAAATGTGGTCAAAAAATAACAAGCCAAAAGTACAGAGGGAGGCAGTTGATCACAGAACATTCCTTCGTTCCAGTATAACTTTCTCTTAATCTGCGCAGGATGAACTCTGCTAACTCAGACTGAAATTAACACAACAGTATGCTGGCAGAGACACAGGCCTTGCTTCCTCCTCCAAGGTCTTTCTGTGCTTGGTAAATCTTCCCCTGCAGCTTGCCTATGTGGACAAATGCTTAGAAACTGCAAATTTCACAACCAGAGCCTTCCCTGGCTGTAGTTTTCATGTTTACTTTTTTACCTAATTTGTCCTAAAAGAAAACCTCAAATTATTCTCTATTCAGTTTGGGGCATGAGGGGGGTCTTGTCTATAAAGAGCAGAGGACAGACTCTGGTACTTCTCTGACAGTATCTTCTCTCTCTCTCTCTCTCTCTCTCTCTCTCTCTCTCTCTCTCTCTCTCTCTCTCTCTCTCTCTCTCCCTCCCTCCTTCCCTCCCTCCCTCCCTCCCTCCCTCCCTCCCTCCCTCCCTCTCTCCAGAGGACAGACTCTGGTACTTCTCTGACAGTATCTTCTCTCTCTCTTTCTCTCTCTCTCTCTCTCTCTCTCTCTCTCTCTCTCTCTCTCTCTCTCTCTCTCTCTCTCTCTCTCTCCCTCCCTCTCTCCATTCCTCCATTCCTTTCTTTTTCTGATAGGATTTCACACTGGCCTGGATCTCACCAAATAGGCTAAGATGCCTAGTCAGTTAGCCCCAGGAGTCTGTTTGTCTCTGTTTACCTAATGGTGGGATTACAAGCATAAATTACTACAACCATTTTTTTTATGTGGCTTCTGAGGAATCTAACTCATGTTTGGAAGGTGAATATGCTATAGATTCAGCCATTTTCCCAGCCCTCAATGGTTGCTAATACTACCAAAAATAAATGTGAAATTAATGAGTTTTTAAAGACTCTAACCATGTCCACTACATATGTCCCTTAAGCATCCTAAGAGTCACAGAATATTTTGAAATTTGGTATCAAAGTTTAAACTTACTCTGTAGTGTCTGCTTCAAATTAACTAAGTGACTGTAAGTTATACCTTACCTGAAACTCATCTGTAATTTCACAGTGTATGAACAGACACAGCTCATGCCTGAATGAGAAAGCTGTTCCTGATTCCCTCTTCTTAACCCAGCCATCTTGTCCCCCACGCCCTCTTTACCCATAATACATTCTCAAGTCCTCAGAAATGATTCTACCCTGTGTATTTATTATCTGCCATTCTAAAAGTACATGGAGATTCTAAAGAAAGTAAATACTTACATTTTTATGGGGACAAACAAAGCCAAAAGACAAAACTGGTTTTGTTTAAGTACTACATTCTTCTTGCCTGGATAAATTCTAATTAAGAGTTTATTGGACTCAAGTATTAGTTTTGTTAATTTAGTAATGCTTAGTTCATTAAAGTATTGTTTTTCAAAACTCTGCAGGGCCAGGCAAAATGGACTTGTGTGTAAAGCCATTTGCCATAAGCTCGATAACTTAAGTGCTGTCCCTGGGACCCACAAGGAAGGAAAAGAGAACCCATGATGATAAGTTGCCTTTCGACCTCTATTCGAGTGCAGTGGTGCATGCAGTCTCTGCCTGTCTCTGTCTCTGTCTCTCTTTCACATAGTAAATAAATGTAATAAATTTTGAACATCAAAACCATTGGACCTATTCACTTCTGACTTGAATATTTTCTCAAAGATAAAGGCTTCTTAAGCTGAACTCCAAAACAAGAAACAATAACAGAAAAAAGAATGGGACTTTGTCAACATTAAAAAAACAAAAACTAGTTTGATAAGTGTGTCGCCAGGAAAATGAAAATAAAACAGAATGGGTGAAAATAATTGAAAATAATTTTTAAAAATTTGAAAGAAATATTTGAAAATTGTTTTTGCTAAATACATAATGAACTCTGCAACTCAGTAGTAACTCAATTGAGAATTAACTCAAAAGGGAAAGAAATCAGAAAAGAATTTGGGCAGATATTTCTTTAAAGAAAATGTAGAGTCAGTGGGTGCATGAAAGCATGTTCAATGTCATAGACACTCAGGAGCTGCAAAACAAAACCCACAGAGTCATCAGTTCCCACAAATTAAGGCTGGCTGTCTTTAATGGAGAAGAGTGTGAGTTGGCGAGGATGCACAGACTTGATTGCTCACAGTCTCTGAACAAAGAGATGCAGTGGTGGCAACCACAACAAGCATGTTGGCCATCTCTTAGAAAGCAGAACAGAGCCACATGGCCCACTAGTTCTCGCCCTTGTGTGCACCCAAGATAAATGTAGAGCTTCATCAAAGTCAACATTACTTACATATCCTTGAAGGAGAAACACCCCAAATAGCTACCAGCTGAGGAATGGATAAATAAAATATAGTGTAGTCATACAGTGGGATATAATTAAACATAAAGAACAGAGTACTGCAGGAATGAATCCAGAAGACCTTATGCTAAATACTGGTTGCCAGATTTTGGGACAAGGAATGACCTGCTCATCAGCCTGACAAAATTATTTAAAGTCACAGCTCATTTGTTTTTAGCATTTCCTAGTCTCTTAACTGGTATAGTGTTCTTTACCCTGATGTAGTGTTCTTTACTCATGATCCAGCTAAATAAGCCATGGAACCACCTGGCTTATTATACAGAGAGTCATTGCCTTAGTCCCACACTGGAATGTCATCAGGATTACTTTTATAGATGATGTTAATATTTTAGAATTAGGTGGTAGTGATGGTTATAGACATTGGAAATATACTAAGATCCACAGAGCTGTAGAAGCAAAATAGTTAAAATACTAGGAATAAATTGTTTCACATTTCACCTTATGTAAATGATACTTCAATAACTCTAGCACCACAGGGTCAGTAAAGATCAGCATCAATTATTTTTTGAGAGCATGTGAAGGGCTAAAAAGATAAAGAAAAACTTGAAAACCATCAGCACCCAATTTAATAAACAAAAAAAACGCCCACTAGCCTTATTTGGTATAAATGTGCCAGGATAGATTTCATACTGATCCTGCAGGAGGAGGACAATGGGAGACTAGAGATATGCACATCAACAGAGGTAGAAAACAGGGATGAAGTCATTAGCATGTGCTTCTAGAAGTGTCACTTGAACATAGCCTATCCTTCAAGAAGTGGAGGCTACCTTAAAACACAAAATGAATCAAATGGTAACAAATGAGAAGGACCTCAAAAAGGTCACCATATTCGAAGATGCTGTCTTAGTCAGGGTTTCTATTCCTGCACAAAAATCATGACCAAGAAGCAAGGTGGGGAGGAAAGGGTTTATTCAGCTTACTCTTCCACATTGCTGTTCATCACCAAAGGAAGTCAGGACTGGAACTCAAGCAGGGCAGGAAGCAGGAGCTGATGCAGAGGGATGTTACTTACTGGCTTGCTTCCCCTGGCTTGCTCAGCCTGCTTTCTTATAGAACCCAAAACTCCCAGCTCAGGGATGGCACCACCTATAATGGGCTAGGCCCTACCCTCTTGATCACTAATTGAGAAAATGTCTTACAGCTGGATCTCACGGAGGCATTTTCTCAACTGAAGCTCCTTTTTCTGTGATAATTCCAGCCTGTGTCAAGTTGACACAAAACCAGCCAGTACAGATGCCTATTTGTGAGAGCAAATTAGAGATGTGCTAATGATGCCAGCTACAAAAAGATCCTTTCAGGTAAATGTCTAATACTCTGGGGAATACAGTGGTTGAGCCTTCGGCATGTCCTAGAATGCTCATAGTTCAGTTAGATAAGGAACCTGAGGCTTCCGTGGAAAGCCGACTTCCTTGGTTTCTGATGAAACACCACAGTCCTCTAGTAAAGCATGGTATCACCCAATAGATCAGAGCCATGCACATGGATGTGTCAGGGTTTTCATTCATGCATTCAGCAAATGTTTATTGAGTGTCTTCTATACACAAGGTACGAAAGGATACAACCTTTTTTGTGAGTATCAGAAAGAAAGTAGAATGACAGGATCCTTTCATTATGCTTCCCTGCTGATGCCTTATCAATTTTGAGAATAAAAGTCATGGTTCCAGGAGGTGCTACATTGTCATTAGCCTCTCTGCTCTCTACCCCTGTCTTCTGGCGCCCACTCCTTCCACTACAGTCAGTAGCCTCTACTGTACCCATCATACCTTTTCCTATGCACTGGCTTTTCCATGCCAGCTCTTCAATCCACCTTCAAAACCTTCCCTGTGTTTACTCATTCCTCCTCTCCTTCCGAGGTTTCAAAATGTTGCTCATATTATACCTCAGGGTTTCTCCATCCCGAGAGCCTAACATAAAAGCATAGCCCACTTATCTCTAGCATTTCATCCTCTCATCTACTCTAGCTGCTTTACCCATGTCTCAGCCTTATGAGCTCCAGATATTATCGCAACTTGTGATAGTGTTATTGGCCTACCCCCAGACTCTAAGCTGCATGAGGATGAAGACTGATTTTGTTGATGTTGCTCACTGCTCTCTCTCTCTCTCCCTCCCCACCCCTCTCTCTCTCACACACACACACTCACAATAATACACGAGTTACAAATATTTGTTAAATAAAGATATTTAAAATACTTTAAACATACCTTCTTTAGAACAGAATAAGATTCTCCCTTTTTTTTTTTTCTTGTTTTTGAAACAGTCTCACTATGTAGCCCTGGGTGGCCTGGAACTCTATGTAGAGTAGGCTGGATTGGAATTCACAGAGATCTGCCTGCCTCCTTCTCCTGGGTCCTGAGATTAATGGCATGCCCTATCAGTTTAAGTCCCTTTTGGGGGACACTATTCTAGAACATTTGAGAAGGTAGCTTTAACATGACACATGAGAAGGAAGACACCTGTAACTCAGCAGTGGATAGACAGCATTTCCTAAGAGACCTGAATGTCAGTCAACCATACTCCCAGCCCCTGCCCTTGCCATTAGCATGTGTGAGTGAGCAATATGAAGGATGAGAGAGATTCTAGGCACATTGTTATTTAGGTAATGGTCTTCATTTGACGCACAGCCCAAGAGATTATGAGAACAATGAGCTGGGGGAAAAACTATTTCCTAATTCTTCTCTGATCTTCATAATTCCTACTAGCTTGAGGAATAAATGGAGTCACTTAAATTTAGTATTCTGTCATCTTGTCTAATTTCTTTCTCTTTCTTCTCTAAAGGAAAGAAGATGAATCCTTGGTACTTTATGCCTAATTAAAATTTGGACATAATATGTTTGCTGAAATGTCCTTGCTTTTGTTTGTAATCCTGTCTGTATATTCATAGGCTGAGAAATCTGAAGGCCACTTAGTCATGACAGTTTTAATCAACAGAAAGGACTTGTCAGGAAAACATTCATTTAGAAACATGAGAAAAATCACAAATGGGGCCTAATGTGTTCATGATGAGAGATTATCAGGAGACAAAGTGGGGCCCACTGAAGTGCCTTTGTTGGCCTTCATAGGGCAGCACAAAAGCATGAGGTTGGCTGAGAAAGATGTCACTTTCCATTCTTGTCACCGGTTAAGTCATCTGGACACATGCATTGTCTCAAAGCATTTCAACGAAATTCCACGGATTTGTCTGTAAAAATCAGAGATTAAGGTGAGCCTCTTACAACTTATTTTCCCTCTAAATAGAAAAATCCGAACACAACCACATCCATCAGAAAGCCTAAGTCCCATGGATGCTGTTGTTTTCTCAGCAGGGAACGCAGATACCAAGGCTGTGCACTGAGGGCGTCCATGTTGACCTGGCACATCACACCTGCCTCCCCAAATCTTTGCTACAAGGCAGAGTTAGAGCCTCTTAAGTCCTTAAGCAAATTATTCCTTGACTAGGATGTTCTAAAACAATTATCAGTTATTTCTATTGGCCCATTACAAAGAAAAGGATTTTATTTATGAGTATGTTAATTTTAAAGGATAAAATTTTAAAATAAAAATAGCATTTCTCAGGGCTGGAATCATGGCTCAGCAGTTGAGAGCTTATATTTATTTTCCTTCAAGTTCACCTAGGACAGGAGGCTCAGAGCCATCTGTAACTCCGTCCCTCAGAGGCTCTTCTGTCACTAGCCTTTGATGGTGTCTGCACTTATATGCACATCCATTCCCCCTGCAAAAATACACACACACACAAACACACACACACTCACACACACATACACAATGTAAAACAAAATATATTTTTAAATAACATTTCTCATTGGTGAACTAAATAGGACTTTTGTTGGTAGTGAGTAAATTTTCAAAAGTTCAAAATTTGATTAATAAGATCCTGAAGCATTCCAGTTCTATCATTAAAACTAGTTTTTAGAAAATTAGGTAACAATTTGTGACCCTAATAAACATGTATTTTAACTGAAAGGATTAAAAGAGAAATTACACATAATAAATAAAGAGAACACATGGATTTTAATTTAATGGTTGGGAAAAGCAAGATACAAAATAAACAAAACAAAAATACATTCCTAAAACTTCAATAAATTTACAAAGTAAATAAAAATGAACATAAACATTTTAAGGTTGTTTTAATTTGAAAATCTATAAGCAAATAAGGTGACATTTGTACAAAATGTTAACTTTCCCTGCACTTGGGAGATGGAAAGATGACATTCAGTGATTCGGGGTCATTCTTGGCTACGTGGTGAGTTCAAGGCCAACCTGGGCTCCAGTGATGTTTTATCTTGGAAAGCTGATGATGACAGATAGAAAATAGATGTGTGTGTGTGTGTGTGTGTGCGCGTGCGCGCCCATGTGTGTGTTACATGAAAAATAATATCTTCTCACCAAGAAGCTGAAAGCATAGGAAAATCCCAGATGTGTGTCGTAAGGTAGACACTGTCTTCCCTCAAATTTTGGAACTTCTATTTATCAAAAATACCATTTAAAAAATTAAAAAACAAGCTACAGAAGAAATTATATATGTATATATGCCAAATATATACATATACAAACAAAAGACTTTATTTCAAATATGTGAACATTTCTACTAGTTAATAACAAAGGGGTTGATTATCCAATATAAAAAAATGAAAATACTGGAAGAGAAATTGTACAAGAAAATTATGCAAAGAGCTAACAAACAACAGGATGACATTTAGCATCATTATTGATTAGACAATGCTAACTAAATAACAATTTCTTGCCAGTGCTCAACTCTCAGCAGAGCTGAAGGACTGACATGGAAGGAAAACGATGAAGGATAAACGGAGTGCTCACTCATTGCTGTGGACATTTAAGTGTGTCGAGTGCAACTTCTGTGAACAGCTGTCAATAGCTATTGAAGTTAGACACATGCCCAGCTGATAACTCAGGAGCTCGGTCTCTCGTTGTATACCGATGAAAATCTAATGAGTGTGTCCACCATGTGACCATGCACTAGTCTGTTCAGAGCAACCTGGTTGAGAAAAGTCACAATTGGGAAACAATGGCATTTCTCTAAACATAGATAAACAGACACCTGCTGAGGCTGTGCATTCCAGATACAAGCAAATCCTGAAGGATTCTATATTTACTTATGGATGTAAGTAAAGCTTGAGCACCCACTATAACTGGGACGCCTACTGCATCCCCTGACCTTTTAAAGGCATATGACACAACACAGTGGTCTTCTGGTCAAATGCATTAGTGACTCCTGTTCCTCTCAGAGCAAAGCTGAATCATAGCCTTTGAGCTCACACCACCATTCCCCTTTATTCTACCTATTTGTTTAACTTTGACTGTTGCCATTAAAGTTCCCCTGCTTAAGGCACTTGCCCAGAGTGGTCCCTATGCCTGGGATGTCCCTCTCTCCTGAAGATGTAAAGCTCACTCAGCCTCCTTCAAGGTTGTTTGAATGCCATTACTTACTAGGGTCTAACCAAATTTCAAGGCTGCAAAGCCCTCCATTAACTCCACCACTCCCCCTGCCCCCGTTGTGTGTGTGTGTGTGTGTGTATGTACATGTGCATGCATAATCATTCAGGGACAGAAGGCAAAACTGGAAGTAATGAAGAAGGGGGCATTGAAACAGACCAAATGGAAAGCTAATAGAGCTTTTCCCTCACATGTTCTTAGACTGAAGCCAAGGGAGATTCTTGCTTTTCTTTCAGGCTAAAGAAATGCCCTTGGATGGGTAAGAATGAAGCACTAGATTGAATGAGGGCAATGAGAGTGAAGCAAAGCTCATAATCAAGGCATGAAGGCTAAAATGTCTTAGAGCAGCCATTAGCTATGGTTTGCAGAGCAAGTTCATGGAGAGCTGTCCTAATAAGGCTAAGTCCCTGCATGCTCATTTTGAAAATGAGTCTAGCACACTTCATCACTGGTCCTGTCTGATGGACTGGACATGCTGGGAAATCACCTGCAAAGAAAGGCCCACTTTCCAAGTCCTGTCAGCAATAAAGCAGTACAGTATTTGATGGATGCTTATGAGATTTGGGGACCAAACACCCTACATGAATATATTTGCTTTCACCAGCTTCTTGAGTGACATGAAACATTATCACGTGGGAGTATGAGTTGCCCTGCCTACTGGGATCACATGGCCTGACAATGTTAAATTAATGGTTGTATTTCTAGTGGAAAAAAATGCTAGAGGGAACATAGGACCAATTTCTAAAGGAAAGCCCAAGCACTGTGATTGTCTAGGCTGGTTAGATCTAGGCTGTACCACCTGCAGTAGGGGAGTATTGGGCATTATTTCCAAAGCATATCCAAGTGGCACATACCCAGGCAGAGACAAAGCACAATGCCCAAGAGGTCTGCCAGGTAATCATACACAGACAAGTTTCCTGTCTTCAAGGATAGCATTAAAGCAAAGCATTACATGGCAAATATGGCTTTTAATTGCCACCTTATGAAATATTCCTAGGAAGGGCCTATTATACCTCCTATGTCCAGTGATCATCCTGCCATTGACCACACCCTATTTATATCTGCTGGCTGCATGCACAGGCCTTGGCACTTAATTGGCTTGTCTCCAGGGGTAAGGGTGGGTGAGTAGACACAGGGTGGGAAAGAAGTATTGACTTAGGACCTACAACTGTGAGTTCTTCACAGGCTATGTGTTAGCAAAGCACAGCCCTATTTCAGCAGCCTACATCTGGGGTTTCCAACCCTCTAAACAACTGCATTATCATTCCTAAGTGGGCTGTGTTCTAAGGATGAAAATGTAGAGTCTGATAAAGGCATACTTCTATTTCAAATGCTGTTGCTATGTATTAAATTGTGTGGGTGGTTTTGTAAGTGAAGTAAGAAAAAGTAATTTTTAAATACTTTTCAAATTCAACAATGATCGAGATGTATATGTGATGGTTCAAATGAAGATGGCCCCTGTAAGCTCATAGGGAGTGGCATTATTAGCAGGTGTGGCCTTGTTGGGGTAGGTGTTGGAGGAAGTATGTCATTGGGAGTAGACTTTGAGGTTTCATATGTTCAAGCCAGTCACAGTGTCTTTCTGTCTCTTTCTAGCTGCCTGCTGCTCTAGATATACAACTCTTAGCTCCTCTCTAGCACCGTGTCTGCCTGCATGCTACCATGCTTCCACCATGATAATAATGGACTAACCCCTAAATTATAAGCCAGCCCCAATGAAATGTTTTCCTTTATAAGAGTTGCTGTGGTCATGGTGTCTCTTCACTGCAATAGAACATTAACTGACTTAAGACAGCATTTTCATACATAGACACAAACATACACACACATTTTCCTCTGAAAATAGATCAATATACAAATCTTAAATGAATAAAGATTTTGTATGGAAAAAATTTTCACCTTTTTACATTATGTGTGTAACTAAAATAAATTGTATTTTCCAAATTTGAAACACTTGACTCTATAGTGGCCAAATAAATCCACATAAATACAAATGAAACTTGTAAACGGTGTGTATGATACAGCACTGACAAGGAGCTTTACAGAGAAAGACCTTAGCCAAAGAATGTCAGATTCTGTATTAATTGTCACATTGCTGGACTGAGGAGGAATATTTGTTTTTTGAGACAGTATAGACTAATGTGGCCTTGAACACATAGGAGTCTACATTTCCCTGCCTTCCCACTGTCACCATCAAAGCCTTGTACCACAACACTCAGGGATGATGAACATTTAACCAGTCCGGTGGTGGTGGTGGCGCATGCCTTTAATCCCAGCATTTGGGAGGCAGAGGCAGGCGGATTTCTGAGTTTGAGGCCACCCTGGTCTACAGAGTGAGTTCCAGGACAGCCAGGGCTATACAGAGAAATCCTCTCTGGAAAAAACACAAAACAAAACAAAACAAAACAAAACAAAAACATTTAACCAAACCAAAACACCAAAGTTTTCAAGTATAAGAGTTGTAGTGAACACAAGAGAAAACTGATTACGAAACAAAACACAGAACTTACTTTTTGAATCTTTCCCCAGTTCTGAATCATCTCTGCATAAACATTATACTTCTTGCTTTCCTGTGTGTTGTGCTTTTTAAATGTATGGAGTTTTTCTTGAATGCCTATAGTCTTAGTTATTCTCTTAACCCACTTTAAATTTCTAACTCGGCTGAAGAGGTAAATAAGATAGGAACTCGAATACTTCCAAATAATATCACATTTAAGTGTGGTTTTCTCTTCCTACGAAGAGTCAAGCCATTCTAAAATCTCTGTAAATGGCATGACTGTCTTTTTGTGTTTCCTGAAATAATACATCAAGTTATTTTCACAATAAACCTTATTTTTGTGGGCCTTTAGGGAGTGTGTTTTTTGTTCTTTTGAGGAATCCATGGCTTTTGCCAAATTTCAAGGAGAACGGAGATGCTTCTGCCCTGCCGCTGGAGCCAGGGACTCGAGGATAGAATTTCTTGAATGCACATAGTTTGGAGAGGAATCTCAGCACAATCAGAAATTACATGGGGGTTGGAGAAGGGCGCTGTGAGGTCCAGCAGCCAGCCCCAAGCTCCTACTGTGTTTAGGGCCTGATCCAAAGCATGCCAATCAGACCTGGCACCACTCTTGGTGGAGTAGAATCAGCTCTGATATGGAAAAGCCCAGTGCGTTTTCTCTGTGTCTGGCTGGCTTCTGCAGGGCAGTTTCCCAGAACTGAATGATCACTCAATAAAATGGAAAGGCACATGAGAAGAACAGGAGATCCAGGAGAGGTTGCTTTCCCCTACTGCTCAGTTTTGCCTCCTCTTGTCACAGCCAAGCACTCAGAGAGAAACTCAGCACACATAGACATTTTCCTTTAAGGACCTGAGAGATCTAAATAAGAGAAGAAGTGCCCAGCTTGGTTCTACTCTGCTTGGTGTAGGCAGTTAGTCAGGAGCATGAGCCTGGTTTCCATAGTTTGATGGTTAGGTTAGACTGGATTGCTCTTTCTGTCCCCAAAGGCTGACACATGGGTGTCCAAAACACAACTCTGCCCTTAAGACATAGCTTGCCATCCAAGGAGTCATTCCAGGTTCATTGTGAGGAACAGTAGGTAGCAGGAGGAAGGATATTAGTGACACTGGTTGTGGAGGCCTGTGTCACACTTCCCAGTTCATAATCTGCAGGGCCAAAGGTGCCATACCCTTCCCTTTCAGTGTGCCTCATGGGGCATCTCTCAAGTGGCTCCAGACTCAGGATTAGTAAGGCAGAGATGCAGAGCAGCATGACACTCTCTTCTCTAAATTCCCTGTGAGCGTTTCACAGACTTAAGTGACTAATGTCAATCACTGGTAACCATGTACACACACACACAAAAATGTTACCGGGAAATAACTATCAAAATCTGACTGTATTATTTAGACCACGAGACAAAGTATTTGCCGCTAGGACTGATGGAGAAAATCACTGCAGGTGTAGTTCCCATAGTATTTAAGAAGCTCTAATATAACGCTCACATTGGTTTACTGTAATTACAATGGATTAGTTCACATTCTTCAGACTCACTTTGCTGTGTAAAATGAGAAGTTCAGGGCCCTGCTCTCCAAAAGCCCTTCCAGGGTGAAGTCTAAGTAGCTGATCTCAACACAGTCTACAGAGATCTGATGTTTTTCCAGTACCATCCACCATAAAATTACTGCCGGCTCTCTACCATTCTACTTTCTACTTATAATTTAGGTATTTTCCATAACAATAGGCTTCCATGTAGTTTCTTGTCAAAGACTGTGAGATCATTATGTGTAGCCCTCTATTTATTACCTGTCTCCTGTGGGAACCTCAAGGTGTTTGGTTTAAGCCAAAGCTACTTAGCTGGCTGTGGCCTTCTGAGTGGTGGAGCACTTGCCTTGCATGAGTTTCACTATGATCAGATTCTCTTCTTGACACTGCACAAAGTCCCTGCTCTCAAGAGCCTCATCCTTGGGGGTAAGAAGGGCAGCATGAAAATATAAAACTTCCATATTTGGTGTGAGATGCAACCCAGTGGTAGAGGACTTGCTTAGCATACATAAGATTCTGGGTTTGATCCCTGACACCCCCAAATCAAGAGTCTGATAATGACAACTCACAAGACAGACTGGGAGATCCAACACAGTCAGCTTCCCTAATGAGTTCCTGTGAACAATCAAGGGGAAAAACTAAGTGAACAAAGAGAGGTGAACAGTCATTTAGCATAAGAGGGTAAGAGAGGCACAGGAAGATACTTCAAGCAAATGCAGATTAAGTCCTAATGAACCATTGCTGGATAGCCCTGGGGCTAATTACATTTGGCTTTAATTCCTTCTCCTGTGAGGGGTTGTGAACAAGGAATGAATCAGCACTCAGGTGATTTCCTGTAAACCTGCTTCCCTCCTTAATTTGTAAAATAAAGGAGAGCTGATGATTGAGCAGATAAAAGGGAAGGTGGAGCTGAAGGTGGGAAAGAGAAGAAGGAGAAAATGGAAGAGGGAGAAGATGAGGAGGAGGAGGAGGAGGAAGAAAAGCAGAGCAGGAGCACATGGCCTGGAGAAACTGCAAGTTCTAAGGGGTCTCTTATATGGGGAAGATGGTAGTGTAGCAGAGATCTGCCCAATCTAGACAAACAACATGTAATCATATTAACTGTGTTGTGTTTTCTTTTCTTTTTTTTTTAATTTTTAATATTTTTATTACATATTTTCCTCAATTACATTTCCAATGCTATCCCAAAAGTCCCCCATAGCGTCCCCCACTTCCCTACCCACCCATTCCCATTCTTTTGGCCCTGGCATTCCCCTATATTGGGGCATATAAAGTTTGCAAGTCCAATGGGCCTCTCTTTCCATTGATGGCCGACTAGGCCATCTTTCGATACATATGCAGCTAGAGACAAGAGCTCCGGGGTTCTGGTTAGTACATCATGTTGTTCCAACAATAGGGTTGCAGATCCCTTTAGCTCCTTGGGTACTTTCTCTAGCTTCTCCATTGGGAGCCCTGTGATACATCCAATAGCTGTCTGTGAACATCCACTCCTGTGTTTGCTAGGCCCCGGCATCGTCTCACAAGAGACAGCTATATTTGGGTCCTTTCAGCAAAATCTTGCTAGTGTATGCAATGGTGTCAGCATTTAGAAGCTGATTATGGCTTCTTTGCCCCATCTACTGCGAGGATGAAGACCATTCTCAGCAATCAGACTGTGGACATTCCAGAGAATGTCGATATCACTCTGAAGGGGCGCACAGTCATTGTGAAGGGCCCCAGGGGGACTCTACGGAGGGACTTCAATCACATCAACGTGGAGCTGAGTCTTCTTGGGAAGAAAAAGAAAAGGCTCCGGGTTGACAAATGGTGGGGTAACAGAAAGGAACTGGCCACCGTCAGGACCATCTGCAGCCATGTTCAGAACATGATCAAGGGTGTCACACTGGGCTTCCGATACAAGATGCGGTCTGTGTACGCTCACTTCCCCATCAATGTCGTCATCCAGGAGAATGGCTCTTTGGTTGAAATCCGAAATTTCTTGGGTGAAAAATACATCCGCAGGGTTCGGATGAGGACAGGTGTTGCTTGTTCTGTCTCTCAAGCCCAGAAGGATGAGTTAATCCTTGAAGAAAATGACATTGAACTTGTTTCAAATTCAGCTGCCCTGATTCAGCAAGCCACAACAGTTAAGAACAAGGATATCCGGAAGTTTTTGGACGGCATCTATGTGTCTGAGAAGGGAACTGTGCAGCAGGCTGACGAGTGAGGAGGCCTCAGTTCCTGGCTCCAGAAACGAGATCCTGATCACAAGAACAATTTGGGCTCTTTTGGGAGAATAAAAGACTTATATATTGAAAAAAAAAAAAAAAAAGAAGAAGCTGATTATGGGATGGATCCCTGGATACGGCAGTCTCTAAATGGTCCATCCTTTCATCACAGCTACGAACTTTGTCTCTGTAACTCCTTCCCTGGGTGTTTTGTTCCCAATTCTAAGAAGGGGCACAGTGTCCACACTTTGGTCTTCATTCTTCTGGAGTTTCATGCGTTTAGCAAATTGTATCTTATATCTTGGGTATCCTAAGTTTTGGGCTAATATCCACTTATCAGTGAATACATATTGTGTGAGTTCTTTTGTGATTGTGTTACTTCACTCAAGATGATGCCCTCCAGGTCCATCCATTTGGCTAGGAATTTCATAAATTCATTCTTTTTGATAGCTGAGTAGTACTCCATTGTGTAAATGTACCATAATTTCTGTATCCATTCCTCTGTTGAGGGACATCTGGGTTCTTTCCAGCTTCTGGCTATTATAAATAGGGCTGCTATGAACATAGTGGAGCATGTGTCCTTTTTACCGGTTGGGACATCTTCTGGATATATGCCCAGGAGAGGTATTGCTGGATCCTCCGGTAGTACTATGTCCAATTTTCTGAGGAACCACCAGACTGGTTTCCAGAGTGGTTGTACCAGCTTGCAATCCCACCAACAATGGAGGAGTGTTCCTCTTTCTCCACATCCTCGCCAGCATCTGCTGTCACCTGAATTTTTGATCTTAGCCATTCTGACTGGTGTGAGGTGGAATCTCAGGGTTGTTTTGATTTGCATTTCCCTGATGATTAAGGATGTTGAACATTTTTTCAGGTGCTTCTCTGCCATTCGGTATTCCTCAGGTGAGAATTCTTTGTTCAGTTCTGAGCCCCATTTTTTAATGGGGTTATTTGACTTTCTGGAGTCCACCTTCTTGAGTTCTTTATATATATTGGATATTAGTCCCTTTTCTGATTTAGAGCCGACCCTGCGCTCTAGCTACCCCGGTGCTGGTCCGGCCGGATGAGGCCTGTGGCCCTACTCAGGCCTGTTTCTGCTTCCCTAACTAATGCAGTCTCAGGTCCCGCGCGCAATTGGATTGGAGCAGAAGCTGTGTTCCACTCACCAGAAGTCTTAAGATCCTGTGGTGGGTGTTGTGGGTAGCTGGCGAGTGTCAGCAGACCCTGCGCCCTAGCTACTCCGGTGCTTTTCTGACCGGAAGAGCCTGTGTTGTGTTTTCATTGCCCGGGCTTATTTGGGATGGAGAGTTACCACAACAATGATAAGCAGATAAGCAGAGGATTGAGTCATTCCTGGAGATGGTGAAGGTGCAACACAAAAGCACCTTCTATTGGGTTAGAAGACAGTGTAGCAGGACCACCTAAACTAAAACATGCATCTTCCTTATGATCGTGGTGTTGACTAGAGTTGCTTGGGAAGAGGGAACATCAATTGAGAAAATGTCCTCAACAGATTGGCTTTTGTCTTGACCAATGATTGATGTGGGAGGCCCCCCTCCTATGGTTGGTGCCACCCTTGCGCTGGTGGGTTTGAGTGTTATAAAAAGGCAGGTTGAGAAAGCCATGAGAAAGAACTCAGTAAGAAGCACTCTTCTTTGGTCTCTGCTTCAGTTGCTGACTCCAGGTTCCTGTCCAACCTCCTCAGGAAGACAGACTATAAGCCAAAGGGTGAAATAAACCTGTTTCTTCTCACATTGTTTTTGGTTGTGGTGTTTTAACACAGCAATAGAAACCAAGGATAACCATCAATACCATTATTGGAACAAATGAGTCTTTATGTCCAAAACTAGGACAAAAACCAGACTACCCAGAAATGTTATAATATATTTTTTAAAAAGTACAGTGGGCAAGTCAAATATATATTAGTGATATATAGAATAAAGCATGGGATAGTTAGGCAGTAAATTGCTGCATAGCAATGACAAGCATAGTTCCATAGTCAATATACTGAGTGAGACTGAAGAGTACAGATAAGGATTCTTTGTGCTTCAGATTACATGAAGCTTAGTGAGAAGCACGGTCAATCCAGCATGGTGGAACTCAGCAGTCACAGGCAAGAGCTGGCAAAGAGCATAGCTGCTTCTGGGCTACAAGATCTGAGTCTCAGGCTGGCTAAGAAGAAGAATCAAGATGAAAACAAATGTATGAGGTATACATCATAGAGAAAGCTGACGTGAAACATAAAGGAAGGTTGCAGAGGTCTAGTGTTGCATTTAGGCTCTTCTCTACCCTATCATTTAACCCTGTTTCACCTCTGAAGCTATACTACTAATTCCTCAAGTCTCTGGTTTGGGTGATAATAAATAGTGGCATTAGGGACATAACACGCGACATCTGGCCATGGTTTCAGCACATGTACTACAGAACATTAACACAGCTGAGCTGTAGAACTGCTAGCCCAGGCCTGCAAAGCTTGAAAACCACTTGGAAATTGGGTTCTACAGACTCTGTTCCGTTCAAGGACATGTTTTATTGTAATCGACTTCAGCAGACAAAGCTGCAACCACACCATAGCACATAAAGAATTACTTCCAGGATTCCTGAAGGCAGGCATGGCTAGGATAGGAGTGTAGCAAAAGCAGCTGTTTCTCCAACCCAGCCCTGCAAGAGCCAGGTCTTGTCAGGAGGCAGATTTTGAAAACAAAGGTGTTGGGCCAAGTGTGATCTCTAGGACTGGATCTCAGGCCCTGGGGAGTAGGCACCTCCCAAAGCTAGTGCTTCTAACAGTCTTCTAAACAACTGGCAAGAATTGTGTGTCTCTGCCCTTCAGCATAGTCAGCAAACAGCACCACAGTTTTGCTTGGCACTTCCTTTTGACAACATCTTGCAGTTTACACAGCTGGTCTTCCATTATAAAAGTTGTGGGTGATGTTAGTACATAATAATCCTTCAGCTTTAGAGAAGCTAGCGGCCATTTTTGCTGGCTGACCACAAGACTTCCAGAAGGGAGACGATCCTCTAACATTAAAACTGAATGACAAGATTTCTTGATTTGCTCAATGAAGTAACTATGGGGTAACAGATGCTGGAATGCTCATTTCAGAATAGCTGGTTCTTTTTTAAATGTTATTCTACACAGTTCCTAGAACAATATACCTTTTGGAAGTTATGTTTTTAGTGAAGTTCTTAAAAATGTGGTTTTTTTAAATAAACATCCTTTAAAGTTACAAAATAAATATTAGAAATATAGAACATACAAATGCCAATGTTAAATAGAACAGAGAGAAGAACTTGAAAAATATGCAAAAAACTGAACATATTATGTACATATGTGTGTGTACATAATAAATGTTTATATAATATACATAATATATAATGTATACATGTATTTAAAAGAAGGTATAATTTTTATAAAATACAAGATAGGACTACTTCAATAAACTATTGTGTGATCATGTTTTACATAGTTTAAAAAAATCACTTCCAACAGTTGTAACATCTTTAGGAAATAGTTTTTAAGAGTAAAGAGCTGGGAAAAAATTAGTTCAGTACAGAAGGTGGAAGCATAGTAACACTTCAGACACTTTTCCTTGAGAAAGTAACTTAGCACTGACCAGGAAAGAAACACAGAGAAAGGGAACCATAGGTTGACCTTGTGAGAGGTTCAGGCCTTTTTTTTTTTTTTAATCACTCCACAGTCCTTGTGAGGAAGGGCAAATGAAGTACATGAGGAGGCTACCCATGAATGTGCAAGTGAGTAAACTCTTGGTGGAAGGAGGAAACAATAATAAACAGAGTCTCAAAAGATTGGCTCTGAAGCAAACTCTAACAGGCCTCTGTTTTACCCATTGTATCTACACATGTCTACATGACCGTGAGTGGCAGCCATAGGGATGGAGTTCTCAATTCTTCAATTTCCCAGATCATTCTGCATCACATTGCATTTAGTTTTAAAGGAAAGCATTAAGTGAAAAGGCACTACTCAGGAAAGCTGGATTCTTGTCATTTGCAAGTCTAGAAATGACCTCCTGGAGCTTCCTATTGACAGAAGACTGTCAGAGACTGTTCTAATCAAAGACTAAAACAGATTGTTAGGGCCTGTGCTGTGTCTCTGCCTTATTCCTATGCTGAAGCCCTCACTCCCACTCTGCAGTACTGGCTCTGAATACTCCTCCAAGACCTGTGTGTAGAAAGCTTAGTTCTCAGCCTGTAGAGGCTTTAAGAAGCAGGGCCTAAGTTGGTCTCCTAGGGGAGTGTCCTTGAAGGGAACTCTGGAAGCTTAGCCCCTTCCTGTACCTCTTTCAGGCCTGGCTGCTGTGATCTAAGCTCCATATACAATTTTACTCTAGGGCCAAATGCAACAGTGTCAAAGAACCATGAACTATCTCCACAACAGGGAGCTAAAATGATCCTTCCTTTCTTAATGTTGATTATCTGGATATTTATCATAAAAAATTAGTCAACCCCAATACCTTAGACTATGTTCAGCAATAGAGTTTTAGAAATTGTAATTAAGGTTATTTAAGGCCACTGAGGTACGGCTTTCCTCTGAGGGGACTGAATGGAAAAAGATTAAGGGCAGCCACCTGAGAAAGGTCTTGAAGGCATTACAAAGAGTGGCACTCTGGATGGTCATTCTTCAGTCTCTGCTCTAAACTTTGTCTCTGTAACTCCTTCCATGGGTATTTTGTTCTCCCTTCTAAGAAGGATCGAAGTGTCCACACTTTGGTCTTCCTTCTTGAGTTTCATATGATTTGTAAATTGTATCTTGGGTATTCTGAGCTTCTGGACTGATATCCACTTATCAGTTAGTGCATATCATGTGAGTTCTTTTGTGACAATATCTTCCATTCCATAAATTCATTGTTTTTAATAGCTGAGTTGTACTCCATTGTGTAAATGTACCACATTTTCTGTATCCATTCCTCTGTTGAGGGACATCTGGGTTCTTTCCAGCTTCTGGCTATTATAAATAAGGCTGCTATGAACAGAGTGGAGCATGTGTCCGTATTACTAGTTGGAATATCTTTTGCTGCATCTGGAGATCTATCCCATAAACAACCACTAAACCCAGACACTATTGCAGATGCCAACAAGAGCTTGCTGACAGGAGCCTGATAAAGCTGTCTCCTGTGAGGCTTTGCCAGTACCTGGCAAATACGGAAGTGGATGCTCACAGTCATCCATTGGACAGAACACAGGGTCCCCAAAGAAGGAGCTAGAGAAAGGACCCAAGGAGCTGAATGGGGTCTGCAGCTCTATAGGAGGAACAGCAATATGAACTAAGCAGTACCCCCAGAGCTCCCTGGGACTAAACCACTAATCAAAGAAAACACATGGAGGGACTCATGGCTTTAGCTGAATATGTAGCAGAGGATGGCCTAGTCTGTCATCAGTGGGGGGAGAGGTCCTTGGTCTTGTGAAGATTCTATGCCCCAGTATAGGGGAATGCCAGGGCCAGGAAATGGGAATGGGTGGGTTGGGGAGCAGGAGGAGAAGGGAGGGGATAGGGGATTTTCAGAAAGGAAACTAGGAAAGGGGATAACATTTGAAATGTAAATAAAGAAAATATCTAATAAAAACAAACAAACAAACAAACAAAACAAAGAGTGGCACTTCAGAGGAGGCCAGTCCAGGAACAATAGTCCCTAAGGCAGTATGGCTGATAGGTTCCAAGTTATAAGACTCTAAATCACTGGCAATGGCTAGCAGAAGTGTTATACTTAACACTGAGTCTGAGATAGAGTCTTGCTTCAGGAAAAGGAGTCATAGTGGCTATCTCAATATTTCCTATAGATACAGAGGCAAGTGTGAGTGCATGTGCCTCAGAGAGTAAGCCAAACCAAACAAATAACAAACTGTCTTGCCACTTTTTAATGTCCAGTTATTTTAGATTAAATATGACCGCGACACACTTTGAATGTAATAATACAGAGAGGAGGTGGCCAGAGAGAGTTATGGTAACTGTCATCAGCACATGCATCCCTTGCCCATAGGACACTTTCAACTCCAATCCCATGTATTCACATAGGCATACCGCTCTCTCCCATACTGCTGTCTTGCCCTTCCTCCTCTGCATCAGCATCATTGCCTACATCCACACTGACACACATTCTGTGTGTATATGGGACTGCTTATGACCATATTTATGTTCATGTATGTATGTGCACATAGGAGCCAGAGTGGGTGCTAGTGATATAAACTCCAGACCTCATGCTTTTGCAGCAAGCAACTTAGCAACGAAGACATCTCTCCACTCCTGAAGCATGCTCTTGATACGAAGTCCCTGAAATAGTGCCAGCATCCTTCACTATGCAGAAGACAATATACCAGACACTAGTATCCAAATAATTAAACTGTCCTAAAAATAATAATTAACTGTACTACTTAAGACCAGGAAGACTAATTATTAATAGAAAACTGTAAAGCAAGCATGTAAACTCCCATATATTTGGTACATGTAGAAGAAAACCACTCAGTTTTCATTGGAAGCCAATTTTGAAATAGCATGAATTTCATTCTATATTATACATTAAATATATTTTCAAGAGAAACTAATGAAATAGCGAATTACTTCAAGAGCTGTTATATTTGTCTATAGACAGTTTGAGTAGAACAATTGTAGGACATTCAAAAATTCAATCCAGCTTTAACTTAGTGGTTTTTTTTTTATAAGTTACAATTCCTTTATTGAGGCACAATGGCTTTGCACATAATTTCATATCTTGGATTTATAGATGTTTTATAGGTTTAAATAAACCCAGAACAAAATAAAACTAAAGATGGTAATAAAAATGTAAAAGCTCTCGGTTCCTTATGCATGAAAGTTCTTGCACTGACACACTAATTCACTCAAGAGGCCCACTTTGAACTTATTTGCTAGACAACTTTGTCCCCATCTTAACCAACATTTAACTTAAGCTATGGTATTCAAATGAAGGTGTAAGCAAGGGTAGTTTGTTTGGGTAAATTGCTTGGACACTAAGACTCTTCTCATGACCTGGTCAATGTATCCCTTGGCAAGAGTTAATATTTTGTTTTATAGGCTAAGCATGGGACAGACAGAATATTCAGGAAAGCGGATCAATAGCTTCAGTGTCCGTGTAACATTTGTGAGTGATTTGTTGCCTTGCGAGAGTGTGAGCGAAAACAGTGCACATTTGAAATCTGGGGAAAGTAAGAGAAGCTGCCTAGAGCAAGACTTACAGGCAGAGGTTAGGAACGGTGCGAGCACCCAGCTGCTTCAAGTCAAGCATTCATAATCGGAAATATAGAGAAGAAAACACTCCGTAAATAACAGAATTAAGCGTGAGCAACACATATGTGAATATTTGGGGAGCCAACTTCAATAAAATATTTATTAAGTGAGTCTGAGTTCACAGACCCAAACTGAGCCTTCATTTTGAAACTTGTCTAAGGTTCAACTCTCTTTCACAGCCAAGGCAATCTACTGCAATTTAAAAACATAGTAAGTGCAAACTCCAGGCTGTTTGTGATTATTTCCTTGACTTTAGAACAACATCACAATACAGAAAATATTTAGGCAAACCACAAACTTGAAACTTACGGCCTTGTGAATTTATGGTTTTGTTTTTCTTTGTTTGTTTGTTTGGTTGGTTTGGCTTAGTTTTGTTGTTGTTGTGAACAACAAGAAATTGTGAGCATCCCACATGAAAGCTAAGATTAGTGGTTCCCTAAAACTGTTATAAAAGGTCATTATTTCTTCCATAAAATACTTGAAATCTTTGAACCTGTCGTTCTCCTAGATGGCTTTTTTAATTTAACCACAATAAAAATAGCAGGAGAACTGTGTTAATTGCTCTGGTTTCATGTGAAATTTAATTCTAGGAATTATTAAAACTCTTAGCATCAGATGTTGGTTTTAAGTCAAAATTCTATGGTTGCTACATTTTCTTTCTCAGCTAACATAATTAACTCACAAGAAGTTATATTTTCACCCCCTTCCTTCCCTCCCTCCCTCCCCCTTTTCATCCTTCCTTTCTTCCTTCCATCCTCCCTCGTCCCCTCCCTCCCTCCATTTCACTCCCTCCCTCCTGTTCTTTCTCTCTCCTCCATCCATCCTCCCTTCCTCCCTTCCTCCCTTCCTCTCTCACTTTCTCTATCCAGTCTTTCTTTCCTTCCTATCCTTCCTTCCTTCCTTCCTCTCTTCCCATCTAAACTCCTATCTTCCCTCCTTCCAGTTCTCCCTTCCATCTCTCCTGTCATCCCTCCCCCCACTTTGCCCAATATTTAATGTACTCAGGCACTGCTTATTGAGGGACTAGGTTTACAGTTATGTCATTAAGTGATCTTGTCCTTATATCATTTACTATATTAAACTTAGATGGTGATGATTTCCTTGGGTGGTATAAACTTTGGGGGTCACCTTTGCATCTCTACACCATTCTTTTTTTTTTTTAACAATCAATGCTTGTCATCTTTATTTGTTCCTTATACTTTGCTCCAAGATGCAATTAATAAAAACAATATAGAGGTCTATCTATAACTTGTTGAATATAAATCACTACATTTTCCATGACTCAAATGAATGATAATAAACTATGAAATATTCACTCATTTTAGTTTGTTGTATTTATAATATTGTACACCATTCTTAATCAAGATACTGCCATATGGTACATGTCTATGAGTAATAAGAACACCCACAGTTCCACAATTAGGAAATACATCTGGCCTTCTGGGTAAAGGGGCAATACACGATTATTTCGAAGGTCCCTTCCTATCAGAGAGAACACCTAGGCAAGCGGCCAGTCCCAAGCAAAAGCCCAACAGTAGAGTGAGTGTTTGGGTCACATGATGGTGGACTCTATAAGGAGTCAAGCTTTTCATGGGAAATAAACAAGTATTCCTAAACACTGGTTTGATTTTTACATTGTTAAAGCTGAAATGAAGATTTTTGCATTTTGAAGTCATCTTCACTTCAGGAGAAGAACTCAGGAATCAATACACTATTTCTAATTTTTTGATTGTTCCAGTGAGTGGTTTTTAAGTGTCTATATAACTGAACTGAACTGTGTAGAGACAAGTCTGGTAATCCCCTGTTCCCATAAAACTCACCAGCTGCAGCTGAGGTAATAAATCAGTGTGTGAGTCTAATTGCTCTTGTGTGCTTGCTTCCATGAGCCCACAGAGCTAAGCTAACCCTATTGTCATTACCTGAAGCACTGCCAGGCTTATTTGTGTTGGCAGCCTTATGCAAAGCATTGTATTATGGGTCTTTGTGCTTAAATCACTTAACTTATATCCTGATACTGCAAACAGATTGGAAAACAGGAAGGGATCTTGGAATTGTTTAATGAAATATTTATAATTTCTATTTATCTCTAACTGAACTATTACAGCACCATGTGAAATAGTCAGAGCAAAACAGGCCATTCTGCTTCTAATTTACTATACTCAAATTTGCTAGGATTTAGAAGTTATAGTAACCCACAAAGAAAATTCACCAGCATTTTTTTTAATGTTTCAAGCCAGTTTCTCTTAGTCTGTGAATTAACTCAGGAGTTACAATTAAGCAACAAAACACCAAATTATTACATGGTACCTTGATTGCCTAAAAAAGATTTGAGGCAATGTCAAAATGGACCCAACTTTATTTTTGCACCTAAACCTTTTATTGCTGTCCCCAGAGGTAAATATTTCACCACACACTTTTTTTTTTTAAACCACAGGAAAACCAATGTCCCAGTGAATTTCCATCAATTGTTGGTGGCTGATTAATTTTTCAAGAGTCAGGAAATAAACAACTAAACAAGCAAACAACAAGGTATCTACCAGATATAAAACCTACATTTTAAAACCAGTTTCACCTTTTCTAGTAGGGCAAACTGCCTAGGGAGGCTGATGGATAGGAAAGTTATGGAATAGACTTCAATTCCACAGCTCCAAAACCCTGGGCAATAAAAGACATAAAAACAATTGGAATTATATCAAGCTAGAAAAGGGAATGATCCACAGAGTAAAGAATGAACCCACAGAACAGAATAAAATATGTATAAGCCGTGCACCTGTTAAGGTCATAGTATCTAAAATATAGTAAGGAAGCAAATAGCCCAATTTTAAAAATAGGCAAAGGATCTGAACAGTCAGCCATTACCGGAAGACATACATGTGAAAATGATTAGCATTATTGATTATCAGACAGATGCAAAAAAAAAAATCACAAGGAAATATCAGTTTGTGTTTGATAGAATGACTTATCAAAGACAAAGGATAGGAGTGGGTATAGCGGTACTCACCTTAAATCCCAGCACCAGAGGCAGGAGCAGGAAGGTCTCTGAGTTCAAGGCTAGCCTGGTCTACAGAGTGAGTTCCAGAATCGTCAGGACTACACAGTAGGACTCTGTCTCAAGCAAGCAAACAAACAACAAAAAGGCAAGCATGGTATGTGCTGATAAAGATGTAAAGCCAACTGTCAATGCTAATTTCATTAGTAAAGCCATTGGAGAAGACAATATGGAAATACCTCAAAATTAAAAATAGAACTGTCATATAATCCAGCAAGCCCATTACTCAAGATATAACAAAAGGAAATTAAATCAGAATTAAATTAAAACAGAAACAGTAGCTGCTCCTACAGTCATCATAGTATACTTTACAATAGCCAAAAGATACAGTCAGCATCAGCGTGAAATGGATAAAGAAATAGGGTAGACATAGACACAGACACAGACACAGACACAGACACAGATATAGACATAGACATAGAGAACTATCCAGCCATCACAAGGAAGAAAGCCCTAACATTTTAATACTATGGATTACCCATGAAGACATTAAGTTAAAGGAAATAAGCCAGACATAGAAACATAAAAAACATAATGATCCCATTTTTATGTGGGACCTAAGTTTCACATGTGTATAGCAAGAGATTGGAAAATTGAGAAGAGAGTGGAGGTGATGTTGTCAAATGAACAAAGCTGAATGAAATAGAAGGAGTTAGTTGAAGAGATAAGATGAATTATACAATGTGGTGAAAATTAATGTATTGTATTCTTGAAAAGTGTTAAGTACTCTCAAACAATGCTGTATGTTGTAAAATACATTGCACATAGTAAATACAGATAATTATTTGCCAATTAAAATGTACACATAAATATTGTCTTTTTTTTTTAATACAACCACCTTGTTCATAAGAGGACTACAAAACATTGTTAACAAACTATCACAAAGTTTACAACAAGCTCCATTCAGACCAGGACTGAGTGACTTGGGCCAACTTTGTGGGAAGGAACAGCTTTGATATAGGACAGTCCAACCTCAAGGACACAGTAGCCCTAAATCAGCTGAACTTAGGGTCCTTCACTAGGTAAACTCTTCTAGGAGGTTCATTTGGACACACTTGGATTCCTAATGGAAAGCAGCCTCAAACTTATTCTCACCACTGTAGCCAGAGCCTCTCAAAACTCAACTGTCGGGATGATTGTCATACACCTCAGCTCTGTAAGACATCGAACACACGAACATACTCTACATGATGGTGACTAACAGTGGGCTGCATAATCTGTGCCACACATTGTCTTCCCTGCATCAGTAGTTAGGTACTACTATGGCTTTGTTTTACAAATGCAAATCTAAAGCATGGAATGTTTAGAATCTTAATAGAAACACTAACTCCCTAAGCAGTGAGTAGGATCTCAGGCCCTGTTAAACAACCATAATGTCTCACTAGGAAAACAAAAAACAGTAAAATTCCATCCCTGATCAATGAGAGTCAAGAGATTTTTGGCGTGCTTGATTGCTTCTTTGTGGGTCTAAGATGCATAGAAAGCTACTAGAAGTTAGTAAACCACCCAAACA
The DNA here is from genome assembly GCF_978045245.1 of Mus caroli. Lineage (NCBI taxonomy): Eukaryota > Metazoa > Chordata > Mammalia > Rodentia > Muridae > Mus > Mus caroli. The sequence goes on from NW_028227256.1 coordinate 11,391,987, forward strand.
CAGCATGGCATGAATACAGAGGATCAGGAATGGAACATCCAAATAAACCAGGAATGAAAAAGCAAGGTCAGAGACAGTGGAAGGTTGTTTCAGAGGGTGGGAGTCAGCTTGTACAGAGCCTTTTCAGACACAGAACTTTCAGCCTTCTCACATGCCCCTTTACACTAGGACCTTGTCCTCAACTTGCTGCCAAGTCACAGCCTTCATCATCAAACTATGCTAGCTGCAGGTGTCGAGTGAATATGAGAGCTAGGATAGAGGGAGATGGGTAGGAGTGGCAGTTACATACACACACACGCACATGTGTATGCATACACTTGCATACACACATGCACACATACATAAACACACAATCACATGCACACACATACATGTACACACAAGCAATTGTGCACACATATGCACATACATATAACTCGACCATGATTTTATTTCCATTAAGAAAAAAGACAAAGAGCTTTAGAGCAACATGGAGTCTCATCTCAGCTGAACATTAATATTCTTTGCATTTCAAGTTAGCTCCAAACTTAGCTAACTGGTGGTGAGATTTCATAAAGTCCTAGAGACTTAAAAAACAAAACAAAACAGCCAACCAACCTGTCCTCAGGTCAATTTGCCTATACCCTCACACCTTGGTCTCAAGCTGCTCTCAAGTCACAGCCTCCACCATTAAAATATAAGTATGTCACCTAGACTAGTAACTTAATGCTGCCATTGAACATCTCTGACATGCAGAAATAAATTCGTTGCATTAATATTATCTCACGAATCACTTGATTTTAGGATAATACCTTGGTGTATTGAACTTGACAATGGACAAGACAGAAAAAAAATAGACTTATCCAGACTATAAATCAAGGTGTAGGGTGAAAGGAGGCAGCAGCCTCTCAGGGTAAAAAGCAGGAGTTAGGGGAGCTGGCTGGGCAGCCTGAGGCTGGGGAGCACACATTCCCCTCCTGATTCTGTGCTTCGGAGCTGATGCGAAGCATGGCTGGCATTTGTCTTCGATGCTGTGGGAAACTAAATTATGTATGTGCATCTTGGACTAGTTATACTGAAAACATTATTGGGTTGTAATTATTTCAGTGACGCTCTACCTACCAAGGGAAAACTGTATGGCATGCTCTGTTTTGTCCAGACAGATGTAAATGATTGAATGCACCAAATGGGCCAGACTTTATACACATCCATGTAAAATAAGAAAAAAAGCCCCTAGTTCATGCAGTGAGATGCTGAAGCAACTTTGGGATGTTATAGGAGAGAAGCGGCATGCTCCTCTGGTACCATGGACACTAAAGAGCAGGGTGACCCTGACTCGGATGCTTAGCTAAGGTTACAGTCACTCAAAGAGCATGGGTAACTTTCACATGGCTTTAACAAATCCACCCCAGAACACACATTCTCTGAAAGAGACAAATATTGTCTGCTAGCTATTTTAATTGAAAAAATGTCTCGCACAATTTCAGACTCAAATTCTGGTGAACTATGGACTTAAATTATGGGTATCTGCATTTAAACAAAGCAAGTACTTCATCTTGGTTCTCTTTATTAAAAAATGTAATTTATTTTAATTTTTGTGAAAGGATCTCACGACCTAACCTTGGCTGGCCTGAAATGGGCTGTGTAGACTTGGTTTCCCTCAAAATCACAGAGAACTACCTTCCTATGGTTCTTGGGTGCTAGAGTTAAAGGTATGTACCACCAAATCTAGCTCTTTATCCTTTCTCTTAATACTGCGTGTTGGCAGGGTCATCAGATCTCTCAACTCCAGGACCTTCTTGCAGCAGCCTACCTTCATAAAACATGTTCAAGTCCCTAATATAGTACCTGCTACATACTAATATCTTAAGTGTTTCCTAAATCTAAAATCTATAAAATATAAAAATCTATAAAAACAAAATGTATTTAAAATTTATTTCTCAAAAGATATATATTATCTTTAACATATATTGATATCATTTTAAAAATGTCAGTGGCTTCTGTCTTCTCTAAGATTCTGCTCAGCAGATCTGAGAACAGTTTAGATTTTCTTGTTTTGCATATATCTTATTTCACATTTGGTTTCCAAATAATTTTCTTTCATATTTTTTGTGCTGTGCCACCAAATATTTTCATTAGGAAATACAGCGATGGGATATGCAGGTGGTCTGAGAAACTGAATGCTGGAAAGGAGAAGGAAGATACAAGTCCAGAACGAGTGGCAAGGCAAACATGGCAAATTTCATTCATTCACATTCACTTGTATTAATCAGAGTTCACTAGAACTCATAGAATAAACACCCCTCTCTATATATTTATCATATATGTATATTCAATAGATAAGTACTATCTATGTAGCTATGATACATATATATGACAGATATGACATAGATAGATTAGATAGATGAGATTAGATAGATAGATAGATAGATAAATTTTATTAAAATGACTTATAGGTTGTGATCCAGCTAATTTAATAATGGCTGACTGTGAATGGAAAGTCCAAGAATCCAGAAGGTTTTCAGTTCACGAGCCTGGATGTCTTAGCTAATCTTCAATAGGCAATAGAATCCAGAATAAGCTGGCTGTAATACCAGTGAAGCAATAGACTTGTTATCAAAAAGCTTCCTTCTTCCATGCCCTTGTCTAGGCTTCCAGCAGAACGCGTGACCCAGATTTTAAAAATGTGTCTTCCTACCTCAAAATCCAGATTAAAGGCTTATGTCTTCTTACCTCAAATTTGGGGCTAGAAGTCTATTCATCAACTTCAAACTAAGTTCGAGAGGAGAAACCTCACAGGTGTGCTCTTTCTTTCTGGATTGTTCATTCCAGGTGTGGTCAAGTTGATAACTAAGAATAACCATTGCACTTTGGTCATTTGTCAGATAAAAATATAAGTGTCTCAATCAAATTTGAGTTTTCCTATAAACTGGCTCTTTGAAACATCTGTGACTCCTCTGCAGGTTCCGAAGCTTTCCAGATTTGTTGCTGCCTGTTTGTAAAAGCATCAGATTATATACACTCACTTCTCTTTTTTGGCTGAGAATATCCCATCACTGGTTCCCCAGGCACAAAGGATCTTTATCATAACTGAATGGACAGCTTTGAACTGGCTCACCCAACACACACACACATTCCATTATGAAAAGCCATTTTTGTAAGCAGTCTGTTAATTAACTATTGTTGTCTTTAAAGAAGCACTGATCATATTAACTTGTAATTGCTACTATACACACACATGCCCCTCCCCACCAAGGATGGAAGGCTGCATAAGGTCTATTCCCCCTCAGTGGAATAGCGCAGGGTCCTGTCTTACAGCAACCTCTCATCAGGTACTTAACAGATTCTTATAAGTTGCTAAGATACTTAGGCAAAGTAGAAAGTTCAAAATGAAAGAGTTCCTTCCATTTAAAAATAAAAAATAACCTTGAAATCTGTATACTTGGGTATCAGGAACACACTCTTACAGCCCATAATGCTTGCTACCATTGTCAAAGTAAAGCATACATGTGCATAATTAGCTCTTGTGCTAATCTGATACTGGGGCCATGTATAGAAGTTCTTCAACTTGAGTGGGTCCCACTAGGATTTGGGGTGTTTACAAAAGAGCCCAGGTGAGACACATTCAGTAAAAACCATGCCTCAAATTCTGAACTTTGATCCTTTTCCAGGCTGGTACTATGCTGTAGGATTCTCTCTGAGATGATATGTCAGCTGTGAGGTACAGTTTGCAGTCAGCCGCATGATCAAGAGACCATGCTCTCCAGTGTACACTGTACCTTGCTGTAAAGTCCACGGGAAAACATGGACTTGAGGCCTGTGTTCCCAGTCCAAGTCATGGGCTTAACGGTGGTTCACAGTTCAATGTAGTAGCATCCAGGTTCCAGATCTTAACATCTGTGCCTTAGAATTACAGGCACCCACATCACATGAGTCATTTCAACCAGTAATTCCATCAGTTCCTCACCAAAACACATTGCTTTTTATATCATTTATTGAAAATAAGCCTCAAAAAGTTAAAGTGCTAATGTTTGCTTCATGTAATTTCTCTTTCTAGAGGGGAGAGAAAGACTCTATATCATGTTTTCAATTATTGTAGCTACTATGAATTTGAATGTAAGCAAGAGAGATGGTTTGGTTGATGAAGTGTGTGTCATGTAGTCATAAGGATCAGAGGCCAATATCCTGCATTCATATAACAGCTATGCACAGTAGCATCTGTAATCCCAGCATGGGGTGGTAGGTAGGATGGGGGTGGGGTGGGAAAGAAATGAGCAGATTCCGAGAGCTCACTGGACAGCCAGCCTAGACAAACAGAAAGTGCTAGAGTCAGTAAGAGAATGCCTCAAAAAAATCAGGTACTACTGATTGAAGGTCACACCTAAGGCTGATTTCGGCTCTCCACACACATATATGCATAATCAACTTTACATAAATTTTCATTAGCACCACCATGCACACAACACATGAATGTACACATGCACACACAAAAAGAATGTGAAATGAACGCTGGGTACAATAACTCTTAATGCTAGCATTCTAGAAATCAAAGTAGAAGACTCTCCATGTGTTCTAGGCTAGCCTAGGCTAGATGAGGAACTCAAAGATAGCCTGAGATTCATAGCAAATCTGTTTCAAAAAGCAAAATAAAAACATAACAAAAAGTTTATAAGACTACGTTAGTTGTCTGCAAAAAGTTGTGTCTTGTGTTCTACTAAGACTCTACCAGGTATGCTAAATTCTATGGAAATTCATGAAAATATTTAATGAGGAAGAAACAATTCAAATATGGCACAAGGAAACTTTTAACATGTTTTTTTCTGATAGATATGTTTATTGTTTGTATTACAGTTATATTTTGGAGTGTGTATGCATTTGTTAAAACTTATTAACTCACAACTATAAAGTAAACTCATTAGGGCTGGCACACACCTTTTGTCCCAGCAGTTAGAAGGTAGAGGCAGGAGGAGCTTTGTGAGTTCAAGGCTAGCCTGGTCTACATAGTGAATTTCAGGATAGTCAGAGCTACATAGTGAGACTCTGTCTCAAACAAACAAAAAATAGATTCATTAATTAATTTTTTACTTTTGGGAGATTATTGGTTGAGCTCAAGATGTTTCATGTAAGCAAGCAATCTTTTTCTAAGTCATAAAACACTCAAATTTGTAATCAAGTATATTTTAAAATGTTAATAGTATAGATTTACTATTCAGGCTCCTTGCCCCAAGTCCCACATTAAAATGGCTACCAAGTTTATAAACCACCCATCCATCTATCTCCTCCCATCTCCTTGCTGTACATTTTTTTTTTTTTTTTGCTATTGAAAAAATTCACAGTTACATTTTTCTGTTTTAAAACTCCAGTAGGAAGATGAGGACTGAACATTATCTTAGTCACTGTTCTATTGCTGTGAACAGACACCATGGCCATAGCAAATATTCCAAAGGAAGCATTTGATTGGGGGTTGCTTACAATTTCAGGTTAGTCCATTGCCATCATGGCAGGGAGCATGGCTACACTAAGGTGTGTGGTGCTGGAGCAGTAGCTTGGAGCTTTCTATAGGCAGGAGGCAGTGAAAGAGAGACACAATGGGCCTGGTGTGGACTTTTGAAAACTAGTGACACAAATTCTCCAACAAAGCCACACCTACTCCAACAGGGTCACATCAACAAGGCCACACCTACTTCAACAAGGCTGCACCTTCTAATTCTTACCTAAACAGACCATCAACTAGGGACTAGGGATTCAAATCAATGAACCTATTTGGGTGTTCTCATTTAAGCTACCAAAAAATATAGTTAAAGTACACACACAGTACACTGTGTACAAAGTTTCCTTTATGAATCCCATCACTATGTACCATGAAAATAATCCAATAAAATAAATACACTTAAAACACAGAAATATACAAACGATGATGGAGCCTGTTGTGTTTACCTTAGTTTTCATATTTCAGATTTGCTTAAGTGTTAGCGTGTATAGAGCGGTGCCTGGCATGCTTACTGAGACAGCCAGTTCCAGGACCTGGCTTTGATAAATAGGCACAGGTGTCAGTTTTGTGGCCCCAGGGTCTCACTTTAAGAAATCATGAGTTTTGTCCTACATTATAGCATTGTCTTTAAGGTAAAACAAGAACCATTAAACACAATGGTTCCCAGCCTGGCAGTACATCAGAGGTCACAGTCTGGGGCTCAGCCAATTGCTCCAGGGGATTTTGGTTGACAAGCAAGGTGGAGAACAACTGGATTAGTGAACAGAAGAGCTGCTAGACAGCTCTGTGACACATTTCCTCATGATGTCATAATCATCATTATAGTGTCATAATCATCATTACAGTGTCATAATCAGTAAGCAAGCTCATGTCTAGCTAGAAGCAATACCAACAAAAACCTATCTATTAAGTTTCTTCATCTTTCATTGCTCAGCTGCTGAGACAAGAATGAATGACTCTCAGGATAACCACCCACAAGAGACACAGTCCTCAGTACCCCGAAGACTCTGGAATGTAGGAGGGCTCTACCACACAGCAGGGCTTACCACCTGCCACATTCCTTCTGTTCTGATCTAACAGATATTTGTGGGTGTTGGGGAAGAAAAGAAAATAAAGGAAAGAAAAAAGAAAAGAAAAGAAAAGAAAAGAAAAGGAAAGGAAAGGAAAGGAAAGGAAAGGAAAGAAAAGAAAAGAAAAGAAAAGAAAAGAAAAGAAAAGAAAAGAAAAGAAAAGAAAAGAAAAGGAAAGAAAAGAAAAGAAAAAAAGAAATATCCATTCCTCAAATATGGTGGAAACCAAAAAGCAATACTCCTTTGCACAGTCAGCTTTATCACCTCTCTCCTGTCCTTGTCTTCTTCTTCTTCTTCTTCTTCTTCTTCTTCTTCTTCTTCTTCTTCTTCTTCTTCTTCTTCTTCTTCTTCTTCTTCTATCACATCCTCCCTCCCCCTGCTTCTATGAGGGTGTTCCTTCACTTCCTCCTTCCTGCCCTCCATTCCCCTACACTGGGGCATCTATAGAGCCTTCACAGGACCAAGGACCTCTCCTCCCATTGATGCCTGACAAGGCCATCCTCTGTTACATATGCATCTGGAGCCATGTGTACTCCTTTGTTGATGGCTTAGTCCCTGGGAGTTCTGGTGCGTGGGTTGATATTGTTGTTCTTCCTATGCGGTGACAAACCCCTTCAACTCCTTCAGTCCCTTCTCTAATTCCTCTGTTAGGGATCCTGGAGTCCAACAGTTGGCTGCTAACTTCTGCATCTGAATTTGTAAGGTTTTGGCAGGGCCTCTCAGGAGACAGCCCTATCAAGCTCCTTTCAGCATGCACTTCTTAGCATCCACAATAGAGTCTGGGTTTGGTAACTGCATATGGGATGAATCCCCAGGTGGGACAGTCTTTGGGTGGCCTTTCCTTTAGTCTCTGCAACATACTTTATCTCCATATTTGCTCCTGTGAATATTTTGTTCTCTTTCTAAGAAGGACCAGAGCACTTTTTATTAAGAAAAATGTAGCTGTATAAGACACTGGGCTAGTTTACACTCATGCCATAAACTACCTCAAAATTCTATCATGTAATGATAGTTAACACAGTCATTTGCTAAAATAATAACTCTTGCATGACTGCATTAGATGTGAACTTCATTCATTTCCTCAACTTGAAGGATGGACTTCCGACATCTCATATTATGCAGAATGGAACAGTTGATGTTATTACATACTAGAATCATGGGACTAGAAGTGGCATAAAAGTGAAAGGACATATCTTTAAGGGGCTGGTCACTTCGAGTTTGACCATGCTCCAGTGAGTATATTGGTAAAACAAAGTGTTCCTCTTCTTCTAGTGTAAATTTTTTTTTTTTTTTTTTTTTTTTTTTTGTGGAGAAGGCACAGGATGAGTGGGTAGATCTGGGAGGAATGCAACATGAGTATGATTTGGGCACATTGTATGAAATTCTCAAATATGCAGTAAAATATTATGTTGGGGAAAATGCTATTAATGCAAAACAAACAAGTAGGAACGAGGATTACTAGAAATATTAAAAATGAAAATTTAGCTGTCTATATATTAGATAAAGCAGTGCTGGAAGACACCTTATGAGTTTGATGATTGCTCTGAGGGAATCAGTTAACTAGTACAGTGATACAACAAGGTTTTAGAAATGCCTCATGTCTCTTTATATCCAAAAAATGGAGGGCAGAAAGGAGGAAGCTGCAAGCACTAATGCATAGAGCATAGAAAGCACACTACTGGGATGAGATATATAGAAGAAAGCCCCAGAGGCAAAGCACACAGAAAACTAAAGAGGTGACTACACAGAGGTTTGTGAAGGAGCCCAGCCTTTAGGAGCTTTTCAGGGCTTCATCTCAATCAGGACTCAAGCAAGCACAGGCTTACTGTGGGCTACACAGGCTTTATTCTTTGGTATGCTTACCTTGTTGTGCACAGCACTGTTTTTCTAGCTGTGATACATGATGTGTATCCTGAACCCGCACAGTAAGCAGGCAGATAACACACTGTGCCTATCAAAACTCATCAAACTCAGTGCACACCCACACCTGTCACTGACACTTTGCAATTCATCTGTATTACAGAAGATGCTAGCAGTGTGTGCAAAAGGTCAGCCATTGCTTAAAAGTGAAATGTGATGTTTTGGAAAGACTATTTCATAAGGGCAAACTAAGATGCTGCCTCTAACCACATGTCTAAGTTTCAAATAGATCAAGAAATCATCTATAAAAAATAAACCGGGATTTTGGGACTGCTGGTGAGTGGAACACAGCTTCAGCTCCAATCCAATTGCACGGGACCTGAGACTGCATTAGTTAGGGAAGCAGAAACCGGCCTGAGTAGGGCCACAGACCTCATCCGGCCAGATCAGCGCCGGGGGTAGCGGGAGCACAGGGTTGCCTGACACCCGCCAGCTACCCACGACCCCCGCCGCAGGATTTTGGGACTGCTGGTGAGTGGAACACAGCTTCAGCTCCAATCCAATTGCGCGGGACCTGAGACTGCATTAGTTAGGGAAGCAGAAACCGGCCTGAGTAGGGCCACAGGCCTCATCCGGCCGGATCAGCACCGGGGTAGCGGGAGCGCAGGGTTGCCTGACACCCGCCAGCTACCCACGACCCCCGCCGCAGGATTTTGGGACTGCTGGTGAGTGGAACACAGCTTCTGCTCCAGTCCAATCACGCGGGACCTGAGACTGCTCTGGTTGGGGAGACAGAAATCCAGCCTACATAGGGCCACAACCCTCTTCCAGTCAGAAAAGCACTGGAGCAGCTGGGGCGCAGGGTCTGCTGACACTCGCCAGCTACCCACAACACCCGCCACAGGATCTTAAGACTTCTGGTGAGGGGAGCACAGCTTCTGCTCCAATCCAATTGCGCGGGACCTGAGACTGCATTAGTTAGGGAAGCAGAAACCGGCCTGAGTAGGACCACAGGCCTCACCCGGCTGGATCAGCGCCGGGGTAGCGGGAGCGCAGGGTTGCCTGACACCCGCCAGCTACCCACGACCCCCGCCGCAGGATTTTGGGACTGCTGGTGAGTGGAACACAGCTTCTGCTCCAATCCAATTGCGCGGGACCTGAGACTGCATTAGTTAGGGAAGCAGAAACCGGCCTGAGTAGGGCCACAGGCCTCATCCGGCCGGATCAGCGCCAGGGTAGCGGGAGCGCAGGGTTGCCTGACACCCGCCAGCTACCCACGACCCCCGCCGCAGGATTTTGGGACTGCTGGTGAGTGGAACACAGCTTCTGTTCCAGTCCAATCACGCGGGACCTGAGACTGCTCTGGTTGGGGAGAGAGAAATCCGGCCTACATAGGGCCACAACCCTCTTCCGGTCAGAAAAGCACCAGGGCAGCGGGGCAGCTGGGGCGCAGGGTCGGCTGACACTCACCAGCTACCCACAACACCCACCACAGGATCTTAAGACTTCTGGAGAGTGGAACACAGCTTCTGCTCCAATCCAATTGCACGCGGGACCAGAGACTGCATTAGTTAGGGAAGCAGAAAAACGGCCTGTGTAGGACCACAGGCCTCTTCCGGCTGGACCAGCACCAGGGTACCTTCAGCTACCCACGAGCCCTGCCGCAGGATTTAGAGACTGCTGGTGAGTGGAACACAGCTTCTGCTCCAATCTTTAAACAGTGACAACGATAACAACTAACCCCAGAGATTACCAGATGGCGAAAGGTAAACGTAATAATCTTACTAACAGAAACCAAGACCACTCACCATCATCAGAACCCAGCACCCCCACTTCGCCCAGTCCAGGGCACCCCAACACACCGGAAAAGCTAGACACGGATTTAAAAGCATATCTCCTGAAGATGATAGAGAACTTCAAGAAGGACTTTAATAACACACTTAAAGAAATGCAGGAGAACACTGCTAAACAGGCAGAAGACAATAAAGAGAAAGCACAAAAATCCCTTAAAGAATTGCAGGAGAACACTGCTAAAGAGTTACAAATCCTTAAAGAAAAACACGATAACATAATCAAACAGGTAGAAGTCCTTACAGAAAAACAGGAAAACACATCCAAACAGATGATGGAAATGAACAAAACCATACTAGACCTAAAAAGGGAAGTAGACACAATAAAGAAAACCCAAAATGAGGCAACACTGGAGATAGAAACCCTAGGAAAGAAATCTGGAACCATAGATACCAGCATCAGCAACAGAATACAAGAGATGGAAGAGGGAATCTCAGGTGCAGAAGATTCCATAGAAAACATCGGCACAACAATCAAGGAAAATGTAAAATGCAAAAAGATCCTAACTCAAAACATCCAAGAAATACAGGACACAATGAGAAGACCAAACCTACGAATAATAGGAGTGGATGAGAATGAAGATTTTCAACTCAAAGGACCAGCAAACATCTTCAACAAAATTATAGAAGAAAACTTCCCAAATCTAAAGAAAGAGATGCCCATGAACATACAGGAAGCCTACAGAACTCCAAATAGACTGGACCAGAAAAGAAATACCTCCCGACACATAATAATCAGAGCAACAAATGCTCTAAATAAAGATAGAATACTAAAAGCAGTAAGAGAAAAAGGCCAAGTAACATATAAAGGCAAGCCTATCAGAATTACACCAGATTTTTCACCAGAGACTATGAAAGCCAGAAGATCCTGGACGGATGTTATACAGACACTAAAAGAACACAAATTCCAGCCCAGGCTACTATACCCAGCCAAACTCTCAATTAACATAGATGGAGAAACCAAAGTATAACACGACAAAACCAAATTCACACATTATCTCTCCACGAATCCAGACCTTCAAAGGATAATAACAGAAAAAAACCAATACAAGGACAGGAACCATGCCCTAGAAACAACAAGAAGGTAATCCCTCAACAAACCTAAAAGAAGACAGCCACAAGAAGAGAATGCCAACTTTAACAACAAAAATAACAGGAAACAACAATTACTTTTCCTTAATATCTCTTAATATCAATGGACTCAACTCCCCAATGAAAAGACATAGACTAACAAACTGGCTACACAAACAAGACCCAACATTTTGCTGCTTACAGGAAACTCATCTCAGAGAAAAGGATAGACACTACCTCAGAATGAAAGGCTGGAAAACAATTTTCCAAGCAAATGGCATGAAGAAACAAGCTGGAGTAGCCATTCTAATATCTGATAAGATTGACTTCCAACCCAAAGTCATTAAAAAAGACAGGGAGGGACACTTCATACTCATCAAAGGTAAAATCCTCCAAGAGGAACTATCAATCCTGAATATCTATGCTCCAAATACAAAGGCAGCCACATTCATTAAAGAAACTTTAGTAAATCTCAAAGCACACATTGCACCTTATACAATAATAGTGGGAGACTTCAACACACCACTTTCACCAATGGACAGATCATGGAAACAGAAACTAAACAGGGACACAGAGAAACTAAGAGAAATTATGAATCAAATGGATCTGGCAGATATCTACAGAACATTCTATCCTAAAACAAAAGGATATACCTTCTTCTCAGCACCTCATGGTACCTTCTCCAAAATTGACCACATAATTGGTCACAAAACAGGCCTCAACAGATACAAAAATATTGAAATTGTCCCATGCATCCTATCAGATCACCATGGACTAAGGCTGATCTTCAATAACAAAATAAATAATAGAAAGCCAACATTCACGTGGAAACTGAACAACACTCTTCTCAATGATACCTTGGTCAAGGAAGGAATAAAGAAAGAAATTAAGGACTTTTTAGAGGTCAATGAAAATGAAGCCACAACATACCCAAACTTATGGGACGCAATGAAAGCATTTCTAAGAGGAAAACTCATAGCTCTGAGTGCCTCCAAAAGGAAACTAGAGAGAGCACACATTAGCAGCTTGACAACATACCTAAAAGCACTAGAACAAAAGGAAGCAAATTCACCCAAGAGGAGTAGACGGCAGGAAATAATCAAACTCAGGGGTGAAATCAACCAAGTGGAAACAAGAAGAACTATTCAAAGAATCAACCAATCAAGGAGCTGGTTCTTTGAGAAAATCAACAAGATAGATAAACCCTTAGCCAGACTCACTAGAGGGCACAGGGAAAGCATCCTAATTAACAAAATCAGAAATGAAAAAGGAGACATAACAACAGATCCTGAAGACATCCAAAACACCATCAGATCCTTCTACCAAAGGCTATACTCAACAAAACTGGAGAACCTGGATGAAATGGAGAAGTTCCTAGACAGATACCAGGTACCAAAGTTGAATCAAGATCAGGTTAATGATCTAAACAGCCCTATATCCCCCAAAGAAATAGAAGCAGTCATTAATAGTCTCCCAAATAAAAAAAGCCCAGGACCAGATGGGTTTAGTGCAGAGTTCTATCAGACCTTCAAAGAAGATCTAATCCCAGTTCTTCACAAACTATTCCACAAAATAGAAACAGAAGGTACTCTACCCAACTCCTTCTATGAAGCCACAATTACTCTGATACCTAAACCACAAAAAGACCCAACAAAGATAGAAAACTTCAGACCAATATCCCTTATGAATATTGATGCAAAAATCCTCAATAAAGTTCTTGCTAACCGAATCCAAGAACACATCAAAACAATCATCCATCCTGACCAAGTAGGTTTCATCCCAGGGATGCAGGGATGGTTCAATATACGGAAATCCATCAACGTAATCCCGTATATAAACAAACTCAAAGACAAAAACCACATGGTCATCTCGTTAGATGCGGAAAAAGCATTTGGCAAGATCCAACACCCATTCATGATAAAAGTCTTGGAAAGATCAGGAATTCAAGGCCCATACCTAAACATGATAAAAGCAATCTACAGCAAACCAGTAGCCAACATCAAAGTAAATGGTGAGAAGGTTGAAGCAATCCCTCTAAAATCAGGGACTAGACAAGGCTGTCCACTTTCTCCATACCTATTCAACATTGTACTTGAAGTCCTAGCCAGAGCAATTCGACAACAAAAGGAGATCAAAGGGATACAAATTGGAAAAGATGAAGTCAAAATATCACTCTTTGCAGATGATATGATAGTATATATAAGTGACCCTAAAAATTCCACCAGAGAACTCCTAAGCCTGATAAACAGCTTCGGTGAAGTAGCTGGATATAAAATTAACTCAAACAAATCAATGGCCTTTCTCTACACAAAGAATAAACAGGCTGAGAAAGAAATTAGGGAAACAACACCCTTCTCAATAGTCACAAATAATATAAAATATCTTGGCGTGACTCTAACTAAGGAAGTGAAAGATCTGTATAATAAAAACTTCAAGTCTCTGAAGAAAGAAATTATAGAAGATCTCAGAAGATGGAAAGATCTCCCATGCTCATGGATTGGCAGGATCAACATTGTAAAAATGGCTATCTTGCCAAAAGCAATCTACAGATTCAATGCAATCCCCATCAAAATTCCAAATCAATTCTTCAACGAATTAGAAAGTGCAATCTGCAAATTCATCTGGAATAACAAAAAACCTAGGATAGCAAAAACTCTTCTCAAGGATAAAAGAACCTCTGGTGGAATCACCATGCCGGACCTAAAGCTCTACTACAGAGCAATTGTGATAAAAACTGCATGGTACTGGTATAGTGACAGACAAATAGACCAATGGAATAGAATTGAAGACCCAGAAATGAACCCACACACCTATGGTCACTTGATCTTCGACAAGGGAGCTAAAAACATCCAGTGGAAGAAAGACAGCATTTTCAACAAATGGTGCTGGTACAACTGGTTGTTAACATGTAGAAGAATGCGAATCGATCCATTCCTATCTCCTTGTACTAAGGTCAAGTCTAAGTGGATCAAGGAACTTCACATAAAACCAGAGACACTGAAACTTATAGAGGAGAAAGTGGGGAAAAGCCTTGAAGATATGGGCACAGGGGAAAAATTCCTGAATAGAACAGTAATGGCTTGTGCTGTAAGATCGAGAATTGACAAGTGGGACCTCATGAAACTACAAAGCTTCTGCAAGGCTAAAGACACCATCAATAAGACAAAAAAACCACCAACAGATTGGGAAAGGATCTTCACCTATCCTAAATCAGATAAGGGACTAATATCCAATATATATAAAGAACTCAAGAAGGTGGACTCCAGAAAGTCAAATAACCCCATTAAAAAATGGGGCTCAGAACTGAACAAAGAATTCTCACCTGAGGAATACCGAATGGCAGAGAAGCACCTGAAAAAATGTTCAACATCCTTAATCATCAGGGAAATGCAAATCAAAACAACCCTGAGATTCCACCTCACACCAGTCAGAATGGCTAAGATCAAAAATTCAGGTGACAGCAGATGCTGGCGAGGATGTGGAGAAAGAGGAACACTCCTCCATTGTTGGTGGGATTGCAAGCTTGTACAACCACTCTGGAAATCAGTCTGGCGGTTCCTCAGAAAATTGGACATAGTACTACCGGAGGATCCAGCAATACCTCTCCTGGGCATATATCCAGAAGATGTCCCAACCGGTAAAAAGGACACATGCTCCACTATGTTCATAGCAGCCCTATTTATAATAGCCAGAAGCTGGAAAGAACCCAGATGTCCCTCAACAGAGGAATGGATACAGAAATTATGGTACATTTACACAATGGAGTACTACTCAGCTATTAAAAAGAATGAATTTATGAAATTCCTAGCCAAATGGATGGACCTGGAGGGCATCATCTTGAGTGAAGTAACACCATCACAAAAGAACTCACACAATATGTATTCATTGATAAGTGGATATTAGCCCAAAACTTAGGATACCCAAGATATAAGATACAATTTGATAAACGCATGAAACTCAAGAAGAATGAAGACCAAAGTGTGGACACTGTGCACCTTCTTAGAATTGGGAACAAAACACCCAGGGAAGGAGTTACAGAGACAAAGTTCGTAGCTGTGATGAAAGGATGGACCATTTAGAGACTGCTGTATCCAGGGATCCGTCCCATAATCAGCTTCTAAACGCTGACACCATTGCATACACTAGCAAGATTTTGCTGAAAGGACCCAAATATAGCTGTTTCTTGTGAGACGATGCCGGGGCCTAGCAAACACAGGAGTGGATGTTCACAGTCAGCTATTGGATGTATCACAGGGCTCCCAATGGAGAAGCTAGAGAAAGTACCCAAGGAGCTAAAGGGATCTGCAACCCTATTGTTGGAACAACATGATGCACTAACCAGAACCCTGGAGCTCTTGTCTCTAGCTGCATATGTATCGAAAGATGGCCTAGTCGGCCATCAATGGAAAGAGAGGCCCATTGGACTTGCAAACTTTATATGCCCCAATATAGGGGAATGCCAGGGCCAAAAGAATGGGAATGGGTGGGTAGGGAAGTGGGGGGCGCTATGGGGGACTTTTGGGATAGTATTGGAAATGTAATTGAGGAAAATATGTAATAAAAAAAAAATAGAAAGACAAAAGTAACAATAATTTGCAGAGGGGTTTAAAATAGCTAAGGGTAATACTGTCTACAGTATTTTACATCTATTTTCCTTGTATTTAAGATGAATTGATCAAATTAGGCAACTATATATGGCTATAAGTTATTTATGTATAGCTATACAAACATCACAGTATTCAGTACAAAATGTATGTATAATAATATGTTCACTATGCATAACATGTATGTGTGTGTATATTCAATATATACATATTAAATACTAGGAGAAAATTCAAAAAAAAATAAATAAATAAAAAAGAAGAGGAGAAGGAAGTGAGGGGAAATGGTCAGTCAAAATATTAAAAGAGAGAACTCACTGAAAAAAAAAAAAATAAACCCGTGAAAATACCAGAAATATCCACCATGGGTAATTGCTGTATAGCCTTCCACTGATTCTCTGTGATTGAAAATCCCAAAACAATCTAAGAAAAAAATGGATCGATCTGGTTACATAAAAGGTCAGAAATAGATTGGCCGGCGGAGGTCCCCAAGGTCCCCAGAGGACTCTTCACTCCACAGGCACCCTAGCACAGCCAGGACCTTGAGATCACTGGTGAGTGGAATGCAGCATCAGTTCCAAAAAAAAAAAAAAACAAAAAACAAAAAACAAAAAACAACAAAAACAAAAAAAACCCCAGAGGGTCTTGTGTTAGCAGGAACAGGGACAAAGGACACCTGCCCAACCAGTGGCTGGGGTTTGTTCTGGTCAGCGCCATCCCCGAGCCATCTTGTGTGCAATCTCAGCTGAGGGCCCCAAGGTCCCCAGAGGACTCTACATGCTGCAGGCACCCTACCACACAAGGGATCTTGAGATCACTGGTGAAAGGAATGCAACATCAGTTTCAAAAATCCCAGTGGGTCTTGTACTAGCAGCAACAGGGTCAAAGGACAAAGGCAGGCCCTAGCACACCCAGAATGTTAGGATCACTGAGATCAGTCTATGCAACAGAGCTTCTTGGACAGTGTCCCTTCCATCCTCAGCCAGGAGACAGAGCTGAGACCCAGACCCCCTGGACACCTTTCATGCCAGAGGAGAGTCGGCCTCCAGGGAGGGCTCTGACCCTGGGACTCAGGAGGTGGATCTGAGCTCCAGACTTCTGTGCACCTTCCCTGCAAGAAGAGAGCTTGCCTGCCGAGAGTGTTCTGACCACTGGGATACAGGAGAATTGGTCTCTCAGGAGTGATGATAGAGGCTAAAGAATCACAGGAGGAACAAGCTCCAGTCAGAGACAGCTACAACATCTAACACCAGAGATTACCAGATGGCAAAAGGCAAACAAAAGGATCTTACTAACAGAAACCAAGATCACTGGGCATCATCAGAACCCAGTATGCCCACCACAGTGAGTCCTGGATACTCCAGCACAACCAAAAAGCAAGATTCAGATCTAAAGCCATATTTCATGATGCTAGTAGAGGATTTTAAGAAGTGCATTAATAACTCACTTAAAGAAATACAGGAGAACTCTTCTAAACAGGTTGAAGTCCTTAAAGAGGAAGCACAAATATCCCTCAAGGAATTACAAGAAAACACTGCTAAACAGGTAGAAGACCTTAAAGAGGAAACACAAAAATCCCTTAAAGAATTACAGAAAAACACAACCAAACAGGTGATAGAATTGAACAAAACCATCCAAGATCTAAAAATGGAAGTAGAAACAAGAAAGAAAACTCAAAGGGAGACAACTCTGGAGATAGCTATGCTAGGAAAGAAATCAGGAACCATATTTGAGTATCAGCAACGGATTACAATAGATGGAAGAGAGAATTTCAGGTGCAGAAGATTCCATAGAGAACATGGACACAACAATCAAAGAAAATGCAAAAGGCAAAAAGATCCTAACCCAAAACATCCAGGAAATCTAGGACACAATGAGAAGACCAAACCAATAGATAATAGGTATAGGTGAGAATGAAGATTTTCAATTTAAAGGGCCAGTGAATATCTTCAACAAAATTATAGAAGAAAATTTCCCTAACCTAAACAAAGAGATGCACATGAACATACAAGCAGCCTACAGAACTCCAAAGAGACTGGACCAGAAAAGAAATTCCTCCCAACACATAATAATCAGAAGAACAAATTTACTAAATAAAGATAAATAGAATATTAAAAGCAGTAAGGGAAAAAGGTCAAGTAACATATACAGGCAGACCTATTAGAATTACAGCAGACTTCTCACCAGAGACTATGAAAGTCAGAAGATCCTGGGCAAATGTTATACAAACCCTAAGAGAACACAAAAGCCAGCCCAGGCTACTACACCCAGCAAAACTCTCAATTACCATTGATGGAGAAACCAAAATATTCCATGACAAAACTAAATTCACACAATATTTTTCCACAAATCCAGCCATTCAGAGGATAATAATGAGAAAAACACCAGCACAAGGAAGGAAACTACGCCCTAGAAAAGGCAAGAAAGTAATCCTTCAACAAAACTAAAAGAAGACAGCTGCAAGAACAGAGTTCCAACTCTAACAACAAAATAACAGGAAGCAATAATTACTTCTTCTTAATATCTCTTAATATCAATGGACTCAATTCTCCAATAAAAAGAAATAGACTAACAGACTGGCTACATAAACAGGACCCAACTTTTTGCTGCTTATAGGAAACCCAACTCAGGGACAAAGACAGACACTACCTCAGAGTAAAAGGCTGGAAAACAATTTTCCAAGCAAATGGTCTGAAGAAACAAGCTGGAGTAGCCATTCTAATATTGAATAAAATTGACTTCCAACCCAAAGTTTTCAAAAAAAACAAGGAGGGGCACTTCATACTCATCAAAGGTAAAATCTTCCAAGATGACTCTCAATTTTGAATATCTATGCTCCAAATGCAAGGGCATCCACATTCATTAAAGAAACTATAGTAAATCTCAAAGCACATATTGCATCTCACACAATAATAGTGGAAGACTTCAGCACCCCACTCTCATCAATGGACAGATCCTGGAAACAGAAACTAAACAGAGACACAGTGAAACTAACAGAAGTTATGAAAGAAATGGGTTTAACAGATATCTACAGAAAATTTTATCCTAAGACAAAAGGATATACTTTCTTCTCAGCACTACATGGTACCTCCTCCAAAATTGACCATATAATTGGTCATAAAACAGGCTTCTACAGATACAAAAATATTGAAATTATCCCATAATTCCTATCAGATCACTACAGACTGAGGCTGATCTTCAATAACAACATAAAAAGCCAACATTCACATGGAAGCTGAAGAACACTCTAATCAATGATACCTTGGTCAAGGAAGGTTTAAAGAAAGAAATTAAAGACTTTTTAGAGTTTAATGAAAATGAAGCCACAAAATACCGAAACCTATGGGACAAAATAAAAGCACCCCTAGAAGGAAAACTCATAGGTCTGAGTGCCTTCAAAAAGAAACTAGAGAGAACATACTCTAGCAGCTTGACAGCACACCTAAAAGCTGTAGAACAAAAGGAAGCAAATTCACCCAAGAGGAGTAGATGGCACGAAATAATCAAATCACTTTCCACTATCAACAAGATACATATACTCTTAGCCAGACTCACTAGAGGACACAGGGACAGTATATTAATTAAATCAGAAATGCAAAGGGAGACATAACAACATAACCTGAGGAAATCCAAAACACCATCAGATCCTACTACAAAAGGCTATACTCAACAAAACTGGAAAACCTGAATGAAATGGACAAATTTCTAGACAGATACCAGGCACCAAAGTTAAATCAGAATCAGATTAATGACATAAAGAGTCACATATCCCCTAAAGAAGTAGAAGCAGTCATTAGTAGTCTCCCAACCAAAAAAAGCCCAGGACCA
This sequence comes from Mus caroli, assembly GCF_978045245.1. NCBI lineage: Eukaryota > Metazoa > Chordata > Mammalia > Rodentia > Muridae > Mus > Mus caroli. The sequence goes on from NW_028227256.1 coordinate 11,411,737, forward strand.
GATGGGTTTAGTGCAGAGTTCTATCAGACCTTCAGAGAAGATCTAATCCCAGTTCTTCACAAACTGTTCCACAAAATAGAAACAGAAGGTACTCTACCCAACTCATTCTATGAAGTCATAATTACTCTGATACCTAAACCACAGAAATACCCAACAAAGATAGAGAACTTCAAACCAACTTCCCTTATGAATATTGATGCAAAAATACTCAATAAAATCCTAGCAAACACAATCCAAGAATACATCAAAATGATCATCCATCATGATCAAGTAGGCATCATTCCAAGGATACAGGGATGGTTTCATATATGGAAATCCATTAACGTAATCCACTATATAAACAAACTCAAAGACAAAAACCACATGATCATCTCTTTTTTGCTGAGAAAACATTTGACAAAATCCAACACCCATTCATGATTAAAGTCTTGGAAAGATCAGGAATTCAAGTCCCATACCTAAACTTAATAAAAGCAATATACAGCAAACCAGCAGCCAACATCAAACTAAATGGAGAGAAGCTGGAAGTAATCCCACTAAAATCAGGGACTAGACAAGGCTGCTCACTTTCTCCCTACCTATTCAATATAGTACTTGAAGTCCTAGCCAGAGCAATTAGACAAAAAAGGAGATCAAGTGGATACAAATTGGAAAGGAAGAAATCAAAATATCACTATTTGCAGATGATAGAATAGTATATATAAGTGATCCTAAAAATTACACCAGAGAACTCCTAGATCTGATAAACAACTTCAGTGAAGTCTCTGAACAAAGAAATCAAAGAACATCTCAAGATGGAAAGATCTCCAATGCTCATGGTTTGGCAGGATCAATATAGTAAAAATGGCTATCTTGCTGAAAGCAATCTACAGATTCAATGTTATCCCCATCTAAATTCCAACTCAATTATTGAATGAATTAGAAAGGGCAATTTTCAAATTCTTTTGGAATAACAAAAAACCTAGGATAGCAAAAACTCTTCTCAATAATAAAATAACTTCTGGTGGAATCACCATGTCTGACCTAAACCTGTATTACAGAGCAATTGTGATAAAAATTGTATGATACTGGTACAGCAACAGACAGGTGGATCAATGGAATAGAACTGAAGACCCAGAAATGAACCCACACACTTTTGGTCACTTAATCTTTGACAAGGGAGCTAAAATCATCCAGTGGAAAAAAGGCAGCATTTTCAACAAATGGTGCTGGCACAACTGGCAGTTATCTTGTAGAAGAATGCGAATTGATCCATTCTTATCTCCTTGTACTAAGGTCAAGTCTATGTGGATCAAGGAACTCCACATAAAACCAGAGACACTAAAACTTATAGAGGAGAAAGTGGGGAAAATCCTTGAAGATAGAGGCACAGGGGGAAAATTCCTGAACAGAACAGCAACGGCTTATGCTGTAAGATAGAAAATTAACAAATGGGATCTCATTAAATTGCAATACTTCTGTAAGGCAAAGACACTGTAAATAAGACAAAAAGGCCACCAACAGATTGGGCAAGGACCTTTACCAATCTTAAATCAGATAAGGGACTAATATACAATATATATAAAGAGCTCAAGAAGGCGGACTCCAGAAAATCAAAATCAAATAACCCCATTAAAAGATGAGGCTCAGAGCTAAACAAAGAATTCTCACATGAGGAATACCGAATGTCTGAGATACACCTGAAAAAATGTTCAGCATCCTTAATCATCAGGTAAATGCAAATCAAAACAACCTTGAGATTCCACCTCACACCAGTCAGAATGGCTAAGATCAAAAATTCAGGTGACAGCAGATACTGGCGAGGATGTGAAGAGGAACACTCCTCCAGTGTTGCTGGGATTGCAAGCTTGTACAACCACTCTGGAAATCAGTCTGGCGGTTCCTCAGAAAACTGGACATAGTACCACCAGAAGATTCAGCAATACCTCTCCTGGGCATATACCCAGAAGATGTTCCAATTGGTAATAAGGACACATGCTCCACTATTTTCATAACAGCCTTATTTATAATAGCCAGAAGCTTGAAAGAGCCCAGATGTCCCTCAGCAGAGGAATGGATACAGAAAATGTGGCACATTTACACAATGGAGAACTACTCAGCACTTAAAAACAATGAATTTATGAAATTCTTCGGCAAATGGATGCATCTGGAGGATATCATCCTGAGTGAGGTAACCCAATCACAAACGAACACACATGGTATGTACTCACTGATAAGTGGATATTATCCCAGAAACTTAGAATATCCAAGATACAATTTGCAAAACACATGAAACTCAAGAAGAAGGAAAACCAAAGTGTGGATACTTCATTCCTTCTTAGAATGGGGAACTAAATACCCATGGAAGTAGTTACAGAGACAAAGTTTGGAGCTAAGAAGGAAGGAAAGACCGTCCAGAGATTGCCCCACCTGGGGATCCATCCCATATACAACCACCAAACCCAGACACTATTTCATATGCCTGAAAGATTTTGCTGACAAGGCCCTGACAAAGCTCTCTCTTGTGAGTCTATACCAATGCCTGGCAAATACAGAAGTGGATGCTCACAGTCATCTATTGGATGGAACACAGGGCCCCTAATGAAGGAGCTAGAGAAAGTACCCACAGAGCTACAGGGGTCTGCAACCCTATAGGAGGAACAATGATATGAACTAACCAGTATCCACTTATCTGTGTCTCTAGTTGCATATGTAGCAGAGGATGTCCTAGTTGGCCATCAATAGGAGGAGAGGCCCTTGGTATTGGGACGATCATATGCCCCAGTACAAGGGAATGCCAGGGCCAGGCAGCGGGAGAGGGTGGGTTGGGGAGCAGGGCGGGGGAGGGTATAGGGGGTTTGCAGTTAGCATTTGAAATGTAAATGAAGAAAATATCTAATAAAAAAGTTCAGAAATGCACATGATTGACAATAAAACACAATATTATTTTACAAGGCTAATATGAACATATCAGGGTTAATAAAAAACTCATAGGAGAAAAGCCAAATGATAAAATGACAGAGATTAAAGGAGCAACTGGCCTTAAAACACCATGAATTCCACTAACAACAGTGAACATAAGTGGTTGGACTTTGTCCCATGCTCCTGGTGAGTCCCACAAACACTTTGTTACATACAATTCTTAAAGCCTAGGTAGTAGCTCCAATTCTCTGAAGTACATACACAAGGGTACAGAGGCACCAAAAATGAAATCATTGTCCCAAGGCTACCAGGCTAGTAAGTAAAGGAGTGTAAGCCAAGTGGTGGTTCCATAGGGTTTACTAGTAAGTGCTAAGTTCACTTCCTCTCCTACCTATAGAAAGGCACACTATAGCACATCGAAGCTCAATCTGCAGTCTCAGACCAAGACTGAAAATGTTCTGAGGCACACCTTACCTGGTTACTCTGATGTATTGCTGCTGAAATATAGTCACATCCTACCAAGGCAGCCCAACAGTTTGATTTCTGGTCATTTATCACACATATGTACATATGCATGACTGCTGACTTGTGGTTATTGCTCTTGTAGGTTTTTTTTTTTAACGAACACAAAACAGTGGGGGAATATCCACATGCCTGCCCATCATGAAGGCACAGTCTTTGAGTGGAATATTATGTAACTGTCAAAGAAAGCAGTGTTCTATCAACTGATATAGAATAATCACTGATATATAGCAAGCCCAAGAATCAAGTACAAATCCATATGTACAGTATGTTGTCTTTTATGAAAAAAGAATGAATATATATATATATATATATATATATATATATATATATATAATATGGTCTAGGGAGAAGATACTTAGTAAGAGTTACCGTTCAACACAAACCATAGACATATGAGTATACCCCATCCTTTAAGGTAAGGTAAAATGGCAGACCATAAATGCAGGATTGTAAGGCTTCACTCTGCCTAGTTTTGTCCATTATATCATCACGCAAAGATGGCAGGGTCTGTGAGCGCCAGTGATGCTTGAGTACAGCTTTTGGTCCCAGAGGCCACCTGCTCAGCAGTTCCAGCAGCTGTGTAGGAGGATGAGCTAGCTTCAATGCCATCCTGTTTTTGTTCTTCAGCTTCTGGGTCATCTTCTCTGACTGTTACTCTCAACTATTCAAAAACCAGTGTTCCATCACTGCTGTCCCTCGGACCTTTGGGAGTATATGGAGCTCATAAGAACAATGGGGCTTTTAAAAGGGCACCATTTATGGGTACTTATAGCCTGCAGGTTTATAGTTCCCACAAATTGATACTAAAACCTAATCCTCACTATAATTGTATTGGGATGGAACTTTTCAGGACGTTAGTCACAAGAGTGAACACTTGTGAATGGGATTTAGAGCCCTTCTACAAAAGGACTCAAGGTAGTCAATTATCTTTAGAATCATGTGAAGATGTAGCAGGAGCTCACCATTGTGAACATGAAAATCGGCACTCTTTGGGAATGGTGTCTTCTGGCACCTTGACCTTAGACATTGTAGCCTCAGGATGGAAAGAGACTTTCCATGTTCTATGTGCTTATACCTTAAGGTTTTAGTTTTTCATTCCTGCAGCCCAAACTAAAACGAGAGCCACACAGAGAAATTGGCTTCCTTATCCTTATTCTACTTCACTAAGCAAGGTAGGTGAAACACATACTACACATTGCACATCTTCTTTCAATAGCTGTGCTCTGTTTCCTAATAATATATAGCTAGCTAAACTGAGTAGAGCATTCTGGACAGAGACGAAGTGTATATGACTAATGGATGGTAGACAGCATAGAGGAGTGAGCCTAGAATGAAAGGCTCCCATGAAGAAGATAGGTGCCTGCCTGCCATGACACCATCACATCCCCTGTAAACCTCAGGGGTCTACACATTCCCGATGGTATGTTACCACTGTTTATTATAACTCAGCTCCTGGGATCGAATGGTGTACAGGGAAAACAGCTTTGAGCATCCTTTCCTAACTAGGCAGGAGCAAAGCAGAGGGAGGAAAGGGAGGCTGTTGGAAGACTGGCAGGGGAGCACCAAAAAGCAAGGAGACTGCAGGGTTTCCCTTGTGGCTCTGCCTTTCCCAGGCATTCTTTACTCTTCTGGTGACTGTGGCCAGAACACACACAGTCTGAAGATTAGTCCCCAGTAGTAAAGAGCAGGCCACATTTCCTGGCTGTTCCTGTTTTGCTACCATGATCAAATGACATTCTTGACAGTGTTCTCATCTGGAGAGCCCCTCATGAACTCTAAGACTTCTGAATCAGTATGAGAGACTGCATTTTGTACAGTGCCAAGGCCAATTTATCAGAAGTAATCACTGGCTTCCTCAGGACTCCTTCAGAGTGGCTTTATGAATGAATGATCATATCTTCTAAGATCAGGGGAGTTCAAAGCTGAATTTCAGAAACATGCCCAGAGCTATAAACATCACAGAAGACATCAGGAAGACAGGAAGCTTGGGAAACAGTTTAAAACTGTGCATGTATGATCTCTCTCTAAAAACATAAAAACCTGAAATAAGGCAACACAAATCAACAACAACAAAAAAGGAGCATGTAGAATTCTAGAGAGAAACAGAAGAAGAAAATAGGAATGTTACAAAATGATAGCAACAAGGAAAACAGAAATAATTAGGAAAACTAGCAATTAAACAGGAACAGTACAGATGAGCTAGAAGAAAGGAACCAGGAGAGATGAGAACAGATTTTATAGACAATAGATAAAATTACAGATTTAAAAAGTTTAGTAAAATTAATATCTGAAGGACTTGTTGCCTGAATGAAACAGAAGATGTTAAACTTAATGAAACAAAATCTCTCTTAAAATTGACACTTGAAGTTTCCAATCAAAATTTGGTCCACCAAGTCACAAAGCATTGATAGAATTTCCTAGAAAGTACATCTTTTTAAAAACACACACTGTTCTCTACAAAGGGAAAACTAAGAATAAGGAAAATTCAATTTGTATGTCCATGTTGTAATTAAGCCTGAAAAATGTTAAAAATAATGTAATTGCATGCATGATGGAAAGGGTATTTTTGCTCTCATTTCCTGCAATAAATAGTGAGGACAACTAGCCGGTGACATTAGAGCAGGCCCCAAAATGTTAGAAATATTACAGGGAGAAGAGCAACATCAGGATCCTAGCACCCTTCAAAGCTTCCTTTTGTGTAGAATGTCAAAAAACAGGCAGTCTTTTTAACTTGTACAAAGTCAAGGGACATGGTCTTCTTGAAAGTTTATTTAAAATATCAAAGTAAACAGGAGACTGGTGACAAAACTAAATTCAATAAAATAGCAAAGAACCTACGATAAGACAAGTTCTAATTTTCATAACAGAATCTTACTAAACCTCGTACCAAAAGATTGTAGGAAAACAAAGTGGGGAAAAGGACTCGTTAGAAATGGGCTAATTTCTCAGATTCTCATTAGAAAGCCTGACACTCTGTCTGAAGTGGATATGTCTTATTTAAAAAGTACCCTTTGCGTGATAGTTTGCATAATTTTTCCTTCTAGTATTTATCTTTCTAGTATACTACTTTTAGAATTCTTTTTTCATTTTCATGAGCATTCATGTTTTGCCTGCATGAATGTCTGTGTGACAGTGTCAGAGCTCTGAAACTGGAGTTTCTGATGGTTGTGAGCTGCCATGGGGGTGCTGGGAATTGAACTCAGCTCCCCTGGACAAACAGACTGTGCTCTTAACCGCTGAGCCATCTTTTCTGCCCTTGAATGCTACTTATGATAATACTTATGATAATACTTTAACAAGTCTTTATGAACACTGCTTTTTTGTCTTTTAAAATAAAATAACAGGAATCATTTTAATTAAAACGCATGACACAATTCAATTATTATGTATTTATTTTTTGTATGTACATATATACATCTAGAAACTTCTAGAAGACATATACCCAATATATTTATGTTTATTAATTTTCTTTTTCTGATAATTGGATTTGAGGTGACTTTTATTTTTGCTAATTTTGTAGGGATTTAAAGGGTTTTCTTTTTCTTTCCTTTTTAAATAGTTTATTTTATCTCTTTAAGTTTACTTCAGGTGACCCATGTTCATAAAAATAGCACAGTCTCTTAAACAAACTAAAACACAAAAGCAAGTAGTAAGACAAATAGAAAGAATTATGCTGACACTGGAAAGGGACAAGAGCTCTGAGCATAGAACCAGCACCCAACCTCAGCTGGTGCTCAAGCAAAGCAAGAGAGGACTCTGAGGTACACACTTTAGTGTGCAGTCGGACAAAGCTGAGAAGACCCTAGCATTGGCTGAATAGCTGACGATTGTCATTCACTGTATTGTGCGTTTCTTGCAACTCTATTTTATTAGTTTGTTCCTCAGGTGAAACCAGATAAAGGACTGGATGTCAAGGTCACACAGCTACTCAGTGGACATTCCCAAATGGGAAGCAAGGTCATATGATTCCCAAGCAAGCCTTCTCCAAATCCTGACTTCCAACTTCTCAATGCTAAGAGAACTTCTTTCCTGTTATTTTCTTAACGGCAGGAAAGTACTCAGTCACTGCTGTGGAAAAGTTTGTAGCTAAGTACAGCTCAGAATCTTTCAGGCCACAACAGAGCTCTTGAATTCAGTAGAGGACAGGCTAAGCCTGAGCATCAAAACACTAAGCCTCTAATTACCTATGGGCTGGTTTTTCTGGTACTGAGAGACTGCACACCAGCATATTGTCATGGACAAAAATGCTAAATCAAGTACTGTCAAGAAAAATCATAGGAAACATGGAAAACTATGCAGAACTGTTACTAATCCTACCCAGTCCTTCCCTTTGTACAGTCGTTTGCATTCTCCTGCCTCTGAAGTTTCTGATGCAATTCTAAATGGGAACAACCATTGTAGAGGAAATAAGACCTGGAAGCCAATAAAAGCTCTAAGCTACAGTCCATTTAACATTACAACCTCTGTTAAAACCATCACTGTACACTGTACATACCCCCAGCAAGACATTTTACAACTCAGACTTTCTTCTGAAATTTGTATTAATTTCCTTCTACTCACAAGTAAGGATGAACACAATAAAATATCCCTTCTTTGAATAAAAGAGACTCTAACAGATGTGTAAACATAAGTTTCACAAACTAGAATAATTATCCTTCCATATATAAACATCAAATTGTCCTTTAGAGAGTTACATGTAGATGTGTATGATAATGTCAATAACTCTAGTCACTAGGACAGAATTTTGGTACCTTTTTGATTACTTAGCTTTTTCTAAAAGAGTATACTCAGCTCATTCATTGTTAACTGAGCCACTATGAAAAGCCACACAAGATGTCATGATTTAGACAGAACAAAGTGATTTCTTAAAATTATTAGACAAGAAATGTGAAATACTTAGACATAAATGCCTAACTCTTAAGCTCTACAAAGACAAAGCAGTTGGAATTATCAGGGTAGACTTCACATGTGGGCTGGTCTTTCACTTCGAAATAGGCAGTGGTTAGTTATAGGAGAGGATATAAAGCCAAGGAGACAGTCTAACCCAATCTGTTGCTTTTATGTTGCTGTGACCACCTTCCTAACAGACAACACAGGCAAGGTTGATTTTGGCTCATGCTTTTAGAGAGATTTCAATCCACCATGGCAGGGGAGGCATGGCAGAGAGCTGCCATTCTCAGGAGGAGGAGCGCATGGTAGAGGTTTGCTCACACAGCAGTGAACCAGGTGTTAGCAAGCAGGTATCTCCACTGCCTGCCCCCAGGGACCTAGCAACAGCAGATGTCGTCACTAGCTGCCAAGATGCAACACATACCCATGGTCATGAATCAAGTCCTCCCCCTGTGCATGCACCACATCGTCTTTTAAAAGGCCATTCCCTCCTTTCCCTGCTCTCCTCTTTCTTCCACCCTCGACTAGAGGGGCCTTTGTATACCCCTTCCCTTCGTAAACGTCCATGTGAGTCTGACTTTATGGTGTCTATCATTAGATCATAACACCAGGAAACAGAGCATGGCTGGGTCCACTGAAAAGTATAACTTTCTAATCTATCCCTAGTCATCTTCTCTGCCAGTCAGGCCCTACATCCTAAAGGCTCCACACCCTGTAAAATAGCACTGTGAGCTAAAGAACAGAATATTCACAAGATGAGCTATGGGGGCCGTTCCCGACTCAAACCACAGCACACATAAATGCCTGCTTGCTGCTGTGTAGATGTAAATATGTGGAATGTGGCCAAAAATAACTCTTGGAGCTTCTCCTGTTTCCCACTGCTGTGCCTCTTGAAGAGAAGGATGCCTAAGATGTACCGGCATTAAGTAGTGAGAGAGCCAAAGACCTTCCCATGACTTCTTCTGCACAGGCTTTTTTCTTCTATAAACTTTTATTCAGCCATTCAGGCCCCTTCAAATCTGAGTCCTTACTCCACCAAACTTCTAGAGAGCCGCGCTGAATCTCAGGATTGTGTCCTAATGTCTTAGTTCTTTTAGATTTGTCAATACAAGCAATCTGATTTCCTCCTTCACTGTCCCACTCAGACTGCCCAGATCAATGGTCTGCCATCTTTTGTACCCTTGATTGATTAATTTACTCACTGTCTTAGCTTCCTTTCCTGTTGCCATGACAAAGCATCTTAAGGAAAAAAGGAGTTGTTCTGGCTCATAGGTTCGAAGGCCCACTTATCTCAGCAGGGAAATCAAGGCAGCAGGGACTTAGGCAGCAGGTTACCTCACAGCCATTATCAAGAAGCACACAACAGATATATGTGTGTGTTATACTCACTCTCATATTTGTGTATAGTATGGGATCCCCATCCAGGAATGCTGTAAGTCAGATAGGGCAGATCTTTCTACTTCAATTAACCTCATAGAGATAACCTGTCTGAGCCAGCTCTAGTAGACTCTTTTCCCTGGTGTTTCTACACTCCATAAAGTTGACAATTGAAATTAATCATCACACTCCCTCAAAGAGAGCTGACACCAAGTAAACTGTCCTTTGTCTCCAGGGGTTGTACCATCATTGGCTCATCCACTTTGAAAATGTTCCTAAGTCCTTAGAGTCTCATTCTCTGCCTGAAATACATGTCTTCCTTTTGACCCTCAACATGACTCTTAGGCCACATGGTATGCTGGCTTCTGCATCATTCACTTGCATCAAATCTGTTTTAGGCCATGAGAGAGAGAGATGCACAGCCTGCTTTCATCAGTGACAAAAGTCACCTGCGTAGCTGAAGAACCCAGAGATTCAAAGGAGCCAATCCTGAATTCATGGGCTCATCTTCTACATTAAACATATTAAGATGAATTTCCCATCTACCTAGAAATATTTTAAATATTTGGGAAATGTATCCTACCTCACTAAACTTCCTGTTACACAGTAACCACATAGTATATTTTGACATATTTTCAAAGAAAAGATCAGATACCTTTAATTCAGTGTCCTTTCCTAAGTTGTGTAAACAAAAGTTTACTTTCACTCTATTTTGATTTCAAGTAAAGAACATATATATCTATTTTTCATTTATTTCTTTGTTATTATGGTGAGGAATGAGTTGCCACATAACAGGTTCCATCATAGCAGGAGGGCACAGAAGAGGGGAAGTTGCATAATGACACTAAAAGCAAGAAAGATGAGGAGCCCCACATACTGTTACATCCGTTGTATCATGAGACCTGCTCACAACCATACTCACAACCATACAGCCTTCCAAGTTGAGTGCCCTAAGTTCCTTCCAGCAGACCACACCCCTTAAAGGATTTATCACCCCCAGCACCTCGGCTAGAAGATTTCTAACACAGAGACCTTTGAGTCATGTGGCAGCCATAGCAACTGGGTGGAGAAACCAGTCTGCCACTGTCACCGATTTTCCAGCTCCACAGGATCCTCAGATCTCTGCCCTACACTTACACAGTCTTAGATCTTGTTTCCAAAAAACAGCTTAACTCACCCTCCCTCCTGAATTAGTCAACACTGCTGGCCTCATCAGCCCTCATTACACCTCTCGGTTTCTTCTTTTTCCAGCGGCGCTTGAGCACAAGGTTGTCAAAGTGTTAATGTTTCTTACTCTCAGCAGCTAAAAGAAAAACTTGAAGACCATGTAAACATGAGGGGACAATAACATTTCCTCTCTGAAAGTTAGGTGTACCGTCAGCACTCCCTCCCGTTAGAAAGGCTCTGCCTTAGTGGGAGTTTCTTATATCTACTATGTAATCTCGATTTTAGGGGGCGTCCATCAGACAAAGCAGAAAACCAAATGCAGAAAGCAAGGCTCAACAGCTTCAATGAAGAAGTGGCAGAGGACTAACCAACAGAGTCAAAAATCAAGAACAAAACAAAAGAGATTATAGTTTCCTTTCTGCTTAATTCATTACACACTTAATTTTGAGATGGACACTTGCCAGCCACATAATTGGTATTTCGGTGGCTTCATTTAATGACCAGAAAAGACCTGAGTTCAAAGCCTAAGTTGTCCTCTACTTGAACTCAGAACTTTACATTACGGTATTACTTAACTCCCTTTCTCACTAAGATGTGTATGTTTGCTCTATAGGTGACACAGAGTGCATCAGACAATGATGTATGGCCTGTTTGTACCTTGGTTCATGGTACTTTGGTCTCCAGCTTCTATTCTTTCATGTGAACAGTGGTTCTTAACCTTCTGCATGCTGCAACCATTTAATACAGTTCTCATGTTGTGGGGACCACCCCAACCATAAAGTTATTTTTATTGCTACTTCATAACTGCAATTCTGCTCCTGTTATGAATTATAATGTAAATATCTGTGTTTTCTGATGGTCTTAGGCAACCCCTGTAGAAGGCTTATTGGACCCCCAAAGGAATCATGGCCCACAGTTTGAAAACTTCTGATTTAAAAGGTGATTTAAAAGAAACAAATTTCCTGTGACAATGCATATTCATCTGTACTATAAGTAATAAATGTCTTCAACATGCCTTTGACCTCTTCTGAGTTGATTCTCTAAAAATGTGTGCCATTCTTGGCTATCCTGTGTGTCAGCCACAGCACAGTTTACTTTAAACATACAATAGCCTGAAAATCTTTCCAGTCAACATGCAACAAATTATATGATAACCTCATATTTGTTGAATAAAATTAAGACTAAAATATAGCACTATTTTGGAGTTGGTACCAAAATCAGAGTGATTAATATTTTTGTTTCATGAATAATAGGAAATAAATTTTGATATACGTGCAGAAAGCACAGATATGTTGACTAGCTGCATGCACTCTCTAGGAGATACTCTCTATGTAGGAGATGCACTTTCCTGAGTGTATCTCTGACTTTCAACAACCTTCTGCTCTGCACGCGGAATTTTCTTCTTAGTCTCTGTGGCTTCCTGATTACGAAGTCTTTGTAAATTAAAGCAAGAAATTTCTCTTTGTTTACCTAATATTTGAAAATGGAGAGAGAGAGAGAGAGAGAGAGAGAGAGAGAGAGAGAGAGAGAGAGAGGGAGAGACAGAGAGACAGAGAGACAGAGAGACAGAGAGACAGAGAGACAGAGACAGACAGAGACAGAGAGAGGAGGGAAGCCCCCTGGGCCATTGAAAATTATCCTTTCATTCCAGCTGCCTGCTTCAAGTCAAAACATCCCTGACTTCAAAAGCGGGTTAGGCCTTCTTAGGCCATTTTGGTGTCCCTGTCTGGTTGGCCTAGGAGGGACGGGTTATTTGGATAAATTAGTTTCTGGAGCCTGCTGGTCTTCTAGAAGACCTCAGTGTCTGACTGCAAATTAGCTCTATTGAACATGAAGAAATCCCAGGACAGGCTAGAAGAAATAAATGGTGATAAAATCTAATACTACAATGTTTGTAATGTGATTTTATTCTGCTGTGTAGCTTGCTAGCACAGCTAATGCTGAATTAAATATTTTAAATTTTTGAAAAAAGCGGGCATGAAAGCAGAAAATCAGATCAGTATACAAGTCACTGAAGATTTGAAGTGAGACTTCCAACAGGACCCTTGTATGAGAACAAACAAAAATATCCCAGTTTTCCCCAAACCAGCTTTATATTTACTTTACAGATACAAACCCACTCCATGCACCCCTCCTCCACCCCAGGCAGGAAGTCAGGCAGGACATCAGGCTGTAGTTGGGCTGTGACTGCTCAGTGAGGCGCCCCCTGAACCCTGCACACTAACGGTGCCTGAGGAGAACAGATTCTAAAGCAAGAGGAGCCTGTGAGCCAAAACTAACAAACAGGGCCCCTCAAGCGGAACAATGGTCCAGAAAACTCAGCAAAAAAGAAAATAAACTTCATTGGCAGTTTGTTTTTTGACTGTTAAGGGCTTAGCTACAAGTCTATCAGGGCTTTTAAGAAGGTAAGAAAGTTCACACATATGGTCTACTCACAGCTGCTTGAGAGTTTATAGTAGGAATTTATCATCTTGTCTTGCCATGGCTAATCCACTTTAGGAGATACTTGTGTCTTTTCTTTCCAGGGTAAACAGAAGAGCCACACCTCTGAGAAAGAGAAGCTGTACTTCCTCTCCCACCTCCACAGCCAGGGGCCAGAGTTCAGCCTGGGTGAGAGGGGCTAACTCTCAGGCCAAAGGCCTAATTCTTTCAAAGGGCTTAACAGCTGAGGTAATGAGGGGCAGACACAGAGTGGAGCTGTGCATGTTTGTCTAGATTCTATAATACATGCCTGCAAAATTAGCCAGTCCACAAGGCAGTAAGTAATGTTTAATGGATGCTCATTCGGAAACCTTCACAAGGTCCTGTGGTTTCCACCTCTGTCCTCAGCTGTAAATAATATTCTAGGCTCCGGAGGTCCATGCATCTCAACATGTAGCCATTTGAAAAGTTTTAAAAATAATATTTAATTATAGGCTGGACCTGGTCAGAAGACGATAACCATTTCTCCAGTGATAAATTTGCATAATCATTCTTTAAGAAGAAAACCAACCCTGGTTGCCAGGCTGGGTGACTTCAAGGTGGTTTGAAGGCGACTGCTGCACACTGCTCTTGCAAGGACCTAGGCTGGGTCCCAGCACCCACATTAGGCAGTTCACAACTACCTGTAACTCCAGTTGCAGGGGACCCACGTCCTCTGTCCTCTACAGGCACCAAATGTGCACACATACAGTGTGTACAGAAACTCATATAGGCATACCTAAATATACATAAAATAAAAACTAAATCGACAGATGAGTTTTAGTTGTTTAAAAATACTTAGTGAGAATGATTATTATCAAAATACAGTGTATGCACATATAAAATCCTCAAGAATATATAAAAATCCACTTTATTTTTGAACTCTAAGCCAATAGTACTTAGAATTGGAGCAAAGAGAATGTAATATAACTAAATATGGGTGTAGGTGAATAATAGAAGTCAACATATATAGTATAAATAGTTGGTAATAGCACACAGAAACAAGGAGAACTATAAAATTAGTTGAATATAAATAATTTTTTCATTATATCTTAGATTTCTCCATGATATTGATTAAATTTCTATCACATTAAACCAAGCATAATATCATATCTAATTTGACCAGATGTTGTAGCATACACCTTTGATCTCAGCACTGGGAGGCAGAAGCAATGAGAGCACTCTAAGTTTGAGCCTAGTCCATGTGGCAAGTTCCAGGGCAGTCAGGGCTACACAGTGAAAGCCTGAGTCAAGAAAAAAAAAAGTCTGATTTCTAACAGTACAGACAGGCAGGTTGTTAGAAGTTGGAAAATGAATGACAATGCTCTATGAATATGTAAAGAATCAAGTTAAAATATATTCAAGGGTTGGGGAGGCAGAGATCCGGCCTGAGTAGGGCCACAAGCCTCTTCCGGTCAGAAAAGCACCTGGGTAGCTAGGGCACATGGTCAGCTGACACTCGCCAGCTACCCACAACACCCGCCATAGGATCTTAAGACTTCTGGTGAGTGGAACACAGCTTCTGCTCCAATCCAATTGCGCGCGGGACCTGAGGCTGCATTAGTTAGGGAAGCAGAAAACTGGCCTGAGTAGGGCCACAGGCCTCTTCCGGCCGGACCAGCACCGGGGTAGCTAGAGCCCGGGGTCGGCTGACACCCGCCAGCTACCCACGACACCCGCCACAGGATTTTGAGACTTCGGGTGAGTGGAACACAGAGTCTGCTCCAATCTTTAAACAGTGACAACAATAACAACTAACCCCAGAGATTACCAGATGGCGAAAGGTAAATGTAATAATCTTACTAACAGAAACCAAGACCACTCACCATCATCAGAACCCAGCACTCCCACTTCGCCCAGTCCAGGGCACCCCAACACACCGGAAAAGCTAGACACGGATCTAAAAGCACATCTCATGATGATGGTAGAGGACATCAAGAAGGACTTTAATAACTCACTTAAAGAATTACAGGAGAACATGGCTAAAGAGTTACAAGTCCTTAAAGAAAAACAGGATAACACAATCAAACAGGTAGAAGTCCTTAAAGAAAAACAGGATAACACAATCAAACAGGTAGAAGTCCTTAAAGGAAAACAGGATAACACAATCAAACAGGTAGAAGTCCTTAAAGAAAAACAGGAAAACACATCCAAACAGATGATGGAAATGAACAAAACCATACTAGACCTAAAGAGGGAAGTAGACACAATAAAGAAAACCCAAAATGAGGCAACACTGGAGATAGAAACCCTAGGAAAGAAATCTGGAACCATAGATACGAGCATCAGCAACACAATACAAGAGATGGAAGAGAGAATCTCAGGTGCAGAAGATTCCATAGAGAACATCGGCACAACAATCAAGAAAAATGTAAAACGCAAAAAGATCCTAACTCAAAACATCCAAGAAATACAGGACACAATGAGAAGACCAAACCTATGGATAATAGGAGTAGATGAGAATGAAGATTTTCAACTCAAAGGACCAGCAAACATCTTCAACAAAATTATAGAAGAAAACTTCCCAAACCTAAAGAAAGAGATGCCCATGAACATACAAGAAGCCTACAGAACTCCAAATAGACTGGACCAGAAAAGAAATACCTCCCGACACATAATAATCAGAACAACAAATGCTCTAAATAAAGATAGAATACTAAAAGCAGTAAGAGAAAAAGGCCAAGTAACATATAAAGGCAAGCCTATCAGAATTACACCAGATTTTTCACCAGAGACTATGAAAGCCAGAAGATCCTGGACAGATGTTATACAGACCCTAAAAGAACACAAATTCCAGCCCAGGCTACTATACCCAGCCAAACTCTCAATGAACATAGATGGAGAAACCAAAGTATTCCACGACAAAACCAAATTCACATATTATATCTCCACGAATCCAGCCCTTCAAAGGATAATAACAGGAAAAAACCAATACAAGGACAGGAACCACGCCCTAGAAACAACAAGAAGGTAACCACTCAACAAACCTAAAAGAAGACAGCCACAAGAAGAGAATGCCAACTTAAACAACAAAAATAACAAGAAACAACAATTACTTTTCCTTAATATTTCTTAATATCAATGGACTCAACTCCCCGATAAAAAGACATAGACTAACAAACTGGCTACACAAACAAGACCCAACATTTTGCTGCTTACAGGAAACTCATCTCAGAGAAAAAGATAGACACTACCTCAGAATGAAAGGCTGGAAAACAATTTTCCAAGCAAATGGTATGAAGAAACAAGCTGGAGTAGCCATTCTAATATCTGATAAGATTGACTTCCAACCCAAAGTCATCAAAAAAGACAGGGAGGGGCACTTCATACTCAGCAAAGGTAAAATCCTCCAAGAGGAACTATCAATCCTGAATATCTATGCTCCAAATACAAAGGCAGCCACATTCATTAAAGAAACTTTAGTAAATCTCAAAGCACACATTGCACCTCATACAATAATAGTGGGAGACTTCAACACACCACTTTCACCAATGGACAGATCATGGAAACAGAAACTAAACAGGGACACAGTGAAACTAACAGAAGTTATGAATCAAATGGATCTGGCAGATATCTACAGAACATTCTATCCTAAAACAAAAGGAAATACCTTCTTCTCAGCACCTCATGGTACCTTCTCCAAAATTGACCACATAATTGGTCACAAAACAGGCCTCAACAGATACAATAATATTGAAATTGTCCCATGCATCCTATCAGATCACCATGGACTAAGGCTGATCTTCAATAACAACATAAATAATAGAAAGCCAACCTTCACGTGGAAACTGAACAACACTCTTCTCAATGATACCTTGGTCAAGGAAGGAATAAAGAAAGAAATTAAGGACTTTTTAGAGTTCAATGAAAATGAAGCCACAACATACCCAAACTTATGGGACGCAATGAAAGCATTTCTAAGAGGAAAACTCATAGCTCTGAGTGCCTCCAAAAAGAAACTAGAGAGAGCACACATTAGCAGCTTGACAACACACCTAAAAGCACTAGAACAAAAGGAAGCAAACTCACCCAAGAGGAGTAGACGGCAGGAAATAATCAAACTCAGGGGCGAAATCAACCAAGTGGAAACAAGAAGAACTATTCAAAGAATCAACCAATCAAGGAGCTGGTTCTTTGAGAAAATCAACAAGATAGATAAACCCTTAGCCAGACTCACTAGAGGGCACAGGGAAAACATCCTAATTAACAAAATCTGAAATGAAAAAGGAGACATAACAAGAGATCCTGAAGACATCCAAAACACCATCAGATCATTCTACCAAAGGCTATACTCAACAAAACTGGAGAACCTGGATGAAATGAAGAAGTTCCTAGACAGATACCAGGTACTAAAGTTGAATCAAGATCAGGTTAATGATCTAAACACCCCTATATCCCCCAAAGAAATAGAAACAATCATTAATAGTCTCCCAACCAAAAAAAGCCCAGGACCAGATAGGTTTAGTGCAGAGTTCTATCAGACCTTCAAAGAAGATCTAATCCCAGTTCTTCACAAACTATTCCACAAAATAAAAACAGAAGGTACTCTACCCAACTCATTCTATGAAGCCACAATTACTCTGATACCTAAACCACAAAAAGACCCAACAAAGATAGAAAACTTCAGACCAATATCCCTTATGAATATTGATGCAAAAATCCTCAATAAAGTTCTTGCTAACGGAATCCAAGAACACATCAAAACAATCATCCATCCTGACCAAGTAGGTTTCATCCCAGGGATGCAGGGATGGTTCCATATATGGAAATCCATCAACGTAATCCAGTATATAAACAAACTCAAAGACAAAAACCACATGGTCATCTCGTTAGATGCGGAAAAAGCATTTGACAAGATCCAACACCCATTCATGATCAAAGTCTTGGAAAGACCAGGAATTCAAGGCCCGTACCTAAAGATGATAAAAGCAATCTACAGCAAACCAGTAGCCAACATCAAAGTAAATGGTGAGAAGCTTGAAGCAATCCCTCTAAAATCAGGGACTAGACAAGGCTGTCCACTTTCTCCATACCTATTCAACATTGTACTTGAAGTCCTAGCCAGAGCAATTCGACAACAAAAGGAGATCAAAGGGATACAAATTGGAAAAGATGAACTCAAAATATCACTTTTTGCAGATGATATGATAGTATATATAAGTGACCCTAAAAATTCCACCAGAGAACTCCTAAACCTGATAAACAGCTTCGGTGAAGTAGCTGGATATAAAATTAACTCAAACAAGTCAATGGCCTTTCTCTACACAAAGAATAAACAGGCTGAGAAAGAAATTAGGGAAACAACACCCTTCTCAATAGTCACAAATAATATAAAATATCTTGGCATGACACTAACTAAGGAAGTGAAAGATCTGTATAATAAAAACTTCAAGTCTCTGAAGAAAGAAATTATAGAAGATCTCAGAAGATGGAAAGATCTCCCATGCTCATGGATTGGCAGGATCAACATTGTAAAAATGGCTATCTTGCCAAAAGCAATCTACAGATTCAATGCAATCTCCATCAAAATTCCAACTCAATTCTTCAACGAATTAGAAAGTGCAATCTGCAAATTCATCTGGAATAACAAAAAACCTAGGATAGCAAAAACTCTTCTCAAGGATAAAAGAACCTCTGGTGGAATCACCATGCCGGACCTAAAGCTTTACTACAGAGCAATTTTGATAAAAACTGTGTGGTACTGGTATAGTGACAGACAAATAGACCAATGGAATAGAATTGAAGACCCAGAAATGAACCCACACACCTACGGTCACTTGATCTTCTACAAGGGAGCTAAAAACATCCAGTGGAAGAAAGACAGCATTTTCAACAAATGGTGCTGGCACAACTGGTTGTTAACATGTAGAAGAATGTGAATTGATCCATTCCTATCTCCTTGTACTAAGGTCAAGTCTAAGTGGATCAAGGAACTTCACATAAAACCAGAGACACTGAAACTTATAGAGGAGAAAGTGGGGGAAAGCCTTGAAGATATGGGCACAGGGGAAAAATTCTTGAATAGAACAGCAATGGCTTGTGCTGTAAGATTGAGAATTGACAAGTGGGACCTCATGAAACTGCAAAGCTTCTGCAAGGCAAAAGACACCATCAATAAGACAAAAAAAACCCGCCAACAGATTGGGAAAGGATCTTTACCTATCCTAAATCAGAAAAGGGACTAATATCCAATATATATAAAGAACTCAAGAAGGTGGACTCCAGAAAGTCAAATAACCCCATTAAAAAATGGGGCTCAGACCTGAACAAAGAATTCTCACCTGAAGAATACCGAATGGCAGAGAAGCACCTGAAAAAATGTTCCACACTTAATCATCAGGGAAATGCAAGTCAAAACAACCCTGAGATTCCACCTCACACCAGTCAGAATGGCTAAGATCAAAAATTCAGGTGACAGCAGATGCTGGCGAGGATGTGGAGAAAGAGGAACACTCCTCCATTGTTGGTGGGATTGCAAGCTTGTACAACCACTCTGGAAATCAGTCTGGCGGTTCCTCAGAAAATTGGACATAGTACTACTGGAGGATCCAGCAATACCTCTCCTGGGCATATATCCAGAAGATGTCCCAACCAGTAAGAAGGACACATGCTCCACTATGTTCATAGCAGCCCTATTTATAATAGCCAGAAGCTGGAAAGAACCCAGATGTCCCTCAACAGAGGAATGGATACAGAAATTATGGTACAATTACACAATGGAGTACTACTCAGCTATTAAAAAAGAATGAATTTATGAAATTCCTAGCCAAATGGATGGATCTGGAGGGCATCATCTTGAGTGAGGTAACACAATCACAAAGGAACTCACACAATATGTATTCACTGATAAGTGGATATTAGCCCAAAACTTAGGATACCCAAGATATAAGATACAATTTGATAAACGCATGAAACTCAAGAAGAATGAAGACCAAAATGTGGACACTGTGCCCCTTCTTAGAATTGGGAACAAAACACCCATGGAAGGAGTTACAGAGACAAAATTTTGGAGCTGTGATGAAAGGATGGACCATCTAGAGACTGCCGTATCCAGGGATCCATCCCATAATCAGCTTCTAAACGCTGACACCATTGCATACACTAGCAAGATTTTGCTGAAAGGACCCAAATATAGCTGTCTCTTGTGAGACTATGCAGGGGCCTAGCAAACACAGGAGTCGATGCTCACAGTCAGCTATTGGATGTATCACAGGGCTCCCAATGGAGAAGCTAGAGAAAGTACCCAAGGAGCTAAAGGGATCTGCAACCCTATAGTTGGAACAACATGATGAACTAACCAGTACCCCAGAGCTCTTGTCTCTAGCTGCATATGTATCGAAAGATGGCCTAGTCGGCCATCAATGGAAAGAGAGGCCCATTGGACTTGCAAACTTTATATGCCCCAATATAGGGGAATGCCAGGGCCAAAAGAATGGGAATGGGTGGGTAGGGAAGTGGGGGGTGCTATGGGGGACTTTTGGGATAGCATTGGAAATGTAATTGAGGAAAATATGTACTAAAAAATATTAAAAATTAAAATATATATATATATTCAAGAGAAGATGCAACTTCTTTTGTTAGAAGTGTCTAACAGTAGGGTGCATGGGTAAGTGTCTCAGGTTTGGAGATATCACCAAGATTCCCCTTGCTTATAAAAATCTTTAAAGAAAGGAACATGGATGGCCTCTTAGCACATTTCTTTAAACCACAAAAATCTAAAAGAATCTAAATATATTTATATATTTATCCCTCTCCAATTAAAATAAAGTAGAGGAATTGCTTTGAGAACCAAAGATTAATACTTTCCAAACTACTGGAAACTATTCCAAACGTCACAAGCAAGACCATGTTTTGCTTTCTCCCTAAGCTGCAGATACTTTCAAAAATTTATTATTATTATTCTTTGTGTACCAAGTAATGACAGAGGAGTTACCACTCTAAGATCAGATTCATGGCTATCCACCTGAGCATCTGTAAACAAGAAAACAAGGAAAAGAAGCTCAAAAAGCAGCAGGATTATCCCCAAGTTAATTTACAACCTGCCAAGTTTACCTAACTTAATCACAAGTCAGTACTTAATTTTTCTAGATCTTTAAAGAATTAAAGGATTTTTACTATACTTAAGAGCTGGCCAAGGGTTTGAAAGAATGTAAGAACTATTTAAAGTATTTCTAATTTTTAAGTGTGCTATGTGAGCCTTTCTGGGAAACATAGGGAGTTTTCTCCTCTCTGAGAAGCCCACAGCAGAGAGTGTTGGGCACTTTCACTCCTTGGAGATGGAAAATCCACCCCTATCCTTACCTTCTCATGTCCTCTCTTTCCTCAAACAGGAGGCAATAAATCCTGAGGTCATGGAATCTCAGCCTTGGGAGGATTTCAGCGGCAATCCCATCTCACCTTATTCTCTACACAGTAGTCTCCAGAAGGTTGTCACCAGGCAGTAGTGAGTTAGCACAGCATCTGTGGCATCCATCACTAGAGCAGATACACCTCAGTGACTCACACTTGGTATTTATTCTTTGTCACAATGGGTCCAACCTAAGGACTGGAACAGAGTCTCCAAGAAACCGGTTCCATGTCGTCCTTTAAGGGGTAGTAGTCAAGGACAACCAATTGGTATAATGACTTAAGAATATACAAGAAATATGTGGAGAACTCACTGTCAATGGCATTTTTTTTTTACATGCACTTAAAAACATGATTTGGAACAATGTCTCTAACAAACTAATACATAATTGCTTTACCACTTTGTAGGAGAATTTATTTGTCATTCTAAAATTAATGTCAAATTAATAATATAATTGTAAACTTCTTTTTTTCCTTTTTAAAAAATTGGATTTTTTTATATACATTTCAAATGTTTTCCCCATTCCAGGTTTCCCCTTCAGAAACCACCTATCCTATCTCCCTCCCCCTGCCTCTGTGAGGGAGCTCTCCCACTTACCCATCCCGCTCCTGTCTTCTTACCCTGGCATTCCCCTACACTGGGGCATCAAATACCCTCAGGCTCAAGGGCCTCTCCTTCCACTGATGTCCATCAAGACCATCCTCTGCCACTTATGCTGCCAGAGCCATGAGTCTCTCCTTGTGAACTCTGTGGTTGGTGGTCCAGTCCCCTGGGAGCTCTGGGGAGACTGATTGGTTGACACTGTTCCTCCCTCCATGGGGTTGCAAATCCCCTCAGCTCCTACAGTCCCTTCTCCAACTCCTCCATCAGGGACCTGGCATTCAGTCCAATGGTTAGGTGCGAGCATCCACCTCTGTATTTGTCAGCCTCTGGCAGAGCCTCTCAGGAGTCAGCCATATCAGGCTCCTGTCAGCAAGTACTTCCTGGCTTCCACAATAGCATCTGAGTTTGGTGGCTGTATATGGGATGGATTCCCAGGTGGGGCAGTCTCTGGATGGCCTGTCTCCCTGTACAAAGCTCAAGTCCAAGTGGATCAAGGACCGCCACACACACACACAAAAAATAACTGAACCTAATAGAAGAGAAAGAGAGAAAGTAGGGAAAAGTCTCGAACACATGGGCACAGGGGAGAAGTTCCTGAACAGAACACTAATGGCTTATGCTCTAAGATCAACAATCAACAAATGGGACCTCATAAAACTGCAAACCTTCTCTATGGAAAGGACACTGTCAATAAAACAAAACCTCATCCAACAGACAGGGAAAAGAATCTTTACCAATCCTACATCCGATAGAAACCTAATATCCAATATATACAAAGAACTCAAGAAGTTAGACTTCATAGAACCAAATAACCCTATTAAAAATGATGAACAGAGTTAAACAGAATTCTCAACTGGGGGATATTGAATGGCTGAGAAGCACCTAAAGAAATGTTCAACATCCTTAGTTATCAGGGAAATGCAAGTCAAAACACCCCTGAGATACTACCTCACACCAGTCAGAATGCCTAAGATCAAAAACTCAGGTGACAGCAGATGCTGGCAAGGATGTGGAGAAAGAAGAACACTCCTCCATTGCTGGTGGGATTGCAAGCTGGTACAACCATTCTGGAAATCAATTTGGCAGGTTCTCAGAAAATTGGACATAGTACTACCCGAACATCCGGCTATACCACTCCTGGGCATATACCCAGAAGATGCTCCAACATGGAGCGCTTCAACATGTTCATAGCAGTCATATTTATAATAGCCAGAAGCTCGTGAAAAGGTCAGCTTAGGAACATTGGGAAGGTCATGAAACACTGGCCCCTCCAGAAGGGAGAGGTCAATTAACATTTCTCAGACCACAGGGCAGGAACTGACCTGTGGGTAAGGACACATTCTGTAGGACTGACTGTTACCCACCTTCAGACAAGGGAAGTCCTTGTCAGTTCATTCCCTAAAGACCAATCAGGTTAAAGAGTCACTGCCTCTCCTTTGGGTCTGGAACCACCCCAGTGCATTGGAACAATAAATTCCTCCTGTTTTTTCCATTGATCCTGGCTCCATGTGGTTCACTCAGGGGGTCCCCAGTAAGCTAAGGGGAAATGACTTGCATTTTCCTGGAAACAATCCAGATGTCCCTCAAAAAGGAATGGATACAGAAAATGTGGTACATTTACATAATGGGGTACTACTCAGCTATTAAAACAATGAATTCATTAAATTTGCAGGCAGATGAATGGGACTTGTAAATATCATCCTGAGTGAGGTAACAGTCACAAAAGAACACACAAGGTATGCATTCACTAATAAGTTTGTATTAGCCCAAAAGTTTGGAATAACCAAGATTCAATTCATAGACCATAAGAAGCCCAAGAAGAGGGAAGACCAAAGTCTGGATTCTTCTGTGCTTCTTAGAAGGGGGAACAAAATTCAGGAGGAAATATGGAGACAAATATGTATGACTATGTGTATATGTGTGTCTTTAGTATTTATGATTTTCTTTTAAGATGGGTTGAGACTATTATAAGAATTTCAGATCTGGCCTTCCAAAGTAATATCAAAATTTAATCCACTGCTATGGAATGAATCAACAAGGGCCATTCACTTGAGCAACCACTATAGCAGAAATGAATAAAGTTAAAACAACCTTGGGGTTTTTTTTTTGTTTTGTTTTGTTTTTTGTATCTTTTGGTTTTTTTTGAGACACGGTTTCTCTGTATAGCCCTGGCTGTCCTGGAACTCACTTTGTAGACCAGGCTGGTCTCGAACTCAGAAATCCACCTGCCTCTGTCTCCCAAGTGCTGGGATTAAAGGCGTGTGCCACCCCGCCCGGCTTAATTCAACTTCCAAAATCACCAGCACACACTGTGTGCCCCAGACTAGTGCCATCTCATGATCTAGTAGAATTATAACTCTCCTTCAATGTCACGAACAGATCCGATGATCATTTGAAACTGTCATTGGCAACCATTTTGTGTTAAGACAGCATCCTGATTCATAGTTTGAATTAACTCCAGATTTCAAAATGAAAGAAAATTAAATTAAATCAGCAATTTGAAAATATATTTCTTACCCAGGATCCTGTAAGAATGCCTGATCACGAGTCACCACGTAATAGTTATGAGGCTACTTTTCTCTCTTACAGAAAGAAAACTAGGGAGGCCCATAGGCCTTCCTGGGTTTCGTTTTTGCTGTGCTGCATGAAAGATGTGTGTGCTTATCTATCACATCTGTGTGTGCTGCTACAGTGCTTAGTGAAGACACACATGAACCTCTGATGCTCACAACTGAGATACTTCTCTCTGTGTACCTAAAGAGGCTGTAGCCATGGATTCAGACCAAGTTCAATCATTCTTCAAGCAACACAAAATTTACATATAATTCTCATTCTCCTTGCTATCATAAAAATCTAAAAATCGTTAAATTAATTAATGTTTGGAACAAAGTCTTGATACAGTGTTCAAGCTGCTCTTTCATCTCAGCCTCCAAGTAGTTTGGGACTACATGCATGGCTATGCCAGGCTCGTGAAGATGGTTCAAAGTATGCCGGAGGTTAAGCGTACATCTTTACAAATCCTTACAACTTTGTAGAAGACTAGACTAAGCCCAGGCTGTACAACTGAGCTGTAGTCCATGCTCTGGTATCTGTTAAAGTGCGATTTTGGAGTCATTTGTTACACAGCAGTAGACAACTACTAAAATTAATAAAAGGTTCAATATCTTTGAGCCAAAGCCAGAAGGTTTTAGTATTGGTGGGACCCTCAGAACAATTCTGTATAGAATTGGGTGAAGATTACACAGTATCCATATTTTAGAGGTAAAGATGTTGCCTCAGGGATGAGCAGAGGTTGGCACACAGCTAGGCTGCAACTCCATTGGAACTTCTAGAACCCACCTTCAGCAACTTCTCACCCAAGCAGGCTCCTCCAATGCCTTTAAATGGGCATCCTCTTATTCATACCGACTAAGAAGCCAAGGTCAGACATTGCTTTCATATGGGATGGGAGCAAATGTACAGAGTTACACGGACCAGTATATTTTTAAAGCTGAAGGCCTGCTGTATCTCCGTTGAAACTGAAAGAACTCTTGTGAAAATATTGAGAATGTCTTTGAGGTTGCTATGATACCACATGCATGGAAAGCCAGCACTGGGGCTTGGAGGGCAGGAAGGCTGAGAAAGATAGAACAGGAGTTCAAGACTTTGGCTACATAATGAGTTTGAGGTCATCCTGGGCTACTTGAGACCCTGTCAATAAAGCAAGAGAAAAAAAACCCACAAAAACTTAAAAATAAAAAATTCTTTTGAATTATGGTCATCTAGTTTAACTTAAGGACACCCTGGAAAGAGTACTTCAATAAATATAGCTTTTTTAAGGGGAAAATATGATTAAGATCTTTGATATGTAATAATTAACTGATTTTTTCCACTTATTTTCACTAACTCAGGTTGAATTTATCTCTAATATTAATTTTCTTATAGGCCTATTTTTATAAAGGCATATATGTAAAATTCCTGCCCTCCTCTGATCAACTTGCCACAAGTGTGGGAATTCCAGTTTATGAGACTTTTTTCCAGAAATGTTGAGAGTGTTGAAATTCCAGTCATTCGCTTCTTTTCCTAGCAGTGGCAGTTGTCAGATCAAGAGCACCTTCACCTTCCTGAACCACGGCAGCACCCTGCAGCTCTGCACTAGATTCTGCTCTATTTCCAGGGGTGCCTGACTCCCTGGAGCCAGGAAGAATGACTGCTGCCAAACCAGAGCCTGTGAAGATTTCTTTGTTTACAAAACCTTCACTCCAGGCAATTGTATTCATTCATTCACTCATTCAACCAAAACATTTTGTCAGTCTATAACAGTGCACAAAACAGGAGCCTCAGCTCCAGAGGCAGGGGCTGCTCCAGCCCACTGTGCTCCTTAAAGAGATCAGGATCTAAGGCAAACAGACTTTCAAATTAGGATTGACAACACACGATAGAAAAAAAATCTATGCTAATTAGCAGTTCAAAGGACTTATTGTTTGGGGAAAGGGTTCTTTAGGGGGAAGAGCAGAAAATGTAAATAAATTAACTTCTGATTTTATTCAGTTGACAAAAAAAGAGGAAAAAATAGATGCAAAGAGTTATAATAACTACTAATTCTATTTATGGAATTGCACATATATAATTATTTACATTTGCTTATATAATTATTATCAAGCTTCACTTCTTTCATTAAAAATTCTGGAGTTTGAAGCTGGAAAGACAGTTCATCAGTTAAGAGCTGCTCTCATAGAAGACCTGAGTTCAGTTCCTAGCACCCACATCAGGCAGCTCTCGACTGCTTATAACTCCAATTCTAAAGGATCTGACACCCCCGGTCTCCAAGGACACTGAGCACACATATCCACGCATATCCACATAATTAAAAATAAAATATATCAACTGAAAAATAAGTTGTTTGGTTCACTCCATTAGCTGTCTATCACTGTGTAACAAATTATCCCAGAATAGAGCCCATTATCAGACACTAGGTTGAGAATACAGATCAATAATGTAGTTTGCATTTAGTTTGCCCAAAGTTCTAGGTTCCTCCCATGTGTGTGTGTGTGTTTGTGTGTGTGCGTGTGTGTGTGTGTAGATAGGTAGGCAGACAAACATATGTTTAAAAATACACATTTGTTATAATATGACATTTTATTAGAGCTACAGTCATCCCAGGATCTGTTCTTGGTTGCCTCACATGGTTGCTGCAGACGACTACAGTCCTGACCATAGAGCTGGCCATAGAGCTGTTTGAGTGCCCCTCCCCATCACAGCTGGCTTTCACAGAGGATGAAATGAGCCACAGTGGCTTGTATGACCTAGCATCTGCATGTTATTATGTCTTCCTTTTTCCTGCTTAGAAATGTGTCACCACACTCAGGGAATGGGTCCAAAGGGTCCTTCTCAAGGCGTTCTGTCAACAAGGTCTCTCTCTCTCTCTCTCTCTCTCTCTCTCTCTCTCTCTCTCTCTCTCTCTCTCTCTCTCTCTCTGTCATATTTGTGAATATATTGTTGCAGTCTTCAGACACACCAGAAGAGGGCATCAGATCCCATTATAGATGGTTGTGAGCCACCATGTGGTTGCTAGGAATTGAACTCAGGACCAGTCAGTGTTCTTTTGTTTGTTTGTTTTTGTTGTGTTTGTTGGTTGGTTTGTTTGTTTTGAGACAGGGTTTCTCTGTGTAGCCCTGGCTGTCCTGGAACTCACTCTGTAGACCAGGCTAGCCTGGAACTCAAAAATTCACCTGCCTCTGCCTCCCACGTGCTGGGATTAAAGGCGAGCGCCACCATGCCGGGCTCAGTCAGTGTTCTTAACTGTTGAGTTATCTCTCCAGCCCAAGGTTCCTCTCTTAAAGAGGGGAATATTGAAGTGTCTCAGGCTCCAGATGGAGTGTCTTTCTTCATAATATTCTACACATCTGCTAAAGTTTGTCATAGATAAAGTCCAGACAGCCTACAATGTGGGACTCTGAACACACTTACCACCATCACTACGTTAGTGCTGATGCAAAGGTAGATGCTCCGGGAACAATAATATCCATTGACTGAGAGATGCAGAGGTGTATGTGTGTGTGTGTGTGTGTGTGTGTGTGTGTGTGTGTGTGTGTGTGTGTGTGTGTGTGTGTGAAGGAAAGAAAGCAAAGCAGAATCTAAAACATAGAGAGATTCATCTCAGTGGGGCTCAAATGCACTCCTGGAGCTGTGGGGAAACATTCAAGCTCGGGCTGATGCCCAATGTATGGTGGGTCCACTCCTTGATGACACACAGATTCACTGAACTGTTTGTGGATAGGCAACTGCTCAGTTCAATGTAGGCACCCAAAGAATGACAGAGTTCTAATCAGAAGCCATCGGCTCCCAACTCACCATGTTAAAAATGAGCAGCATGCAGGCTGGCAAGAGAAAGAAGGGAAGTCAGTGCCAAAGTAACAGGCTAGCCTGACGAGAAGCCTAGAGAAACCTTGGGAGGAAAAATTGAGCAATTGTAGAGCCACTCACCAGTACCTGCTTGGAGAGGGGGACATCCTAGAACCTCTCACTGTGTCTGCATACAATCTTGGGACTCTCCTCTATGTAAACCAACCATGTGGCTTTTATGCTACAATTTCAGGGGTTAGCACTGGTGACTGGTGGATCACACAGTGATGGCAGTCATTATCACCTCTAACGGCAGCAAAGCTGTGCTCAAACTTTTTGCTTTTATTCTTTTGGCGTTGGACTTTGTTGTAAAGGACTCAGGATGTAGTTCAGGCTGGCTCCAGTGCTGTAATCCTTATGTTTTACCACATGAAAGCTGAGATTACAGGTGTATGTCACCAGGTCTGGCTGAGGTATTTTTTTATTTTATACTGATCATCCTAGATCCCACTATTAAAAAGAAATCAAGTCTCAAGACCTGTGTGTTTACTCAGAAAGACAGCCTCACATGTATCATTGCTGCGGAAGTGTGCTGACCAGAAGAGTCTAAGGGACAGCTTCCCTCAGTGGTTAGAGCTCTCCCTTTCCTTTCTTTCCAACATCAGTCACAAACAATTTCCATCTCTGTCACACTCCATTCATGTAGTGCATGTAGACCAACTGAGCTACACCAGAACACAAAATGTTGGCCAGCTCAGATAAACAAACATTTACTGAGTGCCCATGAATGGCTTGTCACTGTGCTTGGCCCTGGAAAGACAAACATGTCACTGTCCTGCCCCTGGAGTAACTTTCCTGTCTGGGTTTTAGCTTTTACCTAAAATCATCCAACTGCTATTACAACCTGGTACCCAATGTGAGCTTTGCTCAGCCATCTCGAGCTTTTAAGCTCTGAGGACATACTTTCTTAATGTGTCTAACTGTACTGACCTGCTAGCATGAAAAAGTTCCCTGCATCCCTTCCAGCATGATCTGAACTCCCAAGTTAAGTTCAGCATAACCCTGGGGATAAGTGCCTATTGTACTTCAGTTAAGAGATGGTAACTTATCCCTCCCATAGTCAAATACGCTTTAATTACATAAGAAAGATTATTAAGTTCTTACTGAACATCTGGGATAGTATTAATAATAACAGAAAATACCAATAGGCCATAAAGTCTATGTGATCTTAGCAGTCACACATAGAACCCCCATTAGTCTTCTCAATACTCCTGAACATCAGTTCATTGTCAGGCATGGGAATTGGCCCAGCAGAGGCAATTCACTCATGTGGGGTTGAGCAGCTTGTGAGCACTCCAGCTCTGAGTGTGTGCTCACTAGTCAGGCTGGAGACTCTGAGCTTCCTCTCCCCACACTGCTCCTAGGTTATAATATTTCTATTCACGCAGCATTATTCCCCACTTTGCAAATGAGAAAGAACTATGGCTTAGGGATACTTTGAAACCTGCCTAAGAGCAGAATGAAAACTGAGCAGGTCTGTCCCACAGGAAATATCCTGCTCTTGCCGAAAGGTGCCTCAAGGTTGAACTCTGGGTCTTGCCTATATCACTGCAACTTACAGAGTGCTTTGACATATACAATTTTATTTCTTTATTTTGTGAACCCAGTAATATATATCTTAAGATATTTTTCTAAAAACAAAATGGAAGCTCAGAGATAGAGTTCTTGAAGTTATTTATTGAAATATTCCATAGGTAATTTCTTTACACGCTACTCAGTTAAATTCATTCTTCATCCCAATATAAGGGAATGAACCACTATGGGCTTGCCTTCTGAGCTAAATTCCCAATCCCGGTGCACAGTTCATAATCCTTGTTGTCTTTACCATGTCCTACCTTCCTATGTTCAAGTTGGCGTTTGTTTAGAAGCACTCAGTGTATCTGGACCAGTGTAACCTCAGTTCTAGATCAGACTAGCTGGTGCTAAAAGCATACAGTCCTACACTCTCAGACAGGCAGAGGGAAAGAAGAAATCCGGGGTGCTAAAGCAACAACCTACAGCTAATGGTTACTGAAAATTCCTTAAGTGCAAAAAACAGTTACATGTGTTCATTATTAGATTTTCTATGAAGACACACATCAAAGGCTAATATCCTGTATTTGTCGGGGTTCTCTAGAGGGATAGAACTAATACAATATATATATATATATATATATATATATATATATATATATATATATATATACATATACATACATATACATACACATAGACACAGACACACAGAGACACACACATATGGAGATGTATATAGACATGATTTATTAGAGTGGCTCACAGGCTTATGCCCAGCTAGTCCAACAATGGCTATCTACCGGTCTGGGCTCTCATAATGTAGCCACAGTGGCCCAAGTTGTTCAAATAAAACCTATGTCATAGCCATAACTGCAGAGTTTGCCTGTTTTTATATTATTATTATTATTATGAGTACACTGTCTCTCTTCAGAGATACCAAAAGAGGGCATTGAATCCCATTAGAGATGGTTGTGAGCCACCATGTTGTTGCTGGGATTTGAACTCAGCTCCTCTATAAGAGCACTCAGTGTTCTTAACCACTGAGCAATCTCTTCAGCCCCCCTAGTTTGGCATTTAATGTGATTGTTATTTATATTATAACTTCCAGTGAAAGCAATTACAGGCTGGGCTTGTTTCTATTAATAAGATTATTATTAAATTTTTCCATTTTATTTCAAAGTTACCTTTTATTTCTAGAATCTCCCAATACAAAAATAAGACATATACATGCTCAATTTAATGATTTTTTTAACTGTGAAATTTAATAACCAAATAAAAACTGTCATTAGCAATGCAAATTTACCTTAACTTAAAGGAGCCAAGTTTGAGTTTCAAGAATTACAATAGAATCCTAAAAGTACCAATATTCTTAAGAAATCTAGAAGATAATCCTCTGAAACTTTCTAGATTAGAGAAAGTCACCTGAACTTTATAATGAAATGCCTCAGTTTTAACCCTCCCTGTCAGCTACCAACACATATGCTGTGATATCTTATGCTGGCTGATATTTTTCTGGAAATTTTAAATTTTAAAATTTATATCACTTTATGTAATGTGGGTATTTTTGTCTACATGCATGTCTTTGCATTTTGTGCTTGGCTGGTACACATGGAGGCCAGAAGGAGATGGGTCACTGGGACCCTGAGAGTGGAGTCATAGATGTTTGTGAGCTACCATGTGGGTCCTTGGATTCAAAGCTGATTCCTCTAAACAGCAGCCATTGCTCTTAGCTATTGAGATACCACTCCAGCCCTTTTTAGAGATGTTGCCAGTAAAAAGTACATTCATATTATATTACATTTTTAAAAGTTTTCAAAACACTTTTTGAATCATGATTTCATTTGAACTGCAAACTTATGATTTGACCTAAGAAAAAAAGAGAAAAAGATACTTGCACTTCTGTTATACAGCTGCTGATAAACCTACCCCCAGGCACAGGAAGGGGTGGAGTGCTGTGGAACTACTTACGGGACCATGGAGGTGGGAGGAACTCATGAGGGAGGCCCTATCAGAACCCGTGGATCTACATGTCATGGTTGTTAGGGCAGGCAGAGAGATTTTCTTCAGTGGTGTAGCCACTGGTAGTTTAGAATCATCTCAACCGCAATCATCATACCCACTGAAAATTACAAGGACACATCTCTCAGTGCAGAGGGACTGGCTGAGCTTTCTAGCTGTTGGGGGCAGGGGTGTGTTAAAAGACTAGCTATTGTGATTACACTTCTGTCCACTCTATGCCCAGCCTAGATCTCTGGAATAATTGGGAGACATACAGAGTGCCATCATCTCTTTCCTCCTCATCACAGTTCTGTACCCACAGAAAAAGAACCAAGGCAATATGAGTCACAGGAGCTTCACAAGCTTATAGTGAGTGATAACTGGATGTGCTGAGTCATAGGACTTCCTCAGCTTATAGTGGGTGATAACTGGGTGTGCTGAGTCACAGGACTTCACCAGCTTATAGTGAGTGATAACTGGATGTGCTGAGTCATAGGACTTCCTCAGCTTATAGTGGGTGATAACTGGGTGTGCTGAGTCACAGGACTTCACAAGCTTATAGTGAGTGATAACTGGATATGCTAAGCATAATGCATATGCTTTGATGCCTAGCTGTGTATATAAACCCATTCAAAAGGCTTCTTTTAAAAAGTGTATAATGAGAAAAACCAACAGTTTGATTCCTTTCCTGGAGATATTTAGGGAGCAAGGAAAGAATCATTCTAGAAACAATAAGCACACCTCCAAAGCTCCCACTAGAAAGTATAATCCTGGGAGCACAGGGCTAAGAGTGGAAGAGAGCTGCATAGCAAGAATGCTACAAATAGGATTAGTCATGCGGTGTACCTTTCATTCTCTTGGTTTTACTGATGCAACAATCAAAGTTCTCAAAGAAATACTTTATAAATATATTTAATGTTTTTCAAAAGATATATGCAGTGTACACTCCCCATAGGTAAAAAGGACAGCCTGCCGACTAATGACACCACCTTGAGGAATCTTGCAGGTACAATAGTAAAGAAAAACAGAAACAAGGTACTTTGGTGGAAGGAAGGATTCAAAATACATGCGTTTTTGAAGCAACAGGCAGACTTGATTGGAAGGGAAGGCTATGAACAATGTGTATCTGTGGGGTCACTGGAATGTATTGAACAAAACAGGAACAGAAGGTTGCCAAGGAGAGGGGAGATGTGCTTAGTGACAGGGTGACAGCCACATGGATCTGCTCCTTTGTCAGGACCTGGCTGGGAAGATTGTCTCTGTTAGCACATGGAACAAGAGATACATGTACACAGCACATGTACAGGAGTACAGTATGCTTTGTTATTTGTTTCAAATACAGTTGGCTTGCAATAAGAAAGAGGAGGAAGGGAGA
Organism: Mus caroli; assembly: GCF_978045245.1. Lineage (NCBI taxonomy): Eukaryota > Metazoa > Chordata > Mammalia > Rodentia > Muridae > Mus > Mus caroli. The sequence goes on from NW_028227256.1 coordinate 11,445,279, forward strand.
TTTCAATCCTGCTTGCAAGTATGAACACTCTTGATATTGGTTCCCTGCTTGCAGGGATGAATACTCTTATTACTGTTCTGATATTCCATCTACTCTTTTGTCTTAAGTAATGCCAACACTTTCAGCCAAGTTCTGGTTCTTCTTTTTATCCTGAAGCTGTTTCTTTAAGGGAAAGGGAGCCTGAGAGCAGAAAGAAGGCAGCCTACCCGAAGCCCTACACAGGAGCCTCTGAAGAAAAGATGCTCATTCCTGATTGAGCACACGGGAGCCAAATTGCCAGGAAAGGCCTCTCCAATCAATAACACATGGCATTTGTCTTTGATAAGTGGCTCTGTCTGCTTTTGTGCCTCTGTATTAGTCAACTGCTGGTCAAAAGCAAAACTGCTTCATGTTCGGGGAGTGGGAGGGGTTGAAGAGAGAGAACAAAATAGCATGTAATTACATTGCCCACTAGACATGTTATTTTTCTCTGAAGGGGACAAACAAGAGGAGGGAGAAAAGAAGGTTAAGAATACAGAGGCCAATATATTTGTTGTATAATATGTAGTTGTATGGAATGTCCTTATGCAGCACAGTACCATGAACATACACATTCAAAATTTAGACAACATGCTATTTTTGTTGAAAGCCAATGCATACCTCTGAACCCTTATGCTTTTTTACATAGGAATTATTTTAATTTTGAATTGTAATTTCATTCTTAAATTAGGATTGGCAAAATACAAAATGTAGTCACCAAGCACACATCTCTACAGAAGTTGTCAGATGTCCCAACATGCCAGCCTTAACATGAAAGTTAACATTAACCTTAAGCTGCTAGTGATTTTATTTTTCCTTGGTACTATGTAAACTATGCAAGTACTTTCATATAATAAAATGAAACAGCACTGATACCTAGTAGGAGTTTAAATGAAATAAATAACTAAATAGATTAGTGATGCCTGTTTCCTGCTTAGGGTAAAAGCTACATCATACAAAGTGGTCCTGAAGTGCTTTGTCTGAATTACCTCAGAGAAGACTTACAGGATCCATAAAGTCTACTCTGTAATTGCATACAGTACAGCTAAAGCTGCCGTGATAGTGCTTGACCACTGGTTATTAAAATCCGTATCCATTAGCAGTCAGAGCTTATTGCATAACACCAAAAGGGCTTGTAAAACACACACTTACAGGAACCACAACAGCATTACTAAAGATCACACTCTAGGTCTGTGATCATTCCATTGTGTGCAAAGCTAGGCAATGAAACCTGAAAGCCTTTGATTTGAGCAGGGCACCTACATGCAAAGTCCTGTATCCTAACCCAAAATACTGTGAGAGGAATTTTCTAAGGAAGCAATTTTAACCCACAGAAACAACTCAGAAGCTGGGTACGATGACTTCCAATGAGAAAGTCACTGAGAAGCCTCACTATATTTCCCTGGAGAGATAGAGGAACAGGTCTGAAATGTTTCTTTGCTTACAAGGTAAACTAAGCGTAACCCAGGGTTCCTTGATCTGAAATCCATTTGGGAGTCGGTCAGACTGTGTAACTTCCATATCAAACATACGTTTTACACACACAGTTTATATACTATAAAGAAAATAAGTATAAAGTGATCTAAAACAGGAATTAATTTTAAGTTTTGTGAGACAATATGCTTTCCCTGAGGCAAGGGAAAATGTAATAAGCATTAAAATTATGCTGTACATATTGCTGTAATTACATAATACTAAAGGTTGGCTTTTTCTCTGACTTGACTTTTGATAGCTGATACCTCTAAGAAGAGACATAAATTGGGTTAGGCTGATGAAATGGTGCACTACTTAATTCATAAGGTTCAAAATCATTAAAAATTGGTACAGAGACTGAGAGATTTCCAGAAACTCAGATTACAACAAAAATAGTCATTACAATTTTAAAAGCCATAACTCTTTGCTTAAGTCTGACATTCTGTTTACTTACAGACTGTCCATTTATCTCATGAGGGGCTTCCATTGAAGACGTCTTCGCAATTATATATGGGCTATTAGCAACACACTTCTTCAAAGGGTTTCAATGCCCCACACCTGTGTGGAGCAGAAATCATACAGCCATGTTAATAGTGGGCATACATCTGCAGCCTTCCATTCACAGCATGTATACACAAGTCAAGAATGCTTACCTCGCTGAATGAATCTCTAAAACAAATATTATAGGCTCCCTGTTTATCACAATTTACATGAGCCACATGTGACCAAATTACAGCCCAGTGGTGCCTGCTGTCAGCGGCTACAGCTCAAGAAGAAAGGTGAGGAGCAGGCTCCCAGAGAACTTTACACACACAATATTTTTGAGCCAACAGTACAGAACATGTTTCCTCCTCTTTTCTTGTTTTTGAATTCAGTTTCTCTCCCTCCCCCCCCCCCCGCTATCTGTCAATGTCAGTAGCCCCACAATGCAAAGAGGAAATACTAAGAAAGAAATATGATTGTGGTGCAAGCAAGGATGAAAGAGCCAGCGCCGGGCTGAGTGCTTTCCCCTTAGGGCATGGATATTATTATACTAATTCTTTGCAAGTTGACATTAAGTCTCCATTTCATGGTTGATCGACTCTGCACCTTCAGACACTCAACACCTTCAAGAAGGGAATGTTCAAGAGGTTTCAAAATATAGTTAATAAATGTCGTTCTTTACACGTAACTATCTTTAAAAAGATAACATAGTCATCTCGTCCCCCAATCTCTCTCCCTCACTTTCAGAATTACTTTTCATGACTATTTTCAAATAAAGAGCTTAAAAGGTACCCTCTGGTTCTTGTATTTGGATGTGAGAAGCAAGGAATTATTCTATATGCCTCACAGTATCTCAAAATGGAGATATGTAAATATGTAGTAAGTATAAGAAAAAGTTTTAATTCTAAGATACAATTTCACAGCAAAAAACACGTCGTAGTTTAATTTTAGGCTCATTGTTTCTGGATGTTCAGATTTAGGAAAACCATCAAGGCAAAAGACTATATCTTTATGTTTTGGTTTGATGAACATCAACAGGTCAGGCAAATAATGAAGAGTGTGTGGGTCTCTGTTTACTCATCTGTGAAATGGAAAATTCCAACTAGGTGATATCTTTTACCTTTATATTTTACATGAATATTATTCTATTTTGTTTTCTGCTGCTGTGATAAATACCATGACCAAAAGCAACGTGGGAGGTAGGAAAGGGTTTATTTGACCTTGTAGTCTGTAGCTTAAGAATGTCAGCACAGAAACAGAACAAAGGCCATGTAGGCATGGTGCTTACTAGCTTGCTTTCCCTGAAGGGTGCTTGGCTAGCCTTCAAGTGAGGTGGCATGGTGTTACACTGTGAACTGGACGCTTCTATAGCACTCAAGAAATTGTCCCACAGACATACCTACAAGTCAACATGACAGAAGCAAGATTCTTTCACCCCAAGTGTGTCAAGTTGTCAATCAAGACTAGCCAGCACTATCTCATATTTTATTACTTAATAAGTATATGCAGTTGCATACATAACTTACTGGTACAAGTCTGAGCATACTTCATTTGAAAAGTCATTTTGGAACATTGGGTTATTCTTCCTACTTAGTTTGCTTTTAATTATGAACGTGACCGATCCACTGTCAACAATAAGGTGAGTCAGCTTGGATGATGTAAGATTCGTAGATCATGTTAGAAATCAGAGAGTACTTTTTTTAAACGTGCTGTTATTTGTAATTTTACCAAGAAACCAATTTCTCAACTCCAAGTCATGAGTTCGACTTCAGAGTAAGTTAAAATTGCACTGCTCAGTCAGTTAAGCCAGGAAAACACAATGAAGTATTCTATTTTGCATGTGTCCACAAAATTCCCAAAGTGCACATCACAGTTCACAAGTGCTGCTTTTCCTTGCCTACTTAGGGAAGGACATCACAGAATAAAACAGTCTCTTTTTTCATTGCTTGCATTCATCTCCGTAAGGGTGTCAGCTTTTCTAGGCACTAAGGTGGGGGTCGACCGTCAGGATCATAATCCTTCTTCACAGCAGCAAGACCTGCCACATTGTGCCAAGTGCCCACAACACATCTATATCTGAGAACAGTCTAGTCTCATTGCTCACAGCAGAGAGCAGGCTAAGACAAAGACCCTGCGATTTCCCATAAATTGCCAACCTCTTCATACCTGTCCGAAGAACACGTTTTAATCAGAATCTGTACATCTGATATCTAGTGTTGTTGGCCATGTGTTTCTTTTCCATATTTCCACATTGAACTTACAGGGGTAATAAGAATGGTCAAGTTACATGAACATGAAAGGTATTTCACTTGTAATTTCATTTCTGCTCAAGATGAAGCTGTTCTGTACTAATATCATGTTTGTTATTGTTTCCTGGGCTCAAAAGGAAGGGCTGAGATTATTGAGAAGTCAAAGCCGTCAGCAGTCATCTGCTTCAGGTAGAGGTTCCGCCCTAAAAGGCTACCACTCAGAAACTTGGAGAAATCACAGAGAGCCATGGACTTTATTTACAAACTCTGCACTGCTTGCTAAATCAGCATAGTTGTTTCCAGATTTCGACATGTCAATCCAAGCCATGAAATATATGACATGACTGAGCCTACTGATATTTAGGAGCCTGGCTTAGACAAGCCCTTAATTCCCTTGCTGGACTTGATCTTTCATGGTTTATAAATAAGCCTGCCTCCATTCCAGCATTTATCCAGTGGGTCTGCAATTATTTCCCTACCTGTCTCTCTGACTCACTGCAGCTCCTTGAGGTCTAGGACTGCTTTATTGTCCTGGTCACATATGGCAGCCATTACATATGTTTTGGATGAATCAGCAAATAAATTGGTGAGTGGATGAGTAGTGTTAACGCATCGCACTGTTTGAATGGATAAAAATATTGAGCTAGAATTCAGTCAACAATTAAAGGCTGATATTATTACCAAGAAACTTAAAAAAACAATCCATGGACATTCTGGCTCTAAACATTTGTTTTAGTTACCCTAAGAAATTGGCTCCAGCAAAGCAGGTGACTTGATTCCTGTCTGTCAGTTCACCTATTTCTCTGCAGTTATTTATTCCTGAAATGGCAGAAACTTACTATAATGCTTAATCTTGAGTGGATTTTAGTCACCTAGGAAAAACTCCATCTCTGGATATCTGTGGGGGACTCATATGTGCATTTGTTCCAAGTGGTAAAATCCTTCATTTGGCCACACTTAGCTCAACCATGATAAGGACCTGTATGAAGTGCCCATGAAGTTGTACAGATCAGACAGCTACCCTTGTGCTTGCTGGCTATTAAAATACAAGGTGCTCTCCAAAGAAACGCCTGGACTTAGCCCTACCTGTGAAACCTAAAGCCCAAGGTTAGTAGGGTTAGTAACCTGCTCTGAGCGTAAACAAAAGTGCCTTCCTGAATTCCAAGAAGGGTGCACTGGGGAAACACAAAGAAGTTACTGATCAGGGTTCAGCTGGGCATGCGTTTAAATACAACCTGACTCTGTGTCTTCTACATGCCTGGGGCAACCTGATGGCTCTCTAAGGGCACACAGAGGCAAACAGCCCTTTCTAAGACAAATCCCCACCAGCCATCCCCATCAGACTCCTTGAGGCATATTAAGAGCTTTATAGCTCTAGAGGGAAGAACCCCACTTGTAGTCACAGCCTTGGATTAGCTACTTGAAAAATAATCCCCCAGGCAAAGAAGGGCAGTAGGAAGGCTCTGCTGTGTGAGAAAAAGACAATAACTTTTCAACAGCTGAAGGAACTAGGCTCCTCAAGTCCTTGAAGAAGGCCAGCTGAAGGATGTAAGGAGGTTGCCCGTTGCTGGCCTTCACTGAAGAAAAGGAGCCGTGGAAAGCATGGCTCTGGACTGCTAGTGAAAAGCTCAATTTGTCCAGTGCGTGCGCCCACACAGAATTAATGGACTCTTTAAGAACTTCCTTCCCTTGTCACTCTTGGAGTGTTGTGGAAGGAGGTCCAGTGAGCACACAACAGCAAATAAACAGTAGGAAGTGTTAAACTTCAGCACTGGTGAAATAGTAAACTCTATAGGAACCAAGGATAGACTCTGCCAAGAACTTAGCAGCAAACCTCTTAAGAGCCCAGAAGCATCATGAAGCTGGGCCCCTGGTGATGACATAATTATTCCTATACAGGTCCAGGCATACTAGGAAACAATCTTGGATATACTATTGTGACCAAAAAGCTTATCAAAATATGAAACACAGACAAAAACATGTGAGCCAAAATATCTAGTTAACATTCACAGCCTAAATTTCTCCCAAATTGATCGTGTGTGTGTGTGTGTGTGTGTGTGTATGTGTAGAAGTGTATGCATGGGAGGGTACACATCACTTTAATGTCATTAACCTTGATTCTTGAGAAAGGGTTGCTCACTGGCACTGGCACTTACTATTCAGACTAAGCTGGCTGGCCAGCAAACTCTAGGAATTTTCCTGTCTCTTCTTTCCTAAGATGACAAGCATGTATCACAAAGCCTGAGGTTTTTATTTGGATGATGGGCTTGCAACTCATGCTTGTGTGGTACACGCATTACTGAGTTATTTCCCCCAAATCCTTTGCTTGGTGGTCTTTAAGAAATGCTTGAACAGCTCAGAACCCATTGTTTCCAACTTCAGTAAGATCATTTACTGAATACAAGAAAATCTTCCCCACATGCACACATACTATATTCTTTTCATGCATCTGCTAAGATAAAGAATAGCATTATATCTTATGTGAGGGTTCGCTTTTATATTGGGCCTAGCTCATAACAAGATTCTGTCTGCAAAGTGTGCAAAATAGAGAAAGAAAGGGCCAAAGTTGGCAAGCCATTGAGACAGTATTTCTACATTAAAGAAAAGGCTAAAGGTAAAAACAGGGAGCGATAGAATTAGGAAAAACTATTTCCTTTTTTCTTCATATATCATGTGTATTTTATTTTCTCCCTGCTGGTATTGAAAAATGGATTGTTTTAGAGGGCACATTAGTCATCGGTAATGAACCCAAGCCCCATCAGACACTTCATACCTGTGGCTCCCCAGATGAAAGAGTATTTTCATTACAGCACACCATGGCTTTGCTCTTTGCCTTCTCACCAAGTGTTGAGTGTTCTAACATTCCTGAGAGGCAGAAGGAAACTGTTGATCGAACATTGCTTTATGGAAAAGAAAAGGGCTATTCTGAGATATGCCCCAGAAGACTACACCTACAGATTGAGTAAACATATCAAATCAAGGGGACCCTAAGAAAATTTACAAACAGAAGCCTGCAGTGAAAGGAACCGTTGGATAAATGACCTGCAGAGAACTGTGGAACTCAGTCATCAGGGGCTCCAGAAGCCACAAGGCACCGACTGTCACCTTCCTTTGGTTTGCTTTGCCTTCTTAAGAAATTTGGTTCTATCAAGGAAAACAGATTAGGCATGTGCACATATGCCATCCTCGGGAACCCCACACCCTGGCCTTTCTAAAAGGAAGGGGTGCGGCTCACTCCTTGAAGCCCCTACTGCAGACCAGACTGATCTGTACCTAGGCAGAGGCAAGAGGAATTTTGTTTTATGGAAGCAAATTCCTGCCCTCATTTTGTTTTATACTTTTTGTTCATTTTCTGACTTGATGATTTAATGGGTTTTGTTGTTGTTGTTGTTTATTATTCTGAAGCCTGCTTATTCTTTATGTAATTTCCAAATGAGTAAGACTAGGTTTCTTTTTTGATTGTCACGTATTTATATGTGTTTACAAAAGATAACATCTATTTCAGTATATTTATATATTTTATGATGATAGAATCAGGGTGGTTAATGTGTGCATCACTTATAAACATCTCTTAGTTCTTGTGGTGAGGTCAGTTAAAGTCATTTATTGCAGCTGTTTGGAAGGATACACTATATTCCTGTCAGCTTCAGTCACCCTACAATGCTATAGAATTTCTACATCTGTGACTTAGTCTAATTTCATATGAAATCAAAGGCAATTAGACACAGATTAGGAAAGTGACAATACACTTGTTTGGCAAATAAAGATGAATCCAAACTGTTTTTAAGAATGGAAGATATATACATTTTTGATATAGCACTTATTATATTAACAGTGTTAAGAAAAGTATTTCCATGCTTACTGATAGAAGTTGGTGGATAGATGAAGAAATTGGACATGTCTTGAGAGCCTCAGCCTGAGAAATCCTATGTGTGATAAAGAACTTGAGGTGTTCAACAAAAATTATCTAAAACACAAGCAACCATGACATACATCTGAAGTGTCACTAGACTGGGATTGGCACCCCTACTTCTAACAACACCAGATGAGCATTGTCTGTATTCTGTGTATCACAGAAGTAGTTTTTAAGCCTACTAGGAATTTTAACTTCCTTAAGGAATGTGCTCCAGACCAACTGGTAAAGAGCAAAAGAAAAAAAAATTATTCCTATTCAACGGTTCTATTTGCTCTGGTCCAAACTCAGCAGCTCTGTCTCAATGATGAATTGACTTACTTTATTCAAGGGGAAGAAAGAAGATATGGATCACCTACCATTTAAAAAACAAAACAAAACACCTTAGTATAGTGTTGAACCATGATTATACAACCAGGGGCTAGATTGGCATGGGCAATGTCAACTGACCTTGGGGAGCCAGAAGGGGATGTTGGAGCTCATGAAATGTGCTGTGAGCTCTGGGGTCCTTGCTTGAGTACTGAAAACACGTAGAGATATGTGTTTAGTACAATTAAGATGTTGTGTTAGTTTGGCTTGAATTTATTTGTTTTGTGGAGACAGGTGTCTCCTCTTGTCATCCAGACTGGCCTAGAATTCCTGATCCTCCTGCCTCAGCTCCTCCAGGGCTAGGACTACAGGTATGCACCATTACATCCAGTTAATAATAATAAGCCTTAAAATATGTTGCAAATTAATGTTTTATTAGTTACTTCCTCTCAAGGAGGGAGCAAAATGTTTTGATAGTGCCTGCTTCCTTTACCAGGCTTGAGAGTAGCCCCTAAATCAGACAAGCCATTGTGGGTCTCCGACCTGCGATCCTCCCCAGTCCAGACTGCAGTAACTCCTACTTGAAGCAGTGGTAAAGACTAACTCATAGTGTTCACAGTTGGATGCTAAATCAGACTGGTGGGCATATGATCTTGGTTTGAGAGGTGAGGGTTAGAAAATATGTAAGGCTCTTGAACACTAACTAGCGTTTAATTTAGGATTTTATTGATATGTTAGCAGTGTAGGCAGTTCTAAAGGGTTTAATATTTTTGTAGGATTTAAGTCAGAATCATCCTGTGTTTAGTCACACTCTGGGACATGTTTATAAGCCTCCTTGATTGTGCTTTGCTCACAGTGAGTTCAGCAGGAAAGAAACTGTAGTTTTTCTTCAGAAAATATGACTTCTCAAAGTTCTAAGTCAGATAGTTCTTATCGTCTGTTAAATTCAAAAGTAATGCTGCAAACCTGGGTATGATCATAGACATCAATGTCTATATGTTTTGTAGCAGGACCATAAGCACAGTAGTCATCACAAATCCTTAGAATTCATGCACAGGACACGTGCCAGCCTAGGAGAACTGGAGAGTCTCCAGCTCCCTCCTCTCCCCCAACACAACACCCCAAAGACTTGAGCCAATCACTAGTAATGTTTAGCAAAGTGGTTTCCTCATTTCCTGAATGCTGACTCTCACTTTTTGCTATTCCTTCCCCAGAGTAAAAGTTGTCTCAGTGAGGAGTACTCCAGCAGGACAGCAGCCTCAGAGGCTCCAGACAACCAGTTAACAGGCCAGTGGTAGAAAAAGCATTACGTTGTTAGAAAAGAGGCACCGACTCAGAATTTCTTTTGGGTTTTTGCATTTTCCTTAAAAATAAACAAAGGATACCTTAGATGAGAACAAAGCTAGAGAGGTTTGAGAACTCTTCCTGTCCTTGATTCCATATTTTTATGGTTTTCCCAGCTGATCGTGAAAACGAAACAAAAACCACAAACATGCGCACTGTGGGACTTGATGAACCCTGACACAGGATTCTGCATTTCCCTGTAGGACAAGAGTCGCCTGGGACAACCTTGATATTTAGCCAACGTGCTCCACTGTGAGCACTTCTCAGGACAGCAAGTCCCCAGCTTGTCAAGGTTTCTGGGGCAGAGCTGGGCCTTCAAGCCCAGGAAGCATTTTCCTGCTACAGAGCTAGAATTGGCCTACCAAGCTCTTTCTTCTCTAGGGTCAGCTTTTCTTCTGAGCAAGTATAAACACAGCCATCATTCTTCCGGCTTTGCAATATTTGAAGATTACAACTGCAACCCTAACAGATCTCCTGTTTTGACCTTATGATACATCTTTTTTAATTAAACAATGTTGAGAGTTTCATAAACGAGAATTGCATTTATGCCATTTCCACTCCTCCGCCCTGTCTAACTCCTCCTCCGTCCCATCTAACTCCTCCTCCCTCTTCTCTAACTCCAGCTCCTCTAACTCCTCCTTCATCCCCTCTAACCCCTCCTCCGTCTCCTACAACTCCTCCTCCGTCTCTAACTCCTCCTCCGTTCCCCCAACTCCTCCTCCGCCCTATCTAACTCCTCCTTCGCCCTGTCTAACTCCTCCTCCATCCCCTCTAACTCCTCCTCCGTCCCGTCTAATTCCTCCTCCTCCGTCCCTTTACAGTTTCTCACAAATTCATGATCTCTTTCTTTCTTTATTATTGTGATACACAAATATAAATACATACATACAATCACTTGTTAATCAGGGGCCTCTTGATCTGACCAACATTGATAAGCACTCATTTCACAGACACCCAAAGCCTTCTACCAATGACCTATTTTTAAGTCTTAACTTCTCTGTTCTGCACTGGGGTGGGGGGTGAGGGTGGTAAGGTACCCATGAAATTCTCATTTTGTCAATTTCTGCCTGTCTATCCATTAAGTTCACTCGGATTCCCCTTGGTTTGTCAATACCTGGACCAAAGACTCCATTTCAGGGCCTAGTAGAAGCTGCCTGCCTAAAAAAAAAAAATGATTGCATTTGTGTTCCTCCTTCAAGCTAGATATGATGTCACGTGATGATGATGGTGACGGTGATGGTGATGGTGATGATGATGAAGCCAAGATAGAGCCACTCTTAAGGCTATGAGAAAAGGCTTGACATGGAAGGGCAAGGATTTGTGTCTGACCCTGGTACTCATCAGCTCTATACTCCAGGACAACATCCCTTAACCTGTTTTGTCATCAGTGCAGCTGCATTATAACATCATTTCACACAGCATAGAACATTACCAATGTGTCCTACAGGCAGGACATGCTTAGTGTGTACAGGCAAGTGTATCTTACTAAAGAATATAGTTATGAAACTGATGCAAAGACAGTTGTTGGCTCCTGCTTTTTACATCCAAAAACCATCAGGTCATGTAAGTCAACTGCTGAAGGCTAGTGGGGCACTTTAAGATTACAGATAGTACAATAGTATAAAGTTTAGCTTTGCATTGGCTAGACTATCTATTATATTTTTATATTGCTTTACAACCTCTCTATGTACCATTTTTCTCACCTTTTCCCAGGTTACCACATGTTCCCAGGGGTGAAACACATTCCACTGCACTGCCTCCTAACCAAGAGGCAGGTCTGATTTTGTGGAACTCAGCTTAACCCACAAGCCCTTTCTCATCTGGCTCCAGCTAGCATCTCAGCCAATCAATCATTCTCTGCCCTAGATCTTTCCTGCTGTTCTCCCTACCTACAGGCATCCACCCCAGGGACACTTGGTGGTGGCGGGAGGGAGGAAGGGGACTGTGGCTGCAACAGGGGACTGCTACTCTATCTATTCCCCCTATCTCTCCAAGCCGGGCTGAGGAACCGGTTCTACCAAAAACAAACTGAAAATGGCTTAGGGAGAGACCAGGGCAGCCCCAAACCAAGTTTGGCAGTGTAACCCCATGCTCAGCTTCCAGAAATTCTAGTGCTTTTCTCTCTTTAAAACTACTGCTGTGCCCGTGGTAGCTCTGCTTGAGCACTAGGGCAAGCATTAGCAAGGGCCCCTCTCCTAGCACCTTGAGTTTTGAGGATACCAAGCCCCTCCCACAAGCCCAACTTCCCTAGGCCTGGGTGCCCAGAGTACTCAGATATACAGAAGGCTGGTTAGGGACCTCTTGGTGGCCAAGGCAGAGCTGACTGAGAGGGCTGACCGAAAGGCTGGCTGAACTGACTTGGAGATTTAGGCCTGCTGGTGGTAGGCAGGTTGGAAATAAAGCAACACTAAGTCAACCTAAAACATTAGAACATCCAAGATGAGTCAAAACATGATTTTGAAGATATGAACCAAACTCCAACTTCTCAGAGATGAAGGTAGAGAAACTTGAATCAGATGTCCAGGACTGGTCCATTATCTTTCTACTTTCATTCTTCTCTCTTGGCATCAAGGAACAAGCTTTCCTTCATCTAAGTTTTTACAACCCTGATGTGCCTCAGAAGGGTGACTGGGGAGAGCCTAGAGGAACCTGTAAAGCCTGTGTGCACTGGTGACGCCTTTAAGAAGCAGTAATCAGATACATTACTTTCCGGAACTTCCTCTCACTTGATTAGGGAGCCCAATCCAGAGCAGTGAAAGATACCTGCTGTAAGGACTCATCACTTCTCTGTGACCATCAAATGCTGGCTCTTCTCTCTCAAATGAAATCCCTCTCCCACCTCCACTCAGATATTCCCCTCAGATGAGATGATGATGATGTGGGGGGGGAGGTGGGCACCACATGAATGTAGGTTTTTTTGTTCAGTCTTTCAAACCATCTAGGCTCACAAGCTTTATTGCTGTTTCTGTCAGTCACCATGGGAGTACCTATTGACTGTGTTAGACACCACTCTGACTCAGAACAGTGAGAGCTAACCCTTCACCTCCAAAGACCACATATTAGAGATAGGGCCAGATATCACACCAGAGGGGGGTAGGGGTGCAGAAATCTAAGCAAAGGCTGCTTCTCTGTTTTGTTTTGTTTATTTTAAACTGTAGGATGCTTACATGTATGCAGATTTAGGACTTTCCAAAACAGAGCATAATATACTGAGTCAGAAAGACTGTAGAAGGAATGTGATGATTACTGATGTTAGCTGAGTGAGGCTCCCACACTGTTTAGACCTAAGTATAAGCCAAAGAACCCAGCTCACAAGGATAGCTTCACAATTTTTAATCCATTTCTTATTTATATCCATTCATGAATAAAGAACTCCCATAACAAAAGGTGACAGCAGAACCTCTTAAAACTTAAACCATCCATTTGTTTTTTTTTTTTTTTTTACTTTAAGAACCAGCAACAAGAATTTCAAATTACAACATCAAGTGTCTGATGAAAGTTCACGGAAGACTACCAGAGCTTCTTGTTTTATAGGAAGGTCATTGGTTTTAAATAAAGGACTAATCCCTGTAATTAAGAAATAAATTTTTTATTTTTAAAATATTCTTTAAAATATGTATGGTTACTACAATAATTCTTTTAATACTTTTTCTTGCTGTTTCTTAAAACATATAGGGTAAGTCACAATCCAAATATATTTACTCTGTGGAAACCTAGTTTCATATGGTTTAGGGATTAAAGCATATAAAATTCTAAATCAGTTTTTTAATTTGAAGATGTGGAGAATTATTTCACTATTGCTCATTTAGGAATGCCATTTATTTAAAATATTAGCTGTACTAGATTCAGAAGATAGAATCTCATTGAGGATTCTCTCTTAAGGAAAGTTATTCAGGCAAAGCACATTGCTTTAGCACAATATACAAAGTTTTCATTTCTCCAAAGCAGGAGTAACAGAAGCCGACTCATAGAGTATAATGTATTCCAGACACTTGCTGGAATAAACAATGCTCCTGAGACCCTCAGATGAGCAGCCAATAAGGAGCTGTTGACTACTTGAGGATTTTACACATCTCTTGGCCAAATCAGAAATCCACATCCCAAATCATTCACAGGCACACAGTGTGCACATATAGTCCTGCCTGGGTAGAAGGTCACAGTCAGCAAAGGTGTTCGACTGCCCGAGGCAGGATTGCTTTTTTTTTTTTTTTTTTTTTTAATGTGGCACGAATACAATGTTTCCAATGGTGATGTAATGTCTTTGGCAACCCTCTGCCAATACATAATAAGAACATACACTTCTAATTATCCAGTTGAGAATATAAGTTTGTATTCATATACTGAGGTGTGTATAGATATTTTTATCTCTAAATTTGTGCGTGACTAGTAAATGTCATGAGGGCATAATTATGCATCTCTAAACTTGGATCACACTTAAGACATCCAACTGTTTACATGTCATAAAAGCTAATCTCAACCGCTCTCCGACTTTCAGTATACACAAAAAAGAAATGCCGGTGCTTTTCCCATGTCTATAGGCACAAAAATATTGACGTGCAATATTACTCTGCTTTACAACTAGAAACAGAACACACATGATAGAGGAGCACGGTTAAGCTGGGATCCTGGTCAGATTCTTAAATATAGATCTGGAGAGGAGAAAGAGTTCCAGGAGTTAGAGCTCCTTGAGCCAGTGGCTGGCTGTGTTGTGATTGGTCCTGATGCAAAAGACCCCTACCCCCATTATTTAGTGTGGCAAAGTAACTTCATTCAGATACAGCTTTCCAAATGCCGGTAATGACAGAATTTTTCCACAAGGAGAAGAGGCATTGGAGAGATAGGTTTAGTGCTTATGAACTCTTGTTGCTCTTGCAGATGAACCAGGTACAGTTCACAGCTATTACATGTTAGCTCACAACCATCTGTAACTCCAGTACCAAGGATCTGATGCCCTCTTCTGGCCTCCACTGCCACCAAACATACATGTAGTATACATATATATGCAGGAGAAAAACTCATACACATAGAATAAAAACAAATCTTAAAAAGAGAAAACAGATACTGCCTATTTTAATTTAGGTCAAAATGTTTTCTTGAGCATCATCAGAGAAAGACCAGCTTATATGAGTCCCCAGATGTGCTACAGGAACAGCTAGAGAAACACTTACCAGAACATTCTCTTCCAATGCCAAACTATGTCTCCTTGACCCAGCTACATCACTTGATTCAGATTGGAATAATATTAACCCATTGGATGCTGAACATAGTTGGCTAGGGAACATTAATTGAAGCACAACAAATGTTATGCATAAAACTAAAGGCAGCGTTTAAGTTCTAAGACTTTTATAATATAAATATGCATATGTAGTCTTTAGTCTACTAGAATATCCTATAATCACAAAAAACATTCTATTGATCCCATAAAACATCTTTGAAAGGAAAAAAATTAGGTTAACCAGTAGACAGGTATTTATGATGACACCAAAATGCTGATGTCTTTATCCAGGGCTTCTTGTTATATTAAGGACTGGTTTTCTAAGCCAACTCCCTGTGAATTATATTAGGAAATACAATTACTCTTATAAAAATGTCAAAGGACATCACCAGGTTCTTTAATAATGTCCCAGGGTCTTGAGGTAGACAGTAAAGGACCTGGGCTGTAATGAGCAGAGGGGGAGTTTCCTTTTGTCTTTCTGCACTAAGACTTAGTGAGGGACAAGGATTCCTGACCTGATTTCCACCTGGGAAAAGAAATGAGGTAAATTTACCCTTTTTGCATGTCTCACAAATAATTACCATGAAAAATGTTAGTATATGTTTAGTTAATTTTTTAAACAAAATGTTGAAATTTCAGTCTTAGATAAAATTTCCAGTTATTGAAATATAATATTTCTGTATTTTAAACCTAATTTGACAATTTTCCTTTTCTCATTTTATTTTCTCTCTTTGCAAACACACACACACACACACACACACACACACACACCAATCATCCTCCTGACTTGCTAGTGTGTGTGTATGTGTGAATACTTTTGACTGTCAGTGACTGACTTCAAAAAGAGGAAAGTTCTAGAGCTTCCAATTTGCCTTTTCCAAAATAAGGCAACCTAATAATATGCCCATGTTTGGCCTGATGTTCCCTGTAAAAAGATACTATCTAACATGAGCCTTGGTGGAATATCGTTCCTTAATGAATCCATTCTGTTTTCTTGTCCTACCAGAAAGCAATGACAGGATTGTTCAGTTCAAAGTTCTATGATGTTGTGTAACCAACACACGTAGGGCATTTTTTTTTCTTAGCACCCATATAGAATAAAATTGTAAGCGAACTTTAAAAAATATCCAATATATTGTCCTATGAGTATGATTTAGAAAATAAGTATGTATTATGCAAGCATTCCACAGTGTCTACAGAAAACGAAGAGATTGAATTCATGAAAAACATGAATTAGATCTCAAGTTTATGCTGCTTAGACTATTTATTTCCCCACACATACTCCTGGAACTTACTTAGGTTTAATTTTGATTACAACTTTCTTACCATGCTATTTGATAGATAGCTAATCACACACACACACACACACACACACACACATTTTGGTTTAAAGTTGTAAGTTCTTATAAAACTTAAAAGAAGCAATAGCAACAACAACAAAGACCCAACCCTGTTCCATTCTAAGTTCTGTTACCATTAGAAGGAAAACTAAATCTTTGAGAGCTTGAGCTCTCTTACAGTTTTAACAATCAGGACTTATTCTTAAAACGCATGGCTTGTGGAAGGGCACTCATCGGGACAAAATAAGCAGCTGTCCATTGACCTTCAGCACTCCTGAAGGCCAGAATCAGAGGGAGCAGTAAAGATCGTTTCCAAACTTTCCTGTCCTCCATGCCAAACCAGAACCCACCGGAGTGCCAAGATGAGTGCCAAAGGAGTGGTGGCAGGCAGAGAGCAAAATGACCTGTCCGATAAGCAAAGAATGTCTGGGGTGAGGCAAATCATGTTTCCAGCAAAGTACTTGTCTTCATTTCTGGACATGTTATGGGAGGCACTCTGAAGGGCCAGTTTCCCTAATGAAAACCTAATGTGCCTGGGAGTATTAGTCCGATCTGCAGAGATTGCACGTGCTGATTGAGGCTGACTGCTTTCCTTTTGTTGTCTGCTTGCTTTGCTGGGCGGTATGTTTTACTCTTGCTATCATGTGGTTGTTTTCCAAACACTAGACACATGCAATTCCTAAGCTGTCTTTTAAGGATCAGAACTGAATTCTTCTTCATGGACTCACTTAACCCAAGCATTAACAGGATACTAAATCCGTGGATTATCTGAATCACAGCTGTAACATATATAATGTATAGTGAGCTTGAACAGAGGAAACTCCATGGGGCAAATTTCATTCTCTTAGTTTCATCCCCACAGAGCGTCTTGAATACTCCTGCCGTTTTAATCCTGAAATCTTTGTCCCAGATTTCTAATTGTTAATTTGCTGAAGATCCCGAAGCACGTGCCCAACCTAAACAGACACAACACGGTAGAGACATTTTCCTCTTAAACAATCGAATCTATATTTTCAAAAGTAAAACTCAAATTACTTGACAAAGATCTAAGAGAGCCACTGGTAATCGGGTAAGATAAAATGCTGGACTCTGACCTTTTCACAAACAACCAAAAAAAGGTGTAATTGCTGCTCATGGCGTGTTTTAATCTTCGAAGTTATGTATGATTCCTTAAAGTCTGAAGTCAGTAATTTAATGAGTCTGGGTTGCGATCCTGCAGCACTCACATTTTGACAAGCAATCCGACTAATTTACATATACAGAGGCAAACTGGAAGTGTTGTGTTTACCTGCGGTGTTGGATGTGGCTTTCCAGAGAGTTCAGACAGAAGGGGACATGAATACACTTTGAAAATTAAGTGCATGTTAAAAATGCTGATTAAACCGTTTGCTCCAGAAAAATGAAAAATGTATAGTGCAGGAAATACTGGGAAAGGTAGCTTGCAAGATCAGTAATAGTTGACCCATTTGAAAATTTAGATGAGAAAAAAGAGGAGAAAGAGGAGAAGGAAGAAGAGGAGGAGGAGGGTAGGGCAGAGGGTCGCACGCTGTTCTGTAGCTATGAAGGACTCGTCCTGGACCAAAGACCAAAGGACTCCAGCCGGATGCAGATAGTTAAGTGAAATTCACCTCAGACAGGAGGGTTTCCTTTGTTGATTTCGAGTCCACTCTGTGTAAACCTAGCTTCTTGCTCAATGCTTCTCTGTTCCCTCCAAGCTAGGAGGCTGGGACTTTCTCAGTAGTCAGCAGCGCGTCCCAGGGGATCAGCTCGGCCAGCAAGTCCTGATTAGCGGGCCCTGTAGCTCTTTCTGGTGGCTCTGCACTCCGTAATCAGACCCCCCGTTTCTCAGTTTCTCACTCTGCATTGGTTTTCTTACTACAGAGAGAGAGAGAGAGAGAGAGAGAGAGAGAGAGAGAGAGAGAGAGAGAGAGAGAGAGAGAGAGAGAGAGAGAGAGAGGAAAAGGGAAAAGAAAAAAGGAAAAGAAAACAAAAAAAAACCCCAAACCCAAACTGTATAAGAAACTGGAGAACAGCTGGAGAAGTAGAAGCCCACACGTGGTTCTGTAAATTGGATGGGAGGGGGAGGGGGAGGCGGGGAGAGAAGTGAAAGTAGGAATGAGGATAGTCTGAGCCTTCCTTATTTTTCTTTTCCAGTATATATTGTTTTAGCTCTTTCCAGCCCTGCTTGTCTGATAAAAGTGGAAACTAGGTGACAGTGGTTTCAACACACGGTGTTAAACTTAGCAGCAGCAGCACACTGGAAATGTTTGTGGGATACTTCGGAGGCATCTCAGAGAGAGAGATGCTGTTGGCAAGGCTGTTTCGATGCGGGAGATAGTTCCCCCAAAGAGATATGAACAGCGCCTTTGTCTAAACTCAAGATTAAAAGATGTGTCTACTTCCTCAAACAGGATATTCGAATTTCATTCATTAATAGTGACTCTCTTCTCTTAAGAAGGAGAGAAAATGAAGATACTTTTTCTTTTTCTTTTTTTTTTTTTAGCTTTTGCGTCTTTAAAAACAGGTAGGTGGGGGAGTGGCTTACTTCTGGAAGCTGTGTTGTTTCACTAATTTAATTTTTTGACGAAAGGACATAGTTTTGTAAGTGAGTCAAAAAGACAAATATTGTCAACAAAGCTGCATTCTTCGATAAGCTAAAATCAAACACACTCCATTGCAAATCTGGGAGATTACTACCCTTTCTATCACACTGAGGGCTTAGAAAAAACAAAACAAAACAAAACAAAACGGTTTCCCAACAAAAACAGAGTTTTGTTTTTCTTCTCTAGCATGGCTTCAATTAAGCAAAACATGTCGGCAAAACTGCAGTAAAAACCCTAGGAGATGTAAACACCCAAAGAAATTCTAGGTTGATTATATTTGGGGGTCACTAAAATTTCATTACTATGTATCACTGAAGTAGAGAAGTCAGAGGCCCTCAAAGCAGATGAGACCGACCCCCTCCCTGTGTGTGTGTGTGTGTGTGTGTGTGTGTGTGACAGAGAGAGAGAGAGAGAGAGAGAGAGAGAGAGAGAGAGAGAGAGAGAGAGAGAAGTTTCTTCCAGTTAGGAAAAGCAAAACACATGAAATGTAAATGCAAGAGGCATATCTTGGTTTCATTTTTCTAGGGCCAAGTATGTATTTTGTAGATTTTGAAGGCCAGTTGCCAGTTCTTGGATGTATGGGAATAAAACACTCGCACAAATGCCAAATGCTTGTGGTTTATGCAAACTACAGAAAATCCCGGGTTTTGCATTTAGGTAGATAAATGGAGAGATAAAATGATAGAAATCAGTTAGTTTGTTGTGGATTTATCTCCGCGATAGAATTTTCTCTACGTTTCCAAAAAATGTTCATTTACAAACACTTGCTAATATTCTAAGCACCTGGGACCAGCCATTTCCTTACTTGTGAAGTCTTGGGGAGCGGTAACCTAAGAGATGCTGGAAAAGCAATTCCTTGCAGCTAGACCTAAAGAAGCAGTAAGGCTTCTGGATTTTGCGGGGATGCTTTATGAGAAGAAAAGAGCTGAAGGGACCTGCAGGGCGCCTGAGATGCCACACCTTGTAGAGTTTTGAATAACACCTTTTCCTCGATTGCTAGGCGGGAAAAGGAGGGGACTCTTAGGTGGAAGAAATGGGGGCGGTTTGGGTGCTTCATCTGGTCCAGTGAAGAAGGCAAATCAGGAAACCCTTATGACTCTGGCCCATCCTGGATGGAACTGGTCGGCAGTGAGCCACTGCACACTGAGCAGCTGCCTGCTGCGCGGGTCACAGCCGCCTCAGTGGCCCTCCTGCTCGCCCTCCGTACTCTCGAGCTTCCGAGACCCGGACACCAGCCCGCTCCCGGCGGCGTCTATTACGAGCAGCTGCTTCTGCTTAGCCCAGCGAGGATCAGTTGGCCCCAGCTCACCGCCTCTCCTCGGCTTCGGCTCCTCCCTCCCCTCTCTCCCTTCCCCGCCTCTACCCGGTGCTCCGCAGTGGCTGCCGCAGGTCACCGCGGTGGTGTCGCAGCCACCCGCCTGGGTTCACAGACCCTGGATGGGGTGCGGGGCGGGGCGGGGCGGGAGATAGGGGCGGGGGCAGGAGGAGGGAGAGGGAATCGGGAGACTACAGATGGGCGCTACCCAGGAGGATGCCGAGGCCTCAGGAAAAAGGGCAGGCGGGAGCAGACGGCCAGGGACATCGGACTCTGCGAGTCACCTACGGCGCCCGGGAGCGTGGGCTCCGGAGAAAGGCCCATGGTGTGAAGGTGTGGGGAAGTTTCCCCGCAAGTGCTGAGGCACGTCGAGGCTCTCCACGACCATCTGGGGCACTGTCGTCCAGAGGTCCTCTCCTTGGTCCAGTAACCCCGCTGGCAGCCGTGGCTAGAGACCTAGAAGGAAACAGTAGCTGCGGGTCCCAAAGGTTCGGATGGGAGTTAGGCAGGAAGTCCAATCTTCAGCTACTGGCGGTGTGGGCAGAGGAGTGGGCTCTGGGGTTGTCCCAGCAGAAGCTGACAAAAGTCCTCTCTCTTAGTGCTGGAGAGAGTGAGTACTTGAGTCTCTGGAGAGTGCTTTACTCAGGGTGTCCACAGATCTGGCTCCCTTGTTAGGTGCAAAGACTTGGTTTGAAACCTAAGATGCTCAGACACTATGATGAGGAGGAGCTCTTTCAGACAGCAGTAGAGTCTGGTGTAGGCATGAGGTTAAGATAAGCTCCCACAGTTTTGTTTTGCCTTTTGTCGGGAAGAGTCATAGCATCTGGCCTGTCCATACGTGCCCAAAGGGCCTGTCCGACCCTGAGCTGAGCACTGGGTGCTCCTAGCAACAAAGGCAAAGGGAACCGGGCTGCCAGCCCCGCAGTTCTGATTAACAAATGGACTTTAGGCATCAGGGTCATCTGGCCAAGTTAAGGTTTTTATGTCTTTTGTATACAATAATTTCTGGCGCAGTGAGAGCCACCAGGAAACTGTTTAAAGAGAGAACAGCCAGCCAGGCAGTCCCAGACTCAGAATTTTACGTAAGACTGAATCCTAGAGCACCCCTTTAATACAACCAGAAGCAAAACGATTAGTTGGGGTGATTTTCTGTTCAACACAGCAAGAGGCAAACCTACAATTTAGCAGTTGTAAGCCTGAGGACATTTTAGTGTCAGATTCCAATGACGTTAAAACCTTTCTTTCCTGAATTCACTGGCTTAGGTCTTTATTCTACAGTTGTGGTCCATATCATTTTCTTTAATTGTCAAAAAATGGGCAGAGAATCACAGTGAATGGAGTCCTCCATGCTCCTTTGTTGTTATGTTCTAGTTTTTAGTTTTTACTGTCATCATCATCATCAGGCTGCCTTACCTTAAGCCTTCCCGACAGGAGTGAAGCCATTCAAGGCGCACAGCAGGAAGCTTCTCCTACCCCCACTCCCATCTCTGTATCTCCCCTCCAGTCTGCCCACCTTGATAACCATAGTCTCAGGCCTAATATATGCATGCAGGTTACTGAAACTTGGAGGTGATACTCCCCCACCCCCACCCCCAGTGCCCCAGGCAGAGGACAAATCATTTATTTACTCCCAGTAAGGCCGCAGAATTCCTAGAGCCTTCTTTTCTTTGGGGAACTGGGAGAATCCAGTTTCTGGAAGAGTATAAACAACCCTGGATAAAACAGAATGGATCCTGGGGAGCTAGCCATCTCAGACTCTCTCTGTAAAACAGTCAAGCAACTGAGCAGGTCAAGGCGCAGCTGCCCCTCTACTGCTACTGAAACCCTCCTCTGATGCTGCCAGACCCTCTGCCACACACCGCAGACGGACATTTAAAACCATTCCCAGAGAAGATAGAATCCTCAAACTGCAGATGTCGCTTTTAGGGGTGGGGAGAGAATGGGAGGGGGAGGGGGGAGGGGAAAGAGAGAGACAGAGAGAGAAACAGACAGAGACACAGAGAGAGAGAGACAGAGAGGAGAGTGTCTCTAGGCATTTTGGAAATTTAGATTAAAAACTTTAAAAAATGCAACAGAGGCTGTGTGAAACCAACCCTCTTGTAGGGTACTTTCTGAAAGTAATTTTTAGCTCTAGCCTAGGGAGTGCAATAAAATGCAAACTTCACCGAAATGAATATTTGTCCTAATATTGGCAATGATCTCACTGCCTATATCCTTCATTGGCTGCCACCTTCCCTGCTTCCAAGCTATGAACCTTCCAAGCTTAGGAACCCAAGCAGACACGTGTGATCTCATGACTGTCAGCCTAGAAAGCTGGTGAGTTAGTTTCTCTAACTCTGAATTTGCATATCCTAGGAGTGGGAGCCTCACAAACACTATTGTTTTCTGTTTCTTGAAACAAGA
Organism: Mus caroli; assembly: GCF_978045245.1. NCBI lineage: Eukaryota > Metazoa > Chordata > Mammalia > Rodentia > Muridae > Mus > Mus caroli. The sequence goes on from NW_028227256.1 coordinate 11,467,944, forward strand.
GAAACACAAATCCCTGTTTATATTCACACTTAAGGGATGGAAACTAAGACAAATAGAGATTTTTTTTTTATGGGGCAAATGAGTGATTCTTTGGAAGGAATAAAGCTAAGAAACTGGTTCCCAGAGAAACTGACAATGACTTAGGGGGAAGCAAACTTGTAGGGAAAGATTACTGAGTAGAGGTCTCAGCAGCAAAGTTAGGCTGGTGTCTTAATTCTTCTCTCCAAGAAACCCACATATTACTTAGAGTGAAGATCATAGTACTCTTCCTTATTTTTTATACTAGGAAAGTTTTGGAAAACATTGAAAACCATCCAGGGCGGAGAACAGTGTGTGGCATTTCACGGAGAACTAACCGCAGACACCTGCTCTTCTCTCACTTCCGGGAGGAATGCCTGGCTCTCCTCTTTTTGCTGCAAGTTTTGAATTTGAAATAATATTTACATGTAATACTGAATTCTTGGTCTTGAATCTCTCTTGAAAATCGTGAAACAAAGATTTTCTCTTGCTTCTACCAACCATATAAAGTCAAAACACTTGATAATTTTATTTTTAATTTTTCCTCTTTAATGCCACAAGTTCTTAGTATGTACTTTATTTTTTTTTATAGAACACTTTAAGCTGATATTATTGTCAATGTGGGCATTGAAGCGACAGAAAAAAAAAACAAAAACAAACAAGCAAGCAAACAAACAAAAAACCTCTCCATCTGGCTTTTGTGTTTGTGAAGTCTGAGGGAAGACACAGTGGTGTGAATACCTTGGAGCTCCATCTGTGGCTGATGAAGGTTAGCCATTGTAGGATATGGGGAGGTTAAATTAATTAGCTTTTCCCATTATAATTAGCTAGCTTCTGGAGATGGTTGCCATTTTCCCTTTAAATGTCATTATTTCTAGAAGCAGTTAGCTGATAATATAATTAAAGATGAGATAATGTAAATCTGACAATACCAAAACCACTGTCTTTCATGACAGTTGAAAAAAAGCATGAAGTGGACCAAGTTGCAAACAACCTGGCTGCTGCAAACTACCTGCAACCCATGTGACATGGATTTTAAAGGAAGTCAAATTGACATTTTTTTTTTTTATTTTTAAAGTTGAATTGGCTAGTTGCACATTTGGATTGTTTTCTTCAGTGAGTTCCTGAATCAATACTTTTGCTTCATATTTCCATGTTCTCAGTAATGTTAACATATCCAGTTACAAACTTTTGCCAGTAAGAGAGAGACCATGTCCTGCTGTGTACCTTTCTAAATACATTTAAAGAATTATGTTTTCTTTTTATTTGGAATTAAGATTTTGATGGTGTGCCGTCACTGTAATCTCCAATGGGTAGTGAGTGGGCACACTTCATTCTATACACTAATCACCTAGGGTGAAAACCAGGGTCACACCAGCAATCTCAGTACCATCTCTGATCCTGCACCAGAAAGAAATGTGAAAGTTGTATGTCAGCAATGATCTTTATTCTGCCACTGCAGAAATGGATCATAAGAACTGGTAGCTCACTGGCTCTATCCTGAAAATATTGAAAACAGATGTATTTCTGTTCTACTATGGAGCAAAAGGTAATATTAAGAGGTGATAAACTGTACATTCTAATAAAACTAGTGCAATATCACAAATTTTGATACTGTAGTCTTTTGAGGATTACTTTATTAGTCTTATAACTCATAAAATTTTTGGTAACTCAACATCAAATATGTTTAGGACCAATATTCAAATAGTTCACAGATCATAAATAAAATCCCATTTCCCACAAATAATTGTTATACCCTGTTTGCTCCAGATAGTGACACTTTTTTTCTTCTTTCCTATGAAATATCTTAATAGTTTTAGTTGCCTATTAAGGTATTAAGGTAATGTAGCTTATGAAAAACATAGTTCCCTTGGTGCAGGAGATGTAGGGCTGATCTCCTAAATGCACTTGCGAGTTTTTGTTTGTTGTTTTGAGTTGGAATGGGGCTTGAAGAGTGAGTTCTGTGCACTTCCTTCACTCAGCCACCCTGGAGCTCTTTGTTTTGGAGGCAGAGGAGAAAAATGCTTTAATCCTGAGTTGTGTCCAAGTGCACAGGGCTGAATCTAGGTGCCCAGAGAATGTACATGCTCCACTACATCCATGCACAGGACCCAGAGAGGGGCAACACCCCAGCCAGTGACAAAGCCCTCAGCTGCCCCTGGATCAGAGCGTAAACTGTCCTAAAATGCATGCTCAAGGCTTCAGGTGGTCTCAGCAGTCTGGCAATGTAAAAGTACCAATGTACTTTTAACGCGGAACATCTCTGTTTATGGAAGTTCACAGTTTACTAAATGGTAGTTGAGTTGAAGATAGAGAGTGGAACAATTAGGTCTAGAACTCAGTAAAATAAACTTCGGATTATGGGATAGCTCAGAGTATTTCACTAGCATCCAAATGCCACAATGTTATCCCTGCCTTCTGTCCTCCTCTAAGCTCTTGTAAGCTATATCCCAAATCAAACTCATTCTCTACTTTCAGAAAGAAAGGTTCATATTATGAAACTTTGAAATCTGTAACTGTGTCCTTTCAGAGGTTAGGAGAGAAGAAAAAAGGTGAGAGAGAGAGAGAGAGAGAGAGAGAGAGAGAGAGAGAGAGAGAGAGAGAGAGAGAACACGTGTGTAGGAAAGGGAAGGGGAACCCTGTAAAATTCTGCCTTGCTATAAACTGCATTTTGCTGAAAGGTTTAATACTTAAAGTCAAAAGACATTTTCCTGACTACTTTAGTTTTTGTCATTCATCTGGGAGAAAATCCAGGTGGCAAATTTAATGTAACTCTATAAATTTCCCAGCATAGACTGGTTTAACACAAGCACCTCTGAGCAGAATAGCTACTTTTAGATGCAAGTGCAAATCTATTTTTCTTAACAAAGGCCATTAGCATCCATTTATATATTTATTAGTTCAGAACTTTAAGGTGGGGAGAGCATTGATTGATCAAAGGAGAGAATGAAACGGATGAATAATTCAGAGCAGAGTTCCCTGGCAGTGAGTGAAGTTCTGCGGGCAATCTTATCTCTGAAGCACTGCTTAAAGTTGCCCGAGAGCTCAGCTCTTGATACTGAAATAGTTAACAAAAAAATGAATCCAACACTCTGGGAAAAAGGAACTTCTCTTAAATGGTAGATTCTAATATTTAAGGAAATTAATTAATCATTTTCAATTAGCCTAAAAGGAAAATAGGCTGATATATTCTGGGGAATTTCTCAGGCTTTTCGTGTGTGTGGGGACTGCAAGGAAATACTCCTAATAATTACATTAACTTCCTTCTGATTCAATTTGAGTGCATTTTCAAAGACATTCTGCAGAATGCACAAAGAATCCACCTTAAAAAAAATCCCAGAAATGAAATGCTCCTAGTGCAGCTAATATTATTATTTTTCCACAAGAGATGTGATGAAAACAGGCCTCAGAACATTTTTTAATGTTGATAGAGCAGGCTTGAAAAAACTCATCATATAAATCAAACTGTTCTGGGGGCAAACTCGTGTTGTTTTTAAACCGCAGAGTGGGTCCGTGGGTGTGGTTATTGTGCACTGGCTTCAATGGTGAGTGTATAGATTAAAATGCATTTTGCCACACTGGTTTCCAGAGGATTGTTTTGGCTTGGTGTTCGAAACCATGAGCCAAAACTTTGGTCAGTATTTTGACAACAGAGCCAGGAAAAACAAAAAAAGGCTTAGCCTGTGAAAAAGGCAAAGAAGATCTAGTGAATGAAAACAGTAGTCCCTGCCACCGCCTCACTCGATCCATATGTGAGCTTAAAACACAGGAAATACCCACCATTCACCGCAATCAAGCCAGAGGGTTGTGCATCAGAAAGTGCCTTGTGGAACTAATTGGGCTCTATTAAGATTGTCATTGACATGGGAAAGCATTTTGAAATTTTAAATCAGAACATGTAATGCACAGAGAACAAGATAACAACCACATTGTTGATTCGGGGCTACAAATATAGGCAAAATACCCATGGAGACATGTGAGATTTTTATGCTAGATTCCTTATACACTGTATTAATTATCATTCGGGACATGTTTATCTTCCTCTGCTTATAATGTTTGCTTTCAACCCACAGTGTTTCCAGAGCAGGCAGATTTTACTGAGTGTATTCTGGCACCAACTCACAGGCAGAGAAAAATCTAAGCATTGCCAGTTTAAAATGATAATCAACAAAGTTCATGCTACTTGCCATAAAATCAAAGTTAAAAAAAAATAGTTCAGAATTGTGGGCCTTATGAGAGGTGTTTTTTTTTTATGATACTACAGAGAACCATATTTAGTGTAATATTAATGCATACACACCTTGAAGTTTGCCAACAAACTTTTGGGCGAGGGTGTGTTTCTCAACTTCTATTACAGAGATCTTCAAAGATTACCTGAACATGGCCTGCACTGGAGGTGGAACCTCTCCTGTGACGATGTTCACAGTCTGCCTGCAGTCGTATGTGCTTAGTTCTGACAACAACCTCCATGTTATGGTTGTCAGTCACATTTGTTTTAGAGATAAGATTAGCTTGCTGCTAATATTCTTGAGCCTAAAACCTGTATTTGGTTTGCTTTTCTCCAAACATGATTTCCCTTGGTTACAGAGAACATGCTGTCTTTCATCATGGTTTCCCTGGTTACAGGGACCATGTGGTCTTTCATCATGGTTTCCCTGGTTACAGGGACCATGCTGTATTTCATCATGGTTTCCCTGGTTACAGGGAACATGCTGTCTTTCATCATGGTTTCCCTGGTTACAGGGAACATGCTATCTTTCATCACTGTTTCCCCTGGTTACAAGGAACATGCTGTCTTTCAACATGTTTTCCCTGATTACAGGGAACGTGCTGTATTTCATCATGGTTTCCCCTGGTTACAAGGAACATGGTGTCTTTATCATGGTTTCCCTAGTTACAGGGAACATGCTGTATTTCATCATGTTTTCCCCTGGTTACAAGGAACATGGTGTCTTTATCATTGTTTCTCTGGTTACAGGGACCATGCTATATTTCATCATGGTTTCCCCTGGTTACAGGGACCATGCTGTATTTTATCATGGTTTCCCCTGGTTACAGGGACCATGCTGTATTTCATCATGGTTTCCCCTGGTTACAAGGAACATGCTGTATTTCATCATGGTTTCCCCTGGTTACAAGGAACATGGTGTCTTTATCATGGTTTCCCTGGTTACAGGGACCATGCTGTATTTCATCATGGTTTCCCCTGGTTACAGGGACCATGCTGTATTTCATCATGGTTTCCCTGGTTCCAGGGAACATGCTGTCTTTATCATGGTTTCCCTGGTTCCAGGGAACATGCTGTCTTTATCATGGTTTCCCTGGTTCCAGGGAACATGCTGTCTTTATCATGGTTTCCCCTGGTTACAGGGACCATGCTGTATTTCATCATGGTTTCCCCTGGTTACAGGGACCATGCTGTCTTTCATCATGGTTCCCCCTGGTTACAGGGAACATGCTGTCTTTCATCATGGTTTCCCCTGGTTACAGGGAACATGCTGTCTGCCATCTACCTGAGATTGTTTTGGAAGGCATCCCACAGTGTAGTCATTTGATTCAAGGTTTTCTTTTCTCTTTTCTTTTTTTTTTTTCTTTTTGTATGAAATAGAACAATGAACATGCATTTGATGTACACTGGAAGACAATTGATTAATACACACAGGTTGAAGCACTACTGTGTATCTCATCTGAAGATTGTTGCCAGTTTTTAGTAGTAATTGTCTATTTTGTTGATTTCAAAATGTGTGTGTGTGTGTGGTCACTTCTAGTATAGTTCAGCATGTCTCTAATTTCAAAAACAAAAGGAAGGCAACTCGGGGATGTTGGGTGTAATACCCATGAAAGGAGTTACAGAGACAAAGTTTGAAGATAAGATGAAAGGATGGACCATCCAGAGACTACCCCACCCAGGGATCCACCCCATAATCAGCCACCAAACCCAGACACTATTGCATATGCCAGAAAGATTTTGCTGAAGGGACCCTGTTATAGCTGTCTCTATGAGGCTATGCCAGTGCCTGGCAAATACAGAAGTGGATGCTCACAGTCATCTATTGGATGGAACACAGGGCCCCCAATGGAGGAGCTAGAGAAAGCACCCAAGGAGCTGAAGGGGTCTGAAACCCTATAGGTGGAACAACAATATGAACTAACCAGTACCCCCAGAGCTTGTGTCTCTAGCTGTATATGTAGCAGAAGATGGCTTAGTCGGCCATCACTGTGAAGAGAGTCCCCTGGGTATTGCAAACTTTATATGCCCCAGTACAGGGGAATGCTAGGGCCAAGAAGCGGGAGTGGGTGGGTAGGGGAGCAGGGTGGAAGGAGGGTATAGGGAACTTTCGGGATAGCATTTGAAAGGTATATAAAGAAAACATCTAATATATCTAATATTAAAATATCTAAAATAACTACATCTGTTGAACGTAGATTTACCATGAAGATAGTGCCAAAATGGAAAGATGGGCAAGCATAAATCACCCCAAGCTTTGATGTGTATGGGTTTGAGTATTTGAGGATTCATAATTTTAGCAACATCAAAATTGCAGTGTGAGACCAGTGAAAGGGCTCAGTGGGTAAAGGCACTCAGTGCCTAGCCTGGTGACCTAAGCTCAATCCCTAAGATGCACATGGTAGAAAGAGAGAATTAGTCACTGCAAGCTGCCCTCTGACTGCCATGCTAGGGCCTTGACACACGAGTGCACACACATGTGTACAAACAAATTAAATAAACAAAATGTCATAAAAATAAATAAAATCCATGTCTTTATCTGACTTGAAAGATCTTTGCATGAATTCTGAGGGTAAAAATTTGTCATAGGAATAAACTGATTTAATCCTCAAGAGAAGTTTAGGTGTTTTGATCAATTATGGCCTTTTTTTTTTCTGCAGAAATTGAGTTCTAGAGAAATCATTGGTAAAACACAGCTAGAGATCAGTGGCTCTGAGAAAACATCAGGATGATTCCACCTCCAATCCTGAAACGTGTATGGAAAACAATGAAAATGCTCCTTAAGGTGATTTCAGAGTTTCAAAATCTCCACTGTAATTTATATTCCCCAGCCCTGAAAGAACATTGTTAAAAGAGATGAAGAGTGGGCAAGTGTAGGTGGAAAATTGCAACTGAGGAGCTAGATCAGGACAAGATGGTGCCAATTCCTCTGGTGACAATGTTCTCTCTCAGGCAGGTCCTGTGTATACACATTCCACCAGAGAGTTACTGAGGACAACTATCGAAAGGCCTCACTGAGACATCAAGGAACGGGGTCTTCATAATTATCTGGGACAGAGTCTATGTAACCTTGGCTAGCTTAGAACTTTCTTGCAGACCAGACTGGCCTCAGACTTAGAGATCTGAGTGCCTGTTTCTTGAGTGCTTGGGTTAAATGGCAATGTCACCATGCCTGGCCTTTCATAATTATTTTGGAATAGACACCTTTCAAAAATTTTTACTTCAAACCATATGAAAATTTTTCTTCTTTCAGTGGGAAGAAACAAATGCTAAGTAGCATAAATGGAGAAATGAAGCAAACTAGTTATTAAAATGCATCAATGGAGGACTAGAATTAAGGTGGAAACAGTTGTGGGCAAAAGAGCTTTGTTTTAAACTGAAAGCCCTGATCTTATATGAAGCTCTCCATTTCTCCATCTGGAAAATGGTCGATAAACTCAGGTCTTTGAACACCAATGGTGGCCCTGCTGTAGGTAGATAAGCTGGAAATTAACTTTTAATCGTGCCTCGATACAAGATAGATCATTCACCTCTTTGACCTTTGTACCCTCATTTGTCCAGTGGCTAAAGACTACGCTTTATAATTTGCAAGTTAAATTAGATAATGTAAACCAAGTACCTAATAGAAATCTGTGCACAGAATAATTCTTCAATAAGTGGGCATTGGGGAAAGATTAAAGAGGGTGCAGTAATTCCTCTGCTCTTTCTGCTCTTAATAGCACTAGATAACAAATTTTCATATGACAGAAACTTGGGCCTACATTTTATCTCTCCTCTCAACAGGTTGTAAGTTTACATTTATTTGTCATGTAGTTCAAGTTGGCCTTGAACTCTTGATGCTGGTCCTACTTCTATTTCTGAGGGCTGGAATTATGAGTGTGCACTAACTACCAAACTCTACTTAGAAATTTTTGTTTAATCTTAACTTTATCTAGAAGACAAGTTTATATCTATACCTAATTTTATACTGGTAAATTTTTAAGATAGGTTTAGAGTATCTGTACATGAGATTAAATTCCTCAAAATAATAGCTCTGTAGTATAGGATATAAGAATTATTAATGTGTAAACATTTAGTAATATGTAAACTATCATTTTGTTAGGCTAAAGGTCTTAATGTCAAAAATTTAAGGCATGATCCTTAACTCTAGAAATTCAGCAAAATTACCTCATTGCCTTGAATAGGATGACAGTATATTCAAACAGATTTAATTCTAAAACATAACTTTAAGACAAGCCTTTAACTTAAAGTGAATTGTGCATGCATATAATATATATAAATTCATGCAACAACTTATAAATGCCAGTGGGCAAAGCATGTGAGAGATAATATAAAAAATACTTCTATCTTTAAGAGAAGACTTTGAGTTGAGAATGTTCTGGATGGCAGGCACACTGCAAGGCACCAAGAAAAGATCAAGGCCTTTTGGACAGTACCTCTGTTCTTTATACTCTGACCTTTGCTATGGCACACTTGAGGTGATCTTGACTAAAAATCACCCCTGAGGGTACAATGAAATTTGCTTGTTAAACCATTAAGTGTTTTTTCAGGAGAGCACGCATCACATGCTGCTGTCTTTCTGCCATGGTATCAAAGCTTTTACTGATTCTGAAGATAAATATCATATATCAGTGCTCATGAAAAACCCTGCTCAGAACCCAAGTTCCCATTAATCAATGTTGCCTTTGTTTTCAAATAATCAATTAAAATGTAACCCAAGAGACCCTACAGAGAAGCCATAGTTAAGTTATGGAAGGCAATATAGAACTCAAATATTATAAAGTAATAAATTTTTATTTGTCTTTATGCAGTTTTTAATTTTTATTTTTTGTACTATAAACTGTGTTCTGTCTTGAAGTTCACTTATCTCTAAGATATATTTTATTTTCTAAGGATACTTTGAAAACGGTTATACTAGGTAAGCAATGATTGGAGTATTTTTCAAAACCTTTTTTTAAAGGTGATTAACATGCTGAAAAATAGATAACAGTGTATTGAGGCAAAATAAATCACTCTTGAACCAGAAACTCCAGTACTAGACATAAACTAATTAAAATAAGAGCAGTACAATGCATGCTTTTAAAAAAAAATCAAACATTTTAACCAAGCCAAGGAAAGATTGCTTATTTAGAAGAAAATAGGAAGTATGAAAAGACAAAATGGGCTGGTAAGATGGCTCAGTGGGTAAGAGCACCCGACAGCTCTTAGCTCTTCCAAAGGTCCGGAGTTCAAATCCCAGCAACCACATGGTGGCTCACAACCATCTGTAATGATCTGACGCGTCTGGTGTGTCTGAAGACAGCGACAGTGTACTTACATATAATAAATAAATCTTTAAAAAAAAAAGAAAAAAAAAAGAAAAGACAAAATGGGTGGCAGTAACTTAGACATGAAGAGCTCCATGTCCTGACTCTTGAGCCTTAGAAGAGGAAGCAACAGCTGGAGAGAAGGTGCTGCTGCAGTCAATACTGAAGGCTGCTCTTGCACAGAACCTGAGTTTGCTACCCAGCACACATGTCCAGTGGTGCCCGACATCCTCTAACTCCAGCTGCAAAGGACGGGATGCTCTCTTAATTTGACAAAACTGTGCACAGACTCATGCGTACACATAACCCAAAATAAAATCAACCCATAAATCAAGAAAAAGGGAGGAAAAAAATAGATAGTGGAGCAGGGAAATAAAGATATAGAACCAAAGGGTTCACAAAACTGGTCAAAACATAGCCTTATAAATTGCATAATGATACATGGGCTTACAGTCTGGAAATCTGGGTGTTGGTATTATTATCTAACAGGTAGAAAGATTAGAGTGAGGGAACAGGGGAACCAGAAATTCAGACTTTCACATGTCATCCTCAAGAGATATATTAGATACTCTAGAAGAAATGCTGTATGGTTAACTCAGCTCAAAATCCACAGGCTCTCATGGTAAATACTCAACTTTGCTTTTTCTAAGATGACTCTTGTTGACCTCCTTAAGTGACAAGATTGTTCAAGTACTAAATGGCATTTTGAATGTGTACATAATACTATTTTGAAAAGCTTTACTACATTTATTTATTATTTAGGGATGTGTGAATGCAAGCAGGTGTGTGTGTGTGTGTGTGTGTGTGTGTGTGTGTGACAAGCACCTTTTTCAACTGAGCCATAGCACCAGCCTCATCATACTTTTAGAAATTAAACTAGCTAAAATATAAGGATTAGAGAGAATCAAATAAGGTATGGAAAGTAAATGTCTCCATGGTTTCAAACTTAGGATTTGACATAATAGTTGACAATGAGGATGTGGGTACATATCATTTGAACCAGTAGAAGAGCATTTAAGAAATAAGGATAAAGATTTGTGAAGATTAAATTATTTCCATACTAATATACACGATGTAGTTCAAGGAAGGATTTGAGCATAGGACTTGGCAAGCAACAGAAGTTGAAGGAGGTGAAAACCCAGGCAACTGGCACATGTCTGAAGCTATGTAAGAAATGTTTGGCCATCAATACCAGATAATTGCTGAAAGGCCAAGATGAGAACTAGTAAATGACCATTGGAATCACCAGTCTGGAAGTCAGCACAGACCTTAAGAGAACATGGCAGCATGGAATGACAGGGGTGAATTTGTGATTTCAGTGCTTTCAGGAGGGGCAAGAGAGTTATACTTTTGGTAATAGCCACCCCAACTTATGTTTGCATTAAGACAGCACAAAAATACAAACAAGTATGTTCGATTTTCTAGAAACAACAATAGCCACTGAAATGTTGGGCGAGTTCAGAGATATGCGGAGAGGTTCGAAGTCTGGAAAGAACCTTTAAAATGTCGTTACTTGTGACACCTTTCATCTGAGACATTTTATGTAACCCTGGGATGTATTTACAAAAGAAGCATTTACTGAAAATAAATTGCAAAATGATTGCTTTGAAATATTTTTAATAGAGGAACCGAGGAGTGGCCTGGGACAGGAGCCTTTCAGTTTCCATCTGCAATCAGAGCTCATCCTGTGCCACAGGACTCCATAGCCAAATAGTAGCAGGAGAGAGGTAGCCTCCCAGGAGGGCAGACAAGCCTGTGAGCACAGGTAAAACCACCACTGCTGCTCAGAGCGACCAGTCCAGAACCCTCAGGACACAGGAACAAAGGAGCAGCCTGGTATAGGGGCTTTCCAGTTACCATTTCCACTTTCCAGCCACAGTGCTACACACACACATACCACCAGGAGAGAGCTCATCTTCCAGGAGTGCCAACATACCTGTGAGCACAGGTAAGACCACCACTTCTCTTCAAATTCCTGGCCCAAGAGGGATCCTTCCAGAGCCATCAGGACACAGGAAACAAGGAACAGCTGGGGACAGTATCCTTCTGGCTTCTATCTGCACTACAAAGCTGACCCTGCACCAGAGCTCTTCATACCTAAATTCCTCCTGGAGAGAACTGGTCTCACAGGAATACCAACACAGAAATTTGCAGGAGGGACAAGCCAGAGTTAGAGAGAGCAAGACCATCTAACACCAGACATAACCTTGCGAAAGGCAAGGGCAAGAACATAAGCAACAGAAACCAAGGTTACTTGGTATCATCAGAACCCAGTTCTCCCACCACAGTGAGTCCTTGTTACCCCAACATATCAGAAAATCAAGACTGATTTACAGTCACATCTCAAGATGATGTTAGAGGACTTTAAGGAGGACATAAATAACTCGCTTAAAGAAATACAAGAGAACACAGGTAAATGGGTAGAAACCCTTAGAGAGGAAACACAAAATACTCTTAAAGAATTACAGGAAAACACATCCAAAAAGATAAAGGAACTGAACAAAACCATCCAGGATATGAAAATACAAATAGAAACAATAAAGAAACAAAGGGAGACAACTCTGGAGATAGAAAACCTTGGAAAGAGATCAGCAGTAATAGATGCAAGCATCATCAACAGAATACAAGAGATAGAAAAGAGAATCTCAGGTGCAGAAGATACCATAGAAAACATTGACACCAGTAAAAAAAAAAAAAAAAAAAAAAAAGACCAGTAAAAAATTATAGAAGAAAACTTCTCTAACCTAAAGAAAGAGATGAATATAAGAAAGAAATTCCTCCTGTAACGTAATAGTCAAAACACCGCAGGCATTAAATAAAGAAAGAATATTAAAAGCAGTAAAGAATGAAGGTCAATTAACATACAAAGGCAGACCTATCAGAATTACACTAGACTTCTCACCAGAGACTATGAAAGCCAGAAGATCCTGGGCAGATGTCGTACAGACCCTAAAAGAACACAAATAACAGCCCACACGAATGCACCCAGCAAAACTCCCAATTACCATAGATGGAGAAACCAAGATATTCCATGACAAAACCAAATTTATACCACAATATCTTTCCACAAATCCAGCCCTACAAAGGATAATAGAGAGAAATCGCTAACAGAAGAAAGGAAACTATACCCTAGAAAAAGGAAGAAAATACTCTTTCAACAAACCCAATAGAAGATAGCCACACAAACATAAAAATAACATAAAAAATAACAGGAAGCAACAATCAAAATTTCTTAATTTCTCTTAACATCAATGATCTCAATTCCCCAATAAAAAGACATAGACTTACAGACTGGATATATAAACAGGATCTAGCATTATGCTGCATGCAGGAAATATACATCAGTGTCAAAGACAGACACTACCTCAGCGTAAAGGGCTAGAAACTGATTTTCCAAGCAAATGGCCCCAAGAAACAAGCTGGAGTAGCCATTCTAGTATAGGACAAAATCAACTTTAAACCAAAAGTCATTAACAAAGATAATTCAAGGCACCAACATTCATAAAAGAAACTTTACTAAAGCTCAAAGAACACATTGCACCTCAGACAATAATAGTGGGAAACTTCAACACCCCACTCTCAGCAATGGACAGATCCTGGAAACACAAACTAAACAGAGACACAGTGAAACTAACAGAAGTTATGGACCAAAAGGATTTGATAGATATCTAAAGAACATTTAACCCTAAATCAAAAGAATATGCTTCTTTTCAGCACCTCATGGTACCTTCTCCAAAATTGGCCATATGATCTGTCAAAAAACAGACCTCAGTAGATATAAGAAGATTGAAATAATCTCATGCCTCCTATCAGATCACTACAAATTAAGGCTGGTTATCAATAGCAACAAAAACAACAGAAAGCCCACATACAGATGGATGCTGAACAATGTTCTACTCAATGATAACTTGGTCAAGGAAGAAATAAAGAAATAAATTAAAGACTTCTTATAATTTAATAAAAATAAAGGAAGAATATACCCAAACTTATGCTACACAATGAAAGTACTGCTAAAAGGAAAACTCAAAGCTTGAGTGCCTCCAAAAGGAAACTGGAGTGAGCTTACACTAGCAGCTTGACAGCACACCTGAAAGCTCTAGAACAAAAAGAAGCAAATTCACCCATGAGGAGTAGACGGCAGGAAATAATCAAACTCAGGGCTTAAATCAACTAAGTAGAAACAGAAAGAACTATACAAAGAATCAACAAAACTACGAGCTGGTTCTTTGAGAAAATTAACAAAATAGATAAACCATTACCCAGAATAACCAGAGGGCACAGGGACAATATCCAAAGTAGTAAAATTAGAAATAAAAAGGGAGATACAGCAAGAGAATCTGAGGAAATTCAACAGAAACAGGAAATTTAAAAAATCATCAAATTCTACTAAAATACTATACTCAACAACAGGAACAGTATCCAAAGTAACAAAATCAGAAATGAAAAGGGAGATATAACAAGAGAATCTGAGGAAATCCAACAGAAACAGGAAATTTAAAAAAAATTCAGATTTTACTACAAAATCCTATACTCAACAAAACTAGAAAATCTAGATGAAATGGATAATTTTCTAGACAGATACCAAATACCAAAGTTAAATCAGGATCAGATAAGCCATCTAAACAGTCTCATAACCCCTAAAGAAGTTGAAGTCTAAAGAAGTCTCCCAAACAAAAATAGCCCAGGACCAGATGGGTTTAGTGCGGAATTCTATCAGATCTTCAAAGAATACCATTGGACATAGTACTTCCGGAGGATCCCGCAATACCTCTCCTGGGCATATATCCAGAAGATGTTCCAACCAGTAAAAAGGACACATGCTCCACTATGTTCATAGCAGCCTTATTTATAATAGCCAGAAGCTGGAGAGAACCCAGATGCCCCTCAACAGAGGAATGGATACAGAAAATTTAGTACATTTACACAATGGAGTAATACTCAGCTATTAAAAAGAATGAATTTATGAAATTCCTAGGCAAATGGATGGATCTGGAGGGCATCATCCTGAGTGAGGTAACCCAATCACAAAAGAACTCACACAATATGTACTCACTGATAAGTGGATATTAGCCCAGAAACTTAGAATATCCAAGATATAAGATACAATTTGCAAAACACATGAAACTCAAGAAGAAGGAAGACCAAAGTGTGGAAACTTTTCCCCTTCTTAGAATTGGGAACAAAACACCCATGGAAGGAGTTACAGAGACAAAGTTTGGAACTGAGACAAAAGGATGGACCATCTAGAGACTGCCATATCCAGGTATCCATCCCATAATCAGCTTCCAAACCCTGACACCACTGCATACACTAGCAAGATTTTGCTGAAAGGACCCTGATATAGCTGTGTTTTGTGAGACTAGGCCGGGGCCTAGCAAACATAGAAGTGGATGCTCACAGTCAGCTATTGGATGGATCAATGGGCCCCAATGGAGGAGCTAGAGAAAGTACCCAAGGAGGTAAAGGGATCTGCAACCCTATAGGTGGAATAACAATATGAACTAACCAGTATCCTGGAGCTCTTGTCTCTAGCTGCATATGTATCAAAAGATAGCCTAGTAGGCCATCACTGGAAAGAGAGGCCCATTGGACATGCAAACTTTATATGCCCCAGTACAGAAGAACGCCAGGGCCAAAAAGTGGGAGTGAGTGGGTAGGGGAGTGGGTGGGGGAGCATGTGGGGGACTTTTGGGATAGCATTGGAAATGTAAATGAAATAAATAACTAATTAAAAAAAAAGAAACAAAAGGAACACTACCAATTTTGTTCTATTAAGCTACAGGTATGGTGATACCAAAACCACACAAAGACCCAACAAAGAAAGAGTATGCCAGACCAATTTCCCTTATGAATATCGATGCAAAAATACTCAATAAAATTCTTGTAAGCCAAATCCAAGAACACATTAAAATGATCTTTCACCATGATCAAGTAGACTTCATCCCAGGGACACGGGGATGGTTTAATACATGGAAATCTATCAATATAATCCACTATATAAATAAACTCAAAGAAAAAAACCACATGATCATTTCATCAGAGGCTGAAAAAGCATTTGATAAAATTCAACATCCCTTCATGTTAAAAGTCTTGGAAAGATCAGGAGTTCAAAGCCCATACCTAAACATAGTAAAAGCAATATACAGCAAACCAGTAGCCAACATTAAATGAAATGGAGAGCAACTTGAAGCAATCCCACTAAAATCAGGGACTAGACAAGGCTGCCCTCTCTTTCCCTATCTATTCAATATAGTACTTGAAGTTCTAGCTATAGCAATTGGACAACAAAAAGAGGTCAAAGGGATACAAAATGGAAAGGAAGAAGTCAACATATCACTACTTGCAGATGGCATGATAGTATACTTATGTGACCTAATACTTTGCCAGAGAACTCTTACAACTGACAAACAACTTCAGCAATGTGGCAGGACATAAAATTAACTCCATCAAATGAATAGCCTTCCCATACTCAAAGGATAAACAGACTGAGAAAGAAATTAGGGAAATGTCACCCTTCACAATAGTCATAAACAATATAACATATAAACGTGTGACTGTAACCAAATAAGTGAAAGATCTGTATGATAAGAACTTCAGGTCTCTGGAGAAATAAATTGAAGAAGATCTCAGAAGATGGAAAAATCTCACATGCTCATGGATTGGCAAGATTAATATTGTAAAAATGATCATCTTACCAAAAGCAATCTACAGATTCAATGAAATCCCCAACAAAATTCCAACTCAATTCTTCATAGAGCTAGAAAGAGCAATTCTCAAATTAATTTGGAATAACAAACAAAACAAAAACAAAAACAGGACAGTGAAAACTATTTTCAACAATAAAAGAATTGTTCGTAGAATCACCATCCCTGACCTCAAGCTGTATTACAGAGCAGTAGTGTTAAAAACTGCATGGTATTGGTACAGTGACAGTCAGGTAGATCAATGGAATAGAATTGAAGACCCAAAAATGAACCCATATACCTATGGTCACTTGATCTTTGCAAAGGAGCTAAAACCATCCAGTGGAAAAAGTAAAGCATTTTTGACAAATGGTGCTGGTTCAACTGGCAGTCAACAAGTAGGAGAATGCAAATTGATCCATTCTTATCTCCGTGTATGAAACTCAAGTCCAAGTGGATTAAGGACTTCCACATAAAACCAGATACATTGAATCAAATAGAAAATAAAGTGGGGGCTCTCTTCCAGTCTGACCAGCACCGGAGTAGCTAGGGCCCAGGGTCAGCTGACACTCGCCAGCTACCCACAACACCCGCCACAGGATCTTAATACTTCTGGTGAGTGGAACACAGCTTCTGCTCCAATCCAATTGCGCACGGGACCTGAGACTGCATTAGTTAGGGAAGCAGAAATCCGGCCTGACTAGGGCCACAAGCCTCTTCCGGTCTGACCAGCACCTGGGTAGCTAGGGCGCAGGGTCAGCTGACACCTGCCAGCTACCCACGACACCCGCCACAGGATCTTAAGACTTCTGGTGAGTGGAACACAGCGTCTGCTCCAATCTTTAAACAGTGACAACGATAACAACTAACCCCAGAGATTACCAGATGGCAAAAGGTAAACGTAATAATCTTACTAACAGAAACCAAGACCACTCACCATCTCAGAACCCAGCACTCCCATTTCGCCCAGTCCAGGGCACCCCAACACACAGGAGAAGCTATACCCGGATCTAAAAGCATATCTCATGATGATGGTAGAGGACATCAAGAAGGACTTTAATAACACACTTAAAGAAATACAGGAGAACACTGCTAAATAGGTAGAAGACATTAAAGAGGAAGCACAAAAATCCCTTAAAGAATTGCAGGAGAACACTGCTAAACAGGTAGAAGACATTAAAGAGGAAGCACAAAAATCCCTTAAAGAATTGCAGGAGAACACTACTAAACAGGTAGAAGACATTAAAGAGGAAGCACAAAAATCCCTTAAAGAATTGCAGGAAAACCAGACCAAACAGGTGATGGAATTGAATAAAACCATCCAAGACCTAAAAAGGGAAGTAGAGACAATGAAGAAAACCCAAATTGAGGCAACGCTGGAGATAGAAACCCTAGGAAAGAAATCTGGAACCATAGACGCGAGCATCAGCAACAGAATACAAGAGATGGAAGAAAGAATCTCAGGTGCAGAAGACTCCATAGAGAACATCGGCACGACAATCAAAGAAAATACAAAATCCAAAAAGATCCTAACTCAAAACATCCAGGAAATCCAGGACAAAATGAGAAGATCAAACCTATGGATAATAGGAGTAGATAAGAATGAAAATTTTCAACTCAAAGGACCAGCAAATATCTTCAACAAAATTATAGAAGAAAACTTCCCAAACCAAAAGAAAGAGATGCCCATGAACATACAAGAAGCTTACAGAACTCCAAATAGACTGAACCACAAAAGAAATTCCTTCCGACACATAATAATCAGAACAACAAATGCACTAAATAAAGATAGAATACTAAAAGCAGTAAGGGAAAAAGGTCAAGTAACATATAAAGGCAAGCCTATCAGAATTACACCGGATTTTTCACCAGAGACTATGAAAGCCAGAAGGGCCTGGATAGATGTTATACAGAAACTAAGAGAACACAATTTCCAACCCAGGCTACTGTACCCAGCCAAACTTTCAATTACCATAGATGGAGAAACCAAAGTATTCCACGACAAAACCAAATTCACACATTATCTTTCCACGAATCCAGCCCTTCAAAGGATAATAACAGAAAAAAACAAAACAAGGGCAGAAACCATGTCCTAGAAAAAGCAACAAGGCAATCCCTCAACAAACCTAAAAGAAGACAGCCACAAGAACAGAACACCAACTCTAACAACAAAAATAAAAGGAAGCAACAATTACTTCTCCCTAATATCTCTTAATATCAATGGACTCAACTCCCCAATAAAAAGACATAGACTAACAGGTTGGCTACAGAAACAGGACCCAAAATTTTGCTGCTTACAGGAAACTCATCTCAGAGAAAAAGATAGAAACTACCTCAGAATGAAAGGCTGGAAAACAATTTTCCAAGCAAATGGTAGGAAGAACAAGCTGGAGTAGCCATTATAACATCTGATAAGATTGACTTCCAACCCAAAGTCATCAAAAAAGAGAAGGAAGGGCACTTCATTCTCATCAAAGGTAAAATCCTCCAAGAGGAACTATCAATTCTGAATATCTATGCTCCAAATACAAGGGCAGCCTCATTCATTAAAGATACTTTAGTAAAGCTCAAAGCACACATTGCACTTCACACAATAATAGTGGGAGACTTCAACACACCACTTTCACCAATGGAAAGATCATGGAAGCAGAAACTAAACAGGGACACAGTGAAACTAACAGAGGTTATGAAACAAGTGGATCTGACAGATATCTACAGAACATTTTATCCTAAAACAAAAGGATATACCTTCTTCTCAGCACCTCACGGTACCTTCTCCAAAATTGACCACATAACTGGTCACAAAACAAGCCTCAACATATACAAAAATATGGAAATTGTCCCATGCATCCTATCAGATCACCATGGACTAAGACTGATCTTCAATAACAAAATAAATAATAGAAAGCCAACACACATGTGGAAACTAAACAACACTCTTCTCAATGATACCTTGGTCAAGGAAGGAATAAAGAAAGAAATTAAGGACTTTCTGGAGTTTAATGAAAATGAAGCCACAACATACCCAAATTTATGGGACACATTGAAAGCATTTCTAAGAGGAAAACTCATAGCTCTGAGTGCCTCCAAAAAGAAACTAGAGAGAGCACACATTAGCAGCTTGACAACACACCTAAAAGCTCTAGAACGAAAGGAAGCAAATTCACCCAAGAGGAGTAGACGGCAAGAAATAATCAAACTCAGGGGTGAAATCAACCAAGTGGAAACAAGAAGAACAATTCAAAGTATCAGCCAATCGAGGAGCTGGTTCTTTGAGATAATCAACAAGATGGATAAACCCTTAGCCAGACTCACTAGAGGGCACAGGGAAAGTATTCTAATTAACAAAATCAGAAATGAAAAGGGAGACATAACAACAGACCCTGAAGAAATCCAAAACACCATCAGCTCCTTCTACAAAAGGCTATACTCAACAAAACTGGAGAACTTGGATGAAATGGACAAGTTTCTATACAGATACCAGGTACCAAAGTTAAATCAAGATCAGGTTAATGATCTAAACAGTCCCATATCCCCTAAAGAAATAGAAGCAGTCATTAATAGTCTCCCAACCAAGAAAAGCCCGGGACCAGATGGGTTTAGTGCAGAGTCCTTTCAGACCTTCAAAGAAGATCTAATCCCAGTTCTTCACAAACTATTCCACAAAATAGAATCAGAAGGTACTCTACTCAACTCATTCTATGAAGCCACAATTACTCTGATACCTAAACCACATAAAGACCCAACAAAAATAGAGAACATCAGACCAATTTCCCTTATGAATATTGATGCAAAAATCCTCAATAAAGTTCTCGCTAACCGAATTCAAGAACACATCAAAAACAATCATCCATCCTGACTAAAGTAGGTTTCATCCCAGGGATGCAAGGATGGTTCAATATACGAAAATCCATCAATGTAATCCATTATATAAACAAACTCAAAGACAAAAACCACATGATCATCTTGTTAGATGCTGAAAAAGCATTTGACAAAATCCAACACCCATTCATGATAAAAGTCTTGGAAAGATCAGGAATTCAAGGCCCATACCTAACCATGTTAAAAGCAATCTACAGCAAACCAGTAGCCAACATCAAAGTAAATGGTGAGAAGCTGGAAGCAATCCCACTAAAATCAGGGACTAGACAAGGCTGCCCACTCTCTCCCTACCTATTCAACATTGTACTTGAAGTCCTAGCCAAAGCAATTAGACAACAAAAGGAGATCACGGGGATATAAATCGGAAAAGAAGAAGTCAAAATATCACTTTTTGCAGATGATATGATAGTATACATAAGTGACCCTAAAAATTCCACCAGAGAATTCCTAAGCCTGATAAATAGCTTCGATGAAGTAGCTGGATATAAAATTAACTCAAGCAAGTCAATGGCCTTTCTGTACACAAAGGATAAACAGGCTGAGAAGGAAATTAGGGAAACAACACCCTTCTCAATAGTCACAAACAATATAAAATACCTTGGCGTGACTCCAACTAAGGAAGTGAAAGATCTATATGACAAGAACTTCAAGTCCCTGAAGAAAGAAATTAAAGAAGATCTCAGAAGATGGAAAGACCTCCCATGCTCATGGATTGGCAGGATCATCATTGTAAAAATGACTATCTTACCAAAAGCAATCTACAGATTCAATGCAATCCCCATCAAAATTCCAACTCAATTCTTCAAGGAATTAGAAAGGGCAATCTGCAAATTCATCTGGAACAACAAAAAACCTAGGATAGCAAACACTCTTCTCAAGGATAAAAGAACCTCTGGTGGAATCACCATGCCTGACCTAAAGCTGTACTACAGCGCAATTGTGATAAAAACTGCATGGTACTGGTATGACGACAGACAAGTAGACCAATGGAACAGAATCGAAGACCCTGAGATCAACCCACATACCTATGGTCACTTGATCTTTGACAAGGGAGCAAAAACCATCCAGTGGAAAAAAGACAGCATTTTCAACAAATGGTGCTGGCACAACTGGCGGTTATCATGTAGAAGAATGTGAATTGATCCATTCCTATCTCCTTGTACCAAGGTCAAATTTAAGTGGATTAAGGAACTCCACATAAAACCAGAGACACTGAAACTTATAGAGGAGAAAGTAGGGAAAAGCCTTGAAGATATGGGTACAGCGGAAAATTCCTGAATAGACCAGCAAAAGCTTGTGCTGTAAGATCGAGAATCGATAAATGGGACCTCATAAAGTTGCAAAGCTTCTGCAAGGCAAAAGACACCGTCAATAAGACAAAAAGACCACCAAAAGATTGGGAAAGGATCTTTACCTATCCTAAATCAGATTGGGGACTAATATCCAATATATATAAAAAACTCAAGAAGGTGGACTCCAGAAAATCAAATAACCCCGTTAAAAAATGGGGTTCAGAACTGAACAAAGAATTCTCACCTGAGGAATACCGAATGGCAGAGAAGCACCTGAAAAAATGTTCAACATCCTTAATCATCAGGGAAATGCAAATCAAAACAACCCTGAGATTCCACCTCACACCAGTCAGAATGGCTAAGATCAAAAATTCAGGTGACAGCAGATGCTGGCGAGGATGTGGAGAAAGAGGAACACTCCTTCATTGTTGGTGGGATTGCAAGCTGGTACAACCACTCTGGAAATCAGTTTGGCGGTTCCTCAGAAAATTGGACATAATACTACCAAAAGATCCAGCAATACCTCTCCTAGGCATATTTCCAGAAGATGTTCCAACCCGTAAGAAGGACACATGCTCCACTATGTTCATAGCAGCCTTATTTATAATAGCCAGAAGCTGGAAAGAACCCAGATGCCCCTCAACAGAGGAATGGATACAGAAAATTTGGTACATTTACTCAATGGAGTACTACTCAGCTATTAAAAGGAATGAATTTATGAAATTCCTAGGCAAATGGATGGATCTGGAGGGCATCATCCTGAGTGAGGTAACATATTCACAAAGGAACTCACACAATATGTACTCACTGATAAGTGGATATTAGCCCCAAAACTTAGGATACCCAAGATATAAGATACAATTTGTTAAACACATGAAACTCAAGAAGAACGAAGACCAAAGTGTGGACACTGTGCCCCTTCTTGGAATTGGGAACAAAACACCCATGGAAAGAGTTACAGAGATAAAGTTTGGAGCTGTCACGAAAGGATGGACCATCTAAAGACTGCCATATCCAGGTATCCATCCCATAATCAGCTTCCAAACGCTGACACCATTCCATACACTAGCAAGATTTTGCTGAAAGGACCCAGATATAGCTGTCTCTTGTGAGACAATGCTGGGGCCTAGCAAACACAGAAGTGGATGCTCACAGTCAGCTAGTGGATGGATCACAGGGCCCCCAATGGAGGAGCTAGAGAAAGTACCCAAGGAGCTAAAAGGAACAGCAACCCCATAGGTGGAACATTATTATGAACTAACCAGTAACCCAGAGCTCTTGACTCTAGCTGCATTTGTATCAAAAGATCGCCTAGTCAGCCATCACTGGAAAGGGAGGCCCATTGGACTTGGCAACTTTATATGCCCCAGTACAGGGGAATGCCCGGGCCAAGGGGTGGGGGTGGGTGGGTGGGGGACTGGGGGTGGGAGTGTATTGGGGACTTTTTGGATAGCATTGGAAATGTAATTGGGAAAATACCTAATTAAAAAAAAAAAGAAAATAAAGTGAGGAAGAGCCTGGAGCACATGGGCACAGGAGAAACGTTCCTGAATAGGACACCAATGTCTTATGCTCTAAGATCAAGAATTGACAAATGAGACCTCATAAAATTACAAGGCTACTGTAAAGCAAAGGATAATGTCAATAGGACAAAACAGCAACCAACAGATTGGAAAAAATATCTTAACCAACCCTACATCTGATAGAGGCCTTATATCCAATATATACAAAGAGCTCAAGAAGCTGGACTCCAGAAATTCAAATAACCTCATTAAAAATAGGGTGCAGAGCTAAACAAAGAATTTTCAAGTGAGGAATACTGAAGGGCTGAGAAGCACCTGAAAAAAATGTTCTTTATCCTTAATCATCAGGGAAATGCAAATCAAAACGACCTTGAGATTCCACCTCACTCCAGTCAGAATGGCTAAGATCAAAAATCAGGTGACAGCAGATGCTGGCAAAGATGTGGAGGAAGAGGAATACACCTCCATTGCTGGTGGGATTACAAGCTGGTAAAACCACTTGGGAAATCAATTTGGCAGTTCCTCAGAAAATGGGACATAGTACTACCTGAGGACCCAGATATATCACTCCTGGGCATATACCGAGAAGATGCTCCAACATGTAATAAGGACACATTCATAGCAATCGTATTTATAGTAACCAGAAGCTGAAAAGAACACAGATGTCCTTCAACAGAGGAATGGATTCAGAAAATGTGGTACATTTACACAATTGAATACTATTCAGCTGTTAAAAACAAAGACTTCATGAAATTTGCCAGGCAATGAATGGAACTTGAGAATATCATCCTGAGTGAGGTGACTCAGTCACAAAGGAACAAACATTGTATATACTCACTGATAAGTAGATATTAGCCCAAAAGTTTGGAATACCCAAGATTTAATTCACAGACCACATGAAGCCTAAGAAGAAGGAAGACCAAAATGTGGATTTTAGAAGCGTGAACAAGATACTCACAGGAGGAAATTTGGAGACAAAGTGTGGAGCAGAGACTGAAAGAAATCTGGAGAATCCAGAGATTGCTCCACCTGGGGATCCATCCGATATACAGCCACCAAACCTGGATGTTATGATAGATGCTGAGAAGTACTTGCTGATGGAGGCCTGATATAGCTGTCTCCTGAAAGGCTCTGCCAGAGCCTGCCAATTACAGAGGTGGAAGCTTGCAGCTAACCATTGGAGTGAGCTAAGGGGTCACCAGTGGAAGAGTTGGAGAAAAGAATGAAGGAGTTGAGAGGGTTTTCAGCCCCATGGAGGGAGCAACAGTGTCAACCAGACAGACCCCTCAGAGATCACTGGGACTGGACCATGAACCAAAGAATACAGATGGAAAGACTCATGGCCCTGGCCACATATGTGGCAGAGGATGGCCTTGTTGGCAACAGTGGGATGAGAGGCCCTTGGACCTGAGGGTATTCGATGCCCCAGTGTTGGGGAATGCCAGGGCAAGAGGACAGGAGTGGGTGGGTGGGGGGTGTACCCTCATAGAGGCAGGGGGATGGGGATGTGATAGGTGGTTTCCGAAGGGGATACCTGCAAAGGGGAAAATTTTTGAAATGTAAATAAAGAAAATATCCAATAAAAAGTGAAGAACCATGGAGAAAAATATTTTAAATAAATATATAAACACACATAAACACCACACACATGCATGCGTGCATGCACACACTTACACACACATAAATGGAATTTTTTGTAATGCCTTGCAGAATGCAGTCTAATCAACCCAACAATTGCTAGTTGTTAATGGAAAGTCCAAGAATCTAGTAGTTGTTCAATTCAAAATGCGATCATCTATATATGCTGGAATCCTGAAGAGGTGGACTCCAATGCCCCTGAAGGAATGGATGTGCTCAGGGTCCTACTATGTAGCACTAATTGTCCTGAAAGTGGCTATATATACCATGTTAGCCTTTAGATCATAGCAATCCACCTGCCTCCACCTTCTGAGTGCTGGAGTAAAGGAAGTGGACCACATGTCCAGACAAATAGATTTTACCATTTATTAGTGGTAAAAGACAATTTGCATATTATTATTGAGGTAGATAATTTTATTAGTGTAGCACAATATAATCCAAATGTTTATTTAATTCTTCTATGCTGACATATGATGGTAGAAAACTGTTAAAAGTTTTTATTTTCTGTAAAGTATTATGCTTCCAGAAAAGCAGAAAATTTTGTGTGCACAGTAAAAAACACTACAATTCATAATGCAGGATAGTCCCAAGTCTGAGCCAAGTGGTCCCAGGCAATGTCCATTGGTACTGCATAACCTCTGAGTATGCACAATGCTGAGTGCCCATGTTACATGTGCAGAACCACTGCATTGCAGTCACACAATACAACACTGATAAGTCCTGACAGAAACACCTCAGAGTCATTACACACTTATTTTAAAATTTATCTTTGTCTCTATGTATTCAGAAAGCTTTTGGTGTTGCCTAATTGTTTTATTTAGTTTTACTGTCACTTATGTGCTCCTGATACAACATTTAAGAAGCTTTGGGATAGAGAAAGGAAGCTCATGGCTCTGGGTGTATTTGTTGATGAGAAAGTGTTTTCAAGAAGACCAGTAGTGATTCTAGCAGATTCAGAGATTTTGGAAGTCAACTTGGTTAAGTAATTTGAAGGTTTTCAGCTGAAAAAGGAAAAGAGGATGGGGTAGAAAGATAGCTGAGTCAATAAAGTGCTTGCTAAACAACCCTAAGAATTTGAATTTGAGCTCCAGAATCTATATAAAAATTGGCATAACGGCTTGCATGTGTAACCTCAGCAGTGGTGGGGAGACAAGGATGATGCCTGTGCTTGCTGGCTGACTGTTCTGAGTTAGTGAGTTCCAAGTCCAGTGACAGGTCTTACCTTGAAAAAGAAATGTGGAAAGCCTCTTTTAAAAAGATAATAAAAACCACCAAGGTGAGCTTGTTGTCTTTGATACCAGTGAAAACATATGTGTGTGCAACTGGCGTGCACTTGTGCACATGCGCACAAAAGACAGAAGGGAGAAAGGAAGCAGAAATCAAACTTAGCTCAGACAGTTTTTATTCACCTTGCCTAAAACTGGAAATTAGGTTGAAATAATCTGGGTTTGTTATTTTCCTTGTGTTTTTGACATCAGGAAAAAAAATCTTTCAGTTGTATAAATAAGTAGATTTGATAAAATAAATTATGTAACATATGGTTTTCTTGACCACAGTAGAATTGGATAAATACCCAAAGGAATACCACAGAAATGCTTGTGTATATATGACCTTTAATGGTTTCTCACATGATGTTTGGTCTTATCCCAGGGAAAGTTTCAAATGTACTTGGAAAGAATGTGTATGTTAAATGTTTATAGGGAGCTCTGTAGACAGCATTTATCTAAGTGTTGTTCGAGTTTCCTATGCTCTCTCATTTTATCCATGGCTACTTCTAGCAAATACCCTTGACTAAAATATGATTGAAAATTATTCTTTCATATTTCATATTTCAGTTTTGGTTTCTTATATTTTGAACCTCTCTTATTATGTTTACTTAGAATTGTTATACCATTGGCAAGGTGTCTGTTTTGGACTACAAAATTATCTCTTTTTTTCTAGTAATGCTTCTCTTAGATCTCATCTTTCTGGTATTCGTATATAGAACCTAAACTTTTGCTTATTCATTTTGTATTGCTCATTTTTTCCATTTCTTGTATTACTATTAATGGAGCTGTTTCTTGTGGATAGTAGATGGCTGTGTTTTGCTTTTGAACTCAACAATTGAAGTGTTTAGGCCATTTACAATTTAGTATTATTAAAAATGCAATTTGTTTTAAATCTTCCATCTTATTATTTTATTTATTTATTTTGTCTTGTCTTGACTAGGACAAACAAAATAAATCTGCCTGCATAACCTTCAAGACCAGTTAAATATTAAAATGTGGGGTTCCTTTTCAATAAATTTTCGTATTATGACATTAGAGCATTAAACAGAAGATGGGCCCTTCAAAGCCACTACACATGTAAGCTCACAGCTCAAAGGCCTATGAAATTGCCTCTGGACCATCTGCTTTTACTTTTCTCTGTTGTCCTTTCCCATTCTTTTGAGTTATTTTTAAAAATTCATTTTTATCCTCTTTTACTGTTGATCTATTAACTTCCCACCTGTGTACTGTTATTCCACCGATTGCTAGAAAACATACATATACATATATGCGTGCTTGTACATACTGCATAGCGATGTGCTCACATATGCTTGCATGTATGTGTGTATGTACCCTTAGGCATCTTTAGTCTTGTTTATCTTCCATTGGTCCTTTGCATTTAAGATGTTTTCTTTATCATTTAAATCTCAAAATAATTTGAAAGAGTCAGCATACTTTGTTCATATTACCCTATTTTTCTTTTAAGTTTTAACCTTGTATAGGTTAATTATTTCAATGAAATTTACAAAAAGAATTGGTTGTTATTTTCTAGGTATTTTTACCTTCTACTTTCCTTTCTTTCTCTTATTCAGTGATTCCAAGGGCATGTACTTGCTTTGTCAAAGCCCACTCACTGCACATAGATCATCAGTCCTTTGTCAGTTGCCCTTTGGCTCCAGTTTTGTTTCAAAGGCTTCCCATGTTTAGGCCTTCAGACAAGTCAATGTTTTCTCTACAATGATCAACCTACAATTAGTCTAATCTAGTGTGTGTTTGCCTTACTACAACTCTGATTTTCATATTTAGAAATTTAATTTAGGTCATATTTACTTATTCATCTGTTTTGCACTGCTAATGACTGAACCCAGGACATTGTACATGTTCATCAAGGTTCTCCAGCCCAAGAACCATTTTTCAATATAATATTTTTATTCATTCTTTGAGAATTTCACACAAACATACGATGTATTGTAATCATGTGCAGCTTCAACTTCTTCTTAGTTCTCCTATACCTGTTGCCTACCCCCACTGACTTTCAACTATATAGCCTCTTATTTTATTATTTTATTTAATTTAATTTATATATAGTCTCACTATGTATACCAGACTCAAAGTCACAGAGATCCACCTGCCTTCCAATGGTGGGATTAAAGATCTATGTCATATCCAGTTATTATTTGTGTTGTATTATTTGTATTATTGGACTCACTGAGTCCAATTTGTGTTGTCCATATAGGCATGGAGCTGAAGCCATCAACTGGGCATGGGCCTACAAGGGGCCATACCTATAAAGGCAACTGACTGTCCTTCGCTTAGCACCCATGAAGTGTCAATAGCTCCTTAACAAGGCGATTCTTAACCTTCCTATCTTGAGCACAATCATTTCTCTAAGCCAAGGACTACTCAGTGTTAAGATAATTTTCTGTCAATTCTATGAATTATGGTACATCAGCGTTTTGTGTTAAATTCATCCAGGTGAATTTTCTCTTCATGGTAGCTTCAGCCTTCCTGTTGATTTGTTGGCATGTAGCCTTTTATTTGATACCAATCACCAGCTGCCTTTCTTTTTCAGTTGCTTGGTATTTTGAATTTCTATGCATCTTCCAAACTTTATTCTTGGATTTAGTTATTTGGAACCAGTTGGGTCTGTTTGGGTCTTCTTTCATGGTTAATTGTTCTCTGCTAATTTAATTACTGATGCTTTTCTTGTGGATATTTGTACTTTGGCTGTTGGAAACACCTGGGGTATTAGTCCTGTCCCTGGAGTTTCAGAAAAGCCATGCTTTCTAATATTTGGGGGTTCTTCCATGTACTTTCCTCATCCTCATGCACACATGCTTATCTATACTCCAGAGTGCTGGAGGGAAGCCATTCGGAAAGCTCTAGAATTCCTTCCCTAAAGCACTCTGCTCTTTAGAATTCTGTTTTATAGAATCAGTCATTTGTGTTGCCTCTGGCAGCCTCACAGCTCAGGAATATACCCGACTCTACCTGAGCTCATCTTCAGCCTAGAAACCTTTTCTATTCAGTAGAAGAAGAAAATATTATTTACTTCAGTGGGGTTTTGTCCCTCAGAAATCATTGTTGTGTTTCTCTATGTCTGAGTACATGCAAGTTTTTCCCCATGCATGTTTTTTATTTTCTTTTTAGACATTTTTCCTCAGGTGAGAGATTAAATCTGATTTGTGTTAATTAATTTTGTCTATGGCCAGAATTAACCTTGCATTTTAATGAATCAAGTATATGTTATAACCTCTGGGATAATAAGTAACAAAATATCATTTCATTTCAAAACCAATAAAGATGTAGAAGAAGAGAAACAGCCTGAAATATGGCAAGAATAAAGTAAAAAACTAAAAAGAAAGTTATAGTGAATTGGAAATTTAAACTCTAATACATTTGTAATTAAAATTTAAAGATAGTCAATTGTGTCATCAAAAGGCAAATGTAACGCTGGATTAAGCATAAACTAAACCATATGCTGCTTTTAAGAGTGAATAATGAATACATAAAAATATAAAATAGATGAAATTCAAATAATAGAATAAAGATATGCCCTGCTTTGGTTAATTGCCATTACTGACTAGATTTTGAATCACTTAAGAGCCACTTCTGTGCATGTATGCAAGCTCCTTTTTTAGAGAGGCTTGACTATGGAGAGAAAAACTCACCTTGAATTTGGATTGCATCACACCATTGCCTGGGGTGGTAGACTTAATAAATAGGAGGAAATGAGTTGATCATATTCCTATATTTCTGCCTCTAGACTGTAGATGCAATGGACCAGTTGCTTTATGGTCAAGCTGCCTTTCCAGAGTTCATTTGCTAGAACACCTTCCTTGCTGTTATGGACTGTTTCTTCAACCCATCAGTAAAAATAAAGTCCCATTCAGCTGCTTTTGTCAGAGTCATTGAAACAGTAAGAAATGTGGAAAACTGGTACCAAGGTAGTCACTTCCATGATAATCTAGATCATGTGGGCAGAGGCTGTTCTAACTGGTTTGTGGGAGAAATGTGAAAGATTCTAAAAGCATAGGCTAGAAAAGCTAGACTATTGTAGGACATTCTGATGGGAGATGCAGGACTGGAGGGCAAAGAGAATGGAATGCCAGACAGTAGAGTGTGCACAAGAGGTTAAATCAAATAGTATGGACTCTTAATAGACACTGTACTAGAAGCAATACCTGTTCTGGCAAAAATCTGGCTGCATCACATTTGCATCTTGATAACTGAAGAAAGGATGAATTTAAAAGCAATGGAAGAATGTGATTGATGGAGAGAATTTGAAGGCAGTATAGTAGCAAGTCTGTGTCATGGTAACTGCTCATTACCTCGTAGATGTTTACAGGAAAGAGAACAACAAGAGGATCAAGAAGACATGAACGTGTATAGTTTGGTGAGGAAAGAAGGAGAGAGTTCATACTATAGATGAAGAGGCTACAGACAATGTGTCTATAAAGTTAAAGGTTCACTGTGAATAAGGGGAAATCTTTCATTTTGCACTAAACAAAATATGAAAGTTTACTTGAAGGTAAGATCTTACTTGTTGAAGGCTCTAGCTTGCAAAAAAAAAAAAAAAAAAGTGCAAATTTGTTTGAGAAAGGCTTGCTTGAGAATTCCCCAGAAGGGGTTCACTTCTTGAAAACTACCATGTAGAGAATTGTTTTCCCAGGCACAGATGCCAAGGAGCACCGAAGCCACTGTAGCTGTGGTGGAAGGGAGCCAGATCATATCCTGAGTTGGCAGCAGACCTTTGAACTATCTATCACTCAGGTGTAGTTAGTTTTCAGGCATGTAAATTGCAAAAGTCATGGGAACATGGAGGTTTGCACTTAGGGTGGAGAAAGCTACCGAGACCGGCAATGCTTGCTTGGGTCAAGACGCCGCTAAAGAGGTCACTTCATAAAGCTGGGAAGGTGAAATCTAAGTTATGATGGAGCCCCCAAGATGTTGAATATGACAGTCCCATGGCACACTGCTGAGGACAGCTTAAAACTCAGAGGTTACATGTGTGGTAGGTGGAAGAAATGGAGAAATAAAGATTTGAAACCCATCAGATCATGCCATTACAAGCCTCAGACGTGTGACTGTGGGGGTTGATACTCCCTTTCTCAGATTTTGATCCTGCTTTGGTCAGTATTTTCTTGCTATAATCCTGTTTCTCTATTTTATAAGAGAAACTTTATTCTATGCTGTTTTACATTCGAAATATAATGTGATTTTCATTTTATAGGGACTTGCAGTTACAGGAATGCCTCAAGCTTCAAAAGAAATTTTGGACGATGGATATTTGAACAGTGTTGAAACTCTCAAGACTATGGGGGCTTTTGAAGTTGGACTGAATGCATTTTACCATTGTGAGATTGTTGGGAGTAAATGGAAGAGGACTGGAATGACTTAGGAGTGTTTGGGTGTTAAGTTGACAAAGGCATGTGGTCTTGTGATAGTGAATCTTAGCTGTTAATTACTGGATTTTAGAATAACCTGGGAGACAACTCTGTGGATGACTGTGAGGTTATCCAGTGAAGTTAAATTGAGAATGGTAGTTAGGGTTAATACCAACCTAAATATGTCACCGTCACATAACTTAGGGTCCTCAATTGAGTAAAACGAAGAAAGCAGGATGAGTAGCAGCAGTCCTTTCCAGACACCGTTGGAGCAATTGCTTTATGCTCTGCTGCCCAAACAGAACTACCAAAGTCACCATGCCTTCCCCAGCTCTGCGAACTAAACCCTCAAACTGGGAACCCAAGCAAAGCTTTCACTCCTTAGATTGCCTCTGTCAAGCATTTTGTCACATCAGTGAAGAAGGTGAATAACCCATCTCTGTTAACAAGTAGAAAATCTGGAAAGTGTATTAATGTATAATAGAGTCAAGGCAAAATATATTCATAGAGGTCTTGGGGAAAGATGTAGCTCAGTGGCAGAGTGCTTGCCTAACATGCACAAAGCCTTCAATCTCCAGCATGCTGGCAACTGGGCATGGTAGCATAGATGTGCCTTCCCAGCACTTGGGGTTTGGAAGAAGAATGACAAGAATTTCAGGATCACTCTTGGCTACACAGAAAGTTCCAGGCTGCCTTAGGATATGTACAAGACCAGGCGTCAAGATAATTATTAATAGAGGTAAATGAAGACATGTATTAATGATACTGTTTAAAAATAATTATATTATAATTTTTATAAAATGATTTAATTAATATAAAATAAATTTGTTTATGTGCGTCCGTGTGCGTCTCTCTGCAAGTATGGCATTTGTTGGAAAGTATCTGTGTGGGCCAAAAGAAGGTGCTTTTATTAAGTACATTTAATACTTAAGTCCCTGGAGCTGGATTATAGGTGATTGTGAGCCTGAAAACTAAGCTCAGATTTTCTGGAAGAAGAACAAGTATACCATCTCTCTGAGCCCTCTTAATGGTATTTTAATGACAATATATAATTTTGAATTTATGTGTGAAATAAACTTTATGTATCACATAATCCATATAAATAGAAATATCTATAAAGAAAAGTGGACAGGTCAGGTAGAAAATTTGAGCATGGTCCTCTCTGTAATTAGTATAAGTCTATCATAATATATATACTCTGAATAGTATAATTACTAATTGTGACCTACCAGATACCTTGGATGTACTGAAGTCTTTTATATTCACACAGAAGTTTTCAAATATTGAGCTATGAATCAAGTGACCCACAGCAGTAAATAAAGAAAAGATTTATAACTATAACTAAAATAGAAATTAATAATTAAACAATATTGAGAAGGTCCCTGAATATTTGCAAAGGAGATGATATATTATTAAATAACTGACATAAATAAGCACATCCCAAGAATGATAAGATAACTCGTCAGATAAAGGCACTTGCCAACAAATCTGATGAACCAAGTTCAATCCTCAACACACACACACACACACACACACACTCAATTAACACACATTAAATGTAATAAAAGAATATTACAAAGGATACTAGAAAATACTTGGATCAACTAGTAATGAACATATTACACACATTGAGGGGACATTACAGTCTTAAACATATATGTAATGCAAAAACAAAAGTTGAAAACAATCATTATACATTTATCTACAATAGGCAGAAAAACTTTTCTAATTCAGTCCAAAAAATAAGGAGGAAATGTAAAGTCCAAACATTACTGAAATACTATGGCAAATATCTGGAAGACTCACAGTTATTGACAAAATTAATTTTGCCATCTTGAAACTTGCATAATAACTGAAAAAAATCTTCAAAGTCCCTGGAACTAGAGGCATCATTGGCAAAGTACATGCATGGTTAAGAATCAGCACATTAACTCCTTCCCTATTTTTTACAAGGCCTACTTAACCCTAATATTCAAACCTGATAAATAAATTAGAGAAGAAAAAACACTTAGCTATTACTCCTGATGTTTGGGCTAAAAATCTAAACAGAATACCTGTAAGAAAAATCCAATTAGAAGGTACATCAAAACAGCTGAAGTCATTCCAGGTCTGCAATATTGGTTTATCATTTGGAAAAATGTACCAGTGAGGTTTGCCTCATTGATGAATAAATTAAAAGCACCATATTATTAATTTAGTAATAGAAAATGTACTTAATAAACAGCACTAGCTTTTGAGAAATAGTTTAAACAAATTGAGGGATTGAAAGGAACCTTATTTATAAAGCATCTATAGCTAACATCACATTGTGGGCAGTATGAGTTGACAAAGTGATATGGCTGTCAAAGAAAGCGAGCCAAACTCAGAAGGCAGCATGGAGCCTGACTCAAGGAAGGCAATGCCATGTTCCACTTAGAGCAGGCTGTACCTTGGATATTATGCTGATCTGGGGTGCATCTCTTATCACAAGAAGACTAGATAACTGGATAGGGCTCTCAAAACTTGGTGTATTAAACAGCTAAGAAGTATAGAAGGTTCAGGTAGATTAAGTGTATTGGGAAGAAGGGTCTAAACTCGTTTTAGGTGAGAATCTAGCTGGAACCTCAATCTGCTGGAAAGAACTCACAATTCAGACTCTCAAAACAAAACAAAACACTGAGAGACCCATCTGCTTTGAAGTTTTCTGATGCTGTCACTACACATAAGAGGCTGGCTAAGCCCTGAGCAGAGCTATTGTAGGAAAGGTTGGGATACAAATAAATATGTCCTAAAATGTCTCAGTCACGAGATTATAGACTTGAGACTTGAACAACCACAGGTGGGAACTTGGATGCTTTAAAAAAAATTTTTTTTTATAAGGAGACATTGTGAGTCTATACTGAAATACTTAAGGCAGCCAATACTATCCCATGCCAGAGTAGTGCCTTACACTCTCCTGCCTGCCTCTGCATGGTTGTTGTAAGTTATTGTGCACTGACTGACATCATTTCTGCAAGTCTCAGATCACTTATTGTAGCATTGCTTGTGGTACTTAAGAACACTTAACTTAGTTTCTATTTTAGGAGTTAGACTGTGCTCTCAGCATTCCTGGATTTAGGCATGACCCCTTGAACTCTTCCCATCTGGTATACTGAGTTTGCATATTGTATTTCTTCTCTTGAGACTAACTATATTTCCAAACGCTTTTTCTAAATCTTCCCACCTAAAACATGTTTTACATTTAGTAACTGCAAAAATATAGTGCTGATACAAAATTTCCCACCTAGATTTCTTGCTAATATATACTTTAAACTTATTTACCTAAATATTTACTTTATAATTTAAGCCATGATCCTTCAAAATTACCTCACTTCTGCAGTTTCATGGACATAGGAGTACCACATATTGTTATTAATTTGTTTGTGTCAGTTCCACTAAGAATATTGCCACTGTTTAATTTCTACTGCTGTGATAAAATACCCTTACCAATAGCAAGTTAGGATGAATGGTTTTATTTTAGCTCACAGCTAGGGTTACAGACTGTTATTGCAGGGTAATCTCCATGGCAAGAACTTGAAGCAACTAGTTCGGTGCTTCTCAGCCTTCCCAATGCTGTGACCCTTCAGTACAGTGCCTTATGGTATGGTTACTCCCCATCATAAAATTATTTTCCTTAATACTTCATAACTGTCATTTTGTTACTGTTATGAATTGTAACACAATTTCTGTGTTTTCTGATGGTCTTAGGTGACCCCTGTGAAAGGTGTTGCGACCCACAGGATAAGAAGCACTGAATTAGTTTATGACATTCACAAAGAGAGATAAACACATTCATGCTTAGTTGTCAGCTATCTTTCTATATTCTTACACATCCAGGGCCCCAACTCTGCAACAGCACTGCCTATCTGAATGTCTTTCCATATTAGCTAAGGTAATCAAGATAATCTACTACAGATATGCCCACAGGACAGCCTGATCAACCTAATCCCTGGCAAGAATTTCTTTCCCACTGATTCAATATTGTGTCAAGTTGACAATTAAGACTAACTACCACAAACATCTAGATGGTGATACCAATGTGGTAGTGAAGTTTTAAATTCTTCTACTCCACTCCAAACCTTCATTAGAATTTTGAAGACTTTGCTGTTCAGAGTAGGTGTTCCAGATTATGGGAACAGCAGTTCTCATTAAAAGTCCTGTGTTGCATTGTCCATGGTTTGAAAAATTGTTCTCTATCTCATGCTATACTTTGCAGAAATATCAAGTGAATATCAAGTGACTATATTTTCATCTGAATTCTTGCTATGCTTCACATGCATTTGCACACCCTTGCCATATGCTCTCCTAGTCAAACCAACACCTATGCTCTCCTAGTCAAACCATCACCTATGTTCTCCTCGTCAAAATCCTTACAACGTTCAGCCATGACTGAAGGAGGCTGAGGAACATCTGTGCCCTTTTCCTTCCTTTTTTAAAGAAATAATTTTTAAGCAGATGGACACTTACCACTTTATTAATTTTATTACTTTATTACATTAACACATTTTTAATAGGGCTGTTAAAAATAGCTTTAAGAAATACTTATTTTGAGCCGGGTGTGGTGGTTCACGCCTTTAATTCCAGCACTTGGGAAGCAGGGGCAGGCAGATTTCTGAGTTGGAGGCTAGCCTGGTCTACAAAGTGAGTTCCAGGACAGCCAGGGCTATACAGAGAAACCCTGTCTCAAAAAACCAAAAAAAAAAAAAAAAAAGAAAAAAAAGAAAGAAAGAAAGAAAGAAAGAAATACTTATTTTTAGTATTATTTTATAATTTTAACATGTTTTTAACAGACCTGGATTTTTCAAGTGCAGTTAAGGATACCTCTAAGATATTCTTATTTTTACAGCATTATTTGCTACTATGAATATTTTAGACTACTCAATATTATGATCGCTCTACATGTGGCCTTTAGAAATCCTTATTCATTTTTACGTTTACTTAAAATTTCACCAAATTGTTTCAAAATGGGTTATTTTTAATTGATAGCTGTAAACCTAACATTTTATATATATTTCAAGTAGCACACTAGAAACCCATCATTAAAAAAATATCATGTTATTGATTTTGCATGCTTAATATCTATGAAATGTTTATAGATTGAAACATTTGAATGGCTAGAAGTGGGCATATTAGTAATACTTATACATAGTTAACTATAAGTTTATCTGTTTAGAATTTCACCAACTTAGCATAAAAATCTGTATTATAATTTGAGTAAATGAAGTTGGTTTTCTATCCAATAAGTTGTATAGCATGCAAAAATATTTCAGAATGCACTGGCTGTTTCATTGTAGTTAAACATTCTGTAGAATTTGGTATATTGACCGATTTATTTTGAGTTCCTTCAAAAAGAAGTTAGTTCCTAGAAATGTAAAAATAATTTATTCTGATACTGTTTTATATTCTTTGTAACTGGAGATCAAACCTAGGATTTTAGTTATGCTGGTCAAGTGCTCTATGACTGAGCTACATCCCCAGTATTTGACCTGGGATCCTGAGGACTATTTGAGAACAAATAAGAATAATATAGGAGTTGCTAGAAGGCATAACCTTGAGTCTCACTTAGGAGATGGGTTTCTATGGGGGAAGAAACCTCAATCAAGGCATTTTCCTATTTTAACACATTTTGCTCTCTAGTAAATAAAAGCGAGGAAACTACTAGCAATAGAATATGTCTTTCGAGGAAACAATTAAGAATATCTTCCTGGGACAAGTAAAAACATAACTCAGATTTTGTTTTGCTTTATGACTTATAATAAAATTTGTAAATTATACCCCAAAGCAGAAATACTTATTCTGACATAATGAAAATAGATTCAAAGTTGTAAAGCCCAAGACTGTGCAGTGATCTCAGAGAGTACCCACTAGTTAAGAATGGCTATTTAAATTTTAGTTAAATATTTAAAGTAGGGGAGAGCAGCTGGGACAGGGCCCTACAGGCCTACATCATCGGCACCCAGGAGGTGGGGCTGATCCTCAGCCATCTGTGCACCTTCCCTGCCAAAGGGGAGCTTGTTTCCAGGAAGTGTCTGACCCTGAGACTAAGGTGAGATCACCATTTTCATTCCTGTGACTCTCTAAGGCAGGTTCACTCAGGAGCACATAGGCCACACAAGCAGCAGAGTAACTGGGACAGGGTCCTATGGGCCTATATCTGCACTCAGGAGGTGGGTCTATTCCTCAGCCCTCTGTGTACTGGTCTTGAAAGAAGAGAGCTGTTCTTTCAGAAGTTCAGGGAGGCCTCCAACTCACAGGAGAAACAGGCTCCAGCCAGAGACAGCAAGAACATCTAACACTAGATATTACCAGAGTGCAAAAGGCAAATGCAAGAATCTTACCAACAGAAACAAAGACCACTTGGCATCATCAGAACCCATTATTCCCACCACAGCTAGTCCTGGATACCCCAACACACCGAAAGAGAAAGATTTTGATTTAAAATCATATCGCATGATGCTGGTAGAGAATTTTAAGAAGGACACAAATAACTCCCTTAAAGAAATACCAGAGAAAACAGCTAAATATGTAGAGCACTTAAAGAAGAAATACAAAAATCTTCTAAAGAATTACAGGAAAACACAACCAAAGAGGTGAAGGAATTGAAAAAAAAAAAAAAAAACATCCAGGACCTAAAACATCCACAACCTAAAGAAAGAAATCACAAAGGAAGACATCTGAAGATAGAAAACCTAGGAAAGAAATCAGGAATCATAGATGTAAGCATTACCAACAGAATACAAGAGATAGAAGAGAGAATCTCAGGTGCAGAAGATACCATAGAAAAGATTGACACAACAATCAAAGAAATTGCAAAATGAAAAAAGAAACTAACTAAAAAAAAACATCCAGGAAATCCAGGACACAATGAGAACACCAAACCTAAGGATAATAGGTATAGATGAGAATGAAGATTTTTCAACTTAAAGGGCTAGTAAATATCTTCAATAAAATTATAAAAGAAAACTTCCCTAACCTAAAGTAAGAGATGCACATGAACATATAAGAAATGTACAGAACTCCAAATAGACTGGACCAGAAAAGAAATTCCTCCCATCACATAATAAAAACACCAAATGCACTAAAAAAGGAAAGAATATTAAAAGCAGTAAGGGAAAAAGGTGAAATAACATATAAAGGCAGACCTATTAGAATTACACCAGACTTCTTACCAGAGACTAAGAAAGCCAGAAGGTCAATCCTGGACAAATGTCATACTGACCCTAAGAGAATACAAATGGCAGCCAAGGCTACTATATCCAGCAAAACTCTCAAATACAATTGATGGGGAAACCAAATTATTCCATGACAAAACCAAATTTACACAATATCTTTCCACAAATTCAGCCCTTCAAGGATAAAAAAGGGAAAACTCCAACACAAGGAGGGAAATTATGCCCTAGAAAAAGCAACAAAGTAATTCTTCAACAAACCTAAAAGAAGATACCCACATGAAGAGAATTCCAACTCTAACAACAAAAATAACAGGAAGCAACAATTACTTTTCCTTAATATCTCTTAATATCAATGGACTCAATTCCCAAATAAAAATGCATAGACTAACAGACTGGCTACACGAATAGGACCCAACGTTTTGCTGCTTAAGGAAACTCACCTAAGTGACAAAGACAGACACTACCTCAGAATAAAAGGCTTGGAAACAAGTTTTCCAAGCAAATGGTCTCAAGAAACAAGCTGGAGTAGCTATTTTAATATCGAAAAAAATCGCCTTCCAACCCATAGTTATCAAAAAAGACAAGGAGGGGCACTTCATAATCATCAAAAGTACAGTATAGCACGATGAAATCCCAATTCTGAACATCTATGCTCCAAATGCAAGGGCACCCACATTCACAGAACAAACTTTACTAAACTCAAAGCACAAACAATAATAATGGGAGACTTCAACACCCAACTCTCATCAATGGACAGGTCATGAAAACAGAAAGTAAACAGACAGAGTGAAACTAACAGAAGTTATGAAACAAATGGATTTAACATATATATATATATATATATATATATATATATATATATATATATAAAACATTTTATCCTAAAACAAAAGAATATACCTTCTTCTTATCACCTCATGGTACCTTCTTCAAAACTGACCACATAATTGGTCACAAAATGGGCCTCAACAGATACAAAAATATCGAAATAATCCCAGGCATCCTATCACATCACCATGGACTAAGCTGTTCTTCAATAACAACATAAATAATAGAAAGCCCATATAAACACGGAAGCTGAACGACACTCTACTCAATGATAACTTGGTCAAGGAAGAAATAAAGAATAAATTAAAGACTTTTAGAGTTTAAACAAAATGAAACCACAACATACCCAAACTCATAGGACACAAAGAAAGCAGTCCTATATAGTCTCCCCTCCCCCAGCCTGGAACCTGCTTGCTCAGGGGTGGAGTTTCCTGCTCATTCATTCTGCCACGCCCACTGCTGGACCGTGCTGCTTTGCTGTTTGGAGCCACACACAT
Organism: Mus caroli; assembly: GCF_978045245.1. Taxonomy (NCBI): domain Eukaryota; kingdom Metazoa; phylum Chordata; class Mammalia; order Rodentia; family Muridae; genus Mus; species Mus caroli. Next base: position 11,507,663 of record NW_028227256.1, read on the forward strand.
GCTCATCCTGCTACTGGACCCCGAGTTATTTGGCAGGAATCGGGTCCCCTTCCCTCTTCCTTTATAACTGAGTGTCTGAACAAGTAAAATGGAGCTTTGATCAGAATGAACCTGTCTTGGCTCCGTTTCTTCTTTCTCCCCGTCTAGTTCCTTTCTTTTAGCTCGAGTGGCCATCTCAGTCGAACCGTACCGTTCGTTGTGAGCTGCTGGCCGGCTGCAACAGTTTGGCATCAGAACTGGGACCTGAAGAATGGCAGAGGGACGCTAAGAGAAACGCTGTTGGTGTGGAGCTCCACAGGAAAGGCGCCTTTGTATCGGGCACAGGAGCATCAAACAGGTACACATGCTAGCACTAGCTTAAAATTTCAGTTTTGTAAGGTGTTGCTGAGGGTGCGGTAGGATATGAGCTAAGCTTGAATCGGTGCTAACCCAACGCTGGTTCTGCTTGGGTCAGCAGCGTGTTAATCGGAACTAGAAACGGAATCAGGTGGGTCGGCCGCAGCTTTTTAGGAAGCTGCTTAGGTGGAAGAAGGAAGGGTTTAAAGTTATGGATCAGGTGGTTGCCCTTAGTTTTCAGGAGTTGTTTCAAGCCAGAGGAGTAAGAAATTTTTTAGGTAAGATAGATAGATAGCTGTTGCCCATGGTTCAAGGAAGAAGAAAGAAGAAACAGCCTCTTAGTTTCGGAGTAAAAAAGCTGATAAATGGTTCATGATTAATATGTTTGACAATGGTAAAGTGTTTTTTATTCTATGATTGTAGCTACAAAAATTAATATTCTCTGATTGGTCTAAAAGTAACTGCTTCATTTAGTTTCTTTTTTATTGACAATGTGCTCTGCATGTTTTCGAATTCAGCTCATAAGTTGTTGGTTAAGATTAATAATTGTTACATTGCTACAGATGGTTAGTTTTAAATTTGATAACTCAAGTTTAGAGTCCTTCCGACACGTGGCATAAGGCAGGCCAAGAGGCTGGGTCTCTAAAGATATTTCTAGTTTAGATAATAATTAATGTGGTTCCTATCCTAAATAGTAAAATTTAAGATAAGATTTAAAGCAATGCCTCTTTATTAAAGCATTAAAGCTTGCTTTAATAGGTATTCATAGGTATTAATTGACATCCAAACTTTGTAATATGATAGTAATGCTTCTAATATTGATTTTAAAGATGATAAATTGTTTTAAACTTAGGTTTTGCTTTCCCAAGGTTGTAAGTATTATCCTAATGTTGCACAAGAAACTTAAAAATTATGGTTAAAACTGCCAGTGTTCCATTGACTGCAGCTTGCAGTTTGATTGCAAATTTGAGATTGATGCTCAGATTAAAAAGTATTTTATGTTTGAGTCAATACAGGGCTCTAGGCAGCCCCAGAGAGGCTTGTGGCCTTCTTGTGTTTTGCAAACAGTGCCTGAGAAAGTTTTTCCCTGTGTTCAAGAAAATTTCTTTTTAACAGTGTTGCAGATCTATTCAGATGTTTAATAATGCTTAAATTCAAAGAGTTTTGCTTCTAGTGAACTGTAATCACTAGAAAATTTTGCCTCTAGGTATGCCTAATATAGCTTTACATTATGTAAGAAAAATTTTTATTGTTTCTGCTTCTATACAAGAAGACAAGAGTTTTAATCTTTCAGTGTATATTTTCTCCTAAGTGGAAAGTATTTTATTAACTAATGCTTCTCAAGGGAAGTTTACCTTAAATCCTTGCTCTCACCCAAGAGATTCAGAGACAATATCCTTTTATTACTTAGTGTTTTAGTTTACTACAAAAGGTTTTACAAAAAATAAAGAAAGCTTTTATAATTGTTATTAATTGGTAATTAAATATTAGTTGTGCCCAAGACAATTCTTTGGCCAGAAAAAAACATTATTGTAAAATCATTTTTCTCATCCTCCCAACCGATCATTGGCCCATGTGGGCCCAACTAGCTGCTCTGGGGCGGAGTCTTAAGACACACAATTTCCCCTGTTCCAGCACAAATAATCTAGTTGTGTGCTGTAAATGGTGCTTTAAAATGCTGAACAATCAAACCTTAATTTGTATATTAATAGTCAATGCTATATCTCTGAGCTCATAATTGCTTGAGATTGTTCATCCCTCAGATACTATTAATTCTCAAATTTGCAATTGCTTATGCATATACAACTCATAGAAAAAATGCTGTCCTTTTAAGAAGGTGGTTTTTAGACATGTATTAAATTGTCCTATTTGCCTAGACATTTTTAATACAATGCCAGGATAAATTTATATTAGAAAGTCCAAAGGTCATCCATATAAATAGGTTGGATATATAACCTCATTCTTTATAAATTCATAACATGAATTTATGTTATGTTTAGTTATGGTTTAAGATAATATTTTAGTATTCTTAAAAATTGTGCATGTATAATTCCTTTTAGTGTCCTCAGTTACTACTTGTTTCCACATATTAGTGTTAATTCTTGAGGACTTTTACTTAATAATTTGCTACAAATAAATGCTCTTATTTCTAGTTAATAAATAAATTATGCACATGTGACTCTTAATAACTTTTCAAGCTTTCTAGTTACAACCACTCCTTAAGAAAAATGATTGAAAGTGCAATTAGTCACTGCCCCTTTACAGCCAAGTATTTAAAATGTTTTGTCAATAAGTTATTAATTCAAAAGTTTAGATATTGTGAAATTTTAAAAACTTTAACTTCTTAAAAGACAAAAAAGGGAGAATTGTATCCCCATACATACTATTTAGTGCATTTCCATGCACAGTATTTAAATCATACCTTTATTTTCAAAATTTGAAATTTAAATGTCAAGGAATTTAATAAATGCTTTATAGTATCTTAAAAGGATCTACTTATTGGCTTGTAGATTGATCCTAAAACAGCTACCTTATTAGGAAAGGGAAAAACAGGTTCTCTCCACAGAACGCTGCAGAAGCATATTAGTAATTCGTGTGCCAAGCTGGCAGGTAAGTTGACTCAGTGTCCTGATTGAAATGACTAAAAAACTAAATTAAATTCATGTTTTAGATCCATCCTTGCTTGTCATTTTTCCAGTTTAGACTAGCTTCTAGCCTTTTAACTTTATGGTAATAGTACATCAGAGACTGTATATTCAGACTTAGTAAAATTAGTCATTTAATAGAGTCATAATGATTTTTCTCTTTTCTTCAGTGTGACCAGTCATTCTAACTCAATCTTAGAATGGTCTAATATTCAGTCCAATGTTAGAGATTCCTATATTCTAAATTACCTAGCAAAGTTAATTCAGAGCATATCCCCCAAGATCACCAAAGGCTCACCTTGCCTTTACCTTATTTGTCCTAAATTTTTTGCAAACTGATATTAAGGGTCAGTCTGCAGCAGATCGCCATTGGCATCCAGTTACTTCTAATTCTTATGCATTGGTAAAATGGAAGGACCCCCTGACTAACGAATGGAAGGGTCCAGATCCGGTTCCAATTTGGGGAAGGGGCTCAGTTTGTGTTTTTTCACAAGATGAAGATGGAGCACAGTGGCTGCCAGAGAGATTAATTCGTCAGATGAACACAGACTCTGACTCTTCTCATAAGTATCATTCTGAAGACTAAAATTTCTCTTGAGTTTAGAATTCAGCTGGGAACGGAAGCTCCCAGAAAAGCTGTTTTCCTGCTACTCTCTGAGCCAGCTCCCCTACAGGAGGCCCAGAGACTAGCCTTTGCTTTACAATTTGCAACTGAATAAAGTACCTGGACTTCCCCAAAAAGAAAATTTGCATTGCTACTTTCTCATTGTCTAGATCTCTTTCTTTTCTCAAGCAGGTTAATCAACATTCTCCAGCCAGACTAGCAGGCATACATTCCCCTCCCCCAAGAGCACACAGGTGGAAACTACTATCTTTCTTCCAAGGACATTCCAGCACGTGGCTTTCAGTCTGAGTTAGAAATTAGGTTTACCCAGGTACCAAAGTTAAATCAAGATCAGGTTAATGATCTAAACAGCCCTATATCCCCTAAACAAATAGAAGTAGTCATTAATAGTCTCCCAACCAAAAAAAGCCCAGGACCAGATGGGTTTAGTGCAGAGTTCTATCAGACCTTCAAAGAAGATCTAATCCCAGTTCTTCACAAACTATTCCACAAAATAGAAACAGAAGGTACTCTACCCAACTCATTCTATGAAGCCACAATTACTCTGATACCTAAACCACAAAAAGACCCAACAAAGATAGAGAACTTCAGACCAATTTCCCTTATGAATATCGATGCAAAAATACTCAATAAAGTTCTTGCTAGCTGAATCCAAGAACACAACAAAACAATCACCCATCCTGACCAAGTAGGTTTCATCCCAGGGATGCAAGGATGGTTCAATATACGGAAATCCATCAATGTAATCCAGTGTATAAACAAACATAAAGCCAAAAACCACATGATCATCTCGTTAGATGCTGAGAAAGCCTTTGACAAAATCCAACACCCATTCATGATAAAAGTCTTGGAAAGATCAGGAATTCAAGGCCCATACCTAACCATGATAAAAGCAATATACAGCAAACCAGTAGCCAACATCAAAGTAAATGGTGAGAAGCTGGAAGAAATCCCACTAAAATCAGGGACTAGACAAGGCTGTCCACTCTCTCCCTACCTATTCAACATTGTACTTGAAGTCCTAGCCAGAGCAATTAGACAACAAAAGGAGATCAAGGAGATCCAAATTGGAAAAGAAGAAGTCAAAATATCACTCTTTGCAGATGATATGATAGTATACATAAGTGACCCTAAAAATTCCACCAGAGAACTCCTAAGCCTGATAAACAGCTTCAATGAAGTACCTGGATATAAAATTAACTCAAGCAAGTCAATGGCCTTTCTGTACACAAAGGATAAACAGACTGAGAAGGAAATTAGGGAAACAACACCCTTCTCAATAGTCACAAATAATATAAAATACCTTGGTGTGACTCTAACTAAGGAAGTGAAAACTCTGTATGACAAGAACTTCAAGTCTCTGAAGAAAGAAATTATAGAAGATCTCAGAAGATGGAAAGATCTCCCATGCTCATGGATTGGCAGGATCATCATTGTAAAAATGGCTATATTGCCAAAAGCAATCTACAGATTCAATGCATCCCCATCAAAATTCCAACTCAATTCTTCAAGGAATTAGAAAGGGCAATCTGCAAATTCATCTGGAACAACAAAAAACCTAATATAGCAAAAACTCTTCTCAAGGATAAAAGAACTTCTGGTGGAATCACCATGCCTGACCTAAAGCTGTACTACAGAGTAATTGTGATACAAACTGCATAGTACTGGTATAAGGACAGACAAGTAGACCAATGGAACAGAATTGAAGACCCTGAGATCAACCCACACACCTATGGTCACTTGATATTTGACAAGGGAGCAAAAACCATCCAGTGGAAAAAAGACAGCATTTTCAACAAATGGTGCTGGCACAACTGACGGTTATCATGTAGAAGAATGAGAATTGATCCATTCCTATCTCCTTGTACTATGGTCAAATCTAAGTGGATTAAGGAATTTCACATAAAACCAGAGACACTGAAACTTATAGAGGAGAAAGTAGGGAAAAGCCTCGAAGATATGGGCACAGCGGAAATATTCCTGAATAGAACAGCAAAGGCTTGTGCTGTAAGATCGAGAATTGATAAATGGGACCTCATAAAGTTGCAAAGCTTCTGCAAGGCAAAAGACACCGTCAATAAGACAAAAAAACCACCAACATATTGGGAAAGGATCTTTACCTATCCTAAATCAGATAGGGGACTAATATCCAATATATATAAAGAACTCAAGAAGGTGGACTCCAGAAAATCAAATAACCCCATTAAAAAATGGGGCTCAGAACTGAACAAAGAATTCTCACCTGAGGAATACCGAATGGCAGAGAAACACCTGAAAAAATGTTCAACATCCTTAATCTTCAGGGAAATTCAACTCAAAACAACCCTGAGATTCCACCTCACACCAGTCAGAATGGCTAAGATCAAAAATTCAGGTGACAGCAGATGCTGGCGAGGATGTGGAGAAAGAGGAACACTCTTTCATTGTTGGTGGGATTGCAAGCTTGTACAACCACTCTGGAAATCAGTTTGGCGGTTCCTCAGAAAATTGGACATAATACCATCAGAGGACCCAGCAATACCTCTCCTGGGCATATATCCAGAAGATGTTCCAACCGGTAAGAAGGACACATGCTCCACTATGTTCATAGCAGCCTTATATATAATAGCCAGAAGCTGGAAAGAACCCAGATGCCCCTCAACAGAGGAATGGATACAGAAAATGTGGTACATTTACACAATGGAGTACTACTCAGCTATTAAAAAGAATGAATATATGAAATTCCTAGGCAAATGGATGGACCTGGAGAGCATCATACTGAGTGAGGTAACAGAATCACAAAGGAACTCATACAATATGTACTCACTGATAAGTGGATATTAGCCCAAAAACTTAGGATACCCAAGATATAAGATACAATTTGTTAAACGCATGAAACTCAAGAAGAACGAAGACCAAAGTGTGGACACTGTGCCCCTTCTTGGAATTGGGAACAAAACACCCATGGAAAGAGTTACAGAGATAAAGTTTGGAGCTGTCACGAAAGGATGGACCATCTAAAGACGGCCATATCCAGGGATCCATCCCATAATCAGCTTCCAAACACTGACACCATTGCATACACTAGCAAGATTTTGCTAAAAGGACCCAGATATAGCTGTCTCTTGTGAGACAATGCTGGGGCCTACCAAACACAGAAGTGGATGCTCACATCAGCTATTGGTTGGATCACAGGGCCCCCAATGGAGGAGCTAGAGAAAGTACCCAAGGAGCTAAAGGGAACTGCAACCCTATAGGTGGAACAACATTATGAACTAACCAGTACCCCAGAGCTGTTGACTCTAGTTGCATATGTATCAAAAGATTGCCTAGTAGGCCATTACTGGATAGAGAGGCCCATTGGACTTGCAAACTTTATATGCCTCAGTACAGGGGAATGCCAGGGCCAAAAAGTGGGAGTGGGTGGGTAGGGGAGTTGGGGGGGAAGTGTATTGGGGACGTTTTGGATAGCAATGGAAATGTAAATGAGGAAAATACCTAATTAAAAATTAATTAAAAAATAAACGAAATTAGTTTTACCAAGGGGGCTAGAAAAGTCGAAATTTCTAATATTTACAGAGATTGAATTTTATTTTGATAGAAGGGCTTAGTCCCTTAGCTAGCCTCTGGCTTTTCACCCTTGCTGTTACTGCAAGTTGTCCTTAGTTCCTCAGGCTATGGGAATAACAGGATAAGGAGGAAAGACTTCCAGCTCCTATTTTAGCCACAAATCGTGGTGTTACTAATGACATAATTCTTGCCTAGGCATTGCTAAATCTGAGGTTGACAATTCTCCTTTAGGAGTTGCACAGTACTCAGAACTGTGCATACGGATTCGTGAACATACCAATACAGTATGGGTATTGCTTGGTGCAGAGAATTACTGCAGGGGAAGGTCCAGCCTGACCGTTTCTGAGTTCCCTGTGCGACATACCTGATTTAAAATGGAGGTTGGTATCTGATTCCAGCTAAAAAACAAAAAATATCTAAGGCTCTGCCTCCTCCTCCCTGTAAGATACCAAGAGCCACAGGTGTGGGCCGTGATTGCACCCATGGGAGGAATCCGGTCAATGTCCACCCAAGCCAAGGTTAAAAGCCCACGGATGAGAAAATCATTTGATCACCTCAGTTAAGCGTTTCCTTTTTAACTTAATTAATAGGGGGGAGAGAGGTTGGAGACCGTACTGTTGGAAGGGCAAGCCCTCATTGCCTCCCACCCAAATAATAAGCCATTTGGCCTTGTACTATGGAGCCAGCTGTCACCCCCTTCTCCTTGTTTCCCACCTGTCATCCAAAAATGCAGAGGAATATCAACTCAGTGTTATTCTTAATAAAGTATATTTCAAATTTGTTCAGTCAAACTTAGCCCGGATTCCAATGCCCTACTTAAAATGCAACCAGGAAGTTACCTATTCAGCACTAATTAGCATTATAAAGTCAGAGCCTACAGCTCATGGGCTATTCTGTTAGTTGCTCACTAGGATAGAAAGGACAGTCTTAGCCAGATACAGTTTACCATAAGAAAAGTTAGGGAATCCCACGGAAACAGTTTTTTTCTTTAGCCTAAGAATTCACGCAGAACTATTGAGCATAAATAAATTTTTTGCCTCAGGCCAGCCTTTTCTTTTTTTTTTCTTTTTGTTATCAAAAGGGAAGAGATATAGTCTCCCCTCCTCCAGCCTGGAACCTGCTTGCTCAGGGGTGGAGTTTCCTGCTCATTCATTCTGCCACGCCCACTGCTGGACCGTGCTGCTTTGCTGTTTGGAGCCACACACATGCTCATCCTGCTACTGGACCCCGAGTTATTTGGCAGGAATCGGGTCCCCTTCCCTCTTCCTTTATAACTGAGTGTCTGAACAAGTAAAATGGAGCTTTGATCAGAATGAACCTGTCTTGGCTCCGTTTCTTCTTCCTCCCCGTCTAGTTCCTTTCTTTTAGCTCAAGTGGCCATCTCAGTCGAACCGTTCGTTGTGAGCTGCTGGGCGGCCGCAACAGTCCTAAAAGGAAAACTTACAGTTTTGAGTGCCTCCAAAATAGAAACTGGAGAGAGTATATACTAGCAGCTTGACAACACACGTGTAAGCTCTAGAACAAAGAGAAGCAAATTCATCAAAGAGGAGTAGACTGTTGGAAATAATCAAACTCAGGGCTGAAATCAACCAAGTGGAACCAAAATGAACTATACAAAGAATCAACCAAACCACAAGCTGGTTCTTTGAGAAAATCCCCAAATTAGATAAACCCTTAGCCTGACTAACTAGGGGGCACAGGGACAGTATCCTTATTAACAAAATCAGAAATAAAAAGGGAGAGGTAACAACAGAGTCTGAGGAAATCCATATATATATATATATATATATATATATATATATATATATATATATATTTCGGATCCTACTACAAATGGCTATACTCAACAAAACTGGAAAATCTGGATGAAATGGACAATTTTCTAGACAGTTACCAGGTACTAAAGTTAAATCAGGATCAGATTATTGATCTAAAGGGTCCTATATCCCCTAAAGAAATAGAAGCAGTCATTATTATTCTCCAAGTCAAAAAGTAGTCCAGGACCAGATGGGTTTAGCAGAGTTCTATCATACCTTCATAGAAGACCTAATACCAATACTCCTCAAACTATTCCACAAAATAAAAACAGATGGTACTCTACCAAGTTTGTTCTATGAAGCCACAATTATTCTGATACCTTAACCACACAAAGACCTAACAAAGAAGGAGAACTTGAGACCAATTTCTCTTATGAATATCTATGTAAAATACTCAATAAAATTCTAGAAAACCGAATCCAAGAATACATCAAAACTATCATCCATCATGATCAAGTAGGCCTCATCCCAGGGATGTGTGGATGGCTCAACATACAGCAATACATCAATGAAGCCCACTATATAAACAAACTCAAAGAAAAATAACCCACATGATCATCTCATTAGATGCCAAGAAAGCATTTGACAATATCCAACACCCATTCATGATAAAAGTCTGGAAAGATAAGGAATTCAAGACCCCTACCATAGTAAATGCATTATACAGCAAACCAGTAGCCAACATCAATCTAAATGGAGAGAAACTTGAAGCAATCCCACTAAACTCGGGGACTAGACAAGGCTGCCCACTCTCTCCCTACCTATTCAATATAGTACTTGAAGTCCTAGCCAGAGCAATTAGACAACAAAAAGAGGTCAAAGGGATACAAATTGGAAAAAAAGAAGTCAAATTATCACTATTTGCAGATGATATAATAGTATACATAAGTGACCAAAAAAATTCCACCAGAGAACTCTTAAACCTGATAAACAACTTCAGTGAAGTAGCTGGATATAAAATTAAAGAAATCAGTGGCCTTTATCTATTCAAAGAATAAGCAGGCTGAGAAAGAAATTAGGGAAACAACACCCTTCACAAGTCAGAAATAATATAAAATACCTTAGTATTACTCTAACTACACAAGTGAAAAACCTGTATGTTAAGAACTTCAAGTCTCTGATGAAAGAAATTGAAGAAGACTTCAGAAGATGGAAAGACCTCCCATGCTCATGGATTGGCAGAATTAATATAGTAAAAATGGCTATCTTGCCAAAAGCAATCTACAGATTCAATGCAATCCCCATCAAAATCCAACTCAGTTCTTCACAGAGTTAGCAATATTGCAAATTCATCTGGAAAAACAAAAAGTCTAGTATAGCGTAAACTATTCTCAACAATAAAAAAACCTATGGTGGATTAACCATCCCTTAAGGTGTACTACAGAGCAATTTTGATAAAAACTGCATGGTATTGATACAGTGACAGACAGGTAGATCAATAGAAGACCCAAAATTGAACCCATACACCTATGGTCATTTGATCTTTGATAAAGGAACTAAAACCATCCAATGGAAAGAAGACAGCATTTTCAATGAATGGTGCTGGATCAACTGGCGATCAGCATCTAGAAGAATGCAAATCAATCCATTCTTATCCTCTTTTACAAAGCTGAAGTCTAAGTTGATCAAGGACCTCCACTTAAAACCAGAGATACTGAAACTTATAGAGGAGAAAGTGAAGAAGAGCCCTGAACACATGGGCACAGGGGAAAAATTCTGAACAGAATACCAATGGCTTGTTCTCTAAGATCAAGAATTGACAAATGGGACCTCATAAAATTGCAAAGCTTCTGTAAGGTAAAGGACACTCTCAATATGTCAAAAAGGCAACCAACTGATAGGGAAAATATCTTTACCAATCCTAAATCTGATAGAGGGCTAATATACAATATACAAAAAAAAAAAAACTCAAGAAGTTAGACTCCAGAGAACCAAATAACTCTATTAATAATGAGGTACAGAGCTAAAGAATGAATTCTCAACTTCAGAATACTCAATGGCTAAGAAACACTAAAAAATGTTCAACATCCTTAGTTATCAGGGAAATGCAAATCAAAACAACCCTGAGATTCCATCTCACTTTGGTTAGAATGACTAAGATCAAAAACTCTGGAGACAGCAGACCAGGATGTGGAACACTCCTCCACTGCTGGTGTGATTGCAAGCTGGTACAACTACTCTAGAAATCTTTTTGGCAGTTCTTTAGAATATTGGACATAGTCCTAATAGAGGATCCAGTAATACCACTCCTGGGCATATACCCCAAAGATGCTCCAACATGTAATAAGGACACATGCTCCACTCTGTTCATAGCAGCCTTATTTATAATAGCCAGAAGCTGGAAAAAACCCAGATGTCCCTCATCAGGGGAATGGATACAGAAAATGTGGTACATTTACACAATGAAATACTGTGCAGCTATTAAAAACAATGAATTTATGAAATTCTTAGACAAATGGAAGGACCTGGAGGATATCATCCTGAGTGAGGTAACCCAATCACAAAAGAACACATGATATGCACTCACTGTTAAGTGGATATTAGCCAAGAAGCCCAGAATACCCAAGATACAATTTGCAAAACACATGAAATTCAATAAGGAAGACCAAAGTGTTGATCCTTCGATCCGTCTTAGAAGGGGGAACAAAACACCCATGGAAGGTGTTACAGAGAAAAAGTGTGGAGCAGAGACTGAAGGAATGACCACCTAGAGACTGCCCCACCTAGGGATCCATGCCATATACAACCACCAAACCCAGACACTATTGTGAATGCCAGCAAGAGCTTGCTGACAGGAGCCTGATATGACTGTCTCCAGAGAGGCTCTCAGTGTCTGGCAAATACAGAAGTGGATGCTCACAGCCATCCATTGGATGAAGCACAATGAAGGAGCTAGAGAAAGCACCCAAGGAGCTGAAGGGATTTGCAGCCCATAGGAGCAACAACAATATGAACTAACCAGTACCCCCAGAGCTCCCTGGGACTAATCCACCAACCAAAGAAAACACATTGTGGGACTCTTGGCTCTAGCTGCATATGTAGCAGAGGATGGCCTAGTTGGTCATCAGTGGAAGGAGAGGCCCTTGGTCCTGTGAAGGTTCTATGCCCCAGGATAGGGTAATTCCGGGGTCAGGAAGCAGTAGCGGGTCCGTTGATGAGCTGGTGTGTGTGTGGGTGGGGAGGGAGTATTAGGGGGTTTTGGAAGGGAAAACTAGGGAAGGGGATAACGTTTGAAATGTAAATAAGGAAAATATTAAATAAAAAAGAGAGAAAATATTTACAGTTAAGTTGGCTTTCTAAGTTATAGAAATATTTTAAGGTCACAATAGCCAAATGTGGCCAGTGGCTATTACACCAAACAATACATATGTAAACTATTTCTGTTGCCATGGAAGGTTCTACTGGAAAGCACTGCTCTGACGTCTGATAAAACATCTGCTTATCAAGAGGAATAGAGTAGCTGGACATGAGGCTCATTTCTGCAGTTCCAGAGCTTTGGAAGCTCAGGCAGGAAGCTTGCCACGAGTTTGAGGCCAGACTGACATATACATAATGAGCAGCAGACCAGCAGACCTACATAGTAGATATATATATATATATTTTTTTTAGAAAAAAATCCCAAATGGAACAAACAAGACAACAACAAAAAACACAAAAACAATAACAATAGAATAAAAAAACCAATCAACAACAAAATTTAACAAAATAGAAAACGGGGCTGGTGAGATGGCTCAGCAAGTAAGAGCACCTGACTGCTCTTCCAGAGGTCCTTAGTTCAAATCCCAGCAACCACATAGTGGCTCACAACCATCCGTAACAAGATCTGACTCCCTCTTCTGGTGTGTCTGAAGACAGCTACAGTGTACTTACATATAATAAATAAATACATCTTAAAAAAATAGAAAACAAAAACTATAAAGAAGAAAAATAAAGGCGAAGATAAAATTACTTTAAACCACAAATGAAGGGAAAAGAGTCTAAGCCATATGGTGTAACAGCATACAGAAAAGGTCACACTTTTTGTAGGGTAACAGGCCAGTGGGAAGTCACCCTGCCTGTGGCTTGACCCTGAGCTCCAAGCCTGGGGAGTTCTCAACCTTGTGGCTCAGCCTTAATGGCCAAACAATACTTCTAAGTTAAAGGTCAAGCAAGTTGCCTTGCTGTACTTTTCTACGAGCCCACTGCACATGCTCCAAAAACCCTACGAAAGCCAGCCCCTCAATCCAGTCCTCTGTGGTCTCCCTTCCTGTTCAGAGGCTGCCGCCATTCTGAGTTTCTCACCAATAAATTGTTTGAGTTTTGTTGCAGGGTGTGACTTTGTGGAATTCCTTGACCCCTAACTGCCAAGTACCAGAAAAATCATTACATTGGTTCTGTGTCTCAGATAGGCTTTCTGATTGCCCGTGTTCCCTCTCTGAGACTGAGATGCATCAGGACCCTCTCCTATCCTTCATCTCTCTTCCACCCACAGCCTTTCTGCTCTGGGGCTACTTTGCACCTCATCTACCAGGGGTGATTTGTGTGAAGACTTCCCTAACTCTGAGGAATAACTTTTGAGAATCCAGCACCCTTCTGCTACGCTCTTGGAGGTGGAGGTAACCCCAGCTATGGTCTTTACAGTTATGACTGGCTCTCTTTCCTGATCCCATCCCTTTACCCTCAGAGCTACAATCCTGCCTGACTGGGCTATTGTGTTATTTCCCTGACCCCTTTACTTGTGGATTTTATGATATTATGTGACCCTGTTCCTATCCCTTTCCGATAGATAAGACCTTTTTTCTGAGGTTTTTTTTTTTTTCCTTCTGGCAAGCTTTCTGGCCTTGTCAAAAGCCCTGGTTCCAGGTTCCAAGTCTCCTGACCCCCATTGAATGCAGTGATGATCCACAGGCTGCTGAGATCTCCTAACTACCACTTCCCATCCATAGGAATGGTGTCATTCACACGTTCTCATTTCCCACTTCAAAGTCTCCAGCGGCTCTACCTGGCCTCTGACTTGAAAGGACTCAAATGTACTCACTTTTGCAATCTAATTTGACCTCCACATCCAATCAGAATAGCCCCTTAGTGGCAGCCTGGTTTCCAGCATTACTCAGGGGGTTCACAATTGCTGTGAGTACTTGGGGAAATGGAAAGAGATTCCCTGTTCTTTACATTCTAGGTTTCTCTTATCTCTGCTCTAAGCCTTCTTCTCTGTTCTGCCCGTGGTAGCCATGATGGCCTACTCGGGAGTCAGCTAACAAGCTTCCCTCATATTGACCTCAATCCTCAGCTCCTTCCTTTTCTCTTGCCTTTTTGGTCTCCTGTTTTCCCTCTCCAGTGACTGACTTTCCTAATTATCCCTGTCTACCACCCACTCTCAACCCACTGGCAGCCTTTAGTCCTCCCCACTCCCACTCTGCCATGGAACCCCTTCTGCCTCCCTCTACCCAGCATAACCTGGTGGCAGTTCTCCCTTTGCAAGAGATTGCCAGTGAAATGGGTTGTTCCAGTTACATGTTTCTTCTCACCAGTTGAAATCTCTCAAATAGAAAGGAGCCTGGGATCTTGTACTGCTAATTACAGCACCTCTATTAAAGAATTTTAATATGTTACCCAATCTTAACAACTTCACCTTTCATCATGTTTACATGATTCTCACCAGCAACCTTCTCCCAGACGAGTGCAGGTGAATCTGGAACAGGCAAATGAAACTCACTGAACTAATACTGCCCATTCAGTCAGCACTGAGGCAGTACCAGACCACGACCCTTCAGCTTTTGCTATCACTGGCAGGTATGACTCCTTGTACCTGCTAGATAATTTTTCTAAAATGTGGATTTCAGTACAAATTACAAACTGTGGCAATGCTAATATATCTAAAACTTTTTATCTTTTCTTGTTAATAAAAAATTTGTGTAAGCTTCAGGCAAGGAAATCATAAGACTTAGATCAACCTTTCACAGTTCAAATGGACTCCAGATAAGTATAGTTTGTTTCTCCATCTCCCTATTCCTGAGGATGCAATCCCTTTTTCTCTTCCTGGCTTCTAACAGGACTTCTCCTCTCCCCCGCCCTCCCACTGTCCGGACCATGGTCCTGAAAGCTCCAAATGTTTGATTTTTGTTTAAGTTCCTAAACTTTAGCTTCTGTTCTTAGTCCATATCTGTCTCAGCAGATTCCCACGTGGCTGGTAGAAACCATCCAGATACTGACAGTTTGTAAACTGTTCCACATGGCTGTAGACCCTGGACATGCTGAGAGCTGATGTGAGCCAGTACAGCTGCTCTGAGTATTCCCTGTCTCTTTAGCTGTGTCAGCACACCATATGCTTCTGATGAATGCCCCATTGCCTGAATCGCCTCTCAACATTTGACTATCTATCTATTGTTCCAGCTTTCCTTGGCCTTGAAAACAGGGTCCTAATTTCAGCAGAAAATAGTTACAGAGTGGAGCATATCCTTATCAAAAGACTGGAATGTTAGGTCAAAAGAAAATTCCCCGGAATAGAGGATAAAATGGCTACTTATGGTTCCTCTTAGCATGCCAGAAAATGTACCTATTAAAACCAAATAGACCCCAATCTATCAGTAGATAGATTCATTAGCTCAAATAGTTCTACAACATGCTAGGTGCTTGAGCTGCTTTATGCATGACAAAAGGCTATTGTGTAGATGTAGGAGAAATTTCTTGTTTCTATGCAGATCACTTGAAAACCCTTAGAGAAAATTGGCAATAATTAGACCTACTAACAGTGAAGAGGAGTGGTCATTGCCTCTGCATCAGGGAGACAAGTTGTTTCTTTATCAATTAATTGATATAGCAAAAGACAAAATCCTACAACTCCAGTCAGATATCCCAAAACATAAGGAAAACTTACCTCTCCCCAGTGGACCATTGGTAGTTCATTTGGAATGGGATAATGCCTTTCTTAACTTCTTTTCTCAGTTCTTCTAATTGCATCCTGTCTTATAAACTTCTTGTCTAGATTTCTTGATCTGAGAGGTCCAAAAAATCTTGGAAATACAATTTTCAATTTCCCAGGAACATACTGGGCTCCTCAGAAGGAGCCAGTAACAATGGGCTTTTAGTCAATGACACCCCGACATACGGAGGATAAGTCTAGAGTGGAGTTAGCTCCTGCAAAACTTAGCTGTAGAAGATGACAGGGCCAGAACAGAGCTGGTTTCCAAAATTCCTCAAGGTCTCACCAATTATAATGAAACTAATTTAGTAACCAATCAAAATTGCACTAATGTCACTGCTTTGCCCCTACCAATCATATTAGAAGTTACCTAATCCTTCTGGAAAATTCTCTTAGCCCTGCATAAAAGGGACCAGCAAGCCACAAGTCCCTTTGGTTATTGCCATTTTGTCAAATGGTTAACTGCCACATGCTGGTAATTTCTGCAGAATAAACTCTTTGTCTTCCCATACTCTTGACTCTGGGGTCTTCCTTCAGTGATTCTTGGACCCTAACACAACAACAAAGTAAAAAGATTTCTATTGAGACCCTTAGTCAGTTATTATTATATGATTGCAGACCCTGGATATGCAAACAGCAGCTGGTGTCTCTCGACTACACCCTTATGGTGAAGATCAAGCTTGCCCCAAGGACTTCACCCCATGTGGCTGAAGCAGTTTAACAATAATGTCACCCTCTTTCCAGACCCCTGATTAGTTATCAATAGGAAACCAAAATGTGGGGAATGTAGGCAACAGGCCAGTGGAAAATCTCCCTGTCCCCGGATTGACCCTGAACTCTAAGACTTAGAAGTTTCCACCTCTATGAGTCAGAGTCAAGAGCTCAGGTTTAGCATGTTCCAGGTTTAGCATGTTGATGAGCAATACTTCAGGTCTTGCTGTACTTTTCTATGAATCCACTGTACATGCTCCAAAGACCCTAAAGAAACCTACCCCTCTGTCTAGTTCTCTGCAGTCTCTCTTTGTGTTCAGAGGCAGTTGGTGTTCTGAGATTCTCCCCAGTGAATCTTTTGTGTGAGATATGTTGCCTGGTGTGACTTTGTGCCATCCGTTATCTTTTGTGTGAGGTGTGTTGCATGGTGTGACTTTGTGCCATCCCTTGCCTCCCTACTGAGAAGATGCTCCTGCACTAGAAAAACCCTTACACTTCCTTTTTGAATCTTTTTCTTTCTCACTTTCAATTTTTGTTTACCTAGAGTAAGTCTTATATGGTCTTTTTTGAAGGAATACTTGTCTGCTGAAAGCAAAAGTTCCTGAAAAATGATCTTGTTGCTATGGTGTGAGAGTATAAGAAAGGAAAGATAGCTGTGACTTTCTGGAATAGAAAAAAGCCTTCCGTTTAATCACTGAGTGGGCAGTGAGCTGAGATATGCACCTTGGTTGATGGGAATAGACCAGGGTCCTTATAGACTGAATGTAGTTTTTTTGTTGTTGTTGTTTTTGGTTTTGGTTTTTTTTTTTTTTTTTTTTTTGGTTTTGTTTTGTTTTTGTTTTCTTTGGTTTTTCGAGACAGGGTGTCTCTGTATAGCCCTGGCTGTTCTGGAACTCACTTTGTAGACCAGGCTGGCCTCGAACTCAGAAATCCGCCTGCCTCTGCCCCCCGAGTGCTGGGATCAAAGGTGTGTGCCACCACGCCAGGCTTCTAAATGTAGATCTTATTGCTATCTTTAGGAAATATTTAATATAGCTACCTGGGAAGAGCTAGAGTCAAGTCTTTGTGGAAATGTAGAGCATGTTGGGGCCTCCTCAGACTCTGTTCTCAGTCAAAGTAGAAGGAAGGTTCTGGGTGGAGGAATGTTGAGAATTCTCTTCAAGACAGAAAACAGCAATTAAGCTGCACCAGAATCAAACTTCATAATGCACACAGCTCCAGGAAAAGCCCATCAGAGAAAAAACTCAGCAGGAAAAGTGCCCATTGGAGATGGAGACTTAGTCTCTGCATTTCATTAAACTCACTTCAGAAGAAAACACGCTTATTTTGTGTTGGCCTATTATCTTTAAATGATTAAAATGATATCATTACTGCTTATAAATTTTATATCTCCTTTAAAGATTACATTAAAAAACCCACTTAAATGATACCATGCCACCATAAAAGGCAGTTTCTCCTCTCATTGAAACAATATTCCCTCAGGGGTCAGATTTACATCTAATGCAATACCATGGGAGAATTAGACTCTGAGAAGCAAAGAGAATCCTCATAGAGTTACATAGGATGAAAATTTGGCACAGACATTATTTTTCAGATGGAAACTGATAAATGGAATACAAGTTAGAATACACAGAAATGTGGATCCAAAGTAACAACGTGAAAGAAAGGGGCCTTTTGTTGTTGTTTCTAGATATATTTTTCTTTTTATCCCCCTTCCATGTGCTATTCTGGCCAGGTCTCCCCATAACCCTTTTCTCTCTCACAGTGCTTCTAGGGACTATTAAACCAAAAAGGTAGGAGTTCAGATTGATAGCAGAATGGCTCCTTGTTCTGTTTCACTTTCATAATGCTTGACTCTGAGCTTCATACTCCCTGCATCTCAAACAGAAATGAAAGGGCACACCATGGCCTGAAATGATTCCTTGAAACTTCTAGCCATGGAGCAAATGCACATGAACCACCTCCTCTACTAAAGCCATCAGCCACTCACCCTTGGCTGGGGACACTGTTTAGAAAAGCCCTGGAGCTCCTGATTGTGAGAATCTGCTGATGGAAACATGGAGATATGTATCATACAAGCCAGAAATCAGCACTCTCATGGTGCTCTTTATTTCCCTGGCTATATTTTTGTTTTATTGCTATAACAAAGTATAAGAACATTTTTTTAGTGCTAATTGCAAGACCAGGTTAATTGCTGTTCACATTACTTATTATTCAAACAACCATTTGTAACTATAAAAACCCAAATGATGGAAATCTTTCTCACTCTGTACAAAACATAATTTGCTTTTCAGTTCCATGCTATGTGTTCCTATTACCTTTTAAAGCTGCTTTTACATTTCCTTTCGATTGGTATTATTTGGATGTAATTCAACCCCACAACCTTATGCCATCTTACAGAATGTGGAAAATGTTATTTGATACCTGCATTAGGCATATTTTAGATATTCCTAAAAGGCTAATTACTGATTTTAGAGACACAAAGTTAATTATTCCCATGAAGTCTGTAAGGAAGCACACAAGGCTGGATAAATGACTTTCTTATTGCTACTGTAGCATCATTGGATGGCTGTTGGACTGAGAGCTACAGCTACTGTTGAAAATTCCAGATGCTTATTAACAAAGACTTTGTAAGGAACAGATGCCACTTAAGCCAATGCCACCTGAGGAAATCACAGCAGTGTTCAGAACGCACACGTATGCATGGGTGAAGCTCAGAGCCTTGAAGATGGGCATATGCTACCAGCTAGTAAATCATCCTAGAGAACAGTAAACAGAAGCCTTGTGTTCATAGACTTAGTTCTTTTGAAGCCTCCTGGACATTGGCAGCAGCTTCCCAGCTTCATTACTAGAAGAAATGCCTTGGACTGATAGAGCACCCTCCATGTACTCAGTACTAGGTCATTTCACACAGTCAGCAAGAAAGTTAAAAGTGTTGCCACTCCTATTGTGCCAACAGGCACAGTACTTAGTATTTTAGTATTTAGGTTATGCTTATCATGTATCTGTCTAACTTGTTCTTACTTTCATACATTTTCTATTTTTTTGTTGTGTGATTGGGTATGAGTGTGTGCACATGTTCATTTTGGTGTGCATGCATGTTTGGACATGCATGTATGTGTATTTGCTTCTCAAAGTGTCTTTCACTATAGCTCTCTAATTTTTTTTTTTTTTTTGAGATGGGGCCTTTCACTGAACCCAGAACTCATTAAACCAACTCTAACTATTCAGAGGACTCTGAGGATTCATATATTTCTGTCCCACTAGAACTAAGGTTGAAACAACCACAAGACCATGCCTGATTTTTTTATAGTGATGGGGACCTGGAACTCAGGTTCTTATGTGTGTGCAGTAAGCACTTTAGTGACTGAGCCATCTCTGCAGTCCCCTATTTTGTGTTCATACAGGAAAGGTTGCAAAAACAAAAAACAAACAAACAAAAAACTAAAAACAAAAAACAACAGTATTTTTGTCACTGTTCCATCAAGTAATAGCTGTGAAGTTCACTGATAAAAGAGGATGTTCCGGTGTCTCTCTGGATTCAGGAAACCATTCTTCATTTGGTTGGTGGCTGCCCCAAGATATTGTTCTGTTTCAGAGCAGCACTTTCCCATTTCTGCACCTCATCTTCTCAGAGCTTCCCTTTGCCAGTCCCCTATTGTATTTTTTTTCTCCTTTGTACACAATTATAGCTTCTGGCCAGTTCTAGAACCACCCTGAACAATCAGAACAATGTATGTGCATGCCTGCACTAGTACAGGGGAACAGAGGAGAGAAGGCTTGGGTTTAAGTCAAATGCTTCTTTGCAGGGGCCAAATTAACTAAAAGACAGGATTGTGGTATAGTGTATATATGTACCTGGCTCTTGAGGGCAGGTATAAATTGTTCTGTTGTCCAGAAGTAGTGAGAAGTCATCCCAACTTTTTGTTGTGGTTTTGCCAGAACCACATGACACTGGTGCTTTTCTTCAGAAAACAGGAAGGGTTCAGACTTTCTTCCCCCTCTAAAATGCAGTCTTTGAAGCAGAAAGGATCATTAAATAATCATGTTAGCACCTTCTTGATACTGGCTATGGAGCTACACAATAAAAATAGTTTTCTATATTGCATCACATTTTCAAAGGTTGCAGCCAATTTATTTCAGTTAAGATTGGCAGATGAGCCTTCCAGTCTGGGCCAGTGCCCTGAGCAGATCTTGAATTCGAACTCTGCGACCAAGGCAGCCAGAGGAAGAAGCTCCACTCCCAGGCGCTCTGGCATGATCAGGTTCATCGAATCAGAGGTGAGGAGGACACAACATCTGCCCCAACACCACAAGTAACTGGGGGCAGAGGAACCCAGGCACCCTAGAGCTCCACCTGACCAGTGGCACGGGTTCCTCCCAGTCTTGGCCAGTGTCCTAAGCAGATCTCGGGCACAAACTCCTCGGCCAGTCCCACAAAACCCAGACGAAGCTCCACTCCCAGGTGCTCTAGCATGCCTAAGATCCCAGAATCCCAGGATTCCAGGAGCTTGGTCACACCAGGATCTCTGGATCCCAGAGACAGCTTAACTTCCAGGAGCTCTGATACACCTAGGATCTCAGGATCTCAGGATCCCAGAATCACAGGATCACAAAGAGAGCTGAAATCTGAGAAGTTCTGAAACAACCAGAACCCCAGGAAGGAAAGTCTCCAATCAGATATAACAAGAACCAGGGAGCACTAGAAATAATCAGATGGCAGAAGGCAAGCATAAGAACATAAGCAACAGAAACCAAGGTTACTTGGTATCATCAGAACCCAATTCTCCCACCATAGCAAGTCCTGGATACACCATCACACTGGAAAAGCAAGATTCAGATCTAAAATCACTTCTCATTATGATGATAGAGGACATTAAGAAGAATGTAAAAAACTTCCTTAAAGAAATAAAAGAGAACACAGGTAAACAGCTAGAAGCTCTTAAAGAGGAAACACAAAAATCTTGTAAAGAATTACAGGAAAACACAGGCAAAGGAAATTAACAAAACCATCCAAGATCTAAAAGTGGAAATAGAAACAAGAAAGAAATCATGAAGGGAGACAACCCTGGAGTTAGAAAACCTAGGAAAGAGATCAGGAGTCATAGATGCAAGCATCACCAACAGAATACAAGAGATAGAAGACAGAATCTTAGGTGCAGAAGATACCATAGAAAACAGTCAAAGAAAATGCAAAAAACAAAAAGCTCCTAACCCAAAACATCCAGGAAATCCAGGACAAAATTAGAAGACCAAACCTAAGGATAGTAGGTATAGAAGAGAGCGAAGACTCCCAATTTAAGGGACCAATAAATATCTTCAATAAAAATTAAAGAAGAAACTTCCCTAACCTAAAGAAAGAGATGCCCATGAACATACAAGAAGCCTGCAGAACTCCAAATAGATTGGACCAGAAAAGAAATTCCTTCCATCACATAATAGTAAAAATACCAAATGCACAAAACAAAGAAAGAATATTAAACGCAGTAAGGGGAAAAGGTCAAGTGACATATAAATGTAGACCTATTAGAATTACACCAGACTTTTCACCAGAGACAATGAAAGCCAGAAGATCCTGGGCAGATGTCATACAGATCCTAACAGAACACAAATGCCACCCCAGGCTACTATTACTATATCCAGCAAAACTCTCAATTACCATAGATGGAGAAACTATGATATTCCATGACAAAACCAAATTTACACAATATCTTTCCATAAATCCAGCTCTACAAAGGATAATAGATGGAAAACTCGACCACAAGGAGGGAAACTACACCCTAGATAAAGCAAGAACGTTATCTTTCAACAAATCCAAAAAAAAAAAAAAAAAAAGATAGCCACACAAACATAATTTCACCTCTAACAACAAAAACAACAGAAAGTAACAATCACGTTTCCTTAATCTCTCTTAACATCAATGGACTCAATTCCCAAATAAAAATACATAGACTAACAGACTGGATACATTAACATGGCACAGCATTTTGCTGCTTACAGGAAATGCACCTCAGTGACAAAGACAGACACTACCTCAGAGTAAAAGGTTGGAAAACAATTTTCCAAGCAAATGGTCCCAAGAAACAAGCTGGAGTAGCCATTCTAATATCGAATAAAATCAACTTTCAACCAAAAGTCATCAAAAAAGACAAGGAAGGACACTTCATACTGGTCAAAGGAAAAGTCTACTGAGATGAACTCTCAATTCTGAACATCTATGCTCCAAATGCAAGGGCACCCACATTCATAAAAGAAACTTTACTAAAGCTCAAAGCACACATCGCATCCCACATAATAATAGTGGGAGACTTCAACACCCCACCCTTAGCAATGGACAGATCATGGAAACAGAAAATAAACAGGGACACAATTAAACTAACAGAATTTATTAACCAAATGGATCTAACAGATATTTATAGAACATTTCATCCTAAAGGAAAAGGATATACCTTCTTCTCAGCACCTTCTTCTCCAAAATTGGCCATATAATCCGTCACAAAACAGGCCTCAGCAGATGCAAGAAGATTGAAATAATCTCATGCACCCTATCAGATCACCACAGACTAAGGCTGGTCTTAAATATCAACAAAACAGTGGAAAGCCCATATAAATATGGAAACTGAGCAACACTCGACTCAATGATAACTTGGTCAAGGAAGAAACAAAGAAAGAATTTTTAGAATTTATTGAGAATGAAGACACATCATAACAAAACTTATGGGGCACAATGAATGCAGTGAACTGGTTACCTGTGGTAAAGTCTAAAGGCTTGGAGATTTCGGGGATGTTTCCTCACTGCCAAGGGCACATCTATATGGAAATGAACTTCACCAACAAAGGTCTGCAGCACATGGACAGACTTTGTCTCTAGTTTAGCAAGCATAGCTTCAGTGTCATTCAGGCACTCCCTTGGCCATACATGCTCCACTGATGCCAAACTAGAGCATTGATGTCTCTCTGCCTCTCATCACCTTGTGCCCAGTCATGAAGATGGAACCTCTGAATAACTTGCAAGTGGCTGTTAAAAACAATATTGATGTCTTCTACTTCAGCTGGCTCATCTCCTTCAATGTGCTTTTTTGTAGAAAATGGCAAAATGGAATGCCAGGTCTTCCTTGCAACATGGAAGGATATTCCCAATGAAAATGAACTCCAGTTTCAGATTAAGGAATGCCATTTAAATACTGACAGTTTCTAGCAAGTTGCAAAACAACTATGTTTACACTATCGCCAAAAGGAATGTGGAAGGGCAGGACATGGTGTACCAGTCCCTGAAGCTGATGGCTTTTGGATTTTGGCAGAGCTGTGGATCCTGCCAGGAAACTCATAACCGGAAGACATTGTACTGTTGTGTAGAGCCTGAACCCACCCTAGTAGCGGCCAGTCATCTTGTGATGACATTAGCTTTCACCCTTTTGCATAGGTTAACTTCCCCGTGACATCTCCATCCACCATTCCCCACCTCTGCCACCTGCTCCTGTTCATTTTCCTTAGTTGTGAGCTTCTCCATGCTGTGCCAATGGCTAGCCTTTTCTACATCCTCTTTTGAGTATAGTTTGATATTTTGTAATTGAAAGCTCATTTCACAAGCAGAAAAAGGCAACAAATTAATTAAAACAAGAAAAAGTGTCACTGAATCATTAAAAAAAAAAAAAAAGATGGACAGGTGAGCACTGCTGGACTTGTACCACCTGGAGAAGCAGCCTGGACTCCTCCCCTGCTCATTGTCCTTCTCAGCTGTGGAGGGCTGAGAAAGACAACCCAGGGATTATAGGGATGTAGGCAAAGCTCCAAAAGGGAGGGGGAACTTAGAAGTATTTTAATGCACCTCACTTACTTACACACTCAGGAATCTACAATTTCAGTGACTAATCTAGAAATGGTGTGTAAAACACAGGATGATCTTCTAGCCTCATCTGTAGACACTGATAAAAGAAAGGGAGAGATAATTATATGGATTAAATAAGTAAATTAATTAATTAATAAAGGCTAAATGAAGAAGCAACATATGTTGTGGGGTAATAGGATAAAGCCGCCCAATTAACCTCTAGATTTGGAGGAAGCTTCCTGAAGGAAGAAATCGCTGACATAAGCATCTTAGTGAACTATGTGTGTCAAAAGTAAAAAGGGGTAGAAAAGTGGGGTAGTATATACAGCTATGATGCAGAAGACGTATGTATAAAAGTGGGGCAGGCAAGCATAAGGAATAGCTTAGGAAGCTGGGACCACACTTGCTTTGGGCTATATATCCTAACAATGATAACTGCAACTTGAGACACTTACTTACACACATTGGGCACACGCATCCTTCTCTGAACAGTGCACCCAGCAGCTTCTTAGCAACTTAAGATACTCATCCTTAGAGAGTCACACGTATATTTTTCTCGGAAAAAGAAAATAATTTTCTCTTCCCTTTAATGACTCTAAACAGATTCCTTTTGGGGTTAGGGGAAGTAAGACAGGGTTTCTCTGTGTGCTCTGGCTGTCCTGGAACTCATTCTGTACACCAGGTCTTGAGCTCACAAGCCCTGAGCCCCATCTTTCACATGTTGGGATTAAAGGTGTGTGCCACCATCATCTGGCCAAACATAGATTCTATTCAGTTGTATTCCACTTATTCTTAGAGTATGAACAGAGAGACCATTCTAGCCTGAGCTGGTTTTGAGGACATGCTCAATAAAGACAAACTGTCTTCTTAAAGCAAACTTTTAGTGAGATCTTCTGACTTACACTTCTATGTCTATTTACAATCCTGCATGAATATCATTAAAACCAGAAGCATTGTGGGAAGGTCAATGTTCAATAAGCAGAGGCTTACATAATCTAAGTCTGTCAGTCAAAACAGAGAACTTGCTGTATTTCACCCCTTTATAACGATACTCTTAATTGACTTGAACCCACAAAAGGAGTCACCAAACAGAATCAAGGCCCTAGAAATCTCTTTCACTCATGTGACTCATCTGGCATGCTTGATTGCATATCTGGCCTGTGCTACTGCTTTGACTTAAATAAAATTATGCTGTTACTTTTGTAATCTGTGTGCACCTTTATTTCACTCTTGAGTAATAAACCAAGAACACAGAAGCACTGGGCCCAGATACTGATCTCTGTAACAAGAGCACAATGTTGGAGGTAAGAAATAAGATTTAACGAGGCTAAAAGTATGAGCTATAGTCAAGATCTGCATTCAAGTAAACTTGGCATCATGATAAAATTTCAATTTAGGAACTCCTTGAGACTGGTTAAGGGTGGCCTCTCCAGAAGCAGAAATAAAAGCTGGTGAAAGTTTGGCATGGACATTGCTAGCAAGGATCAAGCTGAGAGGAGTCTGCAGGTAGAGCAGTTATGATGTCTCATTTGAGTTGACTGAAGAAGCAGATGCTATTGACTATAGCTAGTGATAGAATTGAGGAGAAATCATTTCTAGAAAAAGGTGATGAATTCTGATTTGAATATAATGAAATATGTTCTAGATAATTAAACCTCACGGTAGCAAAATACATGACAGCAGCAGTTTGAGGGTAGTGCTTTGTTTTGACTCATAGTTATAGAGGAGTCAGTCCTTGGCTGCTTGGCTCCATGCACTTGAGCAGAACATCATGATGGCAGATATGACCAAGTAACTTTTTCTAGCAGGGCAGACAGGAAGCAGAGAGAAATTGGCCATCAAGAATAGCTTTCAGAGGCTGGAGAGACGGCTCAGCTCTTTCAGAGAGCCCAAGTTTCATTCCCAGCACTCATATGGTGACTCACAACCATATATAAAGAGGTTTGATGCCTTCTTCTGGTATATAGGTATACATGCAGATAGAATATTCATACAATAAAAAGTAACATAAATTTACAAAAAAGAGATAGCCTTCAGATGGAGGGAGCTATGGTATGGATGAAAAGTGAATAAATAAGGGAGAGAGAGAGAGAGAGAGAGAGAGAGAGAGAGAGAGAGAGAGAGAGAGAGAGAGAGAGAGAGAGAGAGAATACTCTTCAGAGGTACTACCCCAGAAGCCTACTTCCTCTAACTTGGCCCAACCTCATAACCTTTCCAGAATTTCCCTGGGAATCAAGCATTCAACACTTGAGTCTGTAGGCAACATTTCACATTCAAACCACACTAAGACACTTAAGAGCAATCCAGCTGAGGTGTATGTATACTGTGCCATTGTTGAATATTGTATCTTCAGCTTAGTTCCCAAACCTTCAGAAGGTGGATTAACAGAGGTTCTGCCCCCAGGAATGGGATTAGCAACTTTAACAAAGGACTCAAATTAACTAGCTAAAACCTTTTTTCTATCAAGATCTATGAAGTCACAGAGTATCAAATCTCCTGGTACCTTGAGCCTTGATTTGCCTTGATCTGGAGTAGGAGCCCCTGGGACTGAGAAATAAAGTTTATTATTTGTTCTTTGCTCAGTCTAAAGCATTTTGATATAGTTACAGAAGTGAACTAAGACAGTAGTATCAAAACATCCTCTAAAGGAGTCTGGGTTGTAGCGTAACTTAGAAATTTGTCCCACATAGGTGGTGACTGGCACTTGAATGCATTGTACAATCAAGTGACAGTAGACAGAGTTGGAGGGACCTCAGTTAGCATCATTATTCAGTGTTTGAAAGTAGCAACAAGATTTCTATGGACGGTCCAAAAAGCACAAAGAAGGCACAGCAAGAAGCATGGAAACATGAAATCCTGATGCCTGCCTTTCTTACAGGCTCCTTCAACATCATGAACACTATTATCTGTTGAACGCTGATTTTGGTCCTTTGCACTTCCCCACCAGACTCCTGGATTATATGGCCAGTATACCAGAGGTTAGCACGAACACCTAATCTAGAAGGCATATGCAAGGGATGCAGAGCAGCAGCACCCTCGGGTCCAGGAACAACAGGAATCGGAAGAGTGTTTGTCCCATTTTCTCTTTAAGTGACCTTTTAATTCTTACAACTTCTTGGAAAATGTACCTCCAGATGCTGCCTCTATTTTTTCATTTATGTTTTCAATCACTGGAAAGAATTTGCTGTGAGACTTTTACTTTATGGAATTCATAAATAGTGCAGCAGAAATCCCTAGTCTAGAGCACATAAAGAGACCATACCTAGGTTAACTGATCCCACCCAAGAAGCCAAGTAAAACTTTTACAAAACAGTTGACTTCAAGAAAGCCTGAAGATATGAGAACATTTCACAGAAGATTCTAAACTTACTCAAAAATCAAGGATCACAGAACTGTAGAATAAATGTTCCCTGGAAGTCCTGGTAAACTTTGGGAGAACCTGGGATGTAAAAAGTGGTCCTGGCAAGGACTTGTTCTCAAGCTGTGTCTCTCACTCCCCTGTGGAGAAGTTTCTTGCTAGGATAGAATATGTAAGTAGCACTGTGTTGTTCTGATGGGAAAATAATAGAATAATAGTAGCTGATATTCATTACATATTTTAAGGACCAGAAATTGTTCTGAATGCATGTATTAACTTATGGGAGGTAATATTTTTACTTTGATTTATCCCCCTTAGCAATGATAATTAAATCCACTTCTGAAGGTCTCACAGACAGTAAGAGATTTTCATCCCAGGAGTAGATTCACATACTAAACAAGAACTAAATATGTTCTTTCATCATAAATTATTACTCTAAGCATGTTTCTAGGACCTGCAGTCACCAGTTACTAGGTAGAGAACAAAGACATTTACTTAACTAATCTATACTGGATACTTAGTATGTCATATACTCTGTTGGAAGTATTGGAATTAGAAAAATATGAAAAAAATTGAACAGAAAATTCCCTCCAAAACAGAGTCCAAACTCAGACTAGCTTACATGCTGGTGTGGAAAGAAGCATTATGTATATGGATAATTTTATACATAAAAGAAATAAAAAGTCAATGCCCAGAGTGTGCAGGTTTGGTAAGGCCATTTTGGCTCAGGTTTTCAGGAGCAGAGTTGCTGAAAAGAATAGAGTTGGCCTATGACATAAACAGAAGGCAGGGCAGCTGTGGAACTCAAGGGAAGAACTTGTAGGACAGGGATGATCATTAATGAGATCCAGAATGGAAGGGTGGAGGCGGAGTTCCACAAAGGACATTGGTTTCTTTAGTGGCTGGTAAGGCAGCAGGGTAGAGAAGAAGTTAGGAGTTAGACTGGTTCTTAGTTAGGAATTTTGGGCATGATGAGTATTTTAGAGTTTTCTCTTCATAGATAATGGGCTGTTCTAGAGTTTAGTGCAGAGCAGTGAGATCATCTGATTTAGACGTGGAGTTCACTGTAAATGTTAATGTTAAAATAACATTAGACATCACAGAGGCCAATCAGACAACACAAGAGATGCTTATGGCTCACACTAGTGTTTTGGATTCCAAGAAGAGGTCAAGATTATTCGTGCACATTGGAGGTAGACATGGTGATATTTGCTTATCTACTGAGAGGTCATATGGAGGAAGGAAAGATGCTATGGATGAATCATAAGTTTAACAGAAATTCTTGGAAGATGTAGGTAGGTAGGAGGAGGTAGCTGGATAGAAAAATGAGAGATTCTGTGTTTCATGTTTGCACACTAGCATAAGTAAAAATGTAGAAAGTGCCAACTCTCTACCTCCTAAAGAAGTTGTAGAGGGAAAAGACGAATGATTTAGAAATTATATGCAGATTTGGATGGAAGTTGACTCAAATTCAAAATACAATTTGATTGAAATTTGGAGTTTTACTGTTTTTAGTTCATGAATTGTCATGAGCTTGAAAATATTGTCATGTCTTTTTTCTTTATCATATTTAAGTTCTTAGATGTCACATGTAACAGCCCATCAAGTAGCAAATTGATCTATAATTTCAGCTCCATCCTGTCAACTTACTTTTACTGCTGCTGACAGCTGGGATGAAGGGAAGGCCTTTTCTGAAACTTGAGAAATGTGGGACTCAGTTGACTGAGCCACTGTAACAATGGGGCCATCAATTCCCTGCATCTTTTCTGTCTTTAGCAAAAGATGTGACCTTACTAAGGAGTGGCCAATTACAGGGTCCTCAATTGTTGAAGGGCACAGTTTTGTTTTCATAGCAATGAGATGTACATCAATGACTTCCTTATGGAAAATTTTCCTTCTGAAAATTTGGCATACAAACAAGGATAGCTATGAATAAGGCTCAACACAACCCATAGTATACTTAAAATATCATGATGTTCATGTATATGCGCATGCATGTGTGTATTTAATGTATATTGTGCACGTGTGTATGCATCTGTATGTGTGTATACATGTGCATGTGTGTGTGTGGTTGTGATTATTGTTTTGTAACTTGATTACACAGTTCTAAAGTATAAACATTTTTTTCCTTCAAGTATAAACTTTTAAGAGAACAGCAATGTCGTGTTACATTGTTAAAAGTTGAACATATTTGAAGCCCACATTCAACAGCATGGGAAATTTACCATCTTACCTTCAAGGTGACCAGCTCCCCTATTTCCAAGCTTCCAATCAGTGCCTTTAGCTCTGAATCCTGTCTTTATGTCTGTATATCAGACACCACAGCTATGAGGCCAGATATGACCTGCAGTAACAAATTGGGGATGTGTCACAGATCTTTGGGATTTTTTTGGTGGTGTTGTTTGTTTTGCTTTGTTCTGGTCTTTAGGGAACTGTGATGTGATACTGCCTCACATATTAAAATTCAGAGTTATTTAGCTCAGTGGATTTCAGAAGATTTTCTGTGGACTCCTGGGGGAGAAAGGAAGTTCTGACACAGGGAACACTAGGCCAGTGCTTCCTTTTCAGCCATAGCTGTTCCACAATGCTATGTTTCACATCTTGGGGTCCTAAGTGAAGTTGTATGTGCATCTGTTGTGTGTAGAGGAAGGTAGTTTCCACAAAGTATGGTTTAGACAAGACTATGGAAGGAGTTACAAAGTTTGGAGCTGTGATGAAAGGATGGACCATCTAGAGACTGCCATATCTGGGGATCCATCCCATAATCAGCTTCCAAACGCTGACACCATTGCATACACTAGCAAGATTTTGCTGAAAGGACCCAGATATAGCTGCCTCTTGTGAGACTATGCCGGGGCCTAGCAAACACAGAAGTGGATGCTCACAGTCAGCTATTGGATGGATCACAGGGCCCCCAATGGAAGAGCTAGAGAAAGTATCCAAGGAGCTAAAGGGATCTGCAACCCTATAGGTGGAACAACATTATGAACTAACCAGTACCCCGGAGCTCTTGACTCTAGCTGCATATGTATCAAAAGATGGCCTTTCCAGTCAGCCATCACTGGAAAGAGAGGCCCATTGTACTTGCAAACTTTATATGCCCCAGTACAGGGGAACGCCAGGACCAAAAAGTGGGAGTGGGTGGGTAGGGGAGTGGGGGGGGGTGGTATGGGGGACTTTTGGGATAGCATTGGAAACGTAAATGAGGAAAAGACCTAATAAAAATTATTTAAAAAAAAAATTAGGCCACTGACTGAGCTTGGACTCCCTTCCTAGCCTTAGTTGACCACAAATATATCTTGCGAACACAAAAGTGGAAGAGTAAAGAGCTAAGGTGACCAACGCTGCTGTTGCTCCTGTCAAGAGACTACTGCACCAGAGAGGCAGACAACCAGAAGTAGGAGTGGGAGAAGGACACCATCCTCTCTGGGCTGTATACACTTGGCCTGCATTTCATCAGTCTCCTTTGATTATGGTTAAAATTAGAAACTTCATCAACTTTATTTATGAACTGTTTATTTATATGATGAACCATTTCAGGATCCCGGTGCCCCCATCACCTTTACTCACTGATGGTCATGTTGTAGGGAATGCATGCCTTTATTAGCTTTGTGAGGCTACAGGAATAATTTATTTGTTGACACAAAAGTAGAGAGTTCTGTTTGAGCAGTAGCCTCACTCCCCCCACCACTGCCACCATATAGCCTCCTGCATTCTAGTCTAGTCACTTATATATATTTGAGTTTATTAAATAACAACTAAACAAAATCAAATCATGGAACCTGGGAAAGTTTCTCAACTGCTCTATCAATAACTCTGGGAAACTTGTATTGCATCTGGAAACCCAGTCTTTTGGAGACCTGGCAGGCAGATTCTAACATCAGTGGGGCACCTTGCTCTAAGATCAAGGTAGAAGTCTCAAACAATGGAGCTGACCCAAGGCAGTGAGGTCTAATTCCTGGGCCTGCTATGGAT
Source organism: Mus caroli (assembly GCF_978045245.1). Taxonomy (NCBI): domain Eukaryota; kingdom Metazoa; phylum Chordata; class Mammalia; order Rodentia; family Muridae; genus Mus; species Mus caroli. Next base: position 11,539,408 of record NW_028227256.1, read on the forward strand.
AATGCTTTCAACTTCTGGGTGAGGTCCTATCATTGTATCTATAAGTGTTATTTAACAAGTTTCCTTTCACTCAGCTGTGCATCTTGGGATCATTATGTGGTATCTAAGTTGCTAATGGGCTGAACTAAAGTGACCCCTAAGAAACATAATAAATCCAGCAGCAGGACCCAGTAAAAGTGCTTGGAGTTCAAGGAAAGTAAGAAAAAAAATACCCTCAGTACCTTCCTTAAAGATGAATGTTCAATGACCTTTCTCACTTTTCTCCTGGGATCCCTTCTCATCAGTTCACATGGCTACAACAAGCAATTCCTAAGTCCTGTATAAGTTCTCGCTATTGGTCAGACACAGCAGGCAAGCATCTGACCCTACTGAGTAGCCAGATTTGAGATAGTCAGACAATGTGTTTAACCTCTCCAGTGTAAATATACTGATAACAACCATTGTCATATCTTGTCACATTTCTGAAGCTATTTTATGATAAGACAAAATCAAGTTGATGTGCTGAGAACAGCTTCTTAACTTTGTCTCATGGTCCCACCCACACTTGAGCCCCAAGTGTTGCCTCTGCCTCACAGCTTCTTATCCAAATCGAACCCCATGAACCTTCCCTTCTCCTTCAAGTTTTGATCCCGTTATAATTTATAGTATAAAGAATTATTTTGATTTGTTGGCTCTTTGTGTAATAAATATCTTTAAAAGCTCTATTCCCTATGTCCTCAACAAACAGAAGAGCTCTGAGACCCAAACTGTGCCTTTGTTCCCCTCATTATTTTTGAGACAGGCTCTTGATCTTTAATTTGGTCTGACCTTGAATCCATCCTCTTTTCTTCATTTTCTGAATAGTGGAGTTAGAGGCATGCAACAGTGCACATGACTCCTGCCCCTTCTGATAATTTTCATCTCCTCAAAGCACAGGATCTGGGATGTCATTCGTTTATTGAGTAGAAATATAGTATGATAGTTGGCAAGTTGTCATCATGTTGTGTCTTTGTTTCAGTGGCTGGAAAACAGAAGTCTCAGTCAGAATTTCTTTACCAGGTCATTTGACAGCATTGACAAAGAAACGCATGATCTTCCATAGGGTTGACATGACACCTGGCCAACGATAGCGTTTGCTAGGGTAATCACAGGTTGAATTATTTGTGGGAATAATGTTCTGTTCCCTGCCTTTAATAAGAGCCATGAAACATCTTAGACCAAAGTTTCTAATTCCTGAGCCTCAACTTCACCTCAAACTATGTAGTGTAAAGGAATCATATTCGTTGAATTAGCAATAGGGAGCACATCAATTCATAACGAATTTCTTCTTGTCACTTAGATGTGAAAACAACAGTATTCACATTTGAGGTCTGTAGTGTCTACACCTCCAGGGAGTCTGCAAAGAATAGCAATGGGATGCATTTCTGCAAAGGTGGAGAGACCTATTTAGCTTCTGTGCTAAACATAATACTTATATGCAAACAGAGCATTTATCTGCTCACTTCAGTATCTGTTGACTATACTGAATACTACTTTAAAGATGAGGAATGACCTGACATTGCTGGTAAGAGTTGCTACCATGCTGCATCTAGACCACTTAGGCTTTACCTCAAGTATATGTCAAAATGTGGAGACAAAGAAAGATTGCTCAGTGGTTAAAAACCCTAGTTCGATTCCCAGCTCATGCAGAAAGCGTCATACAACTATCTCCTCCAGGGAATTCAATACTTCTGGTGTTTTCAGCCATCAACATACACATATGCATAATCAAAATCAATAACATATTTGAAAAAAGCCAAAATTTAGCATGTAGTTTTATACATTAATTAATTCAATTATTAAATACTTGTTGAATATCCACTATGAAAGCATAATACCAAGCAAGACCTGACATGCTCTTTTGACGTTTATCTCAGGTCAAGAAGAGAAGGACATTAGTTAATATTAGGTTGCTAACTATGATGCTTCATTCTTATTGTTGACTTGATTGGATTGAGAAATAACTAGGAGATCATAAAAGCACACTTGTGGATGTAGCATGTAGTTTTGTCTACACTTCTTTAAGTTCCTGGTGAGTGGCATGCATACACCCTCCCAGGAGCTATCTCAAATCTGCAAATAGAACACACACACACACACACACACACACACACACACAAACACACCAGTCATTCTCAAAATGCCTTTGCTAACTCAATGACTGGGCACTCCTAAATCTTCCCCTGCTACCCAGGCCCAGTCAGGAAAGTAGCCAGAGGCCACTTACCCAAAACTCACATGGCTGGTTGGCTTTATCTCTTCCACTACTGTACCCACTTCTCCTCTCTCTCCCAATCCCTCCTGATTCTCCTCTGTCCTACCCACATAACTCTCAGTGTCCCATCCCATGTTAAGTCATTGACTATTGGCTTTTTTATTGATAGATCAAAATCCAATTGGGGGCAAGGATCTTCAGAGGCAGTAAACACAGCTTCCCCATCAAAGCATCAGAATCAGCCTCTACATGTGGACATGTCTTCGAGTTTATGAAGAAAGTATTAGGTAAATGATAGAAGTCCTACTCTTAAACATTGCTGACAACTTGGATGTAATAAAAGGTTGATAAGGATAAACCTGAGTGACTGCATATATGACTGCATCTGGGTCACACCACAAGCTTCTAGTTTTCAAAGAAAAGCATGAGGGGAGAGGCAACATGTGAAAGGCTCAGAGGTCCTACAGCCAGCCCCAGAGAGGGAAACGTGGAGGAAGCTATGAGGCTTTAACTTAACATAAAGTGGAGTCCCTAGGATGGTGAAGATTCTAGGACCATGGAACATCCAAACAGAGTCAGCCCAAGATAGAGGTTGTGTGGACTACAAACAGTAAGGGCATAGGAGTAAGGCTGGGTAACCACGTGGAGCCCAGTGTACTGTATGCACTGGAGTCTACAGATCCCTTGTTTGAGGTTATGGGGGTTAGTGTTTGCCCTCATGATTTTGCCCTTGCTTCATTCTGATGTTGCTTTGCTGTCCTCCTATTTCTTCTTTTCAGCATGGGAATGTCTACTCTGCACAGTTGTACCCAGGAAGTCCCCTCATCCCCCTTTACATGGGCTTAAAGCTAAAAGTTTGCTTTTAGTCTCAGAGTCTTGAACCCATTATTAAGGTCATGGGAAGATCTGGGAATGGACTGAATGAATTTTGCATTATGGAGTAGCCATGAGCCTTTTGAGGGCTTAAAGGTAGTCTTTAAAGTATAGGGGCAAAGATGGTGAGCCAAATTAGCAGATTTTAGTCTCACCCTAGAATATGATGTCCATCAACGTGTTGTAAGCTAGTTCTGAAATAAAGAAGGCAAGAAGTCCAGGGCTCAAGAATTCAAGGTCTTGTCTCTCCATGTGTCATGTAACACCAATGCCAATTTGTTAATCAGAAGAAATGAAACACTAAAAAAAAATGAGGCAGAAGAGGCAGAATATACTAAAATTTGGCCAAGAAAATGAAACTAGCTGTGGAAAAAGCCCATGAAAGGATTGCTTAGGGACATAGCCTATCCTCATTGAGAGTTTCTAGCTTTGAGTCCAGTGAGAGAGTAAGATGCTTTAAGACTAACAAATAACAAATGTGTTTGGTTTTGTCTTATTATATTTTATTCTTATCCCTTAGAAGTCTGTTTGTTTTCCAATAAGAGACAGAGAGGGAGTGGATTAGGATGAGAATGGAGGCAGGGAAGATCTGGGAGGAGTAGAAGGAGGAGAAACCTTGATCAATGCTTTATGAATGTATGATATAGTTTATGAAAAAATCCAGCTTTAATAAAAGAAAAAAGTTTAACAAATAAAAGTGCCGGCCTTGAAGGAAGTCTAATATGCTGCTAATAGACACTAGAGGAGAGAGATTCCTAAGTTCCCAAGAACACATCAAGTCTAGGAAGTGAATGGAAACCTTCAGGAAGAAGGTAAAAAGCAGAAGGAAGTGTAATCCATGCTAATAGAAGAGGATATGAAAGTTTTGTGCAACAAAATACAAAGCAGTGAATTGTGGGAGCTGAGAGAAGGCTGGAATACTGAACTGTGGGTTGCAGTGTATGGGGTGGACTTAGAAAAGTTCAAGAGGGGCCAGCCCCTCAAACCTTACAGAGGTTTGGTTTAATTGTGGAAACTAGAGAAAAGCTTCGAGGGTAAAGTAAAGGGGCTTTAACCAGGGTTTCACTTGTAGAATACTCCTACTTGTAGGGTGGAAAATGGACTTGAAGAGAACAGATGTGGAAAGATGTATCCCTGGCTGCGGTGGACCTAGTGATGATGAATTAGGTGTGGGGGATAAAGCTATGAGTAGTCCAAGCAAGGGGGATTGAGAGCAATCTACATAGATGCACATTCTCTAAGGCAAGCTGGAGAGGAGGTTTACATGTTGGGACTGACTATCAAACTTTGAATCAGAGAACTGAGAATATTAATGCTGAGAAAAATCACATTTTATTCCTGTTAAAAAAAAAAGACAGAAGGGAGGAGAGAGACTAAGGCTCTAAGGAAGGCAAGGAGAGAGTGATATAAAGACAGGAAAAAGGAAAAAAAGGAGAGAATGGACATGAGTATTTCATGTAAGCTTTGGTACTAGAAAGAGTTATTAAAATCTCTGAACAATAAAAGCAGCTTTATCTCCTGTGGTTTGTACTTAATCCTAAAATTGGGCAGCAGAAGTTTATAAAGTAGACAGCTGAGTATAACCCAGTGCTTCCAAAAAATGTGCATGATCAGTTTAATATGACTATTAACACTGAATTTTTCATATAGGATTCCACATTATTCAGGTGTTTAGAGAAATAAATGAGTATTTCTTCTATTCCTGAAAATGAAATAATTGTACTTGAAACCACAGAGAAATAAGCTATTTGGGAGTCATGGTTGCTAGTGAAAACATTGCAACCTCAACAACCCATTTCAATCCTGTGTTTATCCCTGGGACTCCATCAGTCCACCATGGAGACAAGGTCTTCAGTGTGCCTCTGCAAAGACTTAATTAACCATGAAGGTGCGTGATGGTAGGGAATCCTGCTTATTCATGGTGTTTTAACATCCAAGAAAAGGAAATACCACGGATTTTAGGTCTGGTCACGCAATCATATGTTTCCATCAAGAAGTAACTGGAAGGGGGCATATTCCTTAAATAAATACATTGAAAATATGTGCTCTTAGACATGAGATTACAAAAGACTGATGGTTACTGTTCTTAGATTTTTAAAAATCTATCAAGTTAAAAAACTATAGAGATTGCACTGTATCTGTGTGCGTGCTAGCTAGCTGGGCATTACACTGAAGAGAATATTTCATTTAAGAAACATCTTACAAAACATGAATAATACTTGAAGCTGCAAGCTTAAGTTAGGAATGCCTTAACCATAATTTCAAGTTCTGCAATATAGAAATAACTCCTAGTGATAATTTATTTCTCAAAAAGAACAGTCATAATTTGGATTTCTAGAATTTGGAAAAGACAGGACAGCATATGTGTCCTGTGCCTGACTGTAAAACGGAAACAAAATCTATTAAGGTGAAGACTGAGTTTCCAGGGCTTTTAACTTCTAAAACCTGTTAGAAGAAGGATGGTGCCATATTTTATGTGGTTCAACTCTCATGTGTTACCTGGTGGTAATTTCCCCAGCTCTGAATCCACATTTGGCTGTGTAATCCACTAACTTCTGTTTGTAGTCGGTTGGTCTAGACAGACAGGTCTTTTGAGATCTGTTCTCATTTGATGGGTTTATCAGATTTCCACCCTCAGTTTTTCTTTATGGTTTTCCAGGCCTTTCTGTCACTCTTGCATGCAGGATATAATGACTGTAATTGGCAAAAGTCACTCAACAGTCTACAGCCTCCTGTAGCCACAAAAACAGCAGGAAAGGGGAGCCATATGCAGAACGTTCAAGTCAAAACACAAGTATCCTGGCAAGGACAATTTCTTCTTTTATCTGCTTCCACAAAAATAATCACTGCCCTTCACTCTTAGCTTCTTTAAATAGTGGATATAAAAGGAAGTCCTGGCCACCTGATCAGCAGTGAAATGAAGTGACACACACACACACACACACACACACACACACACGGTGATTTTTTTAAGCTACTGTGTCTAGTGTTTTTGTCACTGACAGATGTGCTCTCAGGCCATAAAGCTTCTTGTATCCATTTCTACATCTCTGAAGGTCATAGGACTGCTGTGAAGGCACACACACTGCAAAAGGTCCTTGTGCCAATGCCTGCTACACTAAAACCAATCAAGGAATGGTAGTTGTTCTAATTAATATGATGTGTAGAACTCGGTAAGTACATTGTACAGATCTGTATTCCCTCTCACAAGCTTATTTTGCCTGAGGAAGCAAGAAAGAGTTTTGTCTAGAGAGAAGATTTAAAACACACACACACACACATACACACACACACACATACACACACACACACATACACACACACACATACAGAGAGAGAGAGACGGAAACAGAGACAGAGAGATAGAGAGAGGGAGAGAGGGAGAGGGAGAGAGACAGAGAGAGAGGGAGAGAAGGAGGGAGGGAGGGAGGGAGGGAGGGAGGGAGGGAGGGAGGGAGGGAGGGAGAGATGGGGGGGAGAGAGGGAGAGAGAATCACAAACATTTGGGAAGCTGTGATAAAAGGTCAGGAACCATCAAGAAGTAACTGGAAGGGGGCATATTCCTTAAATAAATACATTGAAAATATGTGCTCTTACACATGAGATTACAAAAGACTGACGGTTACTGTTCTTAGATTTATCAAAATCTATCAAGTTAGAAAACTATAGATAGTTCCAGGTCAGCTTGATCTACATAACAAGATCCTATCTCAAAAATTAAAACCAACCAATCATCAACAAATAGTGGGTGTTTAATCAAGTTATAGTCAACTACTGGGAAATGTCCTATTTATTCTCTGAGTAGGAGGCCTACTGCTGGTATTCCTGGCCTATTATATCTACTATTTAGAGAAGCTAAGAATGAAGCAGGGTGATTATTTTCATGGAAGCAGATAAAAGAAATTATCCCAGGCAGGATACTTGTGCTTTGACTTGAATGCACTCAATACCAAGAGTCAAAGCAGTACTGTGTAAGTCGCATCAAGAGTTACCTTTGAGAAACATAGTCAGTATAAATCAGGTGAAGGTGTAAGACACATTATGGTATGCAGAACAAGATAGAAACTGCACCACAAGCTAATGAAATAATTAAAATCAGTGAAAAGAGCAACTGAGAGTGACATGGTCATTCCCAGAGGAGTATCACTCAACCCACAGGGGACATGTGCATACCTATATGACAGCTATGAATGACCTTGCAACTTTCTCAAAAAGTATTTGAGCAGTAAATAAAACCCTTTCCCAGTGGATGAAACAGCCATCACTTCTGCCAACCTAAGCAAGGCAGACTTAGGTTTATGTGTGTCCCACTGCTTGTTCTTGGTTAGCTAATAACCTGCATGCTGGAAACATTTCAATGAAAGGGAGTTCACAGCCCCACAGGCCGGCTCAACATATATCTATCATGCATGTAAACAAGCAAACCATTATGTCTCTTATTGAGATAAAGCAGACAATGATATGTGGGGGCTTTTCATGAGACAAAGAGCTTCTTATTGGAGTGTGGATAATCTCCTTGAAAACCTAGTGTTTTGGCAAATCGCACCAGATTAATCTATTAGGCATCTCCTTTCATTATCAAATTTCCGCTGCCTATCACAGTGGCTGTCTTATCGAGCACCCTCTGTTCAATAGCAACCCCATTCCTAGGATTTCAGATGCTGGCCTGCCCTGCTCACAAAACAGGTGTCCCTACTGTTTGCAGCAGAAAGATCTCTGCATGGAAGCCTGGGAAAGGGCAGGGCTGTCAGCCCTGGTTCTACCTGAAGGGACAGGTAACAGAAAACTGTTGATTCAATGAATAGAACTTAATTGGCAGGCATTAGCTGGGAGTAAATGTTTTTCGGAATTAAAATTCCTTAAAAATGTCCCACTAACAAGAAAGCTCAAAGAAGAAAACCACACACAATGGTTTTGTAATAACCAAACGGAGGACTCCACACAGTGGGGTTATTCTCTAGGGAATCCCCTGGCAAGCATAATATTCATCTAAACACACTGCTAAAACTTTAGTATGTCCTTTCCAACAACTTTTTAAACTTGCCTATGGGTTTATGTTGTGGGGTTCATCACCTGCATTGAAGAGGAAATGCATTTATTGTGACTCTACAAGCAGCTAGTATTGCAAGTCAATTAGTAAGATGTATCAGGTTTTCTGCTTCTTGGCATCTCTGTTGCCAGCCTGTCTTCTCTTTCTTACTTAATAAAACTGGGCATGTGGTTTCTGACTAGATCTTTTGTGCGCTAGGCTAGGGTCACCCACCCACATGCAGTAGTGAAACCTGCAGCTAATACAAACCTCAGCTTTAGTGACGATGTCCCAAGGAATGTATGTGTAATCACCCAGCTCTTTGTTTCTATTGTACATGATGTTTGTAGTCTAGATGCATTTCATGTTTATATTTCAATTTATTTGCATACAGAGGTCTCACAGGTGACAGTCATTTTGTTTTGCTGAGTCAATACCAAGATTTCCCTAATTTCTTTCTTTCTTGCTTGCTTTCTGCTTTCTTTCTTTCTTTCTTTCTTTCTTTCTTTCTTTCTTTCTTTCTTTCTTTCTTTCTTTCTTTCTTTCTTTCTTTTTTCAATACTGGGTGGGTAAATTTTCTCCTTGCTATGTATCTGCACCCATTTGCAGTTCTCCAGAATAAGAAAGACTCCATTCTCTACTCTGAACCTGGCCCTTAAAAACATGGCTGTTGAGTGCTGTACTGTAATAAAATAAAGACATTCTGGAGGCCACCATGCTGGTGACCAAAAGATCAGTTTGTCAGTGGCTTCCCTGACTGCTGGCAGGATAGGTCGGTGGTAGGTGCCGGATCTGCAGGGTCTGTAGGAAGCATTTGATAAGTGTATGCCTTTTGCTTCTGGCCCTCCACAGCGCCAGCTTTGTTTCATCTACAGATGAAACAAAGTCTACCAGGCAATTATGAACTGAAGGCAGGAACGGCCAACTCTCTCCAGGTTTCCTCAATCAGTGTGATTAAATTTCTCAAAGGCAGTCTGCTGTGGCTGAAGCAGCTGCAATGACTTCTGGAAAACTGTTGGGCAGCTCAGAATTGAGCCTTTCATTTAACTACTTGCTGTTTCTTTTTATTATGTGCAAATTGTGGCTTAATAGATTTACAGTCTCTATAAAGTCACAACTATTAGGTAACCCAAGTGTCTCCCTAACATATTACAATGGTATGAACCCAAGAAGATTATGGCTAGGGTTAGAACAAACTTTTTGTAAAATGCTGACACCCTATACTATCTTTATTCCAGGAGCAGTATTTACACATTTATAGAGTGAAATGCAATGTATTCATCTTGGGTGATTAAAAAGAGGAAAAAGTTAAGATAACTATCTTGTCACAGATGAAAGATACAAACTCCCTAGTTAAGGGCCATTGACTTAGAAATATATACATCAGGCATATAGATACATGTATATGTATATGCATGCAATATAAACATATATGAACATACATGCATGTTTATTTTAAGTAGATATTGAAATGGATTTCTTCCTTTTTTCCATGCATGACAAGGACTGAAGAGATAGCTCAGAGGTTGAGAGCATGCACATCTTTAAAGAGGCCCTGAGTTTGGTTCCCTGCACCCACCTGAAGCAGCTCACAACTACCTATAACTCCAGTTCTCAGGGACCCAATAGCATCTTCTGGATTCTGACGTCACCGGAATGCACAAGTGCATATTCCCACCCACAGATGTGCATGTATACACATAATTAAAAATTAAAAAATAGTAAAAGTCATTAAAACCAATTTCAATGCTGAAGTCCAAAACACTAATTTCTGATTCTGTGCCTCTATCTTCATGACCAATTTCTGTCAAAAATGGTTATAACAAAATCAAAATCTCAATGTTTTGGTTACTTAAATAATATGACTGGTATCTATAGATATGCAGAAATAATCTACAACCCAAATAAAGACCCTCCCCACAAGACAATTTCATTAAAGCTGTGAGACTCTGTTGAGCAATTAGTTTGCTGAACAAAATTTTGGCCTTGATACCTTAATCCCTGCATATAGTCTCACAAGCACAGTGACTCACTGTTAATGAAGGATTCCAAGGCTTAGCCTTGACTTTGTAATCTGCAATTGGGTTTTCTCGTTTGTTAAATGGAGTTTCTATCCTTCCATATTAGTTTAAGACAGTTTGAGACTCAAAAGAAATGAACAAAGAAAAATAATATGAAATAGCTTTGACAAGCTTGTATGAGATATATACAACAAGTTTATCAATTTAGTGACAATTTACCAAAGTAGGTTACTGAAGAATTAGACTGGTAGCTTGATTTCATTACTTGTGTGCCAAACTTCAAAAGCATCTATAAAAATTTCGACGATGCCACAGAAATTATGGCCTGCAAGAGAAAAGCAGTAAAACAACCAAGCACAGCAAATTCTCTTTCATTATGATTCGAGTTTCTGTGACAATCAATGAGAAATGGTGTGCAGTCATGATTCTGCAATGGCATGCGGCCATTTTGAGCATGAGCAGATGGCGCTTTAGAGACTACTGTTTGATTTCTGAGATGTAGGGCTGGGCAGGTCTGGATAAACTCATGACGATGTACTACCAAGTGAGCTCTAATGTTACCTGACGTGTCAGGGACAAACACAAATCAGTAAACACTGAGCTATAAAAATGGCATGTGAGCCCCTCATTGGTAGGGTGGATTTTTCTATATTATCACAGTATGAAAACATTTCCCCCTAAATTGCATAATAAAACCTATGGGTAAATGCTAATCTTAGGAATCTGAGGGCAGGCCACATAATTTTAAAATATTCAAATAGCACATTTTTGCTTTCAAGTAAATGACTAATCATTTTCCCTATGATATTTTCCAAAGGAAAACCAACTTAGTATGTTAGATATTGGATTAAGTAATTAGTGATTATTTTTAAAAATTAGCAAAATCTAAACATGAGAGAGGATGCAGTGATATGCAAGATAATTAGATTCCCATCTTTTTGAAATTAGTAAAATACTTGAAATAACAGTGAAATTAAAGAAAAGGTTACTTCATGTATTTCAGATTAATTAGAGAATGTTATAGTGAATTTATTTTCTTAAAATATATTTATTATTCATCTACTAAATATTAATTATATTAATACTTAACATCTACATAATAAAGTATTTCTTTAATGGAATATTCAATAATATTTGATATTATATTATTAATAAATATCTAACAAATATCCAAACCTGTTTACTATTTATCTAACAAATCTGTTTTAGTGTGCTGTGTGTGTTGTATATGTGTGTATGTGTGTGTATGTGTGTATGTGTGTGAGTGTGGATGTGTCCACACATGCCATGATGTTTGTGTGTAGGTCAAAGGAGAGTTGACTCTCTTCTTCTAGCAGCAGGATCTGAAAAAGACCATCAAGCTTGGTGGCCAGCCAGCACCTTTACCCAATGAGCTACCGCATTACACTTGATTTTAATGAAGTTAAATTAGCTCAAGCTTATTTGAAATGAGTAGATACTTTGTAATTCACTTGGAAAGAATGATGAATTTATGACAAATTCAAATTTGGTAATGAAGTCAAATATTTGAGTAAAAGCCTATTAAAGCAAAAAACATTGGTATAGGAAGAGAAATAGAAACATATTTGCTGAGAAATTTAACAATAATTTTTGAACTGTACTAAAAATATCCCAAGGCATTCTTAAAAATTTGTAGTAAAAACATCAAAGTATAATTGATACCTACAGTTTTCTTTTGCTTAAAACTGCCCAGTTTTCCTAAAACAATAGGATATGTAGTTAGTCACTGAAAAGCAACAATTGAGGAGAAAAATCTCTTTCTGATGTGCTGCTGAAGTAACATCTGTTTTGTGTAGCATGGACAGGAGGGCAGTGTTTAATTCATCCATGCTTACAGCTGCGTAGAGTGTAAGAATGTATAAAATATAATGTGATTTACTGTGTTTTGTTGTGAAACTCAATAGTAAAATGGTTCAGATGCCCCTGAACATAATCTGGAACTGCATAGACTCGTACACTTCATTAACAGACTGCACATGTCTAGATAGCAGAGCTCTCCATTGGAGAATAGGCTGCTCTGCAGCTGTTAGCTCTGTGCAGTAAAGGGGCCATTTGCAAATCTCTTTAATAGCTTTGCCATTTTCTACCACTTGAATGAAAATGATAATGTGTGGATCTCACAGTCATTAGGAACTTTCTCTTACTCCTTTAGGATTAATTTTCGCTGACCCAGAATTTTGTATTTGTTTAACACAAACCTTGGGTTACTTTGATGTTATCTGCTTCTATAAACAGTAATATACAGTCCTCTCTTGGGCTAAAGCAGCTTTTATTCCAGTGAGAATTGATGGTATTAATCATTTTGAAGTCCAAGAGTGCTGACCATAAATTGTGTGGTGGGCCTGGCCTAGTACCTCCCAGGCCCGCATTCATCAGCAAGTGCCCATTCCCACCTGGACAGGAGGACATAAAGAGTCATTTATCTCAGAACTCAGGTTTCGTGACCCCCTTCCTGACTACTTGTCAGAAGAGACATTCAGTAACAAATAAATATTTGTTCTACCTTTTGACATAAAGACCTAAATTAGCTGCCATCTCTAAAGTCTGATCCCCTCAAGTGGTCAGACTGGGAAATGCACATCATGCTCTTCCAAGAGAAAAACCAAACGGCAGCAAATACAGGGATTCACATCCAAGTCCTGTCAAAAATAAGAGACGCAACTTTGAATCATCATGAGGATCTCAGCCCACGTTTATTTTTTACCATATATTATAGATAAAAATGTCAGCCAATAGTTTAGGAACTGCCAGACTTGGAAAGTGTTTACAAGACATCATTTATTAAAATAATAAGCATCTGCACAGAGTTACAGAACTATTCATTTCAAATAAAAACTGACCAAACTCCAGATCAATACATATCAAGATAAAAAGTGGACATCAACTCTCTTACGCAGACATCCATCGTGGCATGGTCTCCCTCCCATCCATATTTAGAGTCCACAAGGGGGTTGAGCTTGGTAATTTCATTTTCAGGGCAGGGAGGTGATACACTCTGCTAAAGAAGAGGAGAAGGCAGAGCCCCAGGAAAATAACCAGAAGGGTGGCCTGGAAACTGGATGGCAATCTTAAATTTCAGATTCTTTTGCCTCTGTATGATCTTATTTTGTAGCTTCTGTCCCCTCCCCCTTCTCAAATCATTACTGAAAGAAGGCAGGCCCACACATACAGACTCAAACTCTTGATGATGGTAACATGTTTGCAATATTTCTGGTTTTAACCTAAACACAATTTGGATTTTGTAAATTTCAAAACTCTCCCTGTTTTGTCGTGAGTGTGTGGTTTTAAAATTGTGCTGGACTCCAAACTGATCACTCTGTGAGTTTACTGTACATTAAAAACACCCCAAACCCTAACATTGAAAGCAACAGAAACTTGAATAAGCCCCTTCCAAATCCAATCTCAGTAGTAAACCTGTAAGGCTTTTTGTCGAGTGAAAACTGAGGAGATTAAAAATCTTGCAAACATGCTCTTTTTAAAATTGCAGCTATAAATTTCACATTAGTTTTTGTTTTTTTAATCAGGTGACTGAAACCAGAGTGGAAATGTTTGGCACCCAAAACTACTCTACGGACTTGCTTTTCACATCCCCCCCCCCTTCTGGAAAATAAAATGCAGTTTGTGTCAAGTTCTCTTCTCTGAGCTCTACTTCCCTGGTATAACAGTAATTCCTAGCTAGATGACTGAAGACTGAGGCTCCTGTGTTTGAAGAAGAATGCCTGAATTTGACCTTTATAAATGGCATTGTTCACTATGTGCTCTGGACCAGCAGGGACTGAAGAATGATACCAATGCCCTTGTCCTCACTGAGGACTTGAGAACGTTGCTCCCTGTAGGTTACAGTCTCGATGGTGTAGAAAAATATCCATGACATATGTGTCTGCTGATTTGTGTTCAGAATATAGGAAACTCCTCATAACTCATTGGTGAAGACCATCAATCCAATTAAAAATTAGACAAAATATTTGAATAGATATGTATCCATTAAGATATCTGATATCCAATAGACATAGAACAACATGCTAAACCTAAGTCTTAATGAGTTTCCAGTTCCCATGGCAATGATATACAAACAGTAACATGTGTTAAAAAAGATGCAAGAAAACTGTAACTTTCATACATTGCTTGTGGGAATATAAGATTGTAGAGGTATTGGGGAGTTGTCAGCTATCTGACACAGTGACTGCATTTCTCAAGGTCTATTCAACTCCCCACAAACATCTTTGCATGAATATATTATTTTGAGAACATGCCTAACCAGAATCCGTATAGTTGTGCTTCAGCTGATGAACATGTAAACAGACTGTGATCAGGTCAGACAGCACAACACTGTTCTGCAACAAAAATATCAGGTAAGTATATGAGTTGTCACATAGAATAACCTCAAAGGAAAGATACAGAGAACGCTGTATTTTCTGGGCTCAAAGAAAAAAGCCAGTCATGAAAGATCCCACATCACATAAGTGTATTTGTATGAAATTTCTAGAAAATTTAAATTAAGAGAGAAAAAAGAAAAGAAAAGAAAAGAAAAGAAAAGAAAAGAAGAGAAGAGAAAAGAAAAGGAAAGAAAAGAAAAGGAAAGAAAGGAAGAAGGAAGCACAGGTTTGCTTTAGGCTGAGGGTGCGCATGGAGAATGGATAATAGAAATAGGTCATCTTTCAGGATGTTGAAATCATTCTGAAATTACGCTGTGGCAATGGCCTTATGACCCTATAAATACACCAAGGCATTTTAGATTGTACTTAAATCAGGTGAAAATGAAAATTATATCTCAATAAAGCAGTCAATGAGATCACAGGGTAGCTCTGCAAGCTGGCCAGTAAAGAGCTATGTCATTAACTTGAAGAAAAACATGGAAGTGTTTTAGCAAGGAGTGGGCAGTAGATATGAAGAAATAGGATTTCCATGGTGAAGAATGTTGCTGTGGCTAACTTATGCCAATGGGTTAGCTTTAGAGGTGGGTCATGCAGATATTTTCTGTGTTCACCAAGTCCCAGGTCCCTAGCTCCAGAGTCTCTCTGGACTGACTTGCATGTATTTTTCCCATGTTTCTTCATGTGCTCCGCAATGGGTTCTGAAGTGGGAGTGATGTCTTACTTAGCCTAGCATCTTTAGTATCCAACACACGGTCTGGCATTCACCTGGCTCTCACTAAAGTTTATGAGACACATGGTGCTGAAAGAAGCATGGAATCATGGGAAACATTCAATCAGAGGTCTCTTACTCTCTGATGACTTGACAGACTGCTTGGCTTTTGTTCCAACTGGTAGTCTTGCCAATGGGATCATAGTCTGGTTCTTTTTTTTTTTTTTGTGGGGGATGGAGATGCTACCTTGGTGATGTGTTAGATGCTCTGACTTAAGTTCTTTGGGGGCACAATATGCCACAAAACCCCCAACCAATCAAAAATTATTTGTAATGAGAGTGTATTCTCTGTGTGCCTATTGCAGTTAATAAAACTTGGGAGCATAGTTATAATTTAAGTATTACTCTAACTTTGTATACTTTTGCCCTAAAGTCTAAACAGACTGGTTCAGTAGGTTCTACATGGTTAGCTGAAATAAATAAAGGTTTATTAAAACTGACTCTGCTGCTAAATTGATATTAGCAGCACACGATATTGCACACGATAGGTATGGTGAGCATTTTTTTGGCCATGCTCCTGTAAATACTATCTCACTTGCTTCATCAATAAGAGAAAAGAAAAAGGATACCCTTCAACCATCTAGTACCTGAAAACAAAGCCAAACCCAGGCAACCCCGAGGAGTCTTCATTCAGTCCACGTACATGCTAAACATGCACAGGATATGTTAAAGAGAATTCACGTCCAGAACAAAGGCCACCAGACTCCCAGTGATCCTAAACAAGAAGTAAGGACTTTTTTCTGTTGTGTTAAGGCTTAGAAACAATACTTAAAAGCAAAGAATGGCTGGGGAAGTTAATAGAACAGAATCATTTCCTATCATTTTATTTATTTGAAAATCTATTATGTCACAGGAACAAAAAGTGGCATCAATCAAATTTCATACACATGTCTCTGTTCTCTCTTAGGCAAAATCTGCTCCTCAGCTGAAGAGTTACTTACAGTCTCGTAATCTTTTTCCACACAAAATTTCTGACCCCTTCATCCCAGACAAAGCTAAATAGACATTGAAAAAAATTATCCAACAACCATTTCAATCAACTGTACAGTTTAATTTTTTTCAAGTTCAAATTGTCCTGTTACTTAAATTGATGGATTATTTTTGCAGTTGTGTCGGGGAGGGGGGGTTGGCATACATCTTGATGTGCTGTAGTGAACTTTGCCAAGGGCTTCACTATTTCAGCCAATACAGTCTTCTAGTTCATACAAGTGGTCTGGAGTTTTCAAATCACTTCATTAAAGCTTGGCTGGCTTTTCACAATTTGCTTTTCTCATTGAGCTCTTCCTAAAATGACTATCTGATGCCCTGAGGTTTGGATGCATTTGAGTAATTTAAAAGAAGAAAAAGAAAAGGCACCAGAGGTAAAACTATGTTTCTTTCATGTTGCTATCACTCAAAAATCAAAGCAGATTTCTCTTAGTCTAGACCCTTACCCACAAATCAACTTCGGGAAGCATCAAACAGTAATTTAATTTCAAAAGAAAAATTTCAGAAAATGACATAAGCCATTCTGATTGTATTGCTAAACAATTTGGAATTCATCTCTAGCACAGAGGCTTTATAGAATCCATGTGCTGGTTTCAACATTTGGACTTTAATAATTTAGATTATAGGTATGATACAAACCAGCTGCATCTTTCTGGCTGTGAGCAATAGGTTTTCATTCCCCAACTGGCCTGGACTTCAGTTTTGTGAGCCAGAGGGCCAGTGACCTTCTTATGTATGGTAGCTGTCTATTGTAATAGAATCTGAGATAGGAAGATGCTTCAAAAGGTTGTATGGTATGGACCTGAAATTCACCACATTGGCTTTATATGCTGTTGAAGCGTTATCTCTAGTGTATGTTTTAAGTCCAAGTTGTTATTTAAAACCTAGAAAAGATGCTATGTAGAGGTCAAGGAATGGATTACAGAAGCTCAAATATTTTTCCAGTAGTCATAAAACTTCATAGCTTAGCTTTGCAGAGGGAAGAAGAAATCTGTTAACAACTGTTGAGACCAGTCTTCCATTTGCTTTGGCAAATCTCAGACTTTGATAAAGTGCGCAGATGCCCATCCTTGAATGGCTAGAGATGTCATTAAGTCTGTTTTGACAACAGGCATCATGTACTGTTGTCTTGGCTGAGGTCTGAAAACCAAGCTAAAATAGCAAAGAACGCATTATCAGACAACTCTTTAAGGCCCAGAAGGAGAACTAAGGGAAGCTGAGTGGTACTCACCTCTGCAGCTGTAAACTCCTGGAGTCAGAAGGACAAAAGGTGCTTGGAGCAGGATGAGGCTTAGCTACAAATGAAGAGTAGAACAGTCATGCCAGCAGTGTGAGCAGAGGGTGCTGACACAGCATACAGAATTAGTGGTGAGGCCAAAGTCCCCAGGACGGAGACAGTATCTGCAGGAGAGCCAGTAGCACCATATGCTCAGTTGTCTCATACCATCATCATGGGGCAATCATTTCATCCAATTCCTTCTATGTGTTCTGCAGGCACATTTTCCTCTTAATAGGCACTCGACAACTTGTCCTTTGAATGAATAGGAAGCATGGCCAGGAATCTACTCTGTTACTTGTGCACTCATCTAGCCCTGTACTCGGCTTACACCTCTATATTGCCAGACTGCAATTCCCAGGCAGGTAAAAATGGGACTGTTCAGTAAGAAAGAATGTCTATTGGAAAGAACAATTCAGCGACTTTAGGCAATGATGGGTTCTCAGGTAATTTTAATGTGTCAGGAAAAAAAGTGATGTAGCCATGCATGATAAAAACAACTCTGGCAGAGGAATGGGATCTGGATGCTTGAAGGCTGGCAGCTTCTCCAATGTGCCCAGCTCTAGGAAGATCGCAGGGCACCCAGGGACTTCAGGGTGTCTCAGTGATAAGTAACACCTCAGCTGCACCCCAGATGGTAGTGTGGTTGGCAACACCACACTGTTTCCTGAAGATACCACAGTGATATATTTTGTCCCATTTCTATACATGTGGGGATATGCTTACATAGCTACAGATTGTGCCTCAAGAAAGTACAGGATAGAAAGAAAAAAATCAATAGTACTGCTTTAGCTTTGAAAATGATGCATTGTGGGTAATATTTTATCCTTATTAAAAATAATACTGTAACTTTAGTTTTTAAAAAATAACACACTTCAGAAAACATCTATCTAAATTACATGTCTATTTCTATGTACAAGGTCAAACCTAAGAAAAGATGAACAAGGTTAAGGGCCTCACCACATCTAGCCAAGGAGAATATTCTACTGCTGTAGGTCACAGTAGCACAGAAGAAAAGGTGGTATTGGGAGCTGTTTTGTGATGTAGAGCTGGCTTCATTCTAAAGTGTTTATAAGACACCCAGCCTCCTTTCTAGGTACCAACACTGTGCATGATGCCTACTGCATTACAATGTCCGAAACTCTCCTGCACAGGAAACTCAGGCATGATGAAGTGGAGATAACTCAGAGCTGAGACTCAGAACTGAAACCTACACTGAGATGAGCTCTCTCTACTAGTTGAAGCCTTGGAGAACTGTCAGGAATGGAGAAGTTCTCTGTACATCTGAGAAATGTCTTGGTTCCTTTTGGGTTAAGATGTCTCTGCTGGAGTCTCTGATGCTGACTGAGGTGAAACCTGCACATAGTCAGACGTCCGGAGTCTGAGCACCCTGGAAGTTTTGCACTCAGCACTGCCACATAACCTCCCTCTCTATACATAGGTATGTTCACCAATGTTCTCCCTTAGGTAAGGCCCGGGCAATGAATGGAAATTCCCCTTTGTTCTTTAACACTTCTACCCAATGTGGCAAATAGAGGCCACTTCCACTAGAATTGCAGGAGCGCATATATGATTGTTCTACTTTTGCAAAACCCAGAGGCAGACACCAAGAAACTCATTGGGTAGAGTAGTGTACCCAGGAATAGTAGGTTGCTGGCACATAATAGCTTGTCAAAAGGCAAATGGAGGGACTGTGTTCTTATATGCTTTAATTAAGATCTGGGTACATCTCAGAGCATTAAATATTAGTACTTATGATAAGGTTGCCTTTTTTGATTATAGTTGAATATATAGTGTAGGAAACGTGTTTAGTGGGTCTGAAGAGGTAGCCCAGTCTGCAGAGTGCTTGAAAGCATGAAGACCTATTTAACAGGATTTATCCATCATTCATGTAAGTCTGAGTACAGCTGTGCATGCCTGAAATCCTTCGCCTGGGAAGGCAGAAACCGAAGGATCCATGGAGCTCATTAGCCCACCATGCTGAATCAGTAAGTTTCAGGCTTAGTGACAGTCCCTGTCTCAAAAACAATAATGTGGAGAGTGACTGAGGAGGAGATCTGACACTGACCTTTGTCCTCCACACATGTGAATTTATGTGGATGTATCCTGCAGGTGCATTATTACATATACACAGGAATATGCACATGTAATACATGGAGGTACACATAAATCTATATCCACAAAGGATATATGGAACACAGACAAGTGCAATGATGTGAATCAACATTTTTATAGTATATGCATTAACTTCTATATTGAACATGAGTTGACTGATCCACTGTAT